>NC_051183.1:5386206-6006205 GCF_013339695.2 Rhipicephalus sanguineus
TGAAACTGTGTCTACATATAGCGAACATTTTTCAAAGCCTCTTACTTTGCCAGGCCATGCAGCAGCATCACAGTGTTGTGTCCCCGTTGGTAGCCCGCACACGCCATGAACGGAGACACACCATTTCAAAACACCGTGCCTCTCAGAGAGCCAGTGTGACAGCCAACATAGTGATCATGAGGGATGCAAGACGCCACCCCACAGATATGAAGACAACTGAACAAAAAATTACCTCCTCTGATTTCCGTGGTGAGGCACCACCTAAAGGGTACTCTTCCCTATAAACGCAAAGCAGGCGTGAAGGCTAGTTGACCGGGGTGAGTAGGAAAGGACGAGAAAAGAGGGTGGTGAACGGTTAGAATGGGCGCATCTGACTGGCATTGAAAAAACAGAAGAGGCGCTGGTGGAGCGAACTGATGAGGAGTGGAGCGGGAAGAAAAAGGCTGTTTTGCGGGCACGCAAGCACGCTGTGAGAGGATGGGTTGTGTAGGCACTGCAGAAGCCTTTGCTCTGGCCGCTTGCCGTGTGAGTGCTCTGCACTGAATGGGCGCCCGCGTCAGGTGCACGGTACCGCTCTTTGGCTTTTCATTTTTTTGTCCGGAAAATAGTTATGTTGTCAAAAAGTGCAGATATCTCGTGTGCGACCTCACTTTTGCCATCAGTGTAAGTGGTGTTCCGCAAATGTAAAGGCTTCGCGATGCAGGCTTTTGCCTTTAGCACCAGCAAGCAGACTTGCAAGCTTGGCAGGCTTATGCAGGATAGTTGCTGCGGCTGTTCTCCTTAACTCGAAATGAAACTTGGCTTTACGCATGCTGCCCTCGGTTCAGCTCGAGTACCATCTCTTCTGCACCCGATTTCATGTTGTCTAGGGCAAGCTTCCCGCGACAGCACACCAAGTTGCCAACCTGCAGCAAGGCCTAAAGAAAGCTAACTGCCTCATGTGTAGGGGCCGTGGACGTGCAGTTTGGTGTCGAGTCAACGAAACGCTTTGCAGTGGTTACTGGCATCCTGAAAGGGGCGATTTGCATCGTCACCGAAAATGAGGGCGTGCATGTACAACACTCGAGTGCTGGTTCGCAGTCGCCAATGCTTTAAGCATCGCACCTGGGAAATCGAAAACCTGTGGAACTTTGGTTGCTGTTCCATGCGGAAGTCCAGCGCATAAACGAGGTGCCCTGAAAAGTTAGTTGGCAACTTTCTGATACAGCACTTCTTTTTTGTTAGTTTGTTTTGTCGACACTGCACATGTGCGTACGTGAACCTTTAAACATTTCTAAATTTAAGTGAATGCGAATTTACATCTCAGTCGCATGACTCAATTCTCAGAATGGCACGACTGCCTGTTCGTCAAGTCTTGCACATGTGCAGCCTTTGAAACTTAGAGTAACAGAGAGCTGAGCTAGTTGGTAAGTATTCATTCTAAAAAGACAGGGCGTGCAAACACGGAGTTAGTCGGCGTTTGTGGTGTCCTGACTTCTTTCTTGTGTCCGCGTTTGCACGCCCTGTCTTTTTAGAATCAGCCTTTGAAAAATGGTGTTTTATTTATAGCACAGATATGTGCTCCTCCAGCGACTCACGTTATGCACCAGAGCACGCCTGTCTTGCATCTAGACGCCAAGCTGGCCGGGCTGCCAAGGCGCGCATGGGTTGCGCCAAGTAAACAGGGCAAGCTGCAGTTCTTAGGCTTCAAAGTGCGAAAAAGTACCTGTTGTGATGAGGTTTATTGGTGTAATGAAGTCGCGACGAAAAGGGATCGTACGCTGACACAGTGCAAGGCTGGCAAACGGCGGCACAGGCTCTCGCGCAATCAGAACGCGGGTCGTTTCTCGTCCTCCTTCACAGGCGCATACTCGGTCGTCCATCTGCTCCACTATAATACCCCCGGGGTGCAGCGTAGCCATCCTGGCGACTCAGGGAGTACGTAAAATGAGGGGGTCGTAGTAGGGCTTGAGACGGTCGACGTGTACGGTCTCGCGTCCTCGACAGCGCAAATCTGGCGATTGTGTGAGGGGCTCGACGAGGTAGTTCACCGGCGAGGTGGCACGAATGATACGGTAGGGACCATGGTACCGTGCCAGAAGTTTAGAGGAAAGGCCAGGGACGTGGGGGGGTACCCAAAGCCAAACAAGGGAGCCAGGAGAAAACGTAGGGGCTGGGTGATGAACGTCGTCATCCCACTTGTTGTTAGCGCTCATGCGTTCGTACAAGGAGAGCCAGTCTTCGACGTCGTGCTCACCACTTCCGCTGAAGATGGGCGGGTCTCGTTGACGGGTAGAGGCGGGGCATGGGGTCGGGACAGCCGGTGGTGCTGGCTGGACATTTGGTGGAGGTTGCTGAGATTCCCAACCAGACCTGGAGCTCCGCTCTCGCAAGTTGGCCGAGCGACCACCGGACAACATGACTGACGCAGTCACTACCCAGCACCTCCACCAAATGTGATGAGGTTTATTGGTGTAATGAAGTCGCGACGAAAAGGGATCGTACGCTGACACAGTGCAAGGCTGGCAAACGGCGGCACAGGCTCTCGCGCAATCAGAACGCGGGTCGTTTCTCGTCCTCCTTCACAGGCGCATACTCGGTCGTCCATCTGCTCCACTACACTGTTCACGCCGCTTCTGCATATAAGAGCTCACCTGGGCACTACTGCATCATCTATGGATGCCAAAACAAACAGCGCAACAGGAGGATATTACTTAGCGCTGTCTGCGACGATCACGATGCTCCACGGGAATAGTGCCAGTGCGGTGTTTTCAGCTTTGCCTCAGGTGGATAATTGTAATCCAAGCAGAAAAACTAGGAGTCCAGTGAAAATGCACGAGTAAGTACACTAACTATGTGTATTGTATAGTGTGATGCCCACCTATTCCATTTTACGAACCTAATTTGCATGACACGCAGCTGGGTTGAAGGCAGACACAAGCTTTGTGTGGGGGTGCACTTAATACTAGGCTTGTGCGAATAGTAAATTTTAGGTTCGAAGCGAATTCGAAGCGAATAGTGATTTTGGTCGAATAATTTCGAATCGAATTCGAATAGTACATTTCACATATTATAAAGAAAAATGAGCATATTTGTCATGACCCAACCAACCTGCACGTTTTTTTTTTAAATTTTAACAAGGCATGTTCAAATGTCATTCTTTTTGGTTCAAAGGAAGTGGAAGCAACTTTTAATAGTAGCAGGATTTGGCTTTCGGTAGAATGCAAATAATAACCTGTAAAATATGTTACGTTTCAAAATTTACTATATTTGGAGCATATAAGCCAGTATAACAAGTTTTTAAACTTAAAAAATGATGAATCGATGCGAGGGAATATGTTCATTTAACCTTAAAGTGGGGCTTCGCGGCAGTGTGGATTTTTCCTGAAAAAGTGCATTCACGGTATAGCACCCCTCCACTGCAGTGAAACTATCTTTACAAAAGATTACAAGCGGACAGTGCAAATTTCTCCTGGAAGGGTGTATTTACGGCATAGCACCCTTCCACTGCAGTGAAACCACCTTTAAAGGGGGGGGGGGTTATAAGCGGACTAATACACATCTATTCGTTCATTTCGAATACTTCGAAATTTTCAATAATTTAAATTCGAATCAAAGCGAATTCGAATACTGTATTATTCGTTCGAATATTCGAAGTGCTCGTATATTCGCACAAGTCTACTTAATACCTTTGAGCATTTCTTTAATGAAAATAAAGTACAAGGTAGTACTTTCAATCATAAGCAATCAGCATGCTTTGCCACTTTCAACGTTGTATCAAGCTTTAGTGCTTTTGACGGCATTCACGCCTTCAAGATTACAAGCTTTCGTCTTCAAGAGGTAGTAAATGGTACGGCGTTTCTCAACAGCTGGCCAGAATTTCGTGCTTTCATTTCAATGTTTGATGTCCCCAAATTTATTTGGACACGAGGCATCCAGCTGCACATAATACATTTCGCACGTAAGTAAACAGTACTGCCGCCAGTGTCCTTTATGTTGCAGGGATAGCGCTAGCTGAAGCAGCTAAACTTTTAGCATATTTACACAGCACACATTTAATAAACGACAACTGGATTCCGCCCATTTCAACATCGGCTTAACTAAGAGTAGCATAGTTTCGCGTGTACAACATTATCGTTACAGGATTAAAAAAGCACAGAGAGCTTCCAAAAGGGATCAATGAACGATACTGCAGGTGATACTCTCCGATAGCACACTTTTGTGAGCGAGACGCATAATTGTAAGAGCCCTCGTGAAACAAATATTACGTTCCGCGAAACTACCTGCAAAGCGTACTCTAATTATTATGTGATGCATGTTGAAATAATTAGTTTTTACAAAAATTTGTGCACAACTTGTAATATGCGGCAACAAAACATCGTTTCGCTCTTTAGCGAGCTGCACTGCAATTACGACTCACGCGTACTACAGTGGGGACGCTTTTTTTACGAATGTAACAGCGTAGGTACCTCACAAGGTTGCTTGCTGCTCAGCACGTACTACATTGTGGACTTGCATGAGCAAGGTGTTCTTGACGATCCAATAAAAAAAGCGAAAATGCCCAGGCTAAAAAAAAAAACGTGAATCACGCTCTCCGATGGGCCAAGTATCGGGAGTTTTGCGTTTGTTCTGTGTAGCGTCTGCTGGCACGGCAGCCCGGGCATGTTGTTTCGTCACGTGTGTAATAGATGGCGCGACGCGCGATGCAAATATGACGTTGCGCACGGAATTTGCTGTGTTCTGGTCTATAAGCAGTCTATACTGTAATAGATAGGTAGTCCGACCAGTACTGCACAAGCGTGCACGTTTTCCTTGATCTATGCGTGGTTACAGACACTGTAGTGTAATGTGTGCCCATTAGGAGAGAAGGATAGATGTTGCTCACAATTGTAGGACATATGCTTGAGTGTTTCAACGTGGTTTCATATTCAAAGTCTGAAAACACCATGTTTGGCACAGCTTTGGTGCAGAATAGCGAAAATGTAGCAGAATGTACCAGGACTTGTCGTTTGGAGCAGGTTGGTGCAATTGGCGCAGCTATTCACCTGCTATATCACTATATCGGTGATATAGAGGAGTGATATGGCGCAGCTATATCACTGAACATGTCCTCTATTGTGCCATTAACCATTTGCGGTCAGTTTTCAGAAAATGTTTTGGACCGCACAGGGTTAAAGTCACAAGCTGGCATAGGCTAATGATGGCGCTACACATGAATGGCCTGTTGGGTGGTAGAAATGGAAGGAAACAAGAAAAAAATATGGCTGATCCCCCTTTCATAGGAATCGGTATACAGTCGAACCCACTTATAACGATCCCACATATAACGATCTATCGGTTATAACGACCATATTTGGGTGCACTTGCGATTTTCCTATGCTAACCATTGAAGCTGCGTCCAGATATAGCGAACATTTTTCAAAGCCTCCTACTTTTACAACGAACACTTCAGACACGGTCGCGGTAAAAACATGGCGCATATGAAGCGAAAAAAAGTTAAAACATGCCTTCTAAAGCGTGACAGGGGCGCGCGCTCGCGCGTGCCCCGCTCCAGTTTACTCGCTACTAAGATACCCAGATCGGCGAGCACCGCACGCAGATTTTGGACGCTGTGAGTGAGGTCGCTCACTTTCCAGGCGTTTCTTCAGTGGCATAATGGCAGTGAGGAAAAAAAAAATAGTAGGCAGCATGAAGTCTTGCGGTGAGCTTTCGCGCGGTAACCTTTCCTGACGCCGTTCTCTGCAGCTACGACCGTCTGCAATGAACCAAAAAATGCCTTAGAACAAGGACGCATAAATGCAAGAAGTGATAACCGCGATGAATTTCCATCGCGAAAAGGTTCATTGCGTCCCTAAACTCGTTGACGCCACAATGTGCCGCGAAAAGTCGTCCGTGTTTTCGGTAATGGCAGAGACCAGTCGATCGGTGATTACGACTTCCGCACGATTGCGGCGATGCCTTCGCGGATAAGCACCAGAAAAGAGCGAAGGCGAGGTGGCGGCCGTCGATGAACGTTCCATTATGCCTTATAGCTAACAACCTTATCACAGTCATCTGTAGATATCCGCTCAGCTGCGCGTGTGGCGTACGCCGTACACTGCGGATTGACGACGGTACGAGCGCGCCATGCTTAGCCATGCTGCCGTTCGCCACCGCCGCGTCGTGCGAGACCGCTTTAAAGTGTGCGTCGCTTTGTAGAAACGAAAGTAGCTCGCTGTTGTTGAGCGGGCACCGAGAAACGCCGATGCACTGACTGACAGCGAGCGTATACTGCGTGTTTGACTAGGTGACAACTGAAGTGCGCCGCACATCATCGTGCAGGGCCGTGAGAGCATTGCGGAGACGTAGAGTGTGCGTTGCTTGCAAAATGCTTGTTTTCGCCGCGTTGAACGAAGAGGCTAGTTGTCGCACCCGTGCACGGTCCGGAGTGAAGCAAGCACGAAGAACGTACAAATGCGCGCATACGGCATACAGCAAGCGGCCGGGCAGTGACTCCGCGACCCGAGTAGGCGACGCGCTGCAAGAAACTAGCCAGGGATGATCGGCTCCACGTCACGGTACCGCGCTTCGGTGAAGCGGTGTCAGCTCATTGCAAAGGCGGTTAATTCACTCGTGAGCACGCAGCAGGCGTCGCTTCACGACGTGAAAAGGCTTAGCTTGTCACCGAAGGGGTTGTTAGCACTTTTATCAAAGTGCACAAAGAAAAAAAGACGGTTGTTAGCACTTTTTATCAAAGTGCACAAAGAAAAAAAGACGGGTTGGCCGCTAAGCGCACGTTTTTAAGGGCGAGTCCATATACAATGAACTACTGATATAACGACCACTTTTCGCGACACTTTCGAGTTCGTTATAAACGGGTTCGACTGTAACACGAAAGTGAAATGTGTCTTCACAGGGGTAGTTGAGCGTTTATTGTGCATTGTTTCGCCACAAGGGTGTAGGAATGAATGCTATAGCAACAAATTGTAATGTCACGCAAAGAATGGCAAACAGCTCGAAACTTGCAGCACGCCCTATAGCAGAAAGGACGCACGAAGGACGCACAGGACGAGCGCGAACTAACAACTGTCACAACTGTTACTTCTTTGTGTGTGAGCAGCGCGCTCCTATCGGAAACGCGACCGCTGCAGCGAGTGAAGCGGCCTTCGTGCTTTCTGTAATGTCAATGGAAACTTGCGGTGAAAGCACAAGACGTACAAACCACCCCCATCACGAGATAAGCACGCGCGCACGAGACACACCCCCTGTAGAGGCGTGGGGCGACGACCTTCAAAGTGCGCGCTCCGCGCCTTTCGTGCCATGTCGCTAGTGACAACAAGAACACTTGAAGCCACCGAGCTCTGACTACCACCAATGGTAAATGGTGTATATAAATAGCTTGCTCTTAGTAAGCTGAAGAACATGCGTTCTGTGGCCGAGTGGTTTTGCGCCACGTGCTGTGGAGCGAGGGGTCGTAGGTTTGACTCCCGGCAACAGAACTCTTTCTTCTAGTTTTTTTCTTTGCCATCTGTTAGTGTATATTTTACAATGTCGCATCCGTGACGAAAATACGTCAGTGGAGCCGCGGTGGACCCCGGCATAAAGCACTTTCGTGTTAAATAAAAAAAAGCCACGAGTAGAAAAGAGAGCAAGAAGATGCCCTTCTACCAGTGGTACACACTGAAACAGCTCAGGACATACAAATGCATTGCACAGAGTAAGCCGTTCCAAAAATTAGACAAAGCTTTTCTCTAGCATCACTTTAGAATCTTTCTCTCCTTCAACTACATAGTGCTGCTTTTTGTTCTTGGTGCACATTTTAAACCTGCCTTCTGGCACATTTAATGTTACCTGTAACTATAAGCAGTCACACAGAACCTCCAATATTTACAAAGTTTGTATAATCTTCTCTTTTGGTTTGAGTATGCATATCAGCTACCTTGGCACAAAAAACACACAGCCTACAGCTTAAATTGCAAATATATAGGCATTACTATCTTAGTCTCTTAATACCTTAGCACACGAATAAATCAAAATGGTGGTAAGTTGACACCTTTACAGATATAGTTAGATGGGGGACGACGCAGGTTGAAAGCGCAAAAGGCAAAGACACAGAAGAGGCTTGACACACACGAGCGCTGCCTCTTCTCTGTCTTCGTCTTTTGCACTTTCAACCTGTGTCATGCCAAACCAACAAGCCCAAACAGCCACCCTAGTAGATGGGGGAGTTTGAGAGGCTGACAACTGACTGAAACAACCCCACACAGAGCTAATCTGCAACAGCAATGCTATTTTATTAATGCCAAATGATCTGCAAGATAATAAAAGGCAATGCTGTAGGCAAACTTGTCCTTAAGTGGTCCTGCAACATCTTTCTAAATGTACATGCAGCTGGTCAAAGTAAAGCACCCTGAATACGTACAGCCTTTCAGAGCACCACACTCCAGCTCAAGGCTCAGAGACGGTCTCATCTCTGACCTCGGAATGTGACTGAGATCGGATCAAACAACTCTTCTTTTAGCTTTCCTTCTGGCATGACATCAGCCGTGGCTGCGTGCACAGTGCACCTTCACCCATTTTTTGTTGGCAGCAGAAGACGGCATTACGTGTAGCGTCTACTGGCATCCAGCTGCTCTGGTGAATGGCTGCACATTCAGCTCGGACACTCTTTCTCTGGGTTGGACCAAGAGTGAGCTCTGCTGCAATCCAAGCTAGAGCGCAGTAGCACCTCGCCAAACGTACCATTAGTTACGATAGAATGACCAACTACTGCACTTCGCTGTCTCACAAATCTGTCACAACATTTTTCAACTCCTACAAGCATAGGCAGGATTCTCCCTCCTTTGGTCATCACAAAGGCACTGGCAAAGGGTCAATATACTGCTCAAAAGATGTCGCCACATGTTATGGCCTTGAGCAGTTTCATTTTCCTCGACTGTACTGGCCACTACTTCTATCCCAGAAGTGTACCACGTGACAAAACCCCCTAGACAGCCACGGCAAGTGGCACTAGGCCTCAGAGATTGTCCAGTGGCATGCTGTTCAGGAAATCAACCAATACCTGTCGCACACGCTCGCTCCAAAGACAGAGCAAGCAATTTCTGGCACAAGACTGTCATTTCCCTCCTGCATGTAATGCATTATTATTGACCCACATGTGCACAAGAGCCTTGATTACAGATTGGCAGCATTTTCTGACTACATTACAAAATTGCTGCAGGTCCCTTCCTTGCAAAGCCTGGTCTCCATCTGCAGTTAGTCGCCGACTGATTTTTTTGAACTTCATAAATGTACCATCAAGGTTCCCATAGAACTAATGTATTTTCAAGACCGATTTTTAAGACGCATTTACAGGCTAAAGTTTAATTTTTCGGACTAAATCGCTCGTTTCAAACATGCTGCTCGATTTTGAAAGCCGCCATGTTGGATTTTCTGCTGGAATGGTCAAGTTTGGCTTCCAGTGGCCAGTTGTGTAGCCTCCAAGACTGGGAATGCGTACAATCTTCGAGTTTCGGAGGCCATGCCCCCTCTTCTTTCGCTGACAAAACGCTTTAGGGGACACTGCTTTTTTTAGTCAGCCTTATCGTCACCATTACTACGCAGGTAGTTTCTTTTTCTTTCTTTCTTTCTTGTGTTTATTTTCTCGGATGTCATTCCGCATGTTGACGTGTTGGTCGTGTGTCAAGTGTGTTTCTAAGACGTCGTGCGCATCAGAATTTCTCTGCCGTTGCGGTTGCTCAGTGGTTAAGGTGCTCGGGTGCTGACCTGAAGCATGCGGTTTTGATTGCGGACGCATTTCGATGGAGATGAAATGCTGGAGGCCAGTGCACTGTGCGTGCTGGTTGAACCCCCGCCCTCCACTACCACGTCGTTAAATTCCACAAGCTTACCAATCGAGACGTTGTGTGCATCTTTTTGTGTCCAGCTTCGAATTTTGTGTGCTTGGTGCCATGGGGCCATCTCCTGTGCCGCCCGCAACGGCCAGCGGCAGCGTTTTCCAAAGCAGAGCCTACGTCACTGTAGCCCAAATACAACCAAATATGCTCGTCCCCAAGTGTAGCATGAAGCAGGGCATTATTGGAGATTTTTTTTAGGCTGCTCTAATTTAAATAAACTTCATTTACATGTCCTAACAACTTTTATCGGACAGTTGGATTTTTCGGACTATTTTGCGGTCCCAGCGAGGTCCGGAAAATCTGTCGGCGACTGTATTGGTGCCACATCAATCTCAGTTACTGTATCTGTCTGCTCAGCCGGATTCAGAACAACTAATTTCTAAGGGCATGTTCCATATGAAATGCTTTCCAGAGGAATATATTTGTGCCCATAAAGCCACTCACCACATAGTAATAATCATCCACATCTGGGTTCTCTGGCTGCACTTGGAGCAGCTGAATCTTGACCAACCAATCCTTTTCTTTTTGTGTCATGAGCCCGGCATAAGGGTCGTCTGAATGGTCACCTACAAGAAAGCAATGGCAAAGCATTTCAGAGAATGACAAAAACCTTTGTGCTGTTCAGGGGTCCCCTGTGTCAAGAAGCTATTTGTTACAAACCACTCACATGTTCTTGCACAAATTATCTGTATTCATTATATACAAAAGCTGACCATGCGGGCTTTGTACAGTAGAATCTAGGCGATAAAAACCCAGATGATACTGTCACGTGATTGCGACGGAGAAGAAAGCTGCAGCAAGACTGGGAATGTCGCGCGCCCGACATTCGCGGAAGTAGGTGAATAAGGAGTTCTGTATTTCCCAATCTTGCTGCTAATAAAAATGTCGATAGTGTGCGCTCCGTGTGTGTCTCTGTGCTCTTGTCTACATCTTTAATGCGCAACAGTGTACGAGTTTCAGGGGTGAGACGGCTGAAACTGAATTGGGAGCAGTTTTTGGAGCAGCGAAATTTCGATTTTGGAACAGAAGATCCTTGATTTGGAGCAGTTAGCGGCATTTAATGTGTCGTCCTAGGAGCTTGAAAAAAAGATTTGTAGCAACTTGGGGGGACAAGTACATATTTTAATTGGCTTAGAATACACATAACACTGAAACAACCTTTGGAGACAGAACAGATTATCGCCAGGTATGAACTACACTACCTATTTACATACCAAGCGACCTATCTAGCCCATGTGACAAACATATGAAATAACTGAAAAAAGGTTCTGGAAACTAGGTTAACCTCAAACATTTGAAAAAGAAAGAACAAAGAAAAACGAAAAAGCATCACACTTATCAAAAATTAAAAAAATTGTGATTGCACAAGAACTGTAGTTGCATAGCAGTAAGCCTTTGCTTAGGATCAGTAATATGATTTAGCAGAATACTGCTTCGTCTGCTTATTTAGCTTTTCAAGCTTCCCAAGAGTTTCCTGAAGGTTAGTGTTACTCTTTGTCAGGAGAACATCACAATAAGCGCCTTCAGCTGTATGCTGGGCCGCACGGTTGGCATAGCGTCAAGTGGACTGCATGCTTTTAACAGACGACAACAAAAGCGCGCTGCACTGCCATTCGCTGCCACCTCGTGCGGGACCATCTTCAAAAGTGCGGCGTGGGTGCCAAGAAACCTCGCCAAACTGACCATCTCGTCAAACACACGCATGTGGTACTGCAAGAGTAGCGCCGTTATAAGTGTACTGTATGCTTTTATTGGGGAAAGACACAAACGCGCATCACGTCAGCTTGCTGCCGCCTTCTCGTGCAAAACTGCTAGAGCAGGGGTTCTCAAACTTTCTGGCCTTGGGGAACCCCAAACAGCTTTTCCAGAGTGCCATGGAACCCCTAATTTTTATTTGAGCATATAGACAATTGGAAAAGGGGGGGAAGTAGGGAATAACACCTCTCGACGCGCACAACCACTGCGCTCGTTGGCCTGTTCTCTTTTCCTTAATATCAAAGGCCATCTCCGTTGATGTAGAACCCCCTATAATACACATATATACCCCAAAAAGTGGACGGGAGGATGACCGCCACCAAAGCTCAGTGGTAGAGCATCGGACGCGTTATTCGAAGGTCGCAGGTTCGGTCACTGCCGGCGACAAGTTATCTTTTCGTCCACTTTACTTTCTTCACATTTATATCCTATTACTACAAATAACATCTCCTATACTTTTCTTGGCATTATTGTCTGTTAGTTCTTATTAATATTGTGTCTAACAAAGCCAAATGAGCCCTTAAAAAGTCACCTTCTTTCCTTCATTCACAGTGAGGGTCTCATTCTGGCAGACTTACTGCCTTCAGGTAGTATGCGAGGGATTATTGGTCAGCTTCCAGCTCGTAAAAAGATCACGTGTTACGTGACGCCAACAGGCAAAAAAAGAGTGTTCCACACTCGCCGCCAAGGCTGCGATCGGCGCTGACTAACAGTCCTAGGTTTAAAGGGACCGACAACTGCCCAGAACATGAAATGAGATGACTGCACTGATGGAAAGATTGTCCGTCGCATTGACTCAAACCAACCCTGTTTATCTCGTGAGAGGTGGATTTATATTTTTATTTCTTCATTGAAAGTCGCGAAAAATGACCTTTGGCGCCTCTGGCGGGAAAATCATAAACGGTCCGATGAAGCCGGTCACGTGACCATTGATTGGTGTATGCGTTTGATGACTTTTCTGTTAGTACTGAAATATTGTTCATTTCTTTATATTAAAAGATATTACTCCATAAAAATGTACACATAGGCCTGCGTTAGTTGTATGCAACAAAGTGGCGCTGCCTTCGCTTGGCGTAATGATCCCATGCCGGGACAAGCCATCCATGTCACAGGCGCAGGCGCACACAACACTGTACAAATACCGAGAAGGTGTATAAAGCCACATCATCTCATTGCAACAGCTTGCTATTTTCAAAGATGGTTTGAAAGCTCAAAATAAGGGGGTTAAGCATAGCTACAGTAACTCCTGCGAAAGCAGAACAACGACAACTTTCACAAGGGCTAGCGGCATCGCTATCAATTCTCAGCGTTGCTGGAGCAAGCCTTCATGCGTGTTTGGAGCCTTTCAGATCGAAAAATACTGCTTATAAAATAACTACGTGCTTTCAGGATAAACCACTGCAGCTACAAACGCTACGAAGGGTACGCTTCCTGTTGCGCCGTAAAAAACTGGGTCGAGAAAAATCAGTTGTCGGTCCCTTTAAATGCACATATATACCCCAAAAAGTGGACGGGAGGATGATCGCCACCGTATCTCAGTGGTAGAGCATTGGACGTGTTATTCGAAGGTCGCAGGTTCGGTCCGTGCCAGCGGCAAGTTATCTTTTCGTCCACTTTACTTTCTTCATATTTATATCCTATTACTACAAATAACATCTCCTATACTTTTCTTGGCATTATTGTCTGTTAGTCCTCATTGCGTCTCACAACAACAATATTGCGTCTAACAAAGACAAACGAGCCCTGAAAAAGTCACCTTCTTTCCTTCCCTGGAGTTTTAATAAACGTTCATTTCAATGTCCTGAATCTTGTTATCACTATTTTTCAAAATTTTCTACATTATCGTGGCACACAAGTGGCCCTAAATTCTGTGGCACATCTGCGGGAGCTATGGTGAAAAATGGTGCCGTGCGCAGCGCACCGCCGGAGGGCGAGGAGGATTGAGGGGGAAACATGCATGAAGGAGAGTTGTTACTTTCCTAGATCAAGGGGCTTTATGAGACTCCCCATCGCAGCGCCATCTGTACTTGCATAGTGAAAACTACTCATGGCGCAAGGACATCTGCAAACACAATCTGCCCTCGCCCACTCCTTAAGGGAGCGGCAAGTTTCAGCACCTTATTTTTCTTACACCGTGCCAGCGACTCAGACATAGCAGGAAAGCCTTACAGGCATGCATTTACCAAACAATGAGTTGTCGCGGTTATCCAAGCTGCCATGTGGCCGTAAATACGAGTGATGGCTGGCCTGCCGGAAGCTGTCGTGCGGCAAGCCACCCTGGCCAAATACTGTCTGGTACGCATGTTGCTGGTAGTGTCCACTGCCAGATGATGATGCAAACTGGTTCCTGCAGACATTTTAATCATCCTTACTACAGTGCTTGTTGGAAAAACAAGTCTACAGATCTTAATACAAGTTACACCCAGTAAAAATACCAAGAAAGGTAACAAAAACCAAGAAGCTTCCACCTGAAATGGTTAATCTTGACTGCTATGGCTAGGGCAATATGAAAAGCCCACCTTAATTTCATTCTTTTCAACCTTTGCCATCGGCTTGGAGGCCTCTGCACTGCTGTTGCTGCTACTGACACTGTAGCAGCACAGATGAACCAATGTGAAATTTAAAAAGAGAACAAGAATGCTATACAATTGAAACTCAATTTAACGAAGCGATGACGACACTCGAATTATTTCGTTAAATTGGGAAGTTCGCGAAATCGAGAAAGATTTCTTGGTCCTCCGAAATGAAAAACTGTATTGTAGCAACACCCAAAAGCTACCAAAACTGCGCCTGTGCGTATGAAAAGTCTGGGAGGGTGGCCTGGGCATGGAGGATACTATGGTGCCTGGACGTTGGGGGCGCTACGTCCTGGGCGATGCAGGCCACTCAGATGGTCCCCGTGAGGCTATGACAGGCTGCCGATATGCAAATATGCGGAGGACAAATGCAACGATTGTGCGAGCAGGACGTGCGAGAAAGTTGCCACGATCAGTGCTATCTGTCACATAGACCATTAAATAAAAAAAGCAACCACCGCCACGCCTAGCACTATCCAATATGTAAGACCGACTGCTGAGCAGCCTCGTAAAGATATAACTAGGGTTGTCTTAACGCAACAGCTTAAGCACATGCTTGAAAAAAACAAAAAAAACTTTCTGTCACAACTAGAAGGAAATCGACACTTTTATACTCAGTTCAAGAAAACTTTATCTGGTTGATAACTGAACCCTACAGGTTTTGCTGGGTAATGGAAGTTTCTTCGTTACATTGGGAACCTTTTAAAATTGGGTTTTGTTAGATCGAGTTTGAACTGTACAAGTTTTGTCAAACACAAAATTTCAATGTAGGAGCATCATAACGCAACCAAACAGTTTCTGTGGGTTAGGCATATCTCGAGGCTTTGCACTGGGGCCACTATACATCATTTTTAATAGATTATTTCGTGCATGTGTGTGGTGTCATAATCACATTGCATGCAGATGACTGTGTGATGTATGGCGCAATAAATTAAGTTTCCAATTAGACTAAGTCAGAGGTCGGCAACCTAGGCCCGTGGGGCAGTACTATGCAGACCCCGGCACGATATCAGAACCACAACCCCACGCCTTAACTCACCGATGAACACCTCCCTGACTGTCTGCATCTATCGGTGAGCATCCTTGAAGGGAGCATGGATAAAATCTAAAGAAAGTTGACGGGGCCCATTTTTCGTCCCACTGCCGAAAATGCATGCGTGAGCCGATATTTCACTAAGCCAAAACTTTAGGTAGAAGCTGGAACAAATCAGTCCGTGAACACTGGGATGCATACTATATAAAGAAAAAAGGAACTGATTGTGTTAGCAAGACATCCATCTGCCTTTATAAGAGCAAGATTAGGTTTTTTGATGCAACATGTCCTTAGCCTGATAAGTGGTGTCTTGATATGCGCTCGGTTCGTCTGCACGTCACTGTGCTATACAGTAGAATCTCGATGATACGAATCCCGCGGGGTCACGAAAAATATTCGTATTAGCCGAAATTCGTATCACCGAAACACATGTAAAACTAGCTATATTAAAAGTCAGAGGCAAACTCATTTTTAGGAACACATAAAAAAAACATTTATTTCTTGCAGAAAAAATCTCTAATGTCTTTCTGCTTCTTTTTTTTCGCGAAGTCACTCAGCAGACTTCTTTGAAATCCGTAAAAACGCGTGCACGTGTCGTCGCTGATTTCATCAGCGGCCATAGCACGCCTCAGGACGTCGAGCGCGTGCAGCGTTTCAGCCGCCGGTGGTGGTCCTTCACCATCGCCCTCGTCTATGTTGTCGCCATCATCGCTGGAATCGGCAACCTCGCATGTGGCCTCCTCAACAATATCTTCCACCGTGCGCGCACCACAAGTGGCGAGGTTGTCATCCGCCGCGCAGAAGTCTTCAGCTGTACACCCAGCATCAAGCAGTTCCCAACCCTCAATTGGCTTTTCCTGCTCTGAGGGCACCTCTTCGGAACTCCTGAAGAAGCCGCATTTCGCAAAGCAGTTTGCTATGGTAGTCGGCGTTACTCGATCCCAAGCCATAGCGATAAAATGGATGGCGTCCAGGAGGCTTATTCGCAGGTCTCCTTCGTGTTTTCTGTCAATATTGGCAAGTAGGCGGCGCACAAGAAGGCCCTTGAAATGATGCTTGAGGTTTTTTATTATTCCAGCGTCAAGCGGTTGCAGGTGCGTCGTCGTGTTTGCGGGCAAAAAGATCAGTTTGACGTTTTGGAGCGTTACTTGCCTCGGGTGGGCGGCGCACTGGTCAAGAATCAAAACAATCTTCCGATTCTTGCAGGCCATCCTTCTGTCAAGGAGCGACAGAAATTCTTCGAACAGGGCCGCCGTCATCCACGCCTTTTTGTTTGCGCGATAGACGCACGGCAAATGGCTCTCGCGCTTGAAACACCGAGGCTTTTGGGATTTGCCAATTACCGTCAGCTTAAGTTTCTCCGACCCGTCGGCGTTACAGCACAAAAGCACCGTTATTCGCTCTTTGCTTTTCTTGCCTCCTTGGCACGCTTCGCCTTTTAAGCAAAGGCTCTTCTCAGGCTGAAGGTTAAAAAACAGGCCAGCCTCGTCTGCGTTAAAAACATCACGAGGCTCATACCCAGAGATGAGTGACTGCAGCTTCGCGAGCCAGTCGCTAACAACGGTCTCGTCAGCCTTCTTCGCTTCCCCACAGACGCTTTTGTAAACGAGACCGTGTCTCGTCTTGAAACGGTGCAGCCACCCACCTGAGGCCTGAAATCCGTCGATGCGCAGAGCAAGTGCGATCTCGTCGGCTTTCTCACGCAACACTTTGCCATCGATGTTCACACCAGCTGCAGTAACCTCCTTAAACCAGGTCAGAAGAGCTTCTTCAAGCTTCACGTGTTGGGCTGTCTTCGCTTGCCTCGCGTTGACGTTAAATGAAAGCACATTCTTCATTATTGAGTCCCGCTGTCCAACAATTGTGCTTAATGTCGACGTTGCGAGGCCTAGCTCCTTAGCCAACTCCGTGCGTTTTCTTTTGGGATCCTCATCGACCTTTCGAAGAATGTCCAGTTTCTCCTTAAAGGAGAGGGCTTTCCGCTTGCGAGACATAGCTTGCTGCCACTCGGCAAAAAAGGCACTATCACAACAAAGCAAGAACGCGGGCTCGAGCACAGCAACCACAACCACTCTGTCCGACGGCACGCATAGAAGAAAGAAGCTCCCGCGGGCCGTGCCTCTCCCTCTCCGGCGTCTCCGCCTGCCGGCCTGCCTCCGCACCAAGAAAAAAAAAAAAAACGTGGCCAGCGCCATCTGTAATCTTCAAGAGAAAGCAAAAGGCACACTCCGGCCTCCGATACGCGCAGATCTTGGAGGCTGTCGCGCGCTGCTCGCCGGCGGCGCTGGCAACGTGCCAAACCGGCGGCGCCGCACGCATTCCAGCGCCGTAAGTGCACGCTGCTATCTTCCGCGGCCGTCGGTGGGGCCAACGTTGCGTTGGGTGGGGCGGCGTTTATTCGTATCAAACGACGCGGGTCAAAAATCAGTTCGTAACAACCGTACTCAAGCACGTTGTAAATTAATGGGCCTTGGCCGGGACCACAGAAAAATTCGTATCATCCCGAAATTCGTATTAGCCGTGATCGTATCATCGAGATTCTAGTGTATATATATTTCATTGAACCATTGCAATAAACCAGTTGTTAGTAGCGCCTGTCCCGTCTTCTCTCGTGTATTTGTCTCTCTTAGAGCAAAAATCAAGATGATGTAGATATTTATGAGTTGGCTAAGAATGTTCAACACCAAAAGTCCCATTGAAATATTTATTTATTTATTTATTTATTCAATACTGTGGGCCTTTTCAGGCCTATACAGGAGAGGGCATACAAATAAAGTGGACTTCATATTAGGAAAACTAAAAGGGAAAATCCGCAGTGCAAGGTAACCATAACAGCAACAACATCAAAGAAAGAAAAAGCAATAGATGAACCATGCATATAAGTATTTCAAGGGTGCAAAACAGAAAAAAAACACAAACTAGCATACATGTCCAGGACAAATAAGAATGTAGCAATAAAATAGTGTTTTTTTCTTTTACTTGTAATCTATGTTTATAAACTCCTACAGAGGGACAGAGGGCCATGCGTGCTGCAAATAAACATGAATTCTACTCCAATTTTTTACATCACTACTGTCAATTACAGCCTCAAAAGGTTGCCGACCCCTGGACTAAGTTATGCTGTAAAATACATACAGTGATGTGATTGACCTAAGCTATCTCGTCGCAGCTTCTGGGGCAGCTAAAATCTCACTTTGTAGCAGCAAATCAGCCTATTTGAGCTGTAACCAGTCCCACATTTTTAAACACAAATATTTAAGTATCTATTAATTTAAGCTGGAGCAGCTGTACTATATGTTTAACGCTTAATGCAGTCACTTTAGGCACACATGCATGCGTGTTTATTTACAATATCCCAAAAGATGAGTTTAAGTTACTGACCCTCGTTTTCCTGCGGAGAGCCCCAAGACCATTTAGTCCTGCGACCTCAGGCGCCTAACATTTCCCAGCAACACACTTGAAATTTGCAAATGAATCCGGGTCAGATCCCTGATGCTTTAGTTACAGTACTGGAAACACAAGCTGCATAAATTTTCCATGCGTTTTGTTTACTATTGAAAAGAACTATTCTGATGGCGCTCGTGTGTTCATTATGACCTATAGGTGTCCGTTCTGTGGTGAAGTGCCTGCTGTCATGCTTTATGGTCAGAATTGTTGGGATCCTGGTTCATAGGCGGGTGATAAAAGACATGGCTTAATGATTAACTGATCCTTTGTGCATGAAATCTACTTTGTTCTCCATGAAAATCTGTGGTAATTGGAGGCTTAGCGTTTAATTCAGACAACCTAAAAACATAAAGTTTTGCCACGGCCGACAGGCAGAACCGAGACATGACACCATGCTTCCTCAGCAAGATCTCACAGACCCCTGCAGCGGGTGAAACTGTTCATAAACTCTGACCATTGTATGGTGCTAAAACTTAAGCATGAACTATTGTGGAAGTAAATAAAAACAAATAGTACTACAAATTTTCATAACACAAACTAAAATGAAATGTTCGGTTCATTCAGTGAGTTGGGAGCACGGAAACAGACAAAGGACGACGAAAAACTAGACAACACGAGCGCTCGTGTTGTGTAGTTCGTCGTCCTTTGTCTGTTTCCGTGCTCCCAGTTCACATATGTACCAACTAGCCCAATTATCTATCCTTTTGCAATGGTCCGTTCAAGCACATACATGTACACACTTACTGTAATTAGTGTAACCAATCAAGTAAGAGACTGTCATCGTACAACAACTTGTATTTATGGCAAAAATTACTTTTCTCTAACTTGATACAATTTCTCTAATAGTTGTGGATCCACAGCTGTTAGAAACTATTTTGCTTAACTTAATAATGTAGTCCTGCAGTATGGCCTAGTAGTAGTAGTAGTAGTAGTAGTAGTAGTAGTAGTAGTAGTAGTAGTAGTAGTAGTAGTAGTAGTAGTAAACTTTATTAATGCAGTATGGGGTACTTGGAATTGTTCGGCAGCTGTTTGTTGCGGCCCCTCCTTTCCTTTTTACGGCCGGAAACCTTACGATCCACAATAACTGGAGTAACTGTCTACATTTACTAGACCGCCGGAATAACCCTTGCATTTAAAACAAAATTTTGATTGAAACCATTATTTATATGGGATGTCTCCCTCAATACATGGCAATTTTGGTTTCCACCTCCCCTCTAGTGGGCGTCATCATCTAGGTTGGTACATTGTGGGAGAGCACGCTTGCCCATTTCCTTTCCTTAACATTGGCGCGATCGTGGACTGGCGGCGGGAGGCAAGAGGTCACTTGGAGAGCGAGCACTGTTGCCCCTTTTCTGGCAACCCTTTCAGCCTGCCACACTAATCCTCGCTTCCCTGCTCGCGAGAACGGGTACTCGTCCTCGCGAGGGAAACAACCCTCGCAGGAGAGAGAGACGGGAGGTGAATAAAACAGCCGACCGGGTAGGGAGACGATCTCTCTTGCGCCGCTGACCTGTGGGAATGATCCACGTACCAGATCACCCCCAGGACCCGCGAGCCGACCATCGACCGAAGGGGTAAGCGTTACCCTTTGTTTTCTACTAGAGTGGACTATCCCTCTAGCGACATTTACGCGTTGTTGCTTGTGCAGCAATAAAGTGCTGTTTGTTGATTTAGCCTGTTGCCTTATTCGCCCGAACCCGTCGTAGCTGCGATGACTCGCGCTACAGGAAGGGGACGTTGACACGTGCACGGTATGACTGTGTGCAGCCAGAACAGGAGCTAGGCTTTTGGACCAGCCTTGCATAGGTGCGGACCCCTTCAATATAAAGCCAGAGTCCTTCACTCTTGATCAAGCTCTTGTGCAATCTGCAAGCTTAAAATTTCTCGCGAGCCGTGAGCTATTTGTGCAAAGCAAATGTTCCATGGGCACTCTTTCTATGCGAGGCAACAACCACGATTTACTTATCACCATTAGCTCAATCCAATATTATTATCTGTTGAGAATGTGGTTGCTGACCTTTGGAGCATTTATAAAATACGTGTGTAGCACTGTCTCTCTGCTCCCACGATCACTCGAAGTTACAGTGGTGACTCAAATACAGCACCTGCAGTCTTTTTCTCCGAAATGTCTGGGCACATGCTTGGCATAAATTGTGAAATTTTCGTGAAAATGTATCAGCACGTAGCAGCTTTCACATCTTTCCGCAGCTATCGCATCGCTATACGAGTTATGGTAGTGTGCAAGGCCTGGAAGATGTCTATAAATAAAAAGAGCCCCCATTTGCGTGCTTATAAGGCAAATGGCAATGTAATAGATCATGTTACTGACTAAGTATTTACATCTCAATATAAGCAATAATATTCACAGAAATATACATATCCCTGTTATTTCAATGAGGCAGTGCCTTATTTCAGCATCTAGTGCATGACACAACACAAGTACAGAATAAAATATGACAAAGTACAAATTCTGACTTCAAACAAATTGATTTCCAGAAGCGCCACTCATACATGAGGAGATGAGTAACAGCCTGAGCAGTCGACCGCAGAAACTGCAGGTGTTATTAAGCACCAGTGCTCACTGTGCTAACTGGCAGCAAGGAGTGCTACACAATTGACACAGGAAACGGTAGAAGCTGTGAATATCACTAAATTCGGGGGGGGGGGGGGGGATGTAAGCACACCACTGGTAGATTGAAAAAAAACAAAAAAAAAAACACAAATCATCTAACCCACAGACAGTGCACAACTGGGCAGGAAAGGCATAAAACCCTGTCTTACTCTCATAGTTTTTACTTCATTTTTACATTGCACTGTTCATTGTGTATTTGTAATGTCAAATACAGTAGAGTAGACTCTCGATAGTTCAAACTTGAAGGGACCCCAGGCTTTGTTTGAATTATCAATAGTTCTTATAAAAGGAAGGAGTCAGGGGACGATGGAAGCTTGTAATGAGAAATTCATAAACAGGAGGCGTGCTGGAGCAGACGTTGAAGTTGCAGCCTTGAAGAAGACAAGTCCAATTGTCGAAATTTCAGCTCCAGCAAACCCCGTTTACAAATTTTTCATAAGTAGCTCTTATAAGCATGACCCTGGAACACATACCAACTTCTGTTGTAATGAAACACTCACAAATATGCACACACTGTATTTTCTCATGCACAACCCTTCCTGCATATAAGCCGCACCCGCAACTAAAAACCATGAAAAAATACAATGCAGAAAATAAAATCCCTCTGTATTGCCGTTAACTGTGAAGTAGTGCCATGAAAACCAACTTGAGCACTGAAATTCGCTTATAACCAGCTTAGTTTTAAACTTTGGTAGATTTTGTATTATACATAAAAAATATGGCACACGCAGCCTGGGTACCTTGAAATTCCATAGATTTGTAAAGCGAGGGCTGGGGGCAAAAGAAAACTGGTGCGAGTTTTTATTGAGATAGCAACAATATGGACACAGTTAGCAGGTTCTTGCTGGCGCCGGTGGCGCCACCATGTCATTTTGTGCGTGTGTGTGTATGACCAACAAAGAGAAATAACTCGGAAGAAAAATTTTTCTAAGCATACAACTGGGGATTCGAACTTGCAACCCCTTGCTCCGTGATGTGAAGTCTTTGACCACTGGCCAAAATGCATACAACCTCCAGCATACTAACGATGAGCTATTTATACAGGGTGTCCCAAATATCATGCGGCATGATTTAAAAAAAAGAACGTCGTTATGCAAAGCACACCTGTGCAGTATACTGTAGTAGCCACTACTAATTTTTTCATAAATGAAGTTTAGTTAATTAGTACTAATTATGTTTATAACTTGAAAAATTCTCCCCGGATCATTAAAGTGTCAATGAGGCATATGTAGGCATGTTCAAATGACATTAACTGTGCTATTTTCAACAACGCACAAACAACGTACTAGCGCAGTAAGTCCAATTTGGTGCACTTTTGCGCAGGAGTGGAATCACTCGGAAAGATATAGTACTCCAATAAATATGGTGAAGTATAGAACGAAAAAGAAGCATCAACGCAAGTTAGAGTATCAATAGACCAAGTGTGGACCTGCTGTGCAGCATGTGGATGAGAGTCACCTGGATACTCAAGATAAGCTACAAAAAAGAAAAGATGCTTCATCTCGCTCAAAACGAGACTGTGGTGATTCAAAGGAAGTCTCAAACTATGATCCTCGTGAATTTCACACATATTGAATGTTTCTTTATTCTATAGACATCTGGTTCAAATCTTTAAAACCATTTTTCCCAAAACGTTTTTTTGCATTCTACAGTCATGTGAACAGTGATAACATTCTTTCAAATATATGCTTTCTCATATAAGTTTGCGTGCTATTTCTCTATAGGTTTAATTGTGCATTTAAGCAGAATGATTAAAAACAAGCAGTAACTTTCTGTACTAGGGCCAATCGTGTGCAAAACAAACCTACGAAATATAAACCTTCTCAGTCTTTTTATGATAATGCACCTTAGCTTAGAGATGTGGTGATCGTGGAGGTTAGATGCACAGCATATTGTCGGTACTACATACCTGCCAAGTCGCATTCAAATTGCATCAACCATTTTCGAGTTATGACTGTTCGCGCATCATGCATATTTTGGCTCATTTTGATTTTTTAAATTTTATTTTTTTACATCGTCAACAATTTCATCATTTCAAGTTTAAATTTACCTAAGCCCTTCAAGCCAATACCAGAATTATAACTTTTGGACTAAAGCTGTAAAAGTTTTCTCGAAGCTGGTGACCTTAAGCCCCATTCGTTGGCAGTGCTCGCACACTTTCACTCGCACTCAGAGTATACGACGCGTGGGGTGATGTAACTGCGATTTGGACTTAATAAGGAAGATCATGGTGAAGGCAAAAGATTCGCCTGGAGTGTCTATATAATTGCTATCGCAACAAAAAAAGCAAAATAGCTGCAAACTAAGATCGCATGAAAGCACGCCTGAATTACGGCACACCCGATTGTGGTGGCCATGTTACTGTTTTCTGACATTGCGCGCCGAATCGAGCAAGTGGGACTCATGCCAGTGTTGCGAATTTCGGTCGCCACTATGCCTTGGCTGTGAAAAGTTTTGTAATTCAGTTTGTAGCCACACATCCACGTGGTGTGGCTGGTAAGTGCGAGCTGCAGCCCCAAAAAATATCAGTCGACTGCCTAAAACTTGTTTCGGCAGTGTCCTCACTGGAAAAAAAAAAAAAAAGAAAAAAGCTTTCACTTGCTGTAAATGGGCCTGATAGTTACGCTCGCTCTTGCCTGGAAATTTGATCCATTCTTCACACAGTCCTAAATAGCATCCTTGAAGCTCGGGATCAGTGCAGCGAGTCAGCTCTCCGATAACCGACAACAAGCGTCGTCATTTTTCTCGCCGATTGGGATGGCTTGCAAGATACCAGCCTTGTTCACAACATCCGCTTCCTGAACGATCGCGATCGCTTGCAAGATAACTCAAGCTCGTTACATCTACTGCTACCACTTCTACAACTAATCATAACTATTACTTGACACGCGACGATAACAAAAACACCATATCGGGCGCTGAAGCACAGCACGTGCGACAATGAATACAGAACTATACCGCGTAGTCACAGAACACCCTGACAACATTGCGCAATATAATGCGCCGTGGTTCATGATGCCCGCATGCCACGCATTAGCCGGATTCACTCCCACTCCACCGCTCTGAAGGCGAGAAGAGCATAGAGGTGCGCCTCTTGCTTGCAGCTGCAGAGGCCGTTTGATTTGAAAAATGCGTTCACGAAATCTCGAGCCAGTGTTAATGTGACTTTCGTTCCCTTTCAATAAGGTTACTGTGAATTTTCCCTGATGGGAGCACAATTTCCTTGAGTTTTCCCTGAGTATTTCCAGACTATCCAAAATCCTTGAATTCCCTGTTTTCCCAATCGGTAGACGCCCTGATGTACAATCTGATATACAAACAATGCATGACCGATCATGTATTTTCAGGGCATTTAATTGGGCTAGGTGGTTCTGCATGTCGATGATGTGGGTGCGCTTTGAAGACGCAGACAGAAAAGAGACAAAGTGTGTGTCCTGTCTCTTCCCTGTCCGCGTCTTCAAAGTGCACCCACATCGTCGACTATCATGTATGTTCGTCATACAGTCACGTCGCACAAAAGCAATCTTGGTGTGTATCAAGCTAGTGAAACGGCCGTGAGTGCACCACGAGCATGGCACGTAAATCATGCCGTACATGACATGTATGTCATTATTTTCTTGTTACCACCAGCCATTTATTTTCGTCATACAGTCACGTCGTGCAATACCAATATTGGTGTATATCAAGCTAGCGAAATGGCCGCGAGCACACCATGAGCATGGCATGTAAATAATGTCATACATGACATGCATGTCATGATTTTCATGTCACCACCTATCATTTATGTCCACCATACAGTCAAGTTGCACAACATCAATCTTGGTGTATATCAAGCTATCGAACCGGCCGTGAGTGCACCATGAGCATGGCATGTAAATAATGCCCTACAAGACATGCATGTCATGATTGTCATGGTCATTTATGTTCGTCGTACAGTTAGGTCATGCAATGCCAATATTGGTGTACATCAAGCTAGCGAAACAGCCGCGAGCGAACCATGAGCATGGCGTGTAAATCATGCCCTACACGACATGCATGCCATGACTTTCAGGTTACCACCTGTCATTTATATTCGTCACACAGTCATGTCACCACATACCAGTTTTAAGGCATACCAAGCTAGCGAACCGGCCGCAAGTGCACCACGAGCATGGATTGTAAGTCATGCTGCAAATGGAATGCATGTCCTGATTTTTATGTTACCACCAGTCACGTTGCGCAATACCAATTTCGGTTTATATCATCTAGCAAAACGGCTGCTAGCGCATCCCGAGGGTGGCATGTAATTCATGCCATATGTCATGAGTAAGAGCCCTTTGGAGGCAGAAAGACAACGAAGTGTTCAAGTCAGCACAAGCGCGTGCGTGAAAAAATTCTAGAGAGCTCGCAGCACATGAACTGAGCCGTGAAAGAACACGAAGAGGAGTGAGCTGGTATTGTCTGGGCGGACTCAGCAGCGGAAGGTTCCATTGCTAGCAGACGCACTGGAGACAGGAGTGAAAGGCGTTCTAGTCTGCGGCCGGTGATGCGGGCGTCTCAAGGTGCGGCTGGTGAACTCGACAGCGTTCGAGCAAGGCTCCTCGGAGATGCAGCTACCGTGCACCGCAAGTACAAGCGTTCCTGGTGCAAGTCTCCTTCTGCAGCAGGCTACCGAAGGCAATCACCGGAGTGCCACGTCAGCGGTAGAACGCTACGCCGAGTGAACGGCCTGCTTGTACAGGAGACGACGGCGGACTTGTCGGACTACAGCGGACCCCAAGGTTTGCGAGGGCATCTTTGGACGAAAAGGAATGACCAGACATCATGGGCATGAGATCGGACTTAGACACCCTTGCGAATCGGCAAATTCAAGTAAGAGCGCTCCGACACGTCAGTGCCTCTTGAGTAGCCTGACTGAGAGTAAGGACAGTCTACTTATGAGTGATATAGTTTGGGGCTAGTTTGAGTTTCTTTGTAGTTATTGTACTTTGTTGTATATTTTCAAGTGCCATGTGTTTGTTTGATAAATGTGTTTTGATGTACAATGAGCGTTGTCCGAGTCCATCCCCTGCAACCACCTGAACCACCAGAAATGACATGCATGTTATTATTTTCGTGCCACTATCTGTTGTGACGTCAGTCGCATGGCCTATTTGCATGCTCACAAGCTACTGCTGGCTGCCTATGCACCAAGAGATCGCGTGTGTGTATATATACTGGCCAGAGTATCATTGTGGGTGTTATTCCGTTCTGTACTTCTTGTGTTAAGGCTGCCGGTGTGCGCCTCGAGAATACAGACCTTCTACCATGCACCCGGTGTCAGGCTACAACAACTGACGAGGTGGATGGGGCACGCCGCAGGCTTCTAGGAATCCCAATCCAACCAGGTCGAACGGAGTATGGCGACCACTGTTGTGGAATTACCCGAGTTCCAAACAAGGTGACGGCAACTTTGAGGTATACGTAGAGCGGTTCGAAGTATTTGCCGCGGCCAATGACATCACTGAAGACAAGAAGCTTCTAATCTTCCTCACTGCTATAGGTGAGAAGGCTTATATGACGCTCCGAAGCTTGCTGCTGCCTAAAACACCAGGTAAGGCGCCAATCACGGAAGTCATTGACGTTCTGAAGAAACATTACGCTCCCAAGCGCTCCCTGGTCACTGTAATGATTATACGGTGGTTCTTAAAACCTTTAGGTTAGGAACGTGGACGTTCCCAACAAACCGACGAGGCTGCTTGCAGGTTTCGACCAACACTTAATAAAAACATGAACGAAAGGCACACACACAAAAGCAAACACAGCAAACAAAGAAAGAATTAACTAAAAACAGTTTCTGAGAAGCGAGCGTCCTTAAGAAAGTCAGCTGACACGGGCTCATTCGTCGGGGAGTAGAACGTGCAGGGCGATGTGAGGTGACCAGCGTCGCGGGAGTCCTTGAAGAGGTCAGCGGTGGCTTGCGAAGGCTGACGACGAACGTGGCGTCTTGCCGAAGGGAAACGTTGGAGGCGGAGGACGTCAGCGGCCACGTGAAGCCCGTAGCTTCAACTCGTGTACTGCGTCCCAAAGCGTGACACTCGGGCCCGGTCACCCGACTGCGTCGAACGCCCAACACCGTCTGCTCAGTCGAGTGTTCTTCTCCAACGCATACGACTCTTCTTTTTCTTCTTCTTCACCTCCCAAGCTAGCAGAGCTGGTGCATTCTTCCGCGAGCACCAGCATCGTCGTCTACTTTCTTTTCATTCACACAGGAGACACTATGAATGTTCTGCGCGCACATCACAGTCACCACACGATATCGCTTTCACCATTGAAAGCAAGAGCCTCATGAGACTGTTGCAGATTTCATAGTCGAATTGAAGAAAGTCTCTGCAACATGTGAATTCGGCACCTTTTTGACCGAAGCATTACGGGACTGGCTCGTCGCTGGACTGCGTACCGAGGGAGAACACTGCAAACTATTCGCAATGCCAGACGAAGAAGTAACATGGGAACGCGCATGCAGCGTAGCCATGGCCACGGAAGCAGCAACACAAGACATGAAATAAATGCTGTAAACCAATTCCAAAGGAGCAGCTGTAGAAACTGAAGACATCCGCTAGAAACAGAAAGTCGCACAACCGAGTAAAGCAACTTCGAGGGAAGCGCCGACTCAGTCCAGCTTCGCAAAGGCAAAGTGAGCAGCGAAAGAAGAAAAGAAAAGAATGTGTCATCGTTGCGGACACCATGCACCCGTTAGTTGCCGATTTCTGAACAGTACCTGTAATAGGTGTACAAAAGAGGTCATATTGCTATAATGTGCTAATCTAAGCGTGTAAACAGAGTAGAGAGCGAAAAATGCGAGAACGAGAACACTAACGAGCTACTATCTCTGTGTTGCATGAACCACAAAGAGGGTATGCCCGCCATTTTAATCAATGTTCGCATAAATGATAAAGTGATACCTATGGAACTTGACATGGGCGCAGCGGTGTCAATAATGTCAGAAGCAGAGTGTGCTAAACACTTCCCAAATGCCTCTTGCAGACAAGCAAATGTCAAACTAGCCACGTACAATGGCACGGCGGTCCCTACTGTTGGCATTATGGATATCAAGGTGCAACACCAAGACCAGTGCTTCGAACTGCCACTGGTCATAGCAAAAGAATCGCAGGGTGCTAGAATGCCCATGTTGTTTCGCCGAGATTGGCTTTATAAATTCAAAATAAAATGGCCTCAAGTATTATCAGTAAATGTTGTGGCTAAGGAGACATTGCTTGCTGAGAAATTTCCCGAACTGTTTGACGAGGGTTTAGGCACAATTAAGGGGTTTGAATACAGCATTGAATTGAAGGATGACGTGCACCCTGTGTTTATGAAACTGCGACCAGTGCCATACACTTTGTGCAAGCGAGTTGAACAAAAATTGGTCAAGCTAGAAAAAGATGGTGTCATACACATGGTCAGGCACAGTACATGGGCAACGCTGCTTGCGAGTGTTCCAAAAAAGAAGATGCAAGAACTGAGATTATGTGGGGACTATCGCTTCACGGTAAACCCAGCAATCAAGGTCGATCAGTATCCCTTGCCACTTCCTGAAGACATATTCGCAAACCTGCAGGGTGGAACATGTTTTCTATGTTAGATCTCTCGAAAGCGTATCTGCAACTTGAACTAAACAAACAAGCGCAAGAGCTACTCACCACTAACACCCACTTAGGTCTGTTTAGATTCTGCTGCTTGCCTTATGGCGTAGTGTGCGCACCGGCTATTTTCCAGGCAGTCATGGGCCAGATACTGCGTAATCTGCCGGGAACTGCCTGCTACATTGATGACGTAGCCATTGCTGGTGAGAACTACAAGCAGTGTTATGAAAGAGTGGAGCAAGTGCTTCAACACCTATGTAAACACGGCGTAAAAGTGAACGCTAAAAAATGCAATTTCTTTCGGCAACGCATCACATACTTGGAACACGAGATCGACAAGCATTGCTTGCACCCAACAGTGGAAAAAGTGGAAGCCATTAGAAAAGCTCGGAGGCCCACTAACGTGATTCAGCTGAAGGACTTTTTAGGTTTGATTAATTACTGTGGGATATTTTTGCCAAATTTAGCCTTGATCTTCGAACCGCTGCACAACTTGCTGCGGAAAGAAACTACATAGCACTGGTCACGCGAATGTAATGAGGCATTTGGAAGATGCAAAGAACTATTGACTGATAGGAGTGTGGTTGCAATTGTATGATGTAAAAAAAATCCGGCAGATCCCTTGCACTGTGATGTAATGTGAAGCAGCCAGCAAAGAGCTGCATACATCGCCTTGTATGTCTTTGAGGCAAATGAAGTCATTCATGTCATGACATCTAGTTCACTGTATATCGCATGTTTGTCATACATTCATGCATGTACAATCTTAAATATAATGAAACATATATTCTGGCATATGCAATGCATAACCTGCCGTTTACGTTTGTCACACACTCATGTCATGCCATACCAATTTTGGTGTATATCCAGTTAACAATACGGCCGGAAGCGCACCAAGACAGTGTGATGTAAATCATGCCATACATGGCATGCATGTTATGATCTGCGTGTTAGGCCCTGTCATTTATGTTCGTCATACAGTCACGTCACGCAATACTGGTTTTGGTGTATATCAAGCTAGGGAAACGGCCGTAAATGCACCACGAGCTTGGCATGTGAACCATGCTGCACATGAAATGCATGTCATGATTGTCATGTTACCACCTGTAATTTGTGTTCACCCAACGCCTCCTATAAAAAAACTATGCCTGGGACGTGAGCCACAGAAGCGCTGCCCTACCCTTTCCGTTGTCCTCCTTTCCACTCGGTACAGTCGCTAGAGCCTCTCGCGGCAAATTCTTGCAACCTGCAGTGGCGCGCCGCCGCGCCGCCGGTAACTCGAGCAGACAACGCGACACGACATCCACTCACCCTTGCTTGTCCTTGCCCTTGCATGAGCGGACGACATTCATGCTACATTTGCAACGTTGAGACGCTCTTAGACGAGGTGACTCGAGAAAACACTAGCCGTAATTTGGACGAACATGTGGCCATAAACGTACTTCCAGCGAAATTTCTTGAGTGGTCGCGAAAGTAGTATATGCACGGTCGAGCGTCGGCGGAAAGAATGCCAGCGTCAGTGAAGCCAACGGAGGAGTTGATCAAACTAGAGCGCGAGGAAACGCATCTCGAACGCACTAGCGACGCGATGCCGTAAACGAGCTGAAAACGATGCTGCGCAAATAAACAGACATCGACAAAAATGAACGCATGAGGCAAATGCTATACAACGCCCGTTCTTGGGGAGCTTTTTTTCGTGCGTTGATGAAAAAACGCCAGGCGCTAGGAAAGACGAACACATGAGAGAAGAGACGGGACAGGCGCTGTTCTCTCACGTGTTCGTCTTTCGTAGCGCAAAAATCAAGATGTTAAGTACTCACCAACTCTCCCAACAACAAGTTCTTACTAAATAAAAAGAAGAGTTGTGGGCTTGACTTTCCACGATATACCATCGGACAGCAGTTTGTGTGACCAGTGGCTCAAGGCGATTTCGAGAGAAGACTGGGTGCCAACAAGTAACTTTGTAGTGTGCAGTCTTCACTTTCGCACTACGGCCTGTTTTATCCATAGCTGCTTGTAGGCCTTCGCAGATTCGTGGACTGTGTGCTTCCTCATAGGAGGTCAGTCACGAAACCCCTTGAACTTCGTGTTCACAGGATTGTGGAAGAGCTCGTGGTCTTACCAGTGTTGACACAGACTCCGATCACCGCAAAGAGCTGCTGCTGCTAATTGCCAGAAAGTTTATGAGGCCGCTTTAAGGAGTAAGCGAGAGGAACGCTGCCGCCAAGCGACTTGAAAGAACATCCCTGTCGCGAGAAGTTCCTAAGGTCTAGCCAAGCTTTATGCAAGGAAATGACTGACGCTCCTCCAGCGCACGTCAGGAACGCACAATCAACAGCCCGCACAAAGCCAGCTGCCGCCGCTGCACCGACACAATGTTGCCGACACCATCGCTCTCGCTGGCTCCGGTGGTACAGTCGCTGGCACCACCACACGGCGCCCGCACGAAACGTGTGGCAGCGTTCCTCCAATGGCAAAGCTAGCAATGTCCCAGGCATAGTTTTTTTTATAGGAGGCGTTGGTTCACCATACAGTCGCGCCGCGCTATACCAATGTTGGTGTATGTCAAGCTAGCAAAACAGCCGCGAGCAGACCATGAGCATGGCATGTAAATCGTGCTGTACATGAAAGGCATGTCATGATTGTCATGTTACCACCTGTCATTTGTGCTCATCATACAGCCGTGCCGCGCAATACCAATGTTGGTGTACTTCAAGATAGCAAAACTGCTGCCAGTGCACCATAGGCAAGGCATGTAAATCACGCCCTACAAGACATGCGTGTCACAATTGTCATGGTCACTTATGTTCGTCGTACAGTCAGGTCATGCAATGCCAATTTTGGTGTACATCAAGCTAGCGAAACGGCCGCGAGTGCACCGTGAGCATGGCATGTAAATCATGCCCTACACGACATGCATGTCATAATTTTCATGTTACCACCTGCCATTTATATTTGTCATACAATCACGTCACCAAATACCAGTTTTGGGGTACACCCAGCTGGCGAACCGGCCGCGAGCGCACTGTGAGAATGGCATGTAAATCATGCTGCACATGAAATGCATGTCATGAGTGTCATGTTGCCACCTGTCATTTATGCTCGTCATACAGTCACGTCACGCAATACCAAATTCGGTGTGTATCAAGCTAGCGAAACGGCCGCGAGCAGCCCATGAGTGTGGCATGTAAATCATGCCCTACACAACATGCATATCATGATTGTCATGTTACCACCTGTCATTTATGTTCGTCGTACAGTCACGTCCCGCAATACCAGTGTTCGTTTATATTAAGCCAGCGAAACGGCAGCGAGCACACCATGAGCATGGCATGTAAATCATGCCCTACACAACAGGCATGCCATGATTTTCATGTTACCACCTGTCGTACAGTCATGTCACCAAATACCAGTGGTGGAGTTGTCATGTTCTCCCGAGACAGCACACACACGAGGCTCAGTCCAAATGCTGACTGACGTATGCGGCCAGCAGCACGTTTATTTCAGTGATTATAAAAGCGATAAGAACGCCATCTTGTGGCGCTACATCAAACCGTCCAGGCTGATGACAGCAACAACATAACATTCCTTCCTCCCTTAACAAAAAGTGAAAAAACAGGAAAAAAAACAAACACAATGAGCACTACAATGCGCAAGCACAGTGCTCAACTTGATTACTGGGGCACGTAACGCATAACTGGTTTCCGCATGCGCGAGCTGCGGCGAATTGGAGTCTGAGCAAGGGTCACTGGCTTCGGGGCATCCCCCGGCGCACTGGCACAACCACCCGGATCACTGGAGACACATGTGCCCTCGACATCCCCAGACGAAGCCCCCGTAGTTGCAGTGGTGCCGGCGGTGTCTGCTGGTTCGTAGGGCGTGGTAGCACCCGCAGCATCCAGAGGCCCAGCTGGTTCCACGCCTGAAGCATTTGGAGGGTCTGTGTGGGAACGCCCAGAATACTCTGACAACTCAGGCTGCCACGGCACAGTCCGCACATGGTCGTGGTGCCGTGTCCATTGGCGGCCATCTGGTAGCCGTAGCACTGCCGCGTACCCCTTGTCCGCTTCCACCGTTGCCGGTACCCAGACGGGACCTGGACGAAAACTGCGAGCGAAAACAGTCATTCCTGGTGGTGTGGATACGGCTCCTGCCGATCCTCGGTTGACCCGGAGACTCTGGGAGATCTGTTGAGACATCACTGTGGTCTGCAAGTCAGGCCGTAGTAAATCCAATGCCGTTTTCAACTTCCGGCCCATGAGAAGTTCAGCGGGACTACAACCTGTTACTTCATGCAGAGTGGTCCGGTATGTCAGCAAAATTCTCGCTATCTGTACGTGCAAATCATCCCCTGACTGCGCTTTCTTCAACTGTTGTTTAATGGTCTGCACTGCACGCTCCACTGCTCCATTAAATGCTGGGTGGTACGGTGGTACAAAAATTTGTCGGATGCCGTTTCTACGCAGGAAGATCTTGTATTCCTCACTCACGAACGCTGGGCCATTTTCGGATACGACTACATAAGGGAGTCCATGCGTAGCGAACATTTTTCGCAGGCAACCAATGGTGGCTGCAGTCGACGGACTGGATACGGGGAACACTTCTATCCACTTCGAGTATGCGCCGACTGCTACGAACAAGTAAGCATTCCTCAGTGGTCCAGCATAGTCTACATGAATCCGGGAGCGCAGTCTCTCTGGGAACGGCCATGGCTTGACTGGCACCCGTCTCGGTAATCGCTGATTTTCTTGGCAGGTGCGGCATGCTTGCACCACTGCCGTGACGTCATCATTCATAGCTGGCCACCAGACATGGCTACGGGCCACCGCTTTCATTTTCGCCACTCCTGGATGCCCTTCATGTAGCAGCCGCAGCACGTCGACCTGCATAGACGCGGGCACAACCACCCTGCTTCGTAGCAGAATGCAATCACTCTGCACACTCAATTCATGAAGGCGAGTGGCGTACTCTTTCCATGGAGCTTCTAGGGGAACTCCCCCACCAGCCCAAAGCGCTTCGCGAAGACGTGACAGCAGCGGGTCTTTGCTCGTAGCGGCAGCAATAGCTTGCGCTGACAACACTCTGGGATAACACCCTTGGAGCATAAAAATCTCCGGCGGGTTCTCGATTTGAATGTCAGCTGTTGGAAGCGGAAGTCGGCTCAGTGCATCGGCGTGCGGAATGTGACCACCAGGTCTGTACTTCAACACGTAATCATAGCCCGACAGGAAGAGTGCCCAGCGGAGTAGTCGAGGTGAGCAAGACTCTGGAATCTGCTTATTTGCCGCGAGAAGCCCCAAAAGTGGCTTGTGATCGGTTGCTATCTCGAATCGCCGTCCCCAAAGGTACTGCTTAAAACGTGTTACTCCGAACACAACTGCTAAGGCTTCCTTATCGAGCTGGCTGTAGTTTTGCTCAGCTGTGGCCAAGCTTCTGGACGCGAAGGCGATTGGCCGCTCTTCTCCCGACGCTTCCCGCTGGGCTAGAACCGCGCCGAGACCATATGGCGACGCATCTGTGACAAGCACTGTGGTTTTCTTTGGGTCAAAGTGCGCCAATGTCGTCGCAGATGCCAAGAGCTGCTTACTTTCTCTGAAGGCTTCCTCTTGAAGTGGCGCCCAGGTCCATGGTGTACCGGGTATCAATAGAGCATTCAATGGATTGAGTACCACCGACAAGCGAGGGATGAACTTCCGGTAGAAGTTGATCAACCCCATGAAGCTTTGCAGAGTTTTCACGTCTTGTGGCCTTGGTGCCGAAAGGATGGCTTCAACGTTCCTGGGGCTGGGATGCAAGCCTTCAGCGGTGATGACGTGTCCCAAGTACTCAACGCGGTCTCTCATAAATTCGCACTTTGCTAACTTCAGGCGCAAGCCGGCATCTTGTAGGTGCTTGAGAACTTGGCTTACGTTCCTCCAGTGGTCGTCGTCAGTGTTTCCTGTCACCAGGATATCGTCGAAGTAGACAACGACGTGCGGAAGGTCGCTCAGCAAATTGTCCATTTCCCGCTGGAACAACGCGGGCGCCGAAACGACGCTGAACGGAAGCCTTGTGAATTGAAACAAGCCTTTCACTGTGTTAATAGTAACTAGCTCCTGCGACTGCGCATCTAGCTTTACCTGCTGGTAGGCGTCCTTCAAATCAAGTTTTGTAAACTTCTTACCGCCACACAGTTTGGCGAACAGCTCTTCGATTCTGGGAATCGGGTAACTTTCAGTGACTGTGACTGGGTTGATAGTGACTTTGAAATCGCCACACACACGTAGTCTACCATCTTGCTTCACCACTGGAACTACTGGCGCGGCCCACTTGGAAGTCTTTACAGGGCGTATGATGCCTTCGCGCTGTAACCGCTGCAACTCTTCGACATACCTGTCAACAAGCGCGAACGGCACTGGTCGCGCCTTGAAGAATTTTGGCCTTGCTCCTTCTTGTAGCGTTATGCTGGCCAGGACTCCCTTCATCGTACCAAGGTTGTCCGAAAAAACGTCGCCGAATTGTTCGACCAGGCCTTCAACATTGCTGATTGTTTTCACGTCTAATGGCTTCAAGATGGTAATACCGAACGCTTCCATCCAGTCCCTTCCGAAAAGTGTCGGGCACGCTCCGCTCACAACTAATAACGGCAAAGTTGCCTCCTGCGTGCCGACTTTTACTGTGGCCGACATTTTTCCCAATACGGCCGACAGCTCCCCAGAATAGCTTTTGAGCCGCACGTCAGTATGTTCCAACGGCTCTCCTGGGAAAAGGGCATTAAATTTTGCGTCGCTTATTATCGAAACACTGGTCCCGGTGTCCAGTTCCATCACTATTGGCACGTTATTGACAAGAGCTTCAATTTTCATGGGTTCCGGTCCGGTAGCACGAAGAGACCACAAGGTGTATTCCTCACCTTGCCCCGGCTCTGTTTCGGAAAGTTCATTCATGTTGTGCACGGAGCGGGAGCCTGTCCCATTCCTTCCGTTAGACGCAGCTGTCTTGCAAACCCTTGCGAGGTGGCCCTGTTGACCGCACTTGAAGCAGGTGGTGTATCGGTGTCGGCAGCGCGTCGTCTGGTGTTTGCCGCTGCACCGGGCGCACCTTAGCTCCGTCATCTCTCTTGCTGGCCGCTCTACAAAGTTGGCCGACTGTACCATACCTGTAGGAACGGACGGGGCGCCTAGCATGTGCGAGTCTCTTCTTGCGGTTTCTATCGCCATGACCATATTTTTCGCCGTTTCCAGGTTCAGTTCTGCACTTTCCAAAAGGCAAGTCTGCATTCCGGAGTCGTTAATTCCGCAGACAATCTGGTCGCGCATCATTCGCTCACGCACTGCTCCAAAGTTGCAATCATCTACTAGCTTGTTAAGTGCAACTACGCAGTCACTAACGGCCTCGCCTTCGTGCCTTCTCCTCGAAAAAAACTTGAAACTTGCGACCACTTCGGAAACTTTGGGCCTGAAGTGTGCGCCGAGGGCCGCGAAGACAGCTGCAAGTGTTGCATCAGTCGGTTTTGTAGGCGACAGTAGGTTCCGTAGCAACGAGTATGTTGCTGCGCCGCAGCTTGTCAGGAATACTGCCTTCTTTTTATCCTCGGCCACATCGTTCGCAGCGAAGTAAAGCAAAACACGCTCGTGATATACCGACCACTCACTTGTGCTTGCGTCGAACGCTTCCAGTCTGCCCACGGACGACATTCTTGTTGAATCCAGGCGCGGGTGCTTTCTGCCGCGCCCAACTCGCAGTTTTTATCTCTCGTTGCCAGTTGTCATGTTCTCCCGAGACAGCACACACACGAGGCTCAGTCCAAATGCTGACTGACGTATGCGGCCAGCAGCACGTTTATTTCAGTGATTATAAAAGCGATAAGAACGCCATCTTGTGGCGCTACATCAAACCGTCCAGGCTGATGACAGCAACAACATAACAGCAGTATTCGAAGCTGGCGAACTGGCTGCGAGCGCGCATGGCATGTAAATCATGCTGCACATGAAATGCATGTCATGACTGTCATGTTACCTCCTGTCATTTATGCTTGTACAGTTACGTCACGCAATAGCAATCTTGGTGTGCATTAAGCTAGCAAAACGTCCGCGAGCGCACCATGAGCTTGGCATGTAAATCCTGTTCTACATGACATGCATGTCATGATTTTCATGTTACCACCTGTGATTTCTGTTCTTCATACAGTCACGTCACACAATACCAAATTTGGTACATGTCAAGATAGCAAAACGGCCGCAAGCACACCATGAGCACGGCATGTATGTCATAGCGTACATGACATGCATGCCACGATTTTCATGTTACCACCTGCAGGGGTGCAACAGCCGAAATAGGATTTGGTGCAATTTTTGGAGCAGCAAAATGTTGCTTTTGGAGCACAAAAATCCAAATTTGGAGAAGGTTACAAAAAAAAACTGAATTTTTTAGCACGAAATCCCAAATTTGGAGCAGTATAACAAAGAAGGCTTACTTTTAGAAAACAATAAAAATACATACAAACCATTCCACATCAGTTAACTCGTGCACAGTGCACGTGAACACTGCTATTTCAGTAAAAGCAGTGTGTTCAGCCACCCCACAGTGCGAACAATGACTAAGTCCACATTAGCATTTGCAGGGCCTGTAAAATAATAGACCACCACCAGCCTACGTCACTCACGCCCCGTGACGTCAGGTCACGTGACCTCTCGGCGCAAATGCAACGGCGGTGGTTGGCAAAACACTCCCGCTGCCAGCTCAGCGTGGTACAGTCGCACGGTGTTTGGCGCACATTTTTTAGGGGCGAAGCTCCTTACGCTGTGGCTCAGTCTCTCCGTTGTTGTTGTAGCCACCCCAGCTGCTTCTCGCAATGTTCACTAGATGGCGCTGCGCTGTGACAGTACATGAATTGCTCACTTGATGGTGTGTAGGCGCGTGCTGCGTGTGGGGTTAGTGTGACAGGAGAGTGCCAGATGGCGCGTTAGGAGTCGAAAAGGCACTTGCTCTTGGCGGGCTTCCTCTTTCGACGCTGCGCCATGAACAGCGAAGACAAGGCGGCGGAGCGGAGGGCACGGAAAGTGGCTGTGACGCGTGCTCGCCGATAGGATGCGGCGGTGAGCCCGCGAAGCCGAAGTTGCACGGAGGCGCTCAGAAATGGATCCCGAGGTTCGAGCCCGCGAAGCAGAAGGTGCACGGCGACGCCGAGAAGCGGCGAGCAAAACCCGCGTACAGGCGGGCGGATCCCGAGGCTGCGCGAGCGCGGGAAGCTGCTGCCAAGCGCCTCAAGCGAGCTCTGCCCGAAGGCGCAGACATGCGTTTCAAGCGGGACTTTCTAGACAACAGTTTCGACCACAGCTGCAACGTCTGCGACGGATTGTGGTTCCGGAGCTTCGCCCAATCATCATCATTCACCCCGTGGATATGCTGTGATTTTTTTTTTCTTTTGAACCTTTTCCTTCATCTTTCGGTTCCAAGATTATTTCTGGTATGTGTCAAAGAACGTATAAATGTGTCGTGGACTGCGTGACGAAAAATTTGCCACACTGCTGGCTGTAAGTGTTGCGTGCATTGTGTCGGAACGGTACAAAAACCAAAAACGAAAAACAATATTTTTGACTGGAACGGAAACGTAACCGAAACTTTACCTATTATTTCGTTCTGGAGCGAAACCAAAATTTTTTCAATCGTGTTTCGGTTCACGAGAAAACTTCGCAATCCAGAACAACTGAGCTCATGCAATGTCAGCATATCTCAGGGTACAGTATTAGCGTGTACTTCAGGCACGACTTCCGAAGCAATAATGTGTTGAAATTGTGCGAAAAACGAAAACAGTGACAATCAGAGATGTTTATATTAACGCAAGTGGACTTTTGCACGCCTGTCACGCAGGACAAATTGGAGAGGGCATCATCGGCACAGAAGTTTGTTACAGCGAAAACTGTTATGAGATCACAACAGCTGAATTTGGCGCCATAGTTGTCCGCCGCCGCAGGTGTGCATGACCGCTATCGCGTGTAATAACAAAAAAATAAATAAGAAACAAATTTCTAGGACTGGATGGTATTTTAACCCGCACCCTCTGCATGGCAGTCGGGCCTTGAACCACAGTGCCATGCTGGTGCTTGTAATACCCCTGTCACATGGCAAATCTAACGTCATTTACAACGAATGACAAGCATGGGAGCACGACTGACACTCCAGCTGCAGAAATGACACGGCGGCAGCTAATCCCTGTAGTCACCACCTTGATCACCAAAACACATGCAATCGGACGAACAACACCCGCGATATAGGCAACAACGACAACAGAGCATAAATGAAACATGGCCGGCATCCAGCCACTGTAGTTGAGAGTAGTAGGTTAATCCAGAAAAAATAAGATATCTACAAATTACAATAGTTATGTGCGCATAAGTTAACAGCCATCTCTCTAAAAGTCCCTGGTGTCGAGAGTATGCATTCGGTCCGAAATCGAATGCGTTTCGGGAACTCATTCGACAGGAAATGTCATTTTCATAGAATGACATTAGTTTCCCCGTGTGACAGCAAACAAATGACATTACAAACGAATGACATTCGCTGTAAATGACATTAGATTTGCCGTGTGACAGGGGTATAACTCTTTCGCAAAAATACTCTATACAGGCATCATGTCAGGCAAGGAATCGTGTTAACATATGTAATATAGCGTGGCAAAAGTGTAAAATAACAACCAGTCATCACACAATGCTAACAGCGCAAAGAGTGTGGTTTAATGCTTCCCATCGGTGTTGTGGAGTTGCCACTCCTGAACTGGAATGACTGTGGAATCATTCCATCTTTTCGTGACCCCGGAATGGAATGGGGACAACGCTTGGAGGAATGAAATGGGAATGGAATTACATCTTTTTCCGAAAATAGAGCACGTTTTCGCCTATGTGCTGTTTTTCAAAGTTCAAACATTAGTAAGTCAGAGCCTCGAATTTAACACTAAAGCAGTATTTTTAAAATAGTTTGGCTGATTACAAGCACGCTACATTTATAAGCAACGCGCCTACTACAAACACAGGCATAAGTTAGTGTACAAACAAATGCATTAGCCCAGCAGATACTGAAGGGAGAAACAAATTACCCCTGCACGTTGGTTCCTACTGACACACCCACACGAAAGTGCCGAATACTCTATGCACAGCCTGATCTTTACCTCACGAGCAGTTTAGTACCTTACACACGTAAATAACCTTTGCGACAAGGAAGACATTGCATACCTGCGTACAGGCGAACACAGAAGGTTCTCCTCACCCCATCCATGCTTGCAAGGCGCGTTTGAAGGGGGTATTCACACGAGGGAGAAATCGGCGGGGGACATGGGGGGATTGCGGATCACGTGACCGCGACGTCACGGATTAGTGAGTGGGCGCGTCCCCCCGCGACTCGTCGGAAGAGACAGGGACCTTTTCCCCAACAGGACAAACGATCCCCCAGCGGTGGGGGATATGGCGGAATTTTGGGCTCTTGTTTGGCCACACTGTTGCACTTGCACCTGCAGAGAGCGGCAGTGGGTGTCCAGTCTGCAGCTGCATGGTCGTCAACAGCTCGTCGTCAGCAGCAGTGGCGTAAATCCAGAAAAATCATGAGGGGGGACACACATCGTGTGATGGCGGCCATATTGTTTTTATACAAATGTTTTTTTTATTATATCAAAATTAACGACATACCTTCAAATGAAAAAAAAAATAAAAAATAAATAAACGTCAGTTTCTAGCATAACTCTAGCATATTTACAGCTCCCTCTCTTTCTCTCGAAGTCTAACTTTCAAGCTCTCCAATTTTGTTTCCCAGTGCAGGGTAGCATACCAGTTTTCCTAGACTGGTTAACTCCTGCCTTTCCTTTCTCTCCTGTTCCTTCTCTCTTCCAGTAATGTCATTCGGGTTGAACTACGAAAGACAAATGCGAGAATTTTATTTGTGATAACATGTAAACCTACAGCTTTTCTTGCTCCATTCTACATCGTGTAAACCTATTACAAATAGCCTCCCACCATTTGCCCCTGGAAACTTTCTTGTAAAGCAATTTTATGTTCACTGGCAATATTTATCAAAATAACACAATCATAGTCGAGCAATCGCATTTATACTTCATTGCGAACGTCTTCCAACAAATCGTAGACCTAAACAAAGCTCAGCGTTATAAACATTTACGGCACATCAGAAGTAACCCCTAGCATTCCAGAAGCAGCTTTCACTTTTGCGCTTCGTTTCTCTTCATTGGAAGGGTTTCAGATTTCAGAATTGCTGTTACGGAGAGTGCGCTATCCTTAATTGTCAAGAATTTCAAATGTGATGTTTGGAAGATAAATCTCAAGTGGGGGACACTTTCAAGGGGTGTCCCCACAGTCTGAACACAAGGCAAGTCAGGATCCCCCTGACCGCCCCATGATTTACGCCAATGGTCAGCAGCTCCTCAAACGGGTGGTACAAGCCACCAGAGTAGTCTAATAACACTGGTCTCCTCCTCCGTTTGCCTCGTCCGTGTCAGTGGGGGACAGTTGTAGAGACTTCTCCTTGGAGCTGACGTCACTAGGCTCCGACTTTATATCCAGAGGATTTGTCCCCCGTCTGAATACCCCTCGACAAGCATGGGTGCTGTTGAGCAGTGCGGCCCAGTGTTCCGTATTCGATGCACAGGCACAAGGTGCGCGAGTGGTGCAGTGTTCCAACTAATACCAGCAGATCTAGAGGGTTTTTTCCCCCATTAACCAAATCTTAGTTTTCCCCATATTCAGGACCGCTCCAGGCACATGGCAAAACTGCTTAGTCTTCTTGAATACAACTTTTGTCAACATAAAAATGCTCTACGTTGTCATTTTAGTATTAACACATTTAAGCTTAAACAATATTAAAACATCAACATTCGTTCAAACATGCTGCCATGCAAATACTATAGGTAGCGGGAGGACTGCCCCTATGGGAATTAGTAGGGTGGTAGTAATGCACGAGATATATCACCAAGCTACTATCCCTCGGCCTTGGTAAGATGTTTTGCGTACTTTTGCAGTTCTTAGTGCATCTGATGACATCAGCCATTCCTAACTCGATAAAACTATCAAGGTGCCTTTCCTAGGTTGAGGAATTACAGAAATGGAACTGAACTGTCGGGCCATTCCCGCGAGTGGGAATGGGCTAAGTTTTTTCATTCCAAGGATTTGAAAGGAATGGAATTGCGGTAAGCTCTAATTCCCCGGAATGGCATTGGAATGGAATGGAGGCGCCCATTCCACAACACCACTTCCAAACCACTGCAAAGTGCTCAACCATAATTATTCATCATCAGCAGCCACAGAACAAAGTACACATAATGCCTTACAGATGTGTAGCGGGTACCACGATTCTCCGAAGAATGACGAAAAATGGCATAGTGGAAATTTCGCCATTTCAGGAAAATTACGATGATTTATGATGTAGTGGGTACCTTGCATGTGTACTTGTATTAGTTGGTCCAAGAGACTCTACCAGAGTCTGCTCTTCCAGCTTTCGCTGTGACTGTGCTGCGTGTTCCGCGAAGGCCTGGCTATCTTGTTATCAGAACAGCGGTCTCGCACATCATAAAGTACACTCGTGTTGCTTCTGAGATCGTGGTCACTCCTTTGACACAAAGCATCGAGCCCATTAAAAAATTTGTATTTGTCTTTTGAGGAAATAAACACTATGACTTTGAAATTAATAGTGGTTTGTGCTAGTTGGTAGGAATTCGTGGTACAGTTACTTCCGCTTCTCTGAAGAACGTGTTTTTACCCTTGTCCCACTTTTTTAAAGGGAGGGCAAGTAACTAGATCACAAATCCAATGTTTTTTATGATTACCTTAACTTCACGTTTTTGCATACAGAAAAAAAAAAACGTTACGAACTGTTACGGAAAATTTTTTTTCATTCCGGAACAGAAACGGAACGGAACTTTTTGCAGTGGAACAAACTAAAACTGAAACGAAAAACATTATGATCCGACACCCTGGTGTAATGAGCGTGGCGCCCTGCCTAGCTTAGTTTCGTTACCTCGCCAGGTTCGGCGGGCAACCTTGGTCGTGTGTGAATAATAAACACTGACGAGCGCAGCTCGGCAGTCAGTAGTTGTTTACCCCGCCATGCGTTTGGGTCGTCCTTGTTAGAGCGCCGGTGCCTCGGACCCCCCTAGTCCACGGTCTCCGGGGCAGAGCGTGACACTGGCGACGAGTACAGTCAACGAGTCGACCCACGCCCTCGAGAGCGGCGAAACAATGCTCCCCGCGTCTGCCGCCATACGGAAGGCTCGAGCCGTTCGAGGGAGATGGGTCCACCTGGCCCATCTACGAGGAGCAAGTTGACGTGTTTTTCTGCGCTAACGACACGCCCGAGGAGAAACAGCGGGACATTTTCCTGGCAAGTTGCGGAACCCAAGTGTTCAGTCTACTGCTCGACCTCCTAAAGCCGGCTACACCGCATACCAAGACGCTCAGCAATCTGCTCACTACACTGCGCTCGCACTTCAGTCCGGCGTCGTCCACACTAATGGATCGTTTCCGCTTCAACAACCGGAGCCGCCAGGAAGGGTAGAGCCTCGGCCAGTTTGTCGCTGCGCTACAAGGTTTAGCGAGTACCTGTGCTTTCGGGGACCAGCTGGACTTGCTGCTCCGGGACCGCTTCGCCTACGGCATCAACAACCCCGCCATGCAGACACATCTCCTGGAACTTCCCGACCCCTCGCTGGACGACGTATTGAAAGCAGCGCTGGCGATGGACGCGGTGAGATTTCGCATGCGGTGTCAACGGAAGCGGCGGTCAACAAGATGATGGCAAGGGGCGGTATATGCAGTCGCTGTGGTGACACCCATTCCCCCTCATAGTGCCAGCTCGCACATTCGCAGAGCTTCACGTGCGGAAAAACTGGGCACCTTGCACGAGTATGCCGAACGGCGAAGCCAAACAGCGGACCACAGCAGCAGCCCGGATCAAGCCCAGGTTCCACACCAGCCCGCGGTCAGGGTAGGCGTCGCAAGAGGCGGCAGGGACGTGCGGCAGCAGGCTCGGGTTCCTCCACGGTCAGGCTCAACGTCGTGTCCGAGGACCCGCCGATTTTCGACGTGACACACAGGCCTTGTCCCGTCGTCTGTGCCGCCGTACATGCTGACCGTCGATGTTTGTGGGCGCCCCATTTCCATGGAACTGGACACGGGGGCCAGTGTGTCAGTCATAGCTGGCAAACTTTTCAAAAGAACCTTCCCCGGAGTTGCCGTCGAGGCTTCAGGCGTCATGCTGCGGAGTTACTCTGGAGAGCTTTCCCAGGTCCAAGGTCAGGCCCAGGTCAGCGTTCGTTTTGGCAACAGGGAAGCAACCCTTCCTCTTTATTTGACCAAGGGGTCGTCACCGACGCTGCTCGGCAGAAATTGGATTTGCGCACTGGGTGTTCGGCTGCCAGAAGGCCAGGAAGCAGCCCTACATGTCGTACAAGACACCCGAGCCTTCTAACAGATTTCCAGTCACTGTTCCAGCCAGGGGTGGGCACATTCGCCGGTACAACTGCTGGCATCCATGTACACGATGGGCCTTGAAGCTGGCGGCCTACAGCTACCAGTTGGTGTACCGTCCAGGAAAAGACCTAGGGCCTGCTGAGGCCCTGAGCTGGTTGCCGCTGCCAGAGGTGCCTGCTGCTGTTCCAGAGCCAGCTCAAGTGCCCATGCTGGAGCATGCATACCCAGAGGTACTCTCCAGGTCTGCTGTGTCGCAGGCGACCAGTCGGTACCCGGTTCTGTCCCAGGTGGTGAAGGCAGTATCTCGAGGGGAGGAGTTGGTGCAGCAGCCCTACAGCCACAAGGCCGCTGAGCTGAGCCTGGAGCAGGGCTGCCTACTTTGGGGTTCCAGGGTGGTGATCCCACAAAGTCTCCGGTCCAGGGTCCTGCAGTTGCTGCACGCGGGGCATCGTGGCGTGGAAAAGACAAAGATGGTGGCCCGGTCCCACGTTTGGTGGCCTGGACTGGACGAGGACATCGCTCACATGGTGCAGAGCTGCCAAGTCTGCCAGGAACATCAACGGGCCTCGTGTCATGTGGAGATCAACCCATGGCCATTCCCACAGAGGCCCTGGTCCCACCTTCACGTGGATTTTGGGGGCCCCTTCAAAGGTCACTACATCCTGGTGGTGGTCGACACATTTTCAAAGTGGGTGGAAGTTCTACCCGTCACCACTCCATCAGCAGGTGTGACCATTGCAGCACTGCGGCAGGTCTTTGCCGCCCAAGGGCTGCCGGACACCATAGTCTCCGATAATGGGTCCACTTTCGCCAGCGCAGAGTATCTGGCTTGGCTGACAAAGAACGGAATCCGCCGAATGATGGTTCCTCCGTACCACCCTGCTTCAAACGGTGCAGCTGAGCGGGTGGTGCAGACTACTAAGGACAAACTTAAGAAGAGCCAGGCTGGAGATTTCCGTACGCAGGTCGCCCGCATACTTTTCCAATACCGGACTACACCCCATGATGTCACCAGCCATGCCCCCTGTGAGCTACTGCTGGGACGGATGGTGAAGACACCATTGGACATTTTGCATCCAGACTTTCGGTCCACGGCGCTCCTCAAACAGCTGAAGCAGAAGCTGGCTGCTGACAAAGGGTGCCATCCTGGGCCGTTGCCGGAGCCTGGAGTGCCTGTATTTGCCAGGAATTTCCGTTCTGGCCCACCTTGGTCTGCTGGACAAGTGGTCTCGCCTGCAAGCTCCTCCTCTCTGCTCGTACGAATGCAGGATGGAACCACATGGCACCAGCATGCTGACCATGTGAGGGCTAACTGCGGGACCCGGCTTGCATCCACGGCAGCACTAGCTGCGGCTAGTGAGACAACCACTTCGCAAGGGACAGGCGTCTCCAGTTGTGTGCCACTAGTTGAGCCACCGCCAAGTTCAGTGCAATCTCTGTCAACCACGGGAGAGCGTCAGGATGAAGCAAGCACGGCTCAGACAGCACCTGGTGCTACCGCACCTAGTCCCTCAACACCTGTACCCAGGCGGAGCACTCGACGACGAAGGGCACGAGACCGCTTTTCGCCTACCTAAGGCAACGTCGAACCGGCTGGGACTTGTATTTTTTATTTTTTGTGCAATAACTGGGGGTGAGGGATGTAACGAGCGTGGCGCCCTGCCTAGCTTAGTTTTGTTACCTCGCCAGGTTCGGCGGGCAACCTTGGTCGCGTGAGAATAAAAAACACTGACGAGCGCGGCTCAGCAGTCAGTAGCTGTTTACCCCGACATGCGTTTGGGTCATCCTAGTTAGAGCGCGGGTGCCTCGGCCCCCCCTCGTCCACAGTCCCCGGGGCAGATCGTGACACCTGGTTGTGCGAGGAACTGGGCATTGATACAAAGTGTTTGGCACGAAAACTCCTAATCATACAGGCAATCATTGATTTGGGGGCCGATGATGAGGAGCTCTGTTAAGAATGGGACCTCATCATTCAAGAAAAGGAAGAGCAGCTCAGACAGTAGGAAGAGAAGAGGCGTAAGCATGAAAGAGGGGAAAGGCGCCTAAAATGCGAGAGCTAAACAAAAAGACTGGAGCGTGAGATTAGCCCCTTGAGGGTTTTTGATGTACATGTACGGCAGAAGCTTCCTGGTACCAAAGGGTTTTCGTCATACATGTACAGCATAGCGTTTATTTTTAAAACGCGCCTTTTTATTTCTCTTGCTTGGCCTGTGCTGCCACACTTTGGGAATACGTAGAAGTTCTCTCTTGCGCCAATGTCTCTCCGTTGTCTTTTCTTTTTTTGCTTCCCAAAACGGCGCCCCGGCTATCGCTTGGTTCAAAGCAATAGTTTAAAGCAGCTGGTTAAAAGTGTGCGCCTTTTTCGATCATTTCTCTTGCTTTGCATGTGCTGCCACGCTTCGGGAATACATGGAATTTTTTTCATGTGCCGATGCATCTCCGTTATTGCTTTTTTTATGCTTTGCAAAATGGCGCGGCGGCTATTGCTTGCGCAACCGAGCGCGCCCACGGCACGGTTGGTTTCAAATGCGCGCCTTCATCGACCATTTCTCTTGCTTGGAATGTGCTGCCGCACTTTGGGAATACGTGGAATTTTTTTAATGCGCCGATGTCTCTCCGTCATTTTCTTTTTTTCTTTCGAAAGCAGTGCGGTGGCTTTCAGTTGCGCATCAGAACGCGTGCACACGGTCCGGTTGGTTTCGGTTCCGTTCTTCGGGTGGTCTTCGCTTCTTGCACCCACAAGGCTGACGGCTGTTTGGTTTCTAATCTCTCAAAGGGTGACCACTTGTTACTCTCTCGTTTATTGCTCCCCGGGGTGCGATTACATCTGTTTCCATGTGGCGCTAAATTACACAAACAACGCCGCAGTGATTGCGTTTCCTGTTTTGGGGTCTCGGAAAAACTAACTACATCTTGTTGGCGATAAGGCGAAGGATTACTGTAGCTTTTTCACTCGTTTTTCTTTCCAGACGGGCGCACAACCATAGAGTTTTCTTCCGTGCGCTCACTGATGCAGTTCACTTACGCTATGGAAGCGCGCGCTGGTTGCTCTGCTGCCGGCGAGTCCTTAAATTTCTACTGCGGCCACAATAGGAATTTAAGGACATGTTAGTGCATGCAAAAGTAAACCCTCATTCTACTGCCCACATAACACCTTGTTCTCGTCCAAGATGTAAGACTTGTAAACACCTTCAAGATGACGTTATAGTTAAAAGCACCGGAAGTGATTACGTCCATCATATAAAACCTAGTTTTACCTGCATTAGTTCAAATGTTATCTACATGATCGAATGTTCGTAATGTCAAAAACAGTACATTGGCGAAACGGGACAACCTCTTAATGTTAGATTAAACGGGCATCGCTCGGACACGGCAAAGAAGTTACCCAGAGCAGTGGCACAGCATTTTATTGTAGCAGGTCACAACTTCGACGATGTCAAATTTTACATACTTCAGTCAAACTTCCGGTCCTCGAGAGACAGAAAATATACAGTCATATCTTATTCACAAGTTCAATACACTGCAGCCAGCAGGTATTACCGTTTCTAAGGGGGCTCTTGAATCTATTCGGTATGGTACATACACAACAAAAACCAACGAGAGTTAAGCCCTTCTAAGAATTTCGAACCTACTATTGTTAAAATGCCACATGCTTCCACTGACAATCATTCAGCGAAACGTATACCCCCCCCCCCTGCCGCTTTTTGTTCCTTTTCTCTATTTTTTTCGCCTTCCTTATGACTCCCCTAGTTCGTCACGGCGGCCTCTCCCCCCCTCTGGCATTGCCCTTCCCTCCCTTGTGGTGGAGGGAAGGGCAATATATACACAAGAGAGCTAATAAAATCAGTTCCAGCCTTGCAGAAGACAAGTCCACTTGTCGAAACGTCAGCTCGAGCACCCACCCCCTGTTTACGAATTTTTTCATGTTATGACCTGTCATTTATGTTCGTCATGCCCTTATGTCATGCCATACCAATTTTGGTATACATCCCATCAATGAAAGGGCCACAAGAGCACAAAGTCGTAGGTAGCTAGATATGTAGATAGATAGATAGATAGATACCCTTAAAGTCGCAGGAGTTCACTAAGAAATGCTTCGCATTAAATAAAATGTTCGGAAATTCTGGAAATATTTTGAAAACAGCTGTCTTACTATTCAAATATTATTCGAATAATATTTGCTTTATTTGTATTCTATGCGGTGTCATCCCTATTCGATTCGTATTTGATTCAGTTTCGAAATTCACTATTCGCACACCATTATTCGAAGCCCTTCCCAATCTTAGTACGCTTTTTTGCATGACACCACTGTACTGTGGTGAAAAGTGACTTAAGCATTTCGCAAGCTATAAATTAAAACCACACCGTCTCGCTTCCCCTCCCCCCTCTTAATTTCTTCCTTTATTAACACAAGATTTTAGCGCACATATTTTCTGGCACAGGCAAGCAAAACGTATAAATTAACCATTTGCACAACGTCACTCAGCCACTTCAAGCGTAGGGGTTCATTCTGCGGCACCCAGTAGAAAGTCACATCATGTTTTTTGCTGCATCTTGTAGTGGACGGGATGTTCTTTATCATAAATAGTTGGAATACTAGTGATTAATTGTATTTGAGACTCTTGACGTCATAGAGCTCATTGAAAAATGTCCGAATCGTGGTGCATATTGCGTCCTACATTTACCTTAATATCAAAATTAGTAGAGCACTGCTGTTGAAAATATTGACATTTTAGATGTTCTCAAACATTGAGCTTTCACTCTGATATAAATTGTTATTTGCCTTTAGTGCCCCTTTAAGGTGACAAGTTAGACCTTCTTGATTCATAAGCAATGCCAACTGCGTGCTTACGAGGGGCGTTCAATAATGATTTCCCCCGGCTCACTTCTATTTATTGCGGGATGCTGAAACTGCGCATGTATAAGGACATAAGTCACTATAAGCAACGTGCCAATGTGCAACTCTGAACTAATAACGGACTTTCTTTTACAGGTGCTGAAGTGGTGTGAAGTGTGATAAGGGATGCAGTGGAATACAGAGCAGTCATCAAGTACTTGAAAGGCCGCACTACAAGAGAGATGTTCGATGAGATAAGAGGTTTATGGGGAGGGTTCCCCATCATATGATGTAGTGACGAACTGGCATCGTCAATTCAAATGCGGTCGGACTTCGGTGGAAACGACTCGGATTGCAAGGAAACCCCACTCCACTATCGATGAACGCAATATTCAGCAAGTGGAGGCCGCCATTTTGGAAAATAGCCGCGTAACCGTTCGAGACCAAGCCCAAAATGTCAAGATAAGTACGAGGTGCATAGAAAAAATCATGCAGGACCATCGTCATAGGCGTAAGGTGTCCGTTCGCTGGGTTCTCCGGCTGCTCACACCTTTCCAAAAGCAGGAACAAGTCGAATGCTCCCAGGCTCTTTTGACCATGTGCCATGGAAACCAGCAGGACTTCTTCACCAGACTGATTACACAGGATGAATGCTGGGTCCATCACTATGATCCTCTGGCTTTTTGTGCCCATCTTAGAATGCGATGCACACCCTATGATCACCCATATGTGCACAGTGCTGGAAGCATGCTGAAGAAAACCTGAGAGTTTTATCTCTGGTTTACTGCCATGCCAATTTATTTGAGCTTATTGCCACTTGCTGCCCCTTTCAGATCGCCAATGTTGCTGGTTATAATTAGCAGACTTTTTTGGCTAGAATCGAGGGTATATTTTGCGTGGCATGATGCTAATATAGTAGATGTTACTGATGATATGTTGCCAAAATTGTCGCTTATTTTGCAGACCACCTTTCTGGAGCACTTAAATAAGCAAAGAAAGTGCGCAAATCACATGACTAAATACAGTATACCAATATTCATGCAAAGTCTGCATGTGTTTCTTTTTATTATGTTTATGTTTGCGGGAACACTCACTCTGCAAGAATATCTATCATTGGGGCGAGCAGTATTGTAAATAAGACAGATATAACACAAAAATTTTCCTTGGAAGACGGGGTATGACCAAGAGTGGTGAAAGAAGGGAAGGCCAATGTTTTGGAATGGGCACTGATGAATACAAGTCTTGGCAATAAAAGACTGGCTCTAGCCTTAGGCTTCCACTGATGTGAAGCAGCATGGTTACAATAGTGCCGTACTTGTATGTATCCTCCTTTCTAGCAAATGGCAAGTTTGCACCACTTGTGACATACCAATGGGGAATATTCAGAATGCTTTGTGCTCTGGCAACACTGTGTGCATCCGCCATTTTTTATGCTGGGCGCAGCTGCGCAATCATCTGCAAGCAACTCCATAAGGAGAGGTCATGAAGAGGCTGAACAGCAGTAGTTGGCAGAGCTTTCGGGCCAAGAAAATGCGACCACTCTCTTCAAAATCCAATGCCGAACGGTCAGTGCTTTGTGCTTCCACAAATCAATGAAACCCCAATTTCGGAGTTCTGCATGCTTAGAAACTCATTCAGACAACAGCTGCAAAAGGTGCACTTCGCTTTGCGAGGCCGAACTCTTGTTCTAAAGTATCGTACTCTAGACAATTGTTATAAACCAGACTTCAAATATTCATAAGATTTTACAGTAGCACAAACAGTATGTTTACATCCTGCTTTCCAGCTGCATTATTGCAGCTTTTAAAGAATGCTTACTGCAGCTGCAAACATCCATGCCAACTGTACAGGCTTTGCATAAAAACTGCAGAGCCGACATATCTTATGGACAAAACTATGAACGTACTTATTTAGAAGCGGGTGTTGAACCTGTCGAGGGTAGAGGAGGCGCCGAAGGTCCACACCACTGCTTCTTGACCCAACACCAATACATGGAGAACGAACAGCAAAGACAGAGAGAAAGGGACAGACCACAAAGACAAGAGAGAATTACTTTTTTTTTGTTTACAGGCAACACATTTAGTAACAGAACAGTTCAGTTCAATCAATGCAATGATCACTCAAACATCGAATGAATCGCTCTGCAGGCCTGTCCCAAAGATTTACAAATATTCCCATCCTGTGTCATGCACCAATAAATTTCATAACCCTGGTGCTTTAGATGGTATCTCCACTCCTTTAGTAAGCACTGTTGATCTAAGGAACTATACAAGTTATCAGCTACCTATATTACACGATTTGACTTCAGTCGGGATATACAGACCACTATTATAACACCTCAGCCAATACTTCTATACATAAGGGTTCTTATGTTTAGTTCATGAACATTATGGCAGAACAGTGCAAAATTCAGGACAGTGTGTCCTGTGTATTTCATTGTCCCATATTTAGTGCTGTTCTGCCATAATGTTCTACACATACCTCCAATAACCACTCAGTGAGGAGTTCTAAACTAGTAAACCCTTTTTTATTTCTGCATTCTCAGTAGTGGAAGAGCCCTTTGACTTATTGAAGCAAGTATTGGCATATGTTTGGCACAGCAGCAAGCATGGGTGTCGGCCCGATTTTGTCTCGGGGCAGGCGTGCAAACCCGTGTTGCCTCGTGGCTTGGGGAAGTGCCTTGTCATTTTGTTTGACATTAGCAGTGACCAATGATTTACATGATAGGACGTAATATGGCTGTCAAGAAGTTTAAAATCAAGCGCTATATTGATGCATAAAAGATACGTATGGTATAAAATAATGGCAGTGAGATGTGTAGTAATTTATGGGTGTTGAATGGAAGGCAGGTGGTCATGATTTTAACAAGTGAGGAAGTGTTAACAGCACGAATGCCTCCTCAGAGCCTCTGAGCGCAGAGGCTTGGAGGCAGATGCTTTCTTTACTACTATTGCAGCAACAGATTCTGTTGAGAGGTCGTGCTACGGATTGACAGGAAACATAACGTTAACACTATGTAACCCTTTTAAAAATCTCATGCGCGACTCACATTCAAAGGGATACTAAAGGCAAAATACAACTCGGCGTGGACTTTCAAAATACTTGAGGAAAAACTGGTATGGCGCAAAGAAGACGAGGACAAAGTGAAGACACAAACTGACAGACACGGGTGCTAGTTCGTGTCTTCACATCGTCCTCGTCTTCTTTGCGCCATACCAGTTTTTCCTCAAATTAAGAACCAACTAGCTCAGCAACAAGCCCTGTTGACTTTTGAAATAACATTCCGGAAACCTCGTGGTGATCGTTTCGTGCCAAGGAAATGTTTAGTTTAAAAGAAAATCACGTTTCAGTGGTCCGCATACTGCTAACTCGATTCTAACTGCTCGACTCTCACTGACTTATGATGTAAGCACTCCACAAAGCCACCTTTAGCGGGTGCTACGCCAGCACCTTCTGTTTTCTGGCAACACTGCGCCTCTACCGGAAACACACGCAAGAATACTTCTTTCTGGTAGGGTTCTATTTGGTGTCGCAGAAGTCTGTTGCCAGACTCGGGGGTCAATGTTGCCAGAGTGCCGCCAGATTTGGCGGATAAATTTGCCCCTGCGGTTCTAGCTTTCCCGTAAGGCTTCTGTGTCATCCGCGGTGCATTTCGAAAGTGCCTGTGCGACATCGGCCGTTTCAATGAGCGGAACGAACGGACCCCGCGTGTTGCAGAAGTCGGGACGCGTTTTTTTCGCTGCGTGCACTGTACAATTAAGATATCTGACTCGAAGTAGGAAATCCACGCGCAACGACTCCTGTGAGTCCATGTACGCGTAAGGGAAACTGAATTAATCGCGTCGCAGAAGCCCGGACACGCGTGTGTGCCGTGTTGCAATACATCGGACTCGTGTCCCCGAAGTACAGAATATCTCCGTAGCTGTGCGTGCCGTGACGACCATGCCCAACGACGCTCACACTTCTGATCGCATCGCTCGACGGCCGATTAACCTTGCAAAAAAAAAGGGACTGCGTCGCTTTGCACTGCCTCTGTGATCGGTGGGCGGATCACGGAGGCAGTGCATAACTATGTGAGGTGCAGAAAGCTTGCGATGCCCCCGATGCTGGAGGCAGTGCAGAAGACGTTAGGTACAGAAATATCTCCGAGGGGGGCGGGGGGGGAGTATGAAACATACATACCACGGCTGGAGAATTAATGCACGTCGCATATATCAGTGCTAGCTACGCCCGTAGGCTGCTTTATCGCCGCTGCTGGACGACACTGCTACGTCTGAGCTGGTGGTGGGAGGCGCGCGACTCGTGGAACTGTAAATGGGGGGCCCTACATGGAAGAGGGGCTCCACCCACAATAACCACAAACAACCAAAATTCCAATTAATGCATGTTTATTTTCTCAGGGCTTGAAACAGCGCTATCAAAAATTAACAAAAACGAATGAAAACAAAAAAAATTACAGCATATCCACGGGTGAATGATGAAGAGCTTGGGCGAAGCTCCTGAAGCAATCATGGTCTCGGGATTTGCTTCTCATTGAGCCCGTTTCGCAGCGGCGTCCTTGGCGTGCACCGTCACGGGATCCGCCTGGCTGCCGCTAAGCGAGCGCCCGCCGCTGCACATCGTCCATGCTCCGCCAACGATCCGACACGTACGGCGACGATCCAGGAGAATGGGGGAGGCGCTCGCTCCCTGCGCAGCCCGCGCAGCAGCCAATCGGAGACCAGCGGCACTTCCAGCGCCATCTAGTGTCGATTCACACAAGCGCCATATTGCACACAATTCTATTGGACCAATGCCATCTAGGAAATGAGACGAGAAATGGTGATGACACAGATTGTGCACAGTGCCATTAGAATATCGTCCCTGAACTGCAGTTTGTATGTACTTCTATGAGACAGCACCATCTATTGCATCATACGGGAGATCCGTTTACGCCGGACAACGGAGACGTGACAAGGTTAGACTAAGAGGAGCTACGCCCCTAAAAAAAAACGCACACAGCAGGTTGATGAAGCTGCATTTGTCGCGCTATCGTCTTCAAAGGGGATACCAGCGTGCGATGGCCTCAATGAACCGAAGGAACTTGTCCTTCACGTTGGGACGTGCGTTCACAGACCTCCACCACAGCCAGGCGAGGTGAGAACGCATCGGAGCGGGAGTCGTTTTGTTGCCATTGCGAACGAGTCGTCGTTTTGCTTTCTGCCACTCGCTTTTGATGCGTTGCGTATTGGTGCCTGTTGCAGGGTCGATGAAGTGGACGCTGTGGTTCACGGTGTGCCAGTCTAGGTTTAGCGGCGTCCCACTGGCATTCACAAGGCCGGGTATGCACCGGTATGCGGTCCACTCGTCACTGAACACCGTCGTGCCGGGAAGAACGTTCTTTGCGATCAGAGGACCAAGGGTGGCCGCGTCTCTTTTGTCGACCTCGAACAGCCTTAGCTCCTTCGTGGACACGCACAGCATGCCGAAAATCCACGGGCCCTTGTCTGACACACCACCGCAGTTGTTGCGGCGCCTGGGGGGAACATTGTCGCCAGTCAGAAGGTGGCCTCGGTTCGCCTTGCGTCGTCCCCTCATCAGGCACTCGTCTATTTGGACCACCTGTCCTACTCCTCCCATCGGCGACTGTTCGAGAAGCTCCGCGAGAGCCACTTCTCTGACATAATTTCTCCAGTCGGTCCGCGTGGTGTTACTCATCTTGAACTCCTTCTCTATGAGTTCCTTCGTGTTCCTCGACGAGAACCCTTTAATCATTGAGTGATTTTTACGTTCGGACGTCCAAGTACGTCTCGACAAGCAAAAAAGGAGCCTTGCCCCTGCCTACCGTGCAGGGCGTCTGTCCCGCGGAGCTGAGACAGCTGCTTTTTGCACCGATTGCACTTGAAGCTCGGTCTGATCCCTTTCTTGCATCGGCGATTGTAAGTGACGACTTCTCCATCGCATCCTGGCTCGCCTGGATTAAAGCCGAGGTCCTTGCATATCCCCCAGTACTCGGAAGCCGGTGGCCGCCCTTGTGGTGTTCCGGTTGCCTGGGGTCAAGCAGATGGCGTCGGCACCAGTCCAAATTCACGAAGAAAGGCCTCTTCTGCGGCAGGGTATCTGATGATGTCGGCGATCTCGAGAATGCTGAGGTCCATACGTGGCGTGGCCATGACGAACCGTTTCCTGACTGGGGACAATGTTAATTGCATTGCTAACGTTACGGCATTTTATAAGGCTCGCTATGTGAAAGGCGGGAGAGGGCGGCCGAGACAGAACGCACCAAATAAGGGCATTTCGAGGGGTGAATTGACCAAATATGAGCATTTCGACGCGCGTTCCATCGACGCGTGATGCGCACTAGGCACGCTATAGAGCTTCGACGTCACGCGCTTCAGGTCACGTGGCGTCGCGCTCTCCCTCAAGTCGCCCGCTCCAAATATGGGCATTTTAGCGCGAGAAATGACCAAATATGGGCACTGCGATTTGAAGGGGAGCGCGAAGCTCTATAGCGTGCCTAGTGCAAGGTTTTTTTTTGCAAGGTTAATTGGCCGTCGAGCGATGCGATCGGAAGTGTGAGCGTCGTTGGGCATGGTCGACACGGCACGCACAGCTACGGAGATATTCTGTACTTCGGGGACACGAGTCCGATGTATTGTAACACGGTGCACACGCGTGTTCGGGCTTCTGCGACGCGATTAATTCAGTTTCCGTTACGCGTACGTTGACTCAAACGAGTCGTTGCACGTGGATTCCCTACTTCGAGTCATATCTTAATTGTACGGTGCACGCAGCGAAAAAACGCGTCCCGGCTTCTGCAACACGCGGGGTCCGTTCGTTCCGCTCATTAAAACGGCCGATGTCGCACAGGCACTTTCGAAATGCACCGCGGATGACACAGAAGCCTTACGGGAAAGCTAGAACCGCAGGGGCAAATTTACCCGCCAAATCTGGCGGCAGTCTGGCAACATTGACCCCCGAGTCTGGCAACAGACTTCTGCGACACCAAATAGAACCCTGCCACTTCTTGTTATGCTTGTTTTGCTGGCCGCTGCTGCTTGCATTGTAATGCTATGTTTTCCGCGGAAGCGCTTGATACTCAGACACTGCAGTAGCGTTGGGAAGCTGCATGCGATCCGGCCGTCAGTGCGGGAATATGGCCGCCCCATTGCGTGTGTGTATTTGTGCTGGCAACGTTCAGTGAGCCTCTGCTTATGCCGCTGGTGCGCCGTGCCGCCAAAATGTGACACGATCAGCCTATGTATACCGTTAAATCTGTGTGAGCAGACTTCACTTGTGTGATACACGTCGGACCAATGTTTGTCCTCTCCGAGGAGGGGACACGCGATGCTCATTCTCCCACAAACACAATGCTACTTTCCGAAAGAGGGCCTCACTTGTTTGCTCATTGTTCCCAACATATGTTGAGCTATTTCCTTATTCCAAGGAAATGGCTCAAAACATCTAGCCTCCCCAGTGGGCAGCCTTAACATAAGGAGGCAGCACAGCAGAGTTTCAGTCCAGATGAATTAACATAGTGCAGGGGTGCAACAGCCGTATTAGGATTTGGAGCAATTTGATGAGCAGCAAAATGTTGCTTTTGGAGCACAAAAATCCAAATTTGGAGCAGGTTACAAAAAAAAGCCCTCAAATTTTTAGCAAGAAATAAAAAATTTGGAGCAGTATAACAAAAACGCCTTACTTTTAGAAAAGAAAACAAAAATACATGCAAACCATTAAAAATCAGTGTGCACAGAGCACGTGAACACTGCTATTTCAATAAAAGCAGCGTATTGAGCCACCCCACAGGGCGAACAATGACTAAGTCCATATTAGCATTTGCAGGGCCTGTCAAATAATTCAACAGGCACTGCAAACGCTAATGTGGACCTGCAAACCTGGCAACCTCAAAATTCAGGAGAATCATAAAGCAGGAGCAAGTGGGGGTGGAGAAAAAAGAAAACTGGCATAAATTTTTGTCTATTTGTTTCTCAAGGCTGCAGAAACGCCATACACAGCAGCTCCAAGTGATTGCCAATCATTTTTTTAGATGTCGGCAATCATACTAGTAATCGTAATTACACGGTGCATGCACGAATGAGCAATTAAGGAACAGAATGTGCTGCGTTCCTGACAGCTAGTACTAATAGCCCCTTCTAAATCTCCGTGCTTTTTCGCAAGACACCCATGTACTGCAGCAAAAGCGGTTTAAAAAGCGTTCTGCACGCAATAAAACACGCATCAGGAAATTTGAGAACCTTTGTCCTTTTTTATTGTGATTGTAATTACATGGACACTCTCGACGGGTTTTTGCCATCATGTCCCGTATAAAGTCCAAATTGATAACATCCCCCTGAGCATAGTATGTTCTACCGTGGGTAAGAGTGCGCGAGTGCGGACGACGAACGCGGCTGAAGCAGAGATCAAACGAGCCAGCCCATCTCCGTCGTTCGGAGGGCGCATTGCAATAACACCACTTCGCTCAGGAGGCTTGCCGTCGAAGCAGAGAGGAAACGCCCCGTCAGTCTTGAACGAGCATAAAAAGACGCAAAGGGGAGGGGGTGTCGCTCGAGCAGCAACCGAATTTTGATTCTAAGGATGCGGGCGCGATCGCTGGCGCGCACACTATCTCGGCAGCCATCAGCGGGAGTCTCGTATACCCTTCTTGTGCTGCGCTCTCAATGCGAAGGCACTGTGCAGAAAGAGCATCTTTCCCTGGAGCAGCCGTATTCTCTAACACCAACGTTTTGTAGAGTTACGCGAGATCGGATACAAGAGTTTGCTGCCAGCCTCACTTCGTATAACATTACAAGTTGTTGCTATCGCATTCTTTGCTTTGTCCTTGCGGTGAAACTGTTTCGCCGGGGCGGGGGGGGGGGGGGGGGGTTCGGGTTAGGGTCTGCGCGTCTGTACTGGATGATTTCAACAAGTTTCACGGTTTTGGCTCAGCTTGGCACAAAAATAAGGAATTGTATCAAATTCGCACAATTGGCGCAGCTGTTGCACCCCTGCACAGTGGCAATGTAGGTTTTGAAGAACTCTCCAATGGCACAATGTAACCCCGTTACGCACAACTGTGCGTAGGCACTTTGACGAAACTACTCGATTAATCATTAAATCAGCAACTATTCATAAACTTGGTCAAGCTTGTGTTAGTACCCCGTCATTAGCTTTGATAAACAAAGAACTAGTTTTCCTCGATGCAACTGTACCTAAGCATGAATGAGTGTTGGTTTTTTAATTTATAAATACAGTCAATCCCGGATATATCGAATTATTGGCTATATCGAACAGTTGAGAAATCCCCTTGAATTTCCCATGCAAAAGTATGAGGCTGGTGCGCACGTATATCAAACTCTCACGCATGGAAACATCCGCTATATCGAACGCTGCGACACGCCGAAGCACAGAAATTGCATTTTTCCTAACAAATATTGACCATTTTTCGGCCGCGTTCTAACAAGTTCCGATCCCTCGTCGCGCGCGCAGGTGACGAAAAGGCGGTGTTATTCCATTGCGTTGATAGTTCGTTGCGCAACGCTTGTCAGTGCACTGGTATATTTGATGCGTGATCTGCAGGTTTTAACGCGCGGGCACAGTGTTTTTCAAAGAGGCTGACTGCCCAGGGCACCAAAATGAGAATGCGAAGTGATTCGGCAGCCTCGTTGTAATGTTTGCATTCCCTTCCTTGTTTGTTCGCGCACGATGGCATGCGGGCCCGAAAAGCATGGCCTTCGAGATGTGCAATCTCGTGACGTATTTTTGGTGTTTTCGGTTTGAAGATGCACATCTCGAAGGCTACGCTTTTTTTTGCATTTCTTGCCAAAGCAGTGGCTGCCTTCTACAAAGCCACAAGTGCCATTGCTATCACCAACATGTCGACAATGGAGAAATGTTTCTTTGTGCACTGTGCAGCGTGGCAGCGTTGTCAATTGCGGCATGTGGACTAGTTTACTTCTCGCTTCGTTCTTGATAAATCGTCATTAGGGAGTCGAACTAAACATTGTCCCGCTCGTAGCGATAAAAATGATGAGCGGTGCTTGGCGCGTTGTGCACCGTTTGACTTTTGGGTGCGTCATGACCGCTGACTATGGCATACGGTGCTGTTAGTGAATTTTGCGACTTATGTTTCCGGGTGCCATATCGGACGGGAGCACAGCGAGCGACTTCATCGGTGCAGATAACGACGTAGCTGTTTCTGACTGCATCGCTGCTGATATTGTAGCTGATGTTGTCGGTGCTGCGGAAATGGACCCGTGCAGTATAGAGCTAGCATCGACGTTCAGCGTCGATCACCGCTGTTGTGGACGAAGGTGCTGAATTTGCTTATTTGAAAAGCTTCAATGATATCGACGATGACTTGATGAATTCACGGCGCGCAAGAAGCAAAACAAGTTTGCGGACTATTTTCATGCGAAATAAAGTGCGGCAACTTGCATAAGAAGAAGTTGTCGCCTTGTTCAGCGAATTGTCATGTTCGCGCTTTTTACGATTTCCGAAAACTATCGAGGCCTGCAGTGCTTTAATTTAAGCCTTAAATACGCATATTTTGTATTTCGAATTCTCGATATATCGAACTTCAAGTTCGATATATCCGGGATCGACTGTATGTGTGATCTGAATTCAAATAAATCATTTGTTGAAAATTAGTGCCTGTGTGTGTCCCCTTCATTCTGTCCCGTCTTGATAAATCTGCACTACACACTCCAGATATGCTGGAGTTCCCCAAGGACAGAAAGTTTGAGAACCCTTGGTATAGAAGGCACAATAACTACCCATTTTTGCCTATTTGCACTTACTGGTGCACTGTTCGTAAAGCGTTTGATGGACAAGATGTCTGCTGCTGGTTGACGAAAAAAAACTTGGACGTGCGTGTTGTAGTGATGAACCCATCTTAGATGAAGACAAGTCATTTGATGTGGCCATACAACCAAGAAAGTTGCAAGCCCTTGCGAAATTGCTAAGCTTCCATCCTGCATATTGGAGTGACCTTGAGAACCAAAACATTTGCGAAAACACCTCCAGCAATATTAGCAAAATTACTTGCTATGAGCACATCTTACATTGCTAATTGACAGGTAACTGAAAATTGTTTATCACAGTAGACATTTTGTTGTAGCGGCGCTTACAGTCACAGGGTACGACAATAACTACAACTCACGCATGCAGTGTGTATTGCATTGCTAATCTGCAAAGATTGGCCACACATGGAAAGAACTTAAAGCAATGATACACAGAATGGGTAAAAATAAAGGAGTAACATCTCTCCCACAAGCAACAAATATGCTTGTTAAGTTTAATTGTTGTAGCATTTCTGATGTCAAATAAACAGTCTGCACACGTTTCCAGCAGCCTCAAAAAACTGCGCCTGCTGCAATTATAAAACTAAGTGCCTTCAAGGCACTTCCACCACATCCAGCGCCAAGACCACTGTTAACTCATATGCAACTGACATGGCGCAATATTCATAGTACTCAAAATAATAATTTATGGTGCCTTACGTGCCAAAACCACGAAATGATTATGTGGTAGATTGTGTTGGGGAACTCTGAATTCTTACCATCTCAAGGGTGAGACGGCTGAAATTGAATTGGGAGCAGTTTTTGGAGCAGCACAATTTTGATTTTGGAGCAGAACATTAATTTGGAGCAGTTAGTGGCATTTCAAGAACTTGAAAAAACAAATTTGTAACAAATTGCGGGGACAAGTACATATTTTAATCGGCTTAGAATACACATAACACAGCCTTTGGAGAAAAACTTTTTAACAGATTATCGCCAGGTATGAACTACACTACCTTTTTACACGACGCAACCTATCTAGCCTGATTAACAAAATGACATATGAAATAACTGAAAAAAAGTTCTGCAAACTAGGTTTACTTCATAAACATTTGAAAAAAATCCGGTAGATCCCACGCACTGTGGGAATCGATGTAATGCGAAGCAGCCAGCAAAGAGCTGCATACATCGCCTTGTTTATTTTTGAGCCAAATGAAATCATTCGTGCCATGGCATCTAGTTCACCATATATCGCATGTTTGCCACGCACGCGTGTATGCACAATGTGGTATATACCATGCCAATGAAACGTATATTTTGGTATACACACTGCATGACCGGTCATTTATCTTCACCACGCACTCCTGTCATGCCATACCAATTTTGGTATATATCCAGTTATCTAAACGGCCGGAAGGCACATAACAATGTCATGTAAATCATACCGTACATGACATGCATAACATAATTCGCATGTTAGGACCTGCCATTTATGTTCATCATACAGTCACATCGCACAATACCAATTTTGGTGGTTATCAAACGAGTGAAATGGCCGCGAGTCCACCATGAGCGTGGCATGTAGATCATGCCATACATGACATGCATGTCATGGTTTTCATGTTATACCACCTGTCATTTATGTTCGTCATACATTCGCGTCACGCAATACCAATTTTGGTGTGTATCAAGCTAGCGAAACGGCCGCGATCGGACCATGAGCGTGGTATGTAAATCATGCCATAAATGATATGCATATCATAATTTTCAAGTTACCACCTGTCATATATGTTTGCCATACAGTCACGTTGCGTAATACCAATTTTGGTGTATATCAAGCTAGTGAAACGTCCGCGAATGCACCAATAGCATGGCATGTAAATCATGACATGCATGTCATGGTTTTCATGTTACTAGCTGTTATTCATTTTGTTGATACAGTCACATCGCGCAATACCAATTTTGGTGCATATCAATCTAGCGAAATGGCCGCGAGCGCATCATGAGCGTGCCATGTAAATCATGTCGTACATGACACGCATGTCATGATTTTCATGTTACCACCTCTAATTTACATTCGTCCTACAGTCGCGCCGCGCAATACCAATTTTGGTGTATATCAACCTAGCGAAACGGCCGCGAGTGCGTCATTAGCGTGGCATGTAAATTATGTCGTGCATGACACGCTTGTCATGATTTTCACGTTACCACCTCTAATTTAAGTTCGTCATACAGTCGCGTCGTGCAATACCAATTTTGGTGTATATAAAGCCAGCGAAATGGCCGCAAATGCACCATGAGCGTGGCATGTAAATCATGACATACATGACATGCATGTCAGGGTTTTCATGTTACCACCCCTAATTTACGTTTATCATACAGCCGCGTCGTGCAATACCAATTTTGGTGTATATCAAGCCCGCGAAACGGCCGCGAATGCACCATGAGCGTGGCATGTAACTCATGACATACATGACATGCATGTCATGGTTTTCATATTACCACCTGTTATTGATGTTCTTCATACAGTCACATCGCGCAATACCAATTTTCGTGTACATCAACCTAGCGAAACGGCCGCGAGTGCGCCATGAGCGTGGCATGTAAATCATGACATACATGACATGCATGTCATGGCTTTCATGTTACCACCTGTTATTCATGTTCTTCATACAGTCACATCGCACAATACCAATCTTCGTGTATATCAACCTAGCGAAACGGCCGCGAGTGCGTCATGAGCGTGGCATGTAAACCATGACGTGCATGGCACGCGTGTCATGATTTTCATGTTACCACGTGTCAGTTATGTTCGTCATGTCACAATGTCTCGTCATACCAGTTTTCGTATATATCCATTCATTTAAATGGCCGCGAGCGCCCAGAGACCATGTCATATAAATCATGCCGCACATGACATGCGTGTCATGATTTGCACGTTAGGACTTGTCATTATGTTCGCCATGAACTCTTGTCACGTCATACCAGTTTTGGTATATATGAAATTAACGGAATGGCCGCAACAGCCCCAAGGCCGTGGAATGTAAATCATGCTGTTCATGACATGCATGTCATGATTGTCATGTTATGACCAGTCATTTATGTTCGTAATACGGTCATGTTATTCCATAGCAATTTTGGTATACATCCGATTAACGAAACGGCCAGGAGAGCACAAAGTCGTAGACGGCTAGATAGATAAATACGCTCAAACTCGCAGAAGTTCGCTAAGAAATGCTTCGCATTTAAAAGAAACAAACAAAAAGGCATCACACTTCTCAAAAAAAAAAATTGTGATTGCACAAGAATTGTAGTTACATAGCAGTAGTCCTATGCTTAAAATTAGTGATCTGATTTACCACATTATTGCTATGGCTCTTTGCAGGTCTGCTTATTTAGCTTTTCAAGCTTTCTCAGAGCTTCCTGTAGGTCAGTGTTACTCATTGTCAGGAAGACATCACAATAAGCGCCCTCAGTTATGTGTGCGGCTGCGTGGTTGGCACAGCGTCAAGTGTACTGCACGCTTTTAACAGGCGACAACAAAAGCACGCTGCACCACATTTCGCTGCAACCTCGTGCAGGACCGCCTTCAAGAGTGCGTTGTAAGCGTACTGCATGTTTTTATTAGGGGACGACACAAATGCGCTTAGCAGAGGACATCGCAGAGGTGTGTCGCATGCAGGAAGCTAGTTGTCGCCGCGTTGACGCAACAACGTGCACACACGGCACAAACACTCCCACGGAAAACGTGCGCGTATGTGACCACACGCAGCAGCGTCGACACGAAAACCACAGCGACCGGAGGAACACACTACGCACAACGAGTAGAAGCAGCACGCTCGGGACACAGCAGCACATTTTAGGGGGGTCATGCATATTGTTGTAAACATGCATTTCTATGCACAAAGGTGCATAGAAACAGACTTGGGCGCGTCTATGTGTTCTGCGAATGTCTCATTTTCGTGGTATCCCTGGTGCTGCTAGGTGCTGCTTGGAAAATCGTGTTGTCAACTCAGCCTTTTTGTCCTGATGAAGCTGACGTGGGCATCGAAATTCTTGCTTTTGAGGCTGTTTTGAAGCAGTTTGGCGCAATCTTAGCAATTTTTGTGCTTTTGGAGCAGCTTGGCGCAGGGAAACAGAATCGTATCAAAAATTTGCAATATCCGCAGCTGTCTCAGCCCTGCCATCTGGATTAATTGTTACATCTAAGTACATAGGTGTTGCATTTAGCCCCAATGGAAATGTGGTTGCTGTGGCGAGTCACATCCTCAAGCTTAGCAGTGCAACACTTTTCCTGCTAAGCCCCATGGTGGGTATCAGATTTAGAAACATACTAGTTTAAATGGCAAACAGTGACAATCAGGTCGAGGGTGCTGTACTACTGGGCTATTGTTGAGTGTACAATGATACCTCGAGAGAGGTAATAAAAGACGAGTGCAAATTTACAGACATTAAAAGGGTGTAAACTTGAGCTTGTTGACGTGTTCATAGCACTGTCATGGACTAGTTGGGACACATGTGTTCACCTCTCCCCCCCACTCCTTCTTTTGTTTATTTTCGTTTCCCAAGAAGCATATATATTTGTGCACATACGAAATAAATGCTCATGTTGTTAGCCAGCGCCAAGTCCTGTCAGTCTCTCTTGTCTCGTGTATCTGCGCTGTTCCCCGCTATGATTACAGCCACTGTTTAGGCCCAATTTCATGCACTAGAAACACTAATTTGCAAATTCATATTTTTTTTATGTCCCACACAAAAAAAGAAATTTGAGGGAAATTTAAGCAGAAATAAACTGCCCTACTACGGTATAACCTTGTTAATTACGGTTTTATGGGATCAGGAAAAATGTCCAACGCAACCGAATGTCAAATTATCGGAAGTACCGAGAGAACAATAAACAAATGTCTATTACATGAATACAATATTACTTCCTGCATAAATGCGCGAATCCTGTTATTTTACAAGAAAGCAGTGCAAAAACCACAATTCTCATCATCTTGTGACTTCAACCACAATGAGACCACGGCGCAAAACCTCGGTGTCTTAATTCTTCCGAAGCATGTTCTGCCCTCCGCCAACGTTTCGTACCACCATCACCAACATCACCACACACCCGTGACGATAATTGTTTAACTGGCTATACGGCCGGAAACAGATCGTTTGTCCATCGCGATGCAGCAGGCAAGTTGTATGCCAGCATGCGGACGGCAGCTGAAACGCTGAAAAGCTGAAAGTTACGACACTACTCATTGCTACGCCCACCGCAGAAGGAAGTGTTACAGGCCGCATCTATGCATTTCTGAAGGCACATGTGCAGCCTGCACATAAAGCATCAAAACAAAACAGCATTGCATTTGATACGATCAGAACGTCCATGCAGTTCTGAAGGCCATGCGGTGAAAACAAAACGACCAATTTTGTCGCAGCTGCTTCAAACAGAACTGCAGCCACCGTTGACGCAATCATCAATAGTGCCCAGACAGTTCACATGTGCCGAGTAAAAATAAAGCTAGTTTACCGCAGCCACTGAAGTTTTGGTCACTGACAACGTGGCGAATGGTGACTACGCTTTTCCAAAGGTCTGCTACCATACGGTTCGCGCTAATGGCAACGACAATGCTGACTGCACTGTCCCATTGGACAAGGTTTGCTCTTTTGCATCGCACATTTGTGGCACTCAGTGTGCTCCGGGGACCAGCCAGACGAACCGGGTTGTGGCCAAATATAACTGAATTAATGACAGTTTAGTGCCATTAAACAATGCATGTGCTTGCCGAGATTAAAGTCTAAATTGTTTGAATTAATGAGTGTTAACAGCAGGAATATTGCTGCCTTGACGAGTTTTTGGCCTTTCAGCACTCCCAGCTCATGCAAGCACGGCCTTCAAGATCCGGGGACCATCCGAATGAACTGGGTTGGGGTGAAATATTACCGAATTAATGACAGTTTAGTGCCATTAAACAATGCACGTGCTTGCCAGGACTAAAGTCTAAATTGTTTGAATTAACGAGTGTTAACTGCAGTAATATCACTGCCTTGACGAGTTTTTGGCCTTTCAGCACTCCCAGCTCATGCAAGCGTGGCCTTCAAGATTGGCGCACACTACTCAGAGATGGCATTACGGTGCTATTCGGACACCCCCTAATGCCATCCGATCTGACATGCCTCATGTGCCTCTAAGCTCTAAAAATTGTCCAAATTAACAAAAAAAAAGCACAACCAAATACGTTCGAATTAATGAGATTTTTATGCCGTAGGCTTACGTACATGTTAGACGGGACGAGACAGCGGGTCCCAATTACGTGAATGTCCAAATAATATTAATTAACTTTTAAGATTGAGTTATTTCAGCACCAATACATCCCCTACGAGATTTTTCCCGAAACATGAAGGTGGAACAGGAAAGAGATCAAGACTCACAATCCAGGTCTGAAGGGCAGGGTGCCTTGCAGTGGCATGTGGTTTGGAAGTGTGTTGTCTGCAATAAAAAAGCAAAAGGTTAAACATGCACAGTAAAACACACAGTGCAAAATTACAACGGGGACAGAGGAAGGAAACACAGACAGCGTAATTTTGCGCTGTGTGTTTCACTATGCTACACCGACATGCCTAAGTTGGCTCTATTAAACATGCACCCAGAAATCAGCTTTCATGAGACTGAAAGTTATATCCAATTTAACCAAATGTCAAAGCTCATAAAATATGCTTTCATTATTTTGTAAAATCAGATAATTTATACTCCTTCTCTGGTTCGGTCAAGCATACCCATTACTTAACCCTTTGAGGGTTTATGCCATACATGTATGTCATTGCCTGTATGTTTAAAACGCGCTTTTTTCAATCATTGCTCTTGCTTGGCATGTGCTGCCTCACTTTCGGGAACACGTGGAATTTTCTTCCAGTGCTGATGCCTCTCCGTTTCTGTTTTATGCTCTACTACAGCGGTGCGCCAGCTAGTTTCGGTTTCGTCCTTCGGCCGGTTCCCGCTAGTTGCGCCCGCAAAACTGATGGCTGTCTGGTTTAGAATGTTTCAAAAGGTGACGGATTTGTTACTCTCTCGTTTACAGCTCCCCGATAAGCAATTACACCTGTTTCCGTGCAGGCGCTAACACAAACGATGCCGCTGTGGTTGAGTTTCCTGTTTCGGGGACTCGCAAAAACTGCTTCCGTTTCGTTGGCAATAAGACGAATGATTATTATAGGTTTTGGACTCATTTTCGCTTTCCGGACCCGCTCACAACTACACAATTTTCTTCAGAGCGCTCACCCACGCAGTTTGCTTGCACTATGGAAGTGTGCGCCGGTTTCTCAGCTGTAAAAGTGAGTCTAGCAGGGATTCCTCTGAATTGCCGCTCGACTGGCAAGTCAGAATCTGATTCAGTAAATGTCAGCCCATTATACAAGGTGTTACTTATTAGTTTAGATTCAAATGTTGATAAGCAAGCGACATCTCAAAAGTGTGCGCGGTGAGACGATGCTGGCTGGATTAAAAAGTGGCTTTTCTCCCTCAGTGTTTCCACTTGACGCCACTTCGTGCACTTATTTTTGTATGTCTATGAACTACACAGACATTTATTGCAACGTGTACTTTTTAACAGTCGCATAGGTTTTTCAAAATAATTTATCTTGCTGTTACTCATGAAAAAAACATGTGCATGTAATAACACAAAAGACTTTTTTGTCACTTTATGGTCACCCAAAAAAGTTTTAGACTATTTTTTTCTGAAATAGATTTGTCTGACAAATTTAATTCAGTAATAAAAGAAATACACATTTCTGGGATGTATTTCACGAAAAATATCGACCCTCAAAGGGTCAATGGCATTAAGGGCCAGTAAACAGGCTCCAACTTTTTTTTTTACATCCCCCAAACAAGCTCGCCAATTCGTACAGCAGACTGCGGCGATCACATTTTTCGAATATTACAGCGCTGCGCGCCGCGCAGACCCTACATATTGAAAAACAATTCCCGTGCCTCTTTCCTTCACCTGACCAATCCCCCTCGTACGCGCAGTGACGCAAACTTGCCCATGGGCAACTTGACGTACCACTGAGCTTGTCGATTGGTCTAAACCAGGTCTCAACAAGTTAACGTCAGTTCCTGTTCCCACCCACCGCTACGGAACTGCACCTTGTTTCTTGGCCCTGCGGTGATGCAGTTTCAGCCACGCCGTTGTCGCGCATATATTCCTCACACTGCATAGCACCTGCACGCACTTCGCATTCTACATGAGGCGAAGCGTTCAGTTGTTGGCTGCAAATTGAGCGGAAAGAGGGGAATCTCCGGTAGCTCGGACGGGTCGCGCTTGCTCGCGCGGCAAGCGGGGTTCTCCAGGCTTTTCTCTCGCGCCCCTTCGACGTCTTGGAAAGCAAGCATGCATTCCTGCTGCATTGTGAACTGTCACAAAGGTCTAAAAATACTGAAGAGCCAAAAACTGCCCTTCAAGTTACAGAGCACGTGCGACAATGTAAACAATAAATAACCAGGAGTTGCAGCAAGCGGAACTGCATTGCCACTGATCGAGCTCGCCGATGACGTGAATTGCTTATGTCGTGTCATGTTGACGAAGTGGGCGGAGTCACGACGAAGGGCTACGCCTTCCCCCTCCTGTGGCGGAGAAGGGTGGCGAGGCCGCATGATAATTTGAAATCAGCTGAAACGGATGTTCTAATCCCTGTAACTTCTTTATTATAGCACGTACTCGCAAATTCTTGAGGCAGCATGTTCACATAGCAAAAGTGTACATATTTCTCTTCATTACAATTTTTGGGCCTCGGGGTTGTTTACTGGCCTTTTAAACTCCCATTCAGTCAATATATTTGGCCCAGTTAATTAGGCTGACCCTCACAGTGCACCAAGCACAAAGAGATGCAAATGTCTGCAAGAGGTGCCAGCATCCAACGAAAATGAAGCAGCACAGCCTACATTATCAGCAAAAACCCTACAGTAACAACAAGAAACCCAGAACATTTTGTGTCTGTGCATTTACCACAGCTTTGACACCACAGTGGTCGTGTGTCTTTAGAACTGCATGCTTGCTATTTATATGAATGCATATTAAAGACCTGGTGTTCATCCGTAGTGGACGAAGTAAACAATAGCTTCCGTTTGACATGCCGTACATAGGCTGTAAAAGTGCCCTAAGAACTACGTGAACACTATCACCTATCTATACAGTCGAACACGGATATATCGAACTCGAAGGGGATCGCGAATTAGTTCGATATATGAAAAATTCGATATAAAAAAATACAGGCCCTGAGACCTTACCAGTGGCGGACGATCACCTACAATCAGCGCATTCAAGAATTGACAACTAATTCCGCACACACAATGCCACAGAACGTTTTATTTGCGTGAAAAAAAAATCACTTATTTTGGCCTGCTTCTTCGTTTTTGAAAAGAAGTTGAAGACGCTGGCCTCGATCTTATCGAGGCTGTCCAGGTGCGACAGCTCGGTTCCCTCGATGTCGCTGCAACAACGGCGAATCAAAGCGAACGCTGCTGCCATTTCAGCGGCGGAGTACGTGCGTGTAGCCGCCGCCTCGTCCGGACGATCTTCCTCGTCACTTAAGCTGTCGGCCTGGGCATCCTGGGTCCCTGCGACCGCAGCTACAATGTCCTCGTCAGTGAGGCTCGCAACAGCCTGAACATTGCAGTCCGCTTCCACGAAATCGTCTGCAGACACTTCGGGTGGAACGGCAGCCGGGAAGAGGGACGCCAACTCGCGAAGCGCGTCATCTGTGTGCTCGTCGTTTGCCGACGATGTTGTAGCGTTGCTTAAATCGGTGAAGCCGTCCGGTGTTGTCGGCGACATTGTCTTCACCGAGTGCGGCGGCAAACCATTTGGCCTTAGCCATCAGCATTGGGCCATCCACAGGAATGTTCTTCGCGCGCACTTCTGAACCAGGCATAGAGTGCCTTTTCTACTTTCCCGTGGGCAGGAGCACGCACACGACAGGCTCCCGACGTTCGCTGCTCCGCCACCTTTGCCTTGATATCCGCCTTGTTCTTCAACAAGGTGCTCATAGTGCTCCATGGTATCCCGATGTCGTCTGCCACCGTCGAACTTTTTTCATTCGTCGCAAAGTCAAGGTTCTTGCGCTTCTTGACGCTGGCGATTGCTACACGAGAAGTCTAAAATTCAAACAGTCCGCAGCACCTTTGCACAGCACGCACGCAAAAGAGGAATGCGGTGGTATGCGAAAACTTACAAAATTGGACTCCGCCAACAAAGCCTTCGCGATCAGTCGCGATGGTGGCGATGGCTATCAGGCTACCCGGCTACCTGTGAAGGCAGCAGCGATGTACGAAAGGCGCGAGCTGTGGTTGGCTGAGCAATTACGAAAGGCGTGGGCTGTGGTTGGCTGAACAAAACTCACAAAACAGCAACAAAAAAGAAAGAAGGAAACGGCGAAAGGAGGAGGCTGCTGGCTCCTTCGTTCCTGCTCTCCGAGCCAACGGTAACGCAGATAAAGCATAAGAACGAGAGAGAGAGGACAAAAGAAGAAAAAAAAAAGCTGTTCTGCAAGTTGGAGAACGCGCCCAACAGGAGTACAGTTCGAGCCCTCTCGTCCTCACGCTCTTCGAGCGTTTCGGGTGTCGACGGAGGCACGGTACCGCAAAGGTCGCAGGGTGCAGCGAGTGCCGAAGTGCACCTTCCAGTTCGTGCGGCGTTCGATATATCCGATGGCAGGTAAAAATACCGTTCAATATAGACGTGCGAATTTCTATACTTTTATAAAGGATTTTCAAGGGAATAATTTACGAGTTTGATATAGCCGAAAATTCGATATATGTGGGTTCGTTATATCGGTGTTCGACTGTAGTAACCTATAGACTATCTAGCGGTTGTGGCACTCATCAGTTTCCTACTAGTGTAATATGTGCAAAATGTCACAAACACGGCAGAAGCTTGCCAGGGTGCTGAGCAATTCTACCACAGTTGCTGATGCACAGTAATGATGTACAGTCGGCATCAAAAGTATAGAGAACACTAGGTCTAAGATAAATGAGAATTTCCCAGCAATTTATGATTGTATTCATTCAAACTGCACAGTACATGTTGGCACGTATTAGAGCAAGCTGAAAATCTCAATTCAAGGCTGCCACCCATGAGTGGGAATATTCAGCTTTTATTGTGATAACAATTACAGTAAGAGCTCGTTAATTCGACACCCGTTAATTCGGAAATTCGGATAACTCAGACGGCAGTATTGGTCCCGGCCAAAGTGCATGTTAATCCATGGGACCAAACCTTCGTTAATATGTCAGAATTCGGCTCCGCACCGCTTAAGTTCGGACAAATGCTGACGGCTGCCGCTACACAAAAGTGTGGTAAAGCAGCACTGGCACCACTGGAGTGAAACCGAAACCTGAGTGGGATCGCCATCGTCATGAACTAGTGGGGGCGATCGCAGCGTCATCGAATGTCGGCGTCTTCTTTCTTCGCTCCACTGCGCCTCCGGCACCATTTTCCCTTGCGTTATCGCGTCGGCAACACAAGGGAAAATGGGAAACACAAGGGAAAAACACTCCTCTGCAAGTCATCGCCAACTGTTTTCGGCACAGCGGTTTTGTGAGGCCCGAGCATGCGGCAGTAGCTGACGATGGCATTGACGAGGTGTCAGCCGAGTCCACCGACGATGACTGCCCGACCTTCGATGCTGTCTTTCCCACAGATGTGACCCTTCAGGACTGCATTGCGATTGATGACTGTGTCGCCACGACTGGTCTCCTGACCAATCAAGAAATTATTAATGATGTCACAGGCGCCCAGGAAGACCACGATTCTGACGAAGAGTCATGCGAAGAGATGCAGCCGCGACCTCATCGAACCTCACGGCAAGTCTCGGAGGCGCTTTGGTATTACAGGACGTTTGCCTGAGCACTTCCGACAGCTTGCGTGCTGTTGGCTATTTGGAAGAGTTAAGAAAAATTGTAATGTCAGCCGGAATCTGCGCGAAAACGCAGACGACCATTACAAAATACTTCACCAAATAAAGGAAAGCTTCTCCAACTTGATTAAATGTTGTTTTTCCTGTTCATTCGTTAATTCGGCATTCGGTTAATTCGGACATTTTTTCCAGTCCCGAGAAATTCGAATTAACGAGCTTTTACTGTACATGGACACACTCGGCTGATTTTTGCCGTTGTCGTCTGTCGACACAGTCATGTCCCAGATATGTATATGTATGTATATATATATGTATAAAAAAGGCACAAAGAAAAGTAAAGCAGAAGAAAAAATTCTGAAGTACCCGACCGAGGATTCGAACCAACAACCCCTCGCTCCCCAGCATGCTGCGTTAGACAACTCAGCCACACGCCATGTATGCGCCGGCGAAATAACGGGGAGCTATTTATATACACCATGTACCGCTGATGGTAAGCAAATCTCGAAAGAGCGTGAGCGTGTTTTCTATTACGCAACGCTCCTTATTTTCTTTCAATTTGAAAACTGCCCTTGAGTCGCGCACGACAAAGTGGCCCTTTTCTGTACCCACTCGTGATGTGGAAGGAAAAAAAAAGGAGAACACCAAGAACACCTTGCATCAGACGCCCCCATGTGGCTGGAGACGCAGGGGGTAACTCCATGCGCCACAGTTTAAAAGAAAAAGAAATATCTAAGCGCGTCTCATTCTCCATTGTCGACACTTGCAGACACAGCGCTCCTAATTTTCTTTCATTTCGAAGACTGCCCCTGAGACGCGCACGACAAAGTGGCCATTTTCTGTACCCACTTGGGATGTGGAAGGAAAAAAAAAAGACAAAGAACACCGGGCACACCTTGCATCCGGCCCCCTGTGGTAGGAGACGCAGAGGGTCACTCCACGCGCTGCAGTTTAAAAGAAGTAGAAATATCTAGGAGCGCCTAAATTCTAAATTTCCCCACTTATATTAACCGCCGGTTTCATGGCTAATCTCCTGTAGTGGGTAAGAGCCAAGAATTAAGGGTCAAGCAAGCAAGCGTCTGATTCTCCATTGTCGACACTTTCAGCGTGTTGCTCAAGCACATAGGCGTAACAACTGTGACAGTTGTCAGTTCACGCTTGCCCTGTGCATGCCTGTGCGTTCATTTAAGGGCATCCTTCCTTGTGCTTCAGCAGCACGCTGCAAGTATCGAGCTGCTTCTGGTTCTTCGTGTGACATTTCGATTTCTTGCTATCGCATTCGCTGCTTCACCCTTGCGGCGAAACTGCGACTTTTTCTTAGGTCTCATGGACTATTACCTTCTGACGCTGACTGTACATGTACAGTGCCATCTGTATGTTGAAAAACAAAAACAAAACACAAACACACGCACACACCTGTACACATGTGTGCAGGTGTCAGGTGGTAAGTTTGGTTTCGCCAGGCGGGCAGTTTTTGTTGCACTTTCACTAACTGATGTCCAACTTCTATTCTCTCAAATAGCGTGACAATTGGCCTGGCAGCCAATTGCCACGGATTCGGGTGGTTGCGAATGATGGATTCAGACAGGACTCTTAACGGCACAACACATTTATTAAACACACGCACGGCACTCTAGAATATAAAATTGTACAATACAAATAACAATAACTGCAAATTCTAACGAAACGTACACACAAACCACACTAAACTAAACTGTCCTAAATAAAGTCAGGCAGCTTTACAGCGCTATAGCTTTAGTGTTACTCAGGTCTGACGTTGACCCTCATGATGAAAAAGCTGACCTTACTTCACCCTGCTGATACGCTTCCCGTCAATGTCAGGGATTGGTCGCGTCGTGTCCCATTCGGTGATTTCGACAGTCTTGACGACCATCGCCGTCCTTGCCGCTGCCAAATCGTCGTCCGTCGTCGTCATCACATGACGTCGTCGCTGACGTGGCGGCGGAGGCCTCCGAGATTAGGCCTAGCGGCGGTCACTGATGCCCGGTGCTAAGAGCCGACGTGGCCCACTGGGGACTCTTCGGCGGCTTGCTTTGAAGGGGGCTTGCGCCAGGAACGTCGGTGATGGCTGTGCGCAGTTGCTGCATCCCGAGACGCCTCACTCGAACGGCGTCGAGGTCTCAGGCCACCTCTCGGGATGTCCGTGTCACAGGCTGCCGAGTCGAACTCCTGCCGCTCCCGTCGCCAGTGCGCTTGCTGGCGGGACAACCTTCTCCTGGCAAGTCCACGTAGACAATGCCAGCCAACGTTGCTTGCGTCCCGATCACAGCTCGGGTCATGCACCTCCGGCTTCCCCACGCTATGGTGAGCGCGCTCGCGCCGTTTCGAATGTTTCATCGTCTTCTTTCTTGCGAAGGGCTCTTTCTTACTCATGACAGCTGGTATGTGCAAACAATGTTGCCATATACGAACGATGCTACCATGCCTGCGCGTTTTCTAGGTGTGTGCATTCTTCTGAGCCTGTTAAGCAGTAAACTCTCGTTATAATAAAGTGAACGGGACTGCGGAAAAATTCAATTAAGCGGTAATTCGATAAAAGCGACTACTCAATAAAAGCTAAAAATGTCGAGCTTAAATCAAGCTACAACTGCGAGAAAGTCTAAACGCAAGATATTCAGGGAAGCAAACCTTTATTGAGGTGCTATGAAGGCAGCCAGCCTCGTCTCTCTCGTGTTTTTACCAGGCAAGGGCAATGCCTGCTACAGTTTGCTCGCGCTTTGCATGAGGCCGTAGTCAGCATACATAAATTTAACTTTGTTCCACAGCAGATGGAGGTACTGTCGAGTGTGCGCTGTAGTTGACTTCTCACTTGGCTGTTCCTCCATCAATTGCCTCTTCCTGAGGTGCACAAAGAACAATGTCAACTATTCCCACATCTGTAGCTGGGGCGACAACAGGAGTGGCACCATCAGCCCAAGTGAATGAGTTCAAGTCGCCCTTTGCTATGCACTGCCTCAGAGAGATTGCTGCAAGTCTGGTCATCATCGTCAGACATACACAAGAAAAGCTGGCATGCACAAAGCAGTCAGCAATGCACAAAGCAGTCAGCAATGCACAAAGCAGGCCACAAGAGCACATTTGGGGCACGCATAACAAAGCACTCCAAAAACGTATGTCCATGCAGTTTGCCTAAAACGCGATCTTGGGCTAGTTGGTGCATGATCTGACAAAAATTTGGAGGCACAAAGGAACAAGGACAAGAAATGACATTGGCACCAGTCCTGTCATTTCTTGTCCTTGTTCCTTTGTGCCTCCAAATTTTTGTCAGACCATGCAGTCTGCATCAGTCCAGAACGGATCCAGAGAAGTGTACAGTGAGCACTGAAGTGACTGAACCCAATGAACCATGACTGAAACATGAACCATGTGATCACCGGCCACCAGCACAAAGAAACTAGTGCATACCTCAGTCAATGCCGCAGACTTCCAGTAGTGTGATTGAACACACACGATGTATGCTACGCAGAGTAGTTAATTAGCCCACTTCCTTGTGCACTATTTTTTACCGCACTCGCCTGCTCTGCACTGCTCGGCCCTGAATGTGGGTGCAGCTAGGAGGAAAATGGACCGCTGTCATCGAGGGATTCAGGCTTCTCCCATCTCCAATTTTCTTCCTATGCATGCACAAGTGGAGACCTTCGATTTTCGGACTTCTGGCAGTTTGCTAGCAGTCAGAGCTTGCCAGAGGCCAGCAAGCTAGTTCCAGTCGTGACAGGAAACAATGTTGTGGTCCTGTGTGTCGGAATCCTGAGACAACCCGAAGGTGCCCGAAGATTGCAAAATCGAATGCTGGGACAGCCAGCGTAAATGTAAAGAAATGCTACCGCCGTGGCAGCAAACGAAAGTTCACGCCGTGTAAGCGTTGGATTTTTCTGAACTGCCTACTCGGAAATATGTGGCTAGGTTCGCCGAAGTGATATTCTTGAGCATACACATTTGGGATACGATCACATAAGTTCGCAACATCACGTGCGACTCACCCCGTTCGTGAACAAGACAGCCAGCCGGCGCCTCGAGGACGATGCAAAGTGAGCTTCTGCACCGCTAACAGCTTAAAGGGGTAGTGACACGAATATTTTCAGTTGTTTTTCTTTTGCGTCAAATGAAAGGTCAAGCCCTCAAGAGCCTAGAAAAGGTAACGCTAAGCGCGAGTGCGCCCTGAAAAAGAAATTACAGTATGTTTTTAAAAGCTAGTTCGGTTCCTACTGTACCCTGATTATGGTGGCTAGAAGGAGAGGTGTCAGCATCGGCGCGCCGGAGGTAGCGAGAACTCATCCAGATGCGGCGGCGCTGTTGTCGGCTCCGAATTGCCCGCGCGCGCGTAGCAGCCGCTTTTCTGGCTTTTCGTTGCAACTATTTCACGCTACCATGCGGATTATAACAAAGGCTAGCTGGTACATTTCTGGCGGCTCGCTGCAAAGCATGTATTGGCACTGAAAACTAATGTTTTCAATTTACTTCCTTGTATATCAGCTGCGTTTGCCACTCGCACCCTGAAGCGCTGGAAGACAGGGAATCAAATGAATGACTTGCCGTAAGCTTGACACCAAAACAACGTCCGTGCAGTTTTCACTTTGATGCCACGGTGTTCTCCGTGATGTCTCAATGCAGGTAAAGGTATCAGTAACCATACTTGAATGCGTTATTTTAGTAGGGGTGTGCGAATAGTGAAATTTCATCTCGAATCGAATTCGAATCGAATAGTGGCAAAAAATATCGAATAGTACGTATATTTACATGAAAATAGTACTGCCAGTTACTGCAAGACAAAGGAAAAATCAGGGACGCTACGGGTTGGTGGCAGCTTTATTACGTGCTTGTTCGGAAGAGTATTTTTATTCTGCCTTTCTGGGTGCGCAGGCATGTTGATAGAAGAACTGTCACTCCAGTTAGCAGGGGCCCTCTCAACGGCTAAAAAAAGGGGGTACGGTAGCTAGTTTTTTCCCCTACGGTCGCGGAATACGGCTTCAATTGTGCTCCATCTGTGGTCGCGCAATACTGCTTTATCTCGATGCATACTCGGGGCCCAACAATCTTCGGGCGCTCGTTTACAGCAGTGTTTCAACTACGCGCCGAAGCGCTGGGAGTTCTTGAACGAGTGGTGCGGTGCGGCAGTGACGAGTGCACAGCGGGAACAAATTTTCATATATGAATCCAATCACCGAGAGTATCGCGGGCCTAAGTCGGAATGCAATACGTCGCCTGCGGCATACGCGACCGAACTACGCAAGGAAAGTGCATGCCTTCGTTTCAGAGGCGAAGTTATGAAGAGCGTGACAGTTTTCTCATGTTTCTGTTTTTTTACGTGTGCAAATTACATGATCGCCTTTGAAATAAACATGCGCTCGCTTTTGTACCAGGATATCAGTGAAAGTTTTAACGAAAGGCCTACTGTACCGATGTTAGCGTTAGTTTTATCCACTCCACCCTAGCCAAGTTGCACCTTTGTCGCGTTTTAGATATTCGTCCTGTCGAATTATTGGAGGCTTTGAATACGAGCTATTCGAAAGTCGAATCGAATTATCCGATTAGGTATTATTCGATTGGAATTCGAAACTCGAATATTCGCACACCGCTAACTTTTATGACTTGCGCATTGAAAACCAAGGTCTATTTGTACAAGCAAGACATTTGTTTTGACGCACTCTTACAATTCATCCAGGTGCAAAGCAGTGTCTTTGCTGTTTACACACTATTGTCGTCACTGTGGCATGGTCACATCGGTACGTACCGATACCGAACAAGTTCAAATTGGCACACCGCAGACCAGGGGCGTAGCCAGAAATTTTTTTCGGGGGGGTTCAACCATACTCTATGTATGTTCGTGTGTGCGTTTTATGTGTGCGTGTATATATACACATGCAAAAGTGAAAAATTTCGGGGGGGGGGGGGGGGGGGGGGTTTACCCCCCCCCTGGCTACGCCCCTGCCGCAGACGTTGCGAGAACACGTGCAAGCGAGGAAACGTGCGGCTCCGGCGGTCGGCGGGTGTTCTCGACAGATCTCAGTACTGACGTGCGCGCCGCCCCGCGGCGGCATGAAATACCAGCACGCCTCCTTTCACGGCGCGGCCGAGACGATGCTGACACCTCTCCTTCTAGCCACCATACCCTGATGTCACAACACGGTATGAGCTTCTCATCACGTGCTCGCACAATATATAGTGACGTTTCCACGGCCACTCCGCACTGTGCTGTTGGTGACGTTGGTGATGCACAAGCGACTGTGCCGTTGGTGACGCACAAGCGGCCATTTTGGAACTTTTGATGACACACGAGCGGTTATCTTGGAAGTTTTGGTAGTCGACGTCATCACAACTAGCCAGCCATATTGCTGCGTGGAGTCACCTGAAGTTGTACTGTAGCCTGACGTCAAGCTAGTGTCGATGTCAGTAGGTGCGCCATGGAAAAACTGACTTTAATATCAAAATAAAATATTTTATCAGCATTTGCTGAGCTTCACACTTGCTCAGAGCCGTCTCTGCATACAGGAGGGGGGACACGGGGATCAAATCACGAAAATAGCTCAAAAAATCAATTTTCGGAAAACACTCGTTTGAGCCTCTGTAGTCAGTATGCAGTATCTAAACGACTATGCTGAAAACGCACTCTAAGCGCAAAAAAAAAAAAAAAAAAATGTAAGTGAGGTCGGTGAAAAAGAAGACCAAAACCGCGCTAAAACGGCGTAATTCACGGCGTCGTATCTCGTCTTTCCTGCCACCGAGCGCCGCCATCTTGGCGTCGTTTCAAAGCTCAAAAGTTCCGCCTTTCTGTTCCCACCCTTCTTGCTTACGATCACTGCATAGAAAAAGCGTGAACAACAAAAAATAGGAGGGCATTCTCACGAACCTTGGAATGTACGCGGCACTTCTATTGGCGGAGTGTGCGACACCGTTGAGAGGCGCTTTTCAATTGGTTGTTGCCAGGGCGACGGCCGCTGTGTTTACGAACGGAATGCTCGCTGCTTGATTCCTCCATGGCTGTAAGCACGTGAATCGCCGCTGTTTGAAAGGTGACGCGTGTACAGGAGGCAAAGTGTAAGCCTCTTTAGTTTCGTATACGGAGGAAAACGGGGGACAGTATCGCACGGTATTCCTGCAGGGGCGAGCCAGTGATTAGATTGGGGCGTACCAAGTGGGTTGTCGGCATGTCGGGTGATCCCTTGCTGGGACGGTAGTAAAGTGACAGCGATGCAAACCATAGCACTTTATCATCAAAACGCTTACTACTTATTAGATGACGCGCGAGTGCCGCTTTACCTGCTTTACTTCGGAGACGATCTGCCGAGGCTTGCTCTCGCGCCGCTTCGCTGAGACCCGAGCTTCGTGCGTGTGCGTTCCTGGTCCCATTTAAAAAAAACTGGCGTCTAATGTCCCCATTAGCGGAAGAGCATTCTCGTTTCACTTAGAAAAGCTAATAATGTGAGAAAACGCGTCTGCAGTATAGTTTGGTGCGATGTCGCTGTCAGCTTTGGACTGCCGAGAAGGAGTCAGCTCTGCGGCGTAGTTTATCGTACAAGAAAATGAATTTTTAGCCCTTGGTAGTTGACAAGGGTAATCGCAAAGCTTCATCAAACTAATACACCACCATTTCGGCTGCCTGACGACAAGTTCCCTGGCCACAAAAGTAGAGATACAGTCCAACATGCCCAAATGTTTACATGCAGCCTCGTGCACTTGCGTTCAAGGGGGCTGCACAAAAGTGTCTGCGGTAAGTGATAGAGGGTAATAAACTTCCTAAATCAGGCCAAATTAAGAAGTAGAGGCCCAAAAGATTGCCTTCTGGCAAGGGCACAAATTATTACTGTCCTGGCACACTTTAGCACAGGGTGAACTGCAACCAAAACTGTGTTTGTACATTTTCTCAAAAGAGTGTGTTGTGCCTGCCACTTCACTAGTGGAAAGCATAGCACAACTATGGCTAGACCGATTTTTATGCCGTTTGTTTTATTGTAATCCATAGACTGTCCTATACTTCAACACACTCTTGGAATTTTTGTTTAGGCTTTAATTCTTTTGTTATTTCATAATTACTGCATGGCATGATTAGCTGAGGCAAAGGCATTTGCATGTAATGTCCAGTATAAAATTAATCTAAAGGTGTCTTTAAGTACAAACAGTATGTGAGGAAGGATACAAAGTAGTAGTTCCAGCCTCTTAGCATTTTTCATCACTGTGCCAGGCTTTCCACAAGCAAGGAACTAGTGAATTTTTATAAAATGAAAACTAGTAAAGATATCTTTATGAAAATTTAAATTTGCTTTTTTAAAATGATTTGCAGAGCTTGTGCCAAATTTCATGAATCTAGACCAAGAAACTAAAAAGTTACAAATGATCCCTGCGTCCCCCCCCTTAAAGGGACACTAAAGGCAAATATTAAGTCGACGTTGATTGTTGAAATAGCGGTCCAGAAACCTCGTACCGCTGCTTTTGTGCCAAGGAAGTGCTTATTTTGAAATAAAATCACGTTTTTAGTGGTCCGCATCGCGTTAGCGCGCTTCAAATCTCCCGCCTGAAAATACGACTCTCATACGTCACTGCTGCCGTGCCCAACGTTGCCCGCTTTTACTGCGCGGCCGCCGACACTAGTAGCAGCCGAGCGGAAGTAGCGGGAACCACAGTAGCAACAACGGCGCTGCGGCAAAGACTTGCTCGGATGGGCACATTCAAAGCCGTCACCAAGTTGCGGTTGGTCTCGTAATCCTCAGTACGAAAGTGCAGCGAGCACACACGCAGAGGTTTTGACTGTTTAGCACACTGGCGCAATGGCATGACACTAAGCCACTTCGAGCGTAAGGGTTCATTCCGCGGAACCCAGTGAAAAGACACACCGGTTTCCTTGCTGCAGCACTGGCGTTGTGCACCATTCGGGCATCCGGCAATATCACACGCATGCGGCATTTTGTCGAACTTTCTGTCAGAGCGACTTTCACGAGCGCGCAAAACACGCACGGCAGTACGCGATCCCGAAACTATCACTGAGACGGGCGAGGCACAGTTCGGCGAAAACGGAACCTTTGAACCACGCGCGCCATTCCCCATGGCAACGCCACGGAGGTTTTGTTTTCCATGAATGAAGCGGAAACGAACAAACAGCATTTTATTACGTCTTTTGATGCTCGGAATGTTCTTTTTTTACTGCTGCTAGTTTGATTACTAGTGATTTATTGTAGGCCGACTTCCCTACGTCATCGGGATCACTTCGAAAATGTCCCACTCGTGGCGCTCATCATGTGATAAATTTAGCTTAATTTCTCGGTAAGTAGGGCACTGCTGTTGATAATATTGCCGTTTTAGAAGTTGTCATACATTGGGCTTTCACTCTGACATAAATTGTTATTTGCCTTTAGTGTCCCTTTAACAAGCTCACAACTACGCAGTACATGTAACAGTCGCGTCCCCAAAAGAGCTCAAGAATATGCCTGCTCGCAGCTATCGCGTACTACGTCGCACACACGTTGATCAGTTTGCATTTTGTCTTGACTTGAGACATGCGGCGGTATCAGCATTACGAGTTGTAAAGAGTGAGGTGCGGACCGTCACTTTGGTTCATGTACGGTGCAATGAAAGAAGGAGCCGTGCACGATAAGGCTGGTATACAAGCAACATATATTATCAAGCAGAAGCAACTTTTGAAGACAATACACGCATAAGAGATATCCCCAAATACACTTCAAACGAAAATGTCAATACGCGTGGAATGTCCTAGAGTGATGCGCTCACATTCGTTGACATCCTGCTCACGTCCCGGGTAAACGTCTGCAGCACAGCAGGCCGACGGTCGACCGTCTCAGCAGATAGACGAGACGTAGCGGCGCGGCTAGGTGAGCAGCAGGGTGAGTGGTGGTGGACCACGCGTTCAGGCAGGCAGACCGGAACCAGCAAGCGCAGGAAAGAAGCAGGCAGGAACCGGCCAGGTACCGGGCAGGACACGGACACCTTGGTCCCCAGCGCCCGCAGGAGCGCGACCCGTCAGGAGGCTGCCCAGCGGTTGTCCCGGGTAGCCCTCGCGAACGTGGCCTCTCGAACGCTGTGCCTCCGTGGCCACTCCCGCCAGCTCTCTGCTTCTTCTTCCTTTTTTTTTTCTTCGCCGCCACCACCACGCGCCCCATTTTTGTCCGCAACGTGGCGCATTCCTCGCTGCTGTCCTCGTCTTCTTCACTATTTCACCACACGAGTGCATGTTATATCTAAACTTCTGTGTCACGTGTCTTCGACTTGTTTCGGCTGATGATGCATGGGCCTCTCTTCCCGTCCTAGATGACACTTCCAAAAATCTGATGTAGCACAGCTTTTGATTAAGCTAGTAGGTAATATACACATACACTGTGTGGTATAACTACTAAGAGGTGAAAAAAGACAAAGCCGACAATGAAATAAACAGCGAAAGGATGTATACATTTCTGAATTCATCTCCGTTTTGTCACGTCAACACGTCGTAGCACAATACCGTACCACATATACTGGCCCATAGAGTGAAGTACGCTCACACGCCGTTCGCAACCAATGAGCATCACCCACAAAACAGTGTCGCGATCAGTATTATTCAATCAGTGCATTCTATAAACATCGAAGACCTGGTTGGAATAGATAAGTACTGAAGGGGTTCACACACGCAAACATACGGCAGAGCGAAATAGCTAGTTCGATCCCAATCGTCTTTGCTAACTGCACACAAAACAAGACACCACACCATAAACGAATACTACTACTGTGGAGGTAGGTTTGCAAGACGCTTACCCTACAAGGTGACCGCAAAGGAACGCGATGCTCTCCACTGTCGCAGCGAACAAAGACGCTACGGCAGGGTTCGTCGACTTTCTGACACGGCGCAGAAAAGGCACTCCAGGCAGATTGTCAACAAACACGGGCTTATTAACCCAAGATACGGCACAGTGCGACAGTCATGCGCTTGCAGGCCGTAAAAGGGAAACTCCGCAAGACCGGTCGAGTACCCTTGCCAGCGGCACTACAACCATCACATAAAGGGCAGCAGTCGAGCGCATGGACAAAAAGCCACCTGCAGAGCAGTGTGTCAACCTCTCGTGCAGGCCTGAGAGCATCTGACGCGGCGAGCCAGCACCAGACAGAAGTCAGCTCATGGGAGAGGGGGTTGTCACTGGCGGCCAATGAGGACCGGCGAAGTGCAGTGACGTAGGCTAGCGTGTTGTGCGGCAAGCATTGCTCGGACATGTCCGGACATGTGGCGCCATGCGGGGAACACCGATGCATGGCTAGCACCAGGCAAAAAGGCCTGGTGGCGTAGCCATTGTAGCCATGTCACCGATTAACGGCAGTTCCCGGCGCTCGAGCCGCGCGGGGCCAACACATGCACTTGCTGGGGAACGAGGCGCTAAAAGGGGAGGGTGCACTCAATTCCCACACCACAGAAAAATAAACTCAAAAGGGGCCTCCACGTGTGCGTATGAATGTGTACATAACTTGTGAGACATGTGTACGACGCAGTCAGCAGGCAACAGTTCATAGTGTTGCTTACAGAAGGAAGCTTCACGGGATAAATAAAATAAGAAAACCAATAAATATCAGCTTTAGATGTTTGCTGCCACTCGTAATCGCACCATCTCGCAGAACAGGCTTTAGCAGGTAACACCGAGCGTAATGACAACTGCAGGTGTAGTCCCCAAGCACCTGCATTGCAATCCGCCGAGTTCTCACAAAGATGGTGGGCAGTGCGCATCATCTTTTTGCCGTCTGCTAGCCCGAAATCTTCCAGAGAGCTTCCACTACAAAATTTTCCTGGAAGCTTCTGGCGACGTACAGGCTTCCTGCCAGGAGCCAGGACTGTCCAGCCCGAGAAAAATGAACGCCGAACCGGAAGTGCCCCGCGGGGTGGGTGGAGCAATCCGAGAAAAACGAATGCACTCTGGCTGGCTCTGGCAGCCTGCGGGTAGCCAGAAGTGGAAAATCTAGGCTTGTGCGAATAGTAAATTTTAGGTTCGAAGCGAATTTGAAGCGAATAGTGATTTTGGTCGAATAATTTCGAATTGAATTCGAATAGTATATATCACATATTATAAAGAAAAATGAGCATATCTGTCATGACCCAACCAACCTGCACAACGTTTTTTTTTTTTTAATTGTAACAAGGCATGTGCAAATGTCATTCTTTTTGGTTCAAAGGAAGTGGAAGCAACTTTGAATAGTAGCAGGATTTGGCTTTCGGTAGAATGCAAATGACAACCTGAAAAATATGTTACGTTTTAAAATTTACTATACTTGGAGCATATAAGCTGGTATAACAAGTTTTTAAACTTTAAAAATGGTGAATCGATGTGAGGGTAATGTGTTCATTTAACCTTAAAGTGGGGTTTCGCGGCAGTGCGGATTTTCTCTGGAAAGGTGTATTCACGGTATAGCACCCCTTCACTGCAGTGAAACAACCTTTACCAAAAGTTACAAGCGGACCGTGCGGATTTTTCCTGGAAAGGTGTATTCACGGTATAACAACCCTGCACTGCAGTGAAACCACCTTTACAGGGGGGTTATAAGCGGACTAATATACACCTATTCGTTCATTTCGAATACTTCGAAATTTTCAATAATTTAAATTCGAATCGAAGCGAATTCGAATACTGTATTATTCGTTCGAATATTCGAAGTGCTCGAATATTCGCACAAGCCTAGGAAAAACGAATGGCCCCAGTGATAGCGACAGATGGAAAGGGTCACTCCTGTCCAGCACGGCTGCTGACATTGGGGCCGCACCTCGCTAGTTCGCTCTAAGCGGAGCGAGCTATTAGTATGGCTCGAGTAATGCAGCTTATAATGCATATGCTTGAGTTGGGACAAGAGGAAATATTAATTAAAGCGATTTCATTCTAATAAGAGTTTACTGCATTTATTCCAAAGAACAGACGTTTCTCATTAATAATATAAGGTTCTTTTTCACAGTTGTTACTCACGAATAGGCAGCGCATCTATAAATATGGAAGATACTCTGTGTCACTTTACATTCACTATAGAAAAATTGGCAAGATTTTTATTTTGTTTAGAAATAGGTCATTCAAGATTTTAAACAGGCAGTAAGAACAACTAACCCTGGGAGGCCACAATTGGTAAAAATATTCAACCCCCAGAAAGTTAGACTTCAAATTTTGTTGCCTGAGCAGTAATAACCATGATTTTTTAATTTATAAACACTACTAAATTTTGTGCAATTACTGGTTCCAGTTTCCGCAAGCACCACAAAGCAGGCACATGTTCACTTGCGCTGGTGCAGTGTTTTGACCTACCACGGAAAGCTGGTCACAGAGCCAATACAGACTGGATTGCTGGATAAATTCAAGGTTTTCCTGGAGTCTCAAGGACTTGTATGGACCTCAAATGCAGTTTGTGCTATATGCATTTCACTGAGTGGCTGTATTACTATTGTCACGTGGTCGTGACGTCGACGAAGAAAGCAGTCGGCGTTTGCAGAATGAAACTGTTTATTTGGCCGAACTTGTGGCCGGGAAAATGAGAACTAGAACTACAGCAATACACGCTGTACAATGATAGCGGCGAACAGGGCGTCGTCCGTCGATCAACTGACAAGCGGTCAAGTGCGTCGGTTTTTATACAGGTGCTATGGAACTTTCCAGCGATATCGCTGGTGGCGGCGTTATCTCTCGATAAAGCTGGAACATTCGCGTGCGGCGCGAAATCTTGACAAAACGATCTACTACAATCGAGAAGTCTCTCGAACACTGCTTCGCGGGCAGCGTCGAGCGTTGATAACCGCCCTTGCAGGTCAAACCCAAAAAACATCAAAATAGGACAAGAAGTGGGCGTGGCATTGCCCCCCTCTGAAAAAGCATCGTCCCGATGCTTGTGAAAGAACAAAGAAGAGAAAAAAACACAAGTGCATACATAAATAAATTACAATAACAAAGGTAAAAGTAGCGTCCCCAGATTCGCTAACGTGCAAAAAACGGCTTAAGACGCACGACATGGACGACTTCAGGTCGTGCGCGGCGTCGCTGGGAGTTCGTAAAGCCGTCCGGGATGACCTCGTAGTCAAGAGCGCCGAGACGTCGAAGAACCTTGTAGGGTCCGAAGTATCGCCGAAGGAGTTTTTCGCTAAGGCCACGTCGGCGTATCGGCGTCCAGACCCAGACGCGGTCGCCGGGCTGGTATTCCACGAAGCGTCGTCGCAGATTGTAGCGACGGCTATCGGTGTGCTGCTGGGTCTTGATGCGCAGGCGGGCGAGCTGTCGAGCTTCCTCGGCACGTTGTAAGTAAGCGGCGGCGTCGAGGTTTTCTTCGTCGGTGACATTCGGTAGCATGGCGTCCAGTGTCGTCGCCGGGCTCCTTCCGTAGACCAACTTGTACGGCGTCATCTGCGTCGTTTCTTGGACGGCCGTGTTGTAAGCGAAGGTCACGTACGGAAGGACGGCGTCCCACGTCTTGTGCTCAACGTCGACGTACATGGCCAGCATGTCGGCGATGGTCTTATTTAGACGCTCGGTGAGGCCATTGGTCTGCGGGTGGTAGGCGGTGGTGCGGCGGTGGCTCGTCTCGCTGTATTTTAAGATCGCCTGAGTTAGGTCCGCAGTAAAGGCGGTACCTCTGTCTGTGATGAGGACCTCTGGGGCGCCATGACGCAAGATGATGTTCTCCACGAAGAACTTGGCTACCTCGGCGGCACTGCCTTTGGGCAAGGCCTTTGTCTCGGCGTAGCGGGTGAGGTAGTCAGTTGCTACGACGATCCACTTGTTGCCGGAAGTCGACGTCGGGAACGGCCCCAGTAGGTCCATCCCGATTTGCTGGAACGGCCGGTGAGGTGGTTCGATTGGTTGCAGAAGTCCCGCTGGCCTAGTCGGTGGTGTCTTCCGTCGCTGGCAATCTCGGCAAGTCTTAACGTAGTGGGCGACGTCGGCAGGAAGGCGTGGCCAGTAGTATTTTTCCTGTATCCTCGCGAGCGTGCGGGAAAAGCCGAGGTGGCCAGCCGTCGGGTCGTCGTGCAGGGCCTGCAGAACCTCTGGTCGCAGTGCCGAAGGTACAACGATGAGGTAGTCAGCCCGGGCCGGAGAGAAGTTCTTCTTTACGAGGACGTCGTTTTTCAAGAGAAATGACGCCAATCCCCTCCTGAATACTTTTGGAACAACGGCGGTCCTGCCCTTGAGGTATTCCACAAGGCCCCGGAGTTCCGGGTCGGCTTGCTGTCGTTCAGCGAAGTCGTCGGCACTTATGGTTCCCAAGAAGCAGTCATCATCGTGGTCGTCCTGCGGCGGTGCGTCGACGGGGGCACGAGACAAGCAGTCGGCGTCGGAGTGTTTTCTTCCGGACTTGTAAACGACGGTAATGTCGAATTCTTGGAGTCTTAGGCTCCACCGTGCGAGGCGACCTGAAGGGTCCTTCAAGTTGGCTAGCCAACACAAGGCGTGGTGGTCGCTCACAACTTTGAAGGGCCGGCCGTAGATGTAGGGGCGAAACTTCGATGTAGCCCAGATGATGGCCAGACACTCCTTTTCTGTGGTGGAATAGTTGATTTCTGCCTTTGATAGCGACCGGCTAGCATAACTGATGACCCTTTCCAATCCGTCGGTCTTCTGCACAAGGACGGCGCCGAGTCCTACGCTGCTTGCGTCGGTGTGGATTTCCGTATCGGCGTGCTCGTCGAAATGCGCAAGTATCGGAGGCGTCTGCAGGCGTCGTTTCAATTCTTGAAATGCCTGAACTTGCGATGTTTCCCACCTGAATTCGACGTCGGCCTTCGTGAGTTGCGTCAGTGGCTCGGCGATCCGTGAAAATTCCTTGACGAAACGTCTGTAATAGGCGCACAAGCCGAGGGAAAACGGCGTACGGCCTTCTTGTCGGTGGGCGTCGGGAAGTCAGCGATGGCAGCTGTTTCCGCGGGTCCGGGCGAACACCATCCTTGCTGATCACATGACCCAAGAACAAGAGCTCCTCGTACGCGAAGCGGCACTTTTCAGGCTTCAAAGTGAGTCCGGAGGTCTTGATTGCTTGAAGTACAGCTTCAAGGCGCCGAAGGTGTTCGTCGAAGTTTGAGGAAAACACTACGACGTCGTCCAAGTACACGAGGCACGTCTGCCACTTCAAGCCGGCCAGTACTGTATCCATAACCCGTTGAAAAGTCGCAGGTGCCGAGCAAAGACCAAAAGGCATGACCTTGAACTCAAACAGGCCGTCTGGCGTTATAAAGGCAGTCTTTTCTCGGTCTCTCTCGTCGACTTCTATTTGCCAGTAACCGGTCTTGAGGTCCATCGACGAAAAGTACTTTGCGTTGTGTAATCGATCCAGGGTGTCGTCTATCCGGGGAAGGGGATACACGTCCTTCTTTGTGACTTTGTTCAGGCGACGATAATCGACGCAAAAACGAAGAGTCCCATCCTTCTTCTTCACTAGCACCACGGGGGATGCCCACGGACTCTTCGACGGCTGGATGATGTCGTCGCATAGCATTTCGTCGACCTGTTTCTTCACGGCCTCCCGTTCCCGCGTCGAAACCCGGTAGGGACTCTGACGGTGTGGTCGAGCATTTTCTTCTGTTATAATGCGGTGCTTAGCAAGGGGCGTTTGTCGGACCCGCGATGATGACGAGAAACAGTCCTTGTATTGCAGGAGCAGGGTTTTGAGCTTATCTTGCTTGACCTTCGGAAGGCTCGGGTTGACGTCAAAATCCCGTTCGGGACCTCTATTCGTCGAAGCAGGTTCGACAGCATCGAAGAGGGCGAAAGCATCGCTGGCGGCTACACATTCGTCGATGTAGGCAACCGTCGTACCCATGTTGAGGTGCCTATATTCGTGGCTGAAGTTTGTCAGCAGTACCTTTGCTTTACCGTCATGCAGCTCGGCGATACCTCTTGCGACGCAAATTTGACGATTCAGGAGTAGTTGCTGATCGCCGTCGATTACGCATTCAAGGTTCGCAGGTTTTTCGGTGCCAACGGAAATAATGACGCTGGAGCGTGGCGGAACGGTCACCTGCTCTTCTATCACATTCAGTGCATGGTTCCCTGGCGTCGCGTGGGGCGGGAGCGCTTTGTCTGAGGTTAGTGTTATCGACTCAGACCTCAGGTCGATAACGGCGCCGTGGTCACTTAGGAAGTCCATTCCGAGTATCACATCCCTGGAGCAGCCTTGTAGGATTACAAAGCTCGCAGGATAAGTGCGGTTATTGATGGTGACTCTCGCCGTGCAGACACCAATCGGCGTTATCAGGTGGCCTCCAGCTGTCCGGATTTCTGGTCCACTCCAAGCGGTCTTTACTTTCTTCAGCTTAGTGGCGAATGGCCCACTGACGACGGAATAGTCGGCTCCGGTGTCGACGAGAGCTGTGACGCTGTGGCCGTCGATAAGAACATCGAGGTCGCTTGTTCGTCGTCTTGCGTTGCGGTTAGGTCGTGGCGTCGGATCACGGCTTCGTCGATTTGTCCCGCTGTTTCGACGTTGCGTCGTCAGGTTTTCTTCGGGCCGCGAAGTTTCGTTGTGAGGGCTCCGTCCGGTTTGCGTCGTGTTCTGAAGGTCTCGTCGCGTTGTCGTCGTCGGCGGCCGCGGAGGATCTTCGGCAGTTCGTCGTACAGCAACCGCACCTCCATCGGTTGCTGCCCTTAGTTTCCCGGATACGGGCTAGGCGACCGGCCCCGGTTTGGGCCAGTGTACTGCCGGCGGTGCGGTGACATGTAGCGGCCGGGCGACGGTGAGCGGGAAGGTCGTCGTTCTTCCCACTGTGTTCCGGTGAGGTAGTCGTCGATGTCGCGAGGCCGTTCGCCTGGCTGCGGGCGCGGCGCGTTGACGGCGAATCCGCGTAGCCCCATCTGTCGATACTGGCATCGGCGGTATGTGTGGCCGGCTTCCCCGCAGTGATAGCAGAGCGGTCGGTTGTCAGGGGCACGCCAAACGTCGGTCTTTCGGGGGGCGCAGCGTTGTCCTGTCGGTGGGCGGTATGGCGTCGGTGGTGGTGGCGGCGGTGCCTGGCGGCGGGACTGCTGCGGCGACGCGGCGTCTTGACGTGGGCGAGGGGGTGGGGCGTTGCGTCGGGCTGCAGCAGCATAGCTCATTGCTTCTGGCTGAGCCTGCGGTGCTTCGGGAATTCCAAGCGATTGCCGGACTTCCTCGCGGACAACGTCGGCGATTGAATGCACTTGATGCTGCGGCGAAGGTAACAGTTTGCGCAGCTCTTCCCGCACAATCGCTCTGATGGTGTCACGCAGGTCATCAGACTGCAGCGCCTGAACCTCCCCGTAGGTCGTCGTAGGAATGCGGCGGTTGTACTGCCTAGCGCGGATTTCTAGTGCCTTTTCGATTGTGGTGGCCTCGGAAAGGAATTCCGAGACCGTCTTCGGCGGGTTGCGCACAAGTCCGGCGAAGAGTTCTTCCTTCACTCCCCGCATCAGGAAGCGAACTTTCTTTTCTTCGGACATGGCTGGATCGGCATGGCGAAATAGGCGAGTCATTTCTTCGGTGTACAGTCCGACGTTCTCATTGGGGAGCTGTACACGGGTCTCGAGAAGGGTTTCAGCCCTTTCTTTCCGGATGACGCTCGTGAAGGTGTTGAGAAATCCGGTGCGGAAGAGGTCCCATGATGTTAGCGTGGACTCTCGATTCTCGAACCAGGTCCTTGCGCCATCTTCAAGGGCGAAGTAGACATGGCGTAGCTTCTCGTCGCAGTCCCAGTTGTTGAACGTGGAGACCCGGTCGTATGCCTCCAGCCAGCTTTCTGGATCCTCGCATGGTGATCCGCGGAATGTCGGCGGCTCCCTCGGTTGATGCATGACGACCGTTGTAGGCGCCACAGCGGTTGTCATTGTGGCTGTTGTCGTCTTCGTTGTGATCCTGGTCTTGTCCGGTAGGGGTCCGTATTGTGGGGGTAGTCCTTCCAGTCTGCGGCTGGCTCGACTGCCGCTGATGGTGTCGGTGTCTTCTTCGCGACGTGGGCTGGGTTCAAGGCTTGTCGGGGGCGTCCGGAACATGCACGAGCAGCACCTCCACCAGATGTCACGTGGTCGTGACGTCGACGAAGAAAGCAGTCGGCGTTTGCAGAATGAAACTGTTTATTTGGCCGAACTTGTGGCCGGGAAAATGAGAACTAGAACTACAGCAATACACGCTGTACAATGATAGCGGCGAACAGGGCGTCGTCCGTCGATCAACTGACAAGCGGTCAAGTGCGTCGGTTTTTATACAGGTGCTATGGAACTTTCCAGCGATATCGCTGGTGGCGGCGTTATCTCTCGATAAAGCTGGAACATTCGCGTGCGGCGCGAAATCTTGACAAAACGATCTACTACAATCGAGAAGTCTCTCGAACACTGCTTCGCGGGCAGCGTCGAGCGTTGATAACCGCCCTTGCAGGTCAAACCCAAAAAACATCAAAATAGGACAAGAAGTGGGCGTGGCACTATAATGATGATCCTGCAGTGTACTTACTAAGTAACATGGATGGACCCATCATAACCCCTCTGCCACGCCCTAGCAAGGGGTGGGGCACAGGAGGCATTGGCAGCCGGCTTCCTGCATGAACGCAAAAATTATTGGCCACCAGCAAGTTCAGAGGGAAAATGCTCCCTTCATCCACATGCTATAAAATGCACAGCAAGTGCCAGTTCTAATCACAACACAGGAAAAGGATTCTTTACACAGTAGCACCACCCACAATCATTCCAAGGTTAACATGTGCTATGGCCACTACTGTTTACACATCAAGGGCCAGTTGCAGAACAAAGTGATGTAGTGCAGTGCCATCGGCAACACACTACACTTGACCAACTTTTCAGGCACACCTGATAATATGAATTTCTTTGTGGCTCTCCTAAAAAAAAAAACCCTGTAGAGCTAATGCATAAGGACATTTGAAATGTCAGGTGTGAAACCCTTTACCGTCTGATTTTTCAAACCTTTTGCTGTGATCAAAAGCAGCCCCTCAAATGTGAAACTACAGCCCTTAACATAATGAAGTTGGTGAAAAAGGAGCACTACCGTGAAACCTGCATATGTTGAACCCAAGTGTGTGTGTGTGTGTGTGTGTGTGTGGGAGGGGGGGGGGGCAATTAGTTTGACATATTGGATAATGTGAGATAAAGCTCTTAAATAATTTACTGCAGTTTTGTTGCAAAATGCGGTGCACAAGTTGGCTTCACAGCATACTTTCTGTTTTGCCGCTGTTTGTAGTTGAGGATGCAGTATATGCAGGGGCGTGTTACGAGAGAATATATGGTATCGATGTATATACTGCCTTCATACACAGCCGTGCGCAATCATCGGGGTGCTGGAATCCCTTAGTTCAACTTGGCCCTAATGTGGGCCTTGTTCTTCAATAACGCACTCAGCTATCTCGTTGAGATGCTGTACGCAGCGTCAACATCAGACTTGCCTCTTTTGTAAAAAAAACAAAAAAAAAACACCTCCTTTTTCTGATAACGATAAGGAACGCATACTTACACAGTGATCATGTCCATGTTTTTGCAGTTGGTAGGCTTCAATCAGTTGGCTCAAGAGACATTTTTAAAGAAATGTAATTACAGTGCATACCACTTATAATGTAACCGCATATAGAGCAGGTCCGGTTACAATGCAGTCTTTTTTGACTCCCGTTTACCCTCCCACAGAACCCCCTGTATACATATACCGCTTATTGTGCAGTCCCCCAAGATGAAATACCGTTTATAATGCGGTTGTGGGAAAATATTTCTGACAAACGCGGTAGCGAGTGCAGTTCTCAAAGGAGGTACACTGCTAGGGAGGGAGCGACAAGGTCGTTACGAAGGGTGAGGGCACGCGCAGTGAACGAACGAGGGGCGGAGGGAGGAAAAAGAAAAAAGACCGCGGCAGTGCTGCGCGGGCTCGCTGAGTGGGGAAGGATGGTGGTTGCCTAGGTGACGGAGAAGCCTTTGCACCGGCGCCGGCAGGGCTCTGGCTGCTTGCCGGCCGCAAGCTCCACATGGAACATGCGATCACGTCCTCATCAAGTGCGCTTTAAGTTTTCTGTCGGGAAAAGCGTCGTCGTTATCACGCTTGCTACAGATATCGCTTTTGCTACCTCGTCCGCAACTTGAAAAGTTTTACGGCTTCATGACGCGAGCTTTCACTTTTTCTGCTAGTGCGCGGACTTACGAGCTTGGCGGGCTTTTGTCGCTGTTGATCTCCCGGCCGTGAACACAAACTTCGTATCACGCATGCTGTTCTTGGGTTAGTGCTTGAGTGCGATCCCTTCAAAGTCCGATCTTCATGTTGTCTTGGACAAACTTCCCACGACAACATGCTGAACTGCAGACTAGGCCTAATCAGCGCTGGTTGCTTTTTGGTAGCGGTCGCGGGCGATAAAAGTTGCGGTTTCGTGCAAAATCAACGAAACTCCTTGCGATGGCTGCACTTGAAAGGAAGGGAATCATATCGATCATGAAAACGAGGGCATGGTTGGCACATGCAACTCTCGAATGGTGGTTCCCGATACGACTGCAATGTCATGGACATCGGGTGCACGCTCGTGAAATTGAACGATCGGTACCATTCAGCACGCGAAATTTCGGTAGCGATTCAACATAGTTTCTGTGTAATGTGCATACCTCGAGGTGGCCTGAAACATAGTCGGCGAATTTCCGCGATGTCGCTTTGTTTTGTTAGCTTTTTCCCCCCGTGTTCATTTCGTTGGCAATACAGGTCTTTGGAGGTTAATTTTTGAACATTAGGAAATTTAAGTGGTTGTAAGCGCCCCGAATCGCATGTGTCGATTATCGGACACGCGAGGCTACATGCTCAACACGTTTTGCACAAGTGCAGCCTTTGAAGAAGGTTGTTTTGGTTATAGTGCGGTACCACTTATAGTGCGGATATTCATGACTCCGATGACTTACGTTATGAGCGGTCTATGCTGTAGAAGGTGTCATGTGCTACGCTTCTATCTCTACAGTTTTATCAGGTGCTGTGTTTTTAAATGCGAAGCATTTCTTAGCGAACTTCTGCAACTTTGAGTGTATAGCCGCCTACGAGTTAATGCTCTCCTGGCCGTTTCGTTAATGGGAAGTATACCAAAATCGGTATGGCATAACACGACTACATGATGAGCATAAACTGCACGTCATAAGATGGAAGTCATGACATCCATGTCATGAACGTCATGATTTACATGCCGCGGTCTTGGTGCTCTTGCGGCTGTTTCATTAACTTGATATACATAAAAATTGGTATGGCAAGACAAGAGTGTATGGCAAACATAAGTGACAGCTCTTAACGTGTAAATCATGACACGCATGTCATGTACAGCATAATTTACATGACATAGTCTCGGCACGCTCACGGCTGTTTAAATAATGTGTATTTACCAAAACTGGTATAACAAAACATTTCTGTTGACAAACATAAATGACATGCGGTAACATAAAAATCACGACATGCATGTCATGTTCGGCATAACATACCGGCCATGCTCATGCTGCACTTGCACGGGTTTCGCTAGTTTGACATGTATCAAATTTGGTATTGCGTGAACTGACTATCACGAACATAAATGACAGGTGGTAAAATGAAAATCATGACATGCATGTCAATTATGGCATGCCAGGGTGTCTACCGAGTTGACATTTCTAAATTCCCTGAGTTTTCCAGGTTTTCCCTGGGCGTTTTTTCTAAAATTCCCTGTGTGAAACAGAACTTTGTTTTTATGTCAATATGGGTAAACACCACGTCGCTTGACGATGTCACTCTCTAGCAAGCACGTTCAAAAATAAAAATGACTTAATCCCATTTGGACAGTACAGAGAACAGTTAAACCGCAACATAGCGAAGTTGGAAAAAGCGGCAATTTACTTCGTTATATTGTAACTTCGTTAAACTGAAATTCGAAGTTTCATGCAAGGCATAGTTACCGAAGGATTAATTTTGAACTGAAAATGCCACAAGGATGCTCGAATAATACAGCAACACGAAAAAGCTTTTTTTTTCGCGTGCAAAAAATCAATTTTGTTGAGCCTGAGGTGCAGCAATCACAGTTAGATGCTTTGCCAGAGTGTCATGTGTAAAGACGAAACAAAATGCAGGTTTAACGCACTGTGGAATTGCGCTTATAATGGTGCTGCAGCTGGTCACATCCTCGCGTGTTGCCCAGAGCAGTGCGACGCCTTTGCTATCATGTTGCCCAGCCGAACCATTTGCTCTCCACAAACTCGCAACAACGAAAACCGTCGCACGTTAGAAAAAAGTAGTCACAGTTTCACCGTGACAGCGAAACAGTGAATCCGATAGAAACAAATAGGAATTTTATATGAATATAGGGTAGCAGCTCACTGCTTCAGGAAACGTAGCCACTGCAGTAAGAGAAGTGACCTATCTATGGCTCAGGGGCGGATCCAGGTGCCTAATTTGGGAAGGGGGGGGGGTTGTTCCACCATCCGATCGGGCAGGGCGGGCGGGAGTACAAAGGCTGAAGCCACTGCCTCAGCAGTGCATTTTGATGGGTCACGCATATTTACAACAGTCCAGAGGGGAATATGGTGGCGCCTAAAAAGCCTTCATTGGAAATGTGCATAGGGAAGCAGGAAATGGTAGAGCAATGAGGAGAGAGGTAGTGAGCAGGGACATGATTCTCTTTACCCCTTTTGGGCAGTGGTAGGCAAAGCAACCTGACAAAGCGGGCAAGCTCAAGAGGCAGCCTGACAAAGGCGGTGGACGACAGGCACTGAGGGGGCTGAGGCTGGCTATGGGGGGGGGATCGCCGCTACCGCTTCCCCTTCCTCTGGATCTGCCACTGCTATGGCTTCAACGGAAGTTTTGCAATTAGAGAACAACACCTACAAAGGTATGATCCCCTCTAAAGATACCGCGGTACAGTGAAAGCTCATTAATTTGCACCTCATTAATTCGAACTTTCGATTAATTCGAACTGATGGCCATGGTCCGGCCACGATATATAGGCGTCTATGGGTTAACCAACTCGTTAGTTCACGCGCGCATCGGCTCCTCTATTGATAATTCGAACTGCGCGCCGCTGCATGGTGGTATTTTATACTGCCGCCACGAGCTTTTATGGCTCAACGATAGATGGCGCAAGTGCTGAGCGCAGCGTAAAGTCCCTCTATGTTTCAAAAGTAGCGAAAGGTCTTGATCCAGCCGCCGCGCCCTGCGGTAGGCCAGTTGGCGACATGACATTTTCGCCTTCGCGCCCCGCCTAAAGGGTCCACGGTGGCAGCGCTGTGCCGGCGACAGGTATGGATTAGTGTGTTTTCAAGCGTGGAGTAAGGCGATTTTAGCAAGTAGAGAGTACTTCACGCGCCTCTGTCGCATTGTTGTTGCAAACTAGAAGCGTTTATGTACAGTAAAACCTCGTTATAACGAAGTTGAAGGGGGAGTCGTAATTACTTCGTTATAACCATTAGTTCGTTATAGCCAATATCCATTTCTACCGACAATTAGCACGCAAGAGAGGATGTACTCACTACCGAATCTCACAGCAGCCCGCCACGCAAACGAAAAACGGCCGTTGCACGGAGAAAAACTAGTAAAATAAGAAAAAAAGAAAGAAGAGCAAAGAACTGCTAATTTATTCACGCCAAACTCGGCGCACCAGCTGGCGGCTCACTTAGCAGAAAAAAAGTCCTTAATAGACTTCTGCCGTGTCTTCCTCAGACGGATGATGCCTTTTTCGGCCGCTGCCGCTATGTCGAGTCCGTCCTCACCGTCATCGTGAGCGCCGAACATCGGGTTCACAAACTCCGGGCTGTCGTCGACACATTCGTCACTGTCGTCATTCACCACCCCTGTCACCGCGCGCACAATTTCAGCCTCTGTGAGCTCTTCGGTTGTCACCGCGTCAGCATCGGCACTGACATACGTGCAGAAGGTGTCGCAGTTGGGCACAACTCCGGCATCAACGAGAGCGTCCCACGACGCCAAGTCTTGGTCACCCGCAGCACCCTCATTGGCGGCAGCACTGATATCTTCGCTGTCACCGCCGCTTTTGACGCCAAACGAGGCATGCCGGAAGCAGTTGGCGATCGTGCAACAGCACCGGTGACTGCTTCTTTGTTGCTCAACGCTACGCCGAAATCTTGGGCCACTTTTTTCTTCTTGACGCCGGACTCAACGGCTTTCAACATAGCCGCCTTCTGCTCGATTGTAATCGTTTTGCGCTTTCGTTTGCCGTTGCCGTCGTCCATCTCCTGTCTAGCGGCGGGAACCAAGAAAGACGCTGTTCTCATGCACGCAGTGAACGACAAGCAACTACAAGGCCCGCGGTGCAGCGGTCGCCGCGTCGTCGTCCACGTGGTCCACGCGCGCAGCAGGAGAGCGGGCGGGTCCACGAGTTCCGCGGGAGAGGGGAGGCCGGGTGACGTGCGCGGGTGAGTCCACGAGTTTCGGTGGAAAGGGGAGGCAGGCAGACGCGCACCCTCGCGTGTGTTGGCAGGCGGCTCCTCGGGAGCGCGTGGCGCGAGTTTTGAATTACCGCATGCGACGTAAAGCGTCGCGCGCTATAAGACATTGACTTGCCGGGTACCAAAATGATCAGTAAATGCTCGGTGGGGGAAAAAAAAAGGTTCGTTATATCCATTGCGAGGAAATTGTAGCTTCGTTAAAACAAGGTTTTAAATAGATGGGCATCTATGGGAATTTCAAGGGGAATTACGATTGCTTCGTTATATCCATTAGTTCGTTATATCCCACTTCGTTATAACGAGCTTCTACTGTACCTGAAGTTGACTGGACGCAAGAATTCTGCGTTTGAATTTAATGTTTGGAGCGTGACGTGCTAGTATGTCGGGTCTCTATGCCTTCGGATGCCTCACTACGCGGAGAACAGAAAAAAGCTTTTCTTTTTTTTTTTCGTTTCTCGCGGTGACAAAAATATATGCTCCAGGAAGGTATGGCCCAACAAAATCAGTCGTGAGAAATTTGTGCCCATAGAAAACATCCGGCTATGCGAAGAAAGTGGTTTTGTAATGGTTATAACTTCAAGCAGCCTTTCGCCTGGCCAGCATGCTTGTGTTTGTGCATATGCACGAGCATTGTCTCAGAAACGCTATTATTGCTTCGGTATTCTTTATGCCGTAGATTTGTGCATAGTATAGTCAATGGATAGTCATACCCCATATCTCTAACAATAAATTGCTCGGAACCCAATACAGCTGCCTTTGTTTTTTTCGCCGGGGTGGCTTCAACACTACAAGCTCACAGGGAAATGACCATTTGGGACTAGTTCTTTGCCACACCTTGCCATGTTTTGCCGCACTGCTGTGTGCGACATAGATCAAGGCTTCTTCGTTGAAGCATTCCGTGTGACGTCTTCCGTAGAAGACCACAACGCTTTTGACAAGTTCGAATAAATTATACTGCAAGACACTGGGAGGGAAAATCTGAAACCATATATGCCGCACAGGGCATCTTTGCTAATTTGCCAAGGCAGAAGGAACGGAAGCCACCCTGCAAGCGAATGAGGGGGGATCAGTGCTCACATCAATACTTCCAAAGAAAAAGTTTGTTATGAATTCATGCAATAAGACCTAGTTTTTCGATAAGTGCTCTTTTATCCTCTAGCATCTCTACAAAAGCCACCTAACTCAGCTTTTCTGGTTGTAGTCTGGCTTTAGGGCCTGTAGGTGTATACATACCCCAAATTTATTTGAAATTGCACTGGGTAACATTGCAACATACCTTTGTATCTGCTGGACACGGAAGCTGCGGGGGTAGTAAAAGGGGGGCGGCTTTAGAGAAATGCATGTCGTTAAAAACAGTTAAACATTACAATCGACGAGACACTACTGGGCACGCTATATTTCCTAGATCTTGAAAGGTACTCAAGTTGCTGATATTCCTCAAATGCAGTGCAACTGCATTTGTGGAATATCCCCCCTTCTCCTAAGTAAACATCTTAGGGTATAAACAAAATATGCTTAGGTAAAAATACCGTGTGACCGTGGGAAGACTTCCGAACGCTGATAAACGCAGTCAAACTAATAATAGCACGTATTTTGCGCTACACACTACAAAGTGCCCGATGAGGTTTCCGAAAGTAGCAGTACGCTCATCACCTGCCTATTTTATTCGAACTAGAAAACAAGCACTTTTACCTGAACCAAATACCACCTGTACTTCAAGTTACACTGAATGTCAAAATATGCAAAGAAAAAAAAAAATAAGTGCCCTGCATGACAGCTGCTGTGGGGAACCCGCTCAGAACCTGCTTCGGAAACACACGTGTTTTATTTCAACATTTAACGTGCTCCGTGCTCGTTAAAGTTATTGTCCCTGTTGTATGATAATTGATGAGCACCTTAGGCCACGAACGTTAATATTTTAACGGTTCAAGCGAGCACTGAGTTCGTTTTCAGGCGCCCGCAGTATGCACGGGACCGAGCGGCACGTCGTCTGCTATCGCTGCTCCCTGGACCCCTCGAGAGGGCGCGCGTGTAGTTGTCGCTACCTTTAAAAATACAGGGACCTTAGCGCAGCGCACATGGCAGCGCATGCCGCCCGGATACGTGGCCTCACTGATTGTGCTCGCTCGCTCGCTCTTCGCATCGCGAGGTCATTCGTGCCGTACGTGTCTCTGTCGTCTCCGTGCCCTTTGTGTGCCGCACATTCAGTCGCTAGGCCTCGTGGACGTCAGAGCTACGGAGTCATTCGGTGCCATGTTGTGGGTTTTGTGATGGTTTTGCCTTCGGCTGCTGGACCTAGCATATCCGCACTTACTACAACAGTATGACTTTTCGCAGAAGAGGACAGCACCAAAACGCTCAAGGAGAAGGTAGAAATCCTTCGTGAAGTGGATGGTGGAAAAAAACAAGCAAGCTTGAAATCGCAAGGTAGCATGGCATCCCCAAAAGCACTCTTTCAACATATATAAAAAATAAGAGAGCGATTGAGGAGGCCTACGCAACTGATGCGTTCACTGGCAGTCGCAAGAGGCTCCGCTCGGCGAAGTTTCCGGAATTGGAGCGCGCAGTGCTCACGTGGATCAAGGAAATGAGGAGCCAAAACATCCCACTGAACGGCCCTATCGTTACGGCGAAGGCAGCAGACTACGCGCTTCGCCTGAACATTGATGATTTTAAAGCTTCAGAGGGCTGGCTTCATCGTTTCCGAGAGAGGCACGAGATTGTGTTCCGCACCGTGTCTGCCGAAGGCAAAGAAGTGAACAGCGAGACGTGCGCAAAGTGGCAAAGCGGTGCTTTGCAAGTACACCTTCACGCGTATTCGCCGCGCGATATATTTAATGCCGACGAAACCGCATTATTTTATAAGCTGCTGCCGAGCAAAACGTTGACCTACAAAGGCGACAACTGTGCTAGCGGGAAGAGAAGCAAAGAGCGCATTACTGTCTTGGTCGCAGCAAACATGACCGGGACCGAAAAACTACCGCTGCTGATCATAGGGAAGGCCCTGAAGCCTCGTTGCATCAAGAACATCTGCACACTACCGGCAGAGTATACAGCCAACTGCAAGGCATGGATGACACGGGTAATCTTCAAACAGTGGCTGATAAAGCTCGACCACAAGTTTGAATTAACTAACAGAAGGGTGCTCTTGGTAGTCGACAACTGCTTGGCGCAGGTGGTTGATGTGGACTTGAAGGCGATTAAGCTCTCGTTTCTGCCGCCGAAAACAACAGCAGCCCTGCAACCAATGGACCAGGGGGTCATTAGGAACTTAAAGTGCTTTTACAGGCGCCACACGTTGGAGCGTTTGGCGTTGTGCGCCGCCGGTACGAAAGGCTACGATGTGATGCTGCTCGCGGCCTTGCATATGTTGGTGCGGGCCTGGAATCAGGTCACAAAAACAACTGTTGCCAATTGCTTCCACCACAGTGGCTTTTGTGTGGCCAGTGAGGGCACAGCCAGCGCCGGCGCTGGCACAGCTTGCGAGCCCGACGAGCGCAAGGCCGCGGTCATTCCTGCTGGACTACGGGATGCGCTGGAGGACGTGAGCTTCAACGTCTACGTCGATGCAGATCGCTGTGCAGCGGTCTGCGGCACAATCACCGACGATATCATCGCGCAGGTTACTGGCAGAGAAGCGCCTGTCGTCGATGTAGGTGCGGATGACGAAGAGGATGAGGCGCCGACGCGGCCCTCAGCTTCGGAGCTAATGGAAGCTATGCGTGTCGCACGCCTATTCTTCAGCTTCGAGGAAGGCGAAGAGGATGCTTTCCGCCACGTTCGCGCGTTGGAAAACAAGGCTATGGCGATCGCATTCAAAGAAGAGAAGCAGACAGTGATCACGGATTATTTTCGCAAATAAATGTTTTGAGTGATCTTCCAACAACCCGGTCTCATTTCTTGCTGTTTTTTCAAGGAATTTTGTTAGTTCAAATTCGGTTTAATTCGAACTCATTGGGTGTCCCCGTGAAATTCGAATTAACGAGCTTTTACTGTACACGCGACCACACCCACTGGTACAAACTACGCACTTCCTGACAGACTCACGCAGCCCCCCCCCCTCGCCAACCCTCCGGCTCCTATCTCCACGTGCCCATTGCACGAAGGAGACGGTCGGCTCATTTCATCTCTGGTTATGCCCCGTTCATCGGCAGCGCCAGCGCAGTGCACTTTCACTTGCACACAGAGTATACGACGCGCGGGGTGATATAATCGCGATTTGGACTTAATTGATAAGTAAGATCATGGCGAAAGCAAAAAATTCGCCTGAAGTGTCTATATACTTACTATCGCAAAAAAAAAAAAGCAAAATAGCTGCCGGCTAAGATCACATGAAAGCACGGCAACAGCCTGAATCACGGCAATTCCGATTATGGTGGCCACGTTACCATACCTGCCAAGTTTGGAGAAACGGAATCCGGGAGATTTACTCAACGGGGGGGAGGGGGGGGGGGTATAAAGCATGCCGACCGCAGGGGAGGAGGTACTACGATAGCAATTATACGGACATTAGGCAGTTTTAGAGTAGCGTGCGCAAAGCTTTGCGTTGGCTTCTCGCACAACTGCGCATGCGTCGTGCGCTAACCGCTTGCGGGCTCCCGTTAAGTGACGGAAATAGCGGGCCGCAAACGCTAACTTAGCGTACGCTATTCTAAAACTGCCTACTGTCAGCGGGATTTTGCGGTCGCCGCTGATCTGTACAGAGTCCAGATAACAGTACAGATAACATCGCTTATGCATCGTCTGTTTCACGTGCGAGTAAAGCGCGCTAGCGCTAGGGAGAAACGCAGTTGAAGCAGAGATGAAACGACCCGGCCGTCACCGTCGCGCGAAGGGCACATGCGATAACATCGCTCCGCGTGCGAGGCCTGTCGTCGCTTGCTTACCAGTTATTTCGTCGGGCAAGGGACCATAAGGGGCGCCATTGAGATGGGGACGGTCGCGAGCGCTGGCGAACGCGCTATCTCGACAGACATCGGTAACGGTTACCCTTTTAAGTGTTGGGCTCTCCACTTAAAGCAGTAGTGACAAAAAATTCTGAAGGCGAGATAACTTGTGGGATAGATTTGTGTGTACAAAAATGCATCATCTACGAAATATTAACGGCTGATATAACCTATAACACATTTAGGATCAATTTTTAAATTGCGTGTTGCGCATCTGTACGCGGAACGTCCCACCTCGCGTCACGACATCAAACAACAGCTACCTGCGTCACGAGCTTGAGTTGGCTCTCCTAGCGAAAACAGAGCGCACCTTTTTTATGTACTTATATGTACGCATCACAGACAAGACGCGGCTGCAGCGCTATGACACGTTTGCGCTGGCAGCACTGCGGCACAAAGTGCACAGCTACTTCATGCGCAATGAAACTGAGTTGAACCTTACTACCATCGTTAAAAAAAAGAAGAAGAAGAATCCTTTCGTCTTTTCTACTACATGGCCAGACAACTTTGCTCATGTGGCCAGACAAAGCACTGGACGCACGGGGCAAAACTAGATTTCCGGGAGATTTTCCTATCAACCGTACAACCGGGAGAAACATTCAAAATCCGGGAGTCTCCTGGGTAATCCGGGAGACTTGGCAGGTATGCGTTACTGTTTTCCGACATCGCGCACCGAATCGAGCAAGTGGGACCCGTGCCGGTGTCACGAATTTCGGTCGCCGCTATGCCTTAGCTCTGAAAAGTTTTGTAATTCGGCTTTGTAGTAAAACGTCCACATAAGCAGTGCTGTAGCTGGTAATTGCGAGCTGCAGCCTCCCAAAAATATCGGTCGACTGCCTTAAACTTGTTTCAGCAGTGCCCTCACCAGAAAAAAACAGAAAGAAAAAAGAAAGAAAAAAGCTGTCACTTGCTGTAAATGGGCCTGTTAGCTACGCTCGCTCTCGCCTGGAAATTTATTCTTCACAGAGTCCTAAATAGCATCTTTGAAGCTCGGGATCACAGCGAGTGAGCTTTCCGATAACCGCCAACAAGCGTCGTCGTCTTTTTTTGTCACCGATCGGGACGGCTTGCAAGATACCAGCCTTGTCAACGACATCCGCTTCCTGAACGATCGCGATCCCTTGGGAGATCACTCAGGGTCGTTACATCTACTGCTACCGCTTCTACAACTAATCATGCTTGTTACTTGACACGCGGCGATAACAAAAACACCATATCGGGCGCTAACGCACCAGCACACGCGTCAAAGAATACAGAACTACACTGCGTAGTCACAACATTGCGCGATACGATGTGCCGTGGTTCCAGCATGCCACGCATTAGCCGTATTATTTCCCACTCCACCGCTTCAAAGGCGAGGAGAGCATCGAGGCGCGCCCCTTCCACGCAGCCGCCGTTCGATTTGAAAAATGCATTCACAAAACCTCGAGCTAGCGTTACCGCGACTTTCATTGCCTTTCAATAAACTTACTGCGGATTTTCCCTGATGGGAACACATTTTCCCTGAGTTTTCCCTGAGTATTTCCAGACTATCCAAAATCCCTGAGAATTCCCGGTTTTCCCGGTTTTCCCAGTCGGTAGACACCCTGCATGCGTAATTTATGTGCCACGCTCATGGTGCATTCGCGGCCATTTCGCTAGCTTGACATGTACCAAACTTGGTAATGCATGACATGAGTGTATGACGAACATAAATGACAGGTGGTAACATGACAATCGTGACATGCATGTCATGTAGGGCACGATTTACATGTCACGCTCACAGTGCGCTTGCGACCAGTTTGCTAGCTGATATACACCAAAACTGCTATTGCGTGACGTGTCTGCATGACGAACATAAATGAGAGGCGATAACATGACAATCATGACATGCATGTCATGTAGGGCATGATTTACACGCCACGCTCATCGTGCACTTGCGGCCGCTTCGCCAGCTTGATATACACAAAATTGGTATTGCGTGACGTGACTGTAGACGAACACAAATGACAGGTGGGAACATGAAAATCATGACAGGCATGTCATGTACGGCATGATTGACATGCCACACTCATGGCACGCTTGCGGCCGTTTCACTAATGTGACATACACCAAATTTGGTATTGCGTGACGTGACTGTATGACTAACATAAATGACAGGTTGTAATATGTCATGCATGGCATGTATGGCGTGACTTGCATGCCACGCTTATGGTGTGCTTGCGGCCGTTTCACTAGCTTGATATGCACTAAAATTGGTATTCATGACGAACGTAAATGACAGGTCTTACCATGCAAATTATGACAAGCACGTCATGTACGTCTTCAATTACATGACACTGGGGCTCTTCGATTTTCCACTTCTGGCTACCCGCGGACTGCCAAAGCCAGCCAGAGCGCGCTCGTCTTTCTCGGGTTGCTCTGACCCCCTCGCGGCGCACTTCCGGTTGGCGTTCGTTTTTCTAGGGTTGAACGGTTCTGGTGACCCGCGGGGAGCCCGAGGGTCACCAGAAGCTTCCAGGACAATTTAGTCATGGAAGCTCTCTGGAAGGTTTCGGGCTAGCAGACGCCGAAAAGAGACGATATGCGCTTGCCGCCATCTTAGTGAGGACTCGACGGATTGCAATGCGGGCGCTTGCGGACTACACCTTCGCTTGTCCTTCCACTCGGTGCCGTTCCGCTGTGCGAGATGGCACGATTCGAAAATCCCCACTATTTGGAGTTAATGTTTATTGCTTTTCTTATGTGTCCCGTGAAGTTTCCTTCCGTGAACAACGCGGCAAACTGTCGCGTTCTAACTGCGTCGTGCACATGTCCCAATAGTTATGTACACGTTCGTACGCACGCATGGAGACCCCTTTCTAGTTTATTTTTTTGTAGTAGTATTCAATTGTGGTGTCGTGTGTGCTTTATGTGCATTTAGCTGAGACGATTGTGATCGAACTAGCAATTTCGCTCTGTCGTATGTTTGCGTGCGTAAACCCTGTCAGAACTTAACTATTTCAACTAGGTCTTTGATGTTGATAAAATGCACTGATTGAATAAAAGCGATCGCAACATTGTTTTTTGTGTGATGCTCGTTGGTCGCGATCAGCGTGCGAGTGCACTTCGATCTATGGGCCAGTATATGAGGTATGATATTATGGTATGCTACGACGCATCCATGTGAAAAAACGGAGATGAATTCAGAAATGTATGCATCATTTTGTTGCTTATTTCATCGTCGGCTTTGTCTTTTTCCACCTCTTAGTAATAATGCCATGCAGTATGTACGCGGTTATCACCTAGTAGTTCAAATAAAAGCTGAGCTACATGAGATTTTGGAGTGCCACTTAGGACTGGAAAGGAGGCTCAGGCAATATCTGCCAAAACGAGTCGAAGACTCGTCACACAGAAGTTTATTTTAGATATAACACACACTCGTGGTACTGATACTGCCCTATGTCTCAAGTTACGACAAAACGCAAGCTGATCGATGACATGTGCGACGTAGTACGCAATAGATCCTTGAGCTCTTTCGGCGACACGGTCACTTTCGCGAGATTTTCGGGTCGTGTTGCGCAGCGACTGTTACACGTACTAAGCAGACGTGAGCTGGATAAGCCGTTAGTGGCATGGCAGCTCACCTTGCATCGCTTTCGTGGCGCCGTGCGCCAGCTGACTGTTTTGTTCGCGGACAGGACGAGTTGCGCATGATCTTGCGAACGTACGTGATCGTATCCCAAATGCGTATGCTCGTGAATATCACTTCAGCTCTTCAGCAAACCTAGCCACATATTTTCAAGCGGGCAATGCAGAAAAAACCAATGCGCACGCGGCGCGAAGTTTCGTTTGCTGCCACGGTGGTACCGTTTGTTTACGTTTACGCTGGCTGTCCCGACGTTCGATTTTGCAATCTTCGGGCAGCTTCGGGTTGTCTCGGGCTTCCCACACATGTGACCAATACGCTGTTTCCTGTCCCAACCGGAAGCAGCTGGCTGGCCCTCTGGCTAGCTCTGGCTGCCAGCGAACTGCCAGAAGTCCAAAAATCGAAGATCCCCACTGTCTTGGTGCGCTTCCGGCTGTTTTGTTCACTGGATGTATACGAAAATCGGTATGGCATGACATAAGTGCGCAACGAACATAAATGACAAGTCATGCATTGTATGTACCAAAATACAGTCAAACCTCGTTAATACGTACCCGCTTTAAGCATACCAACGGTTAAAACGTAGTTGCGATGAATCCCCGACTGAGTCTCATAGAGCCTGATGCATTCGCTGACCGCTTAAGCCGTAGTGCTTCGTCCTACGCCTACCGGTTAGTGCGTACCCTACGTACCGCGATAACTTTTTGTGCCATAAAATTTTACTGCGCCGCTGAACTTCCGGACCCCCCAAAGTGCCGCCAAAGGTTTTCCATCTTCGAGAAGTGCGTAGATCGGTCGATCGCTGATTCCGACTTCCGCGCGATTGCGACGACGCTTTTGCGAGTAAGCACCGGGAAAGAACGAAGGTGAGGCGGCGGCCACCGAAGAACATGCTAGCATGACTTATCGCCGACAACCTTATCACAATAAGTATCTTCAGATATCTGGTCGGGCTCGCGTGCGGCGCAGCACTACTTTAAGCCTACTGCACGCTTTTAATAGGCGACAACCTGAACGCGCTGGGCCGCTGATCGCTGCCGCCTCGTTGTGCGGGGCCGTGTTCAAGCGCGCGCCGCTTTGTAGAAACGAAAGCAGCTCGCTGTTGCGGATTTGAGCGTTGCTGGTCGCGGGTGACGAGAAACCTCTTTGTATTGACACTATCACGATAAACGCACGCGTACCTACAGCAAGCGTAGCGTTGTTGTAACCATACTGCACGCTTTTATTGGGCGACCACCCAAACGCGCTTCCGTCCGCTGCCAGCACCGCTAGAGCGTCGCAGAGTGCGCATCGCTTGCAGGAAGTTCGTCATCGCCGCCGGCGCGTTAACTGATCCAGCTACTCGCCGCATCTGTGCACGGTCGGAGCTAAGTGGGTACGAAGCACACTCCCACGACAAATGCGCGCTTGCAGTGCAGCAAACAGCCCGGCAGTGACGGCGTGAGCTGAGAAGGCCACGCGCTGCACGCAACTAGCCAGGAGACGATCGGCTCCACGCAGCCGTACCGCGTTTCACTGAAACTGTCAGTTTTCGTTTAGTAGCAGATCGCGGTACAGACGCACACACACATAGCCGACACTGTCCGTTCCGTCGCTATGTCGGTCACTGCGTATACCGGACCCTGTAATAGTTCCGAAATGCTCCTTCGCGTCGCCACCGCGCGCTATCGGCACTACCGGACGGTCGTGCGAAAGTGCCAGAATCTTTTCTCCACTTTGGCAAAAACAAAGAAAAGGCTTTGCAATGGGTAGTTTAGGCAATATTTGCTGTGGCACTGTATATATTTCTTTGCTGGCGGCGATGGCATACGCGAGGAGATGCAAAATTTTACTTGGTGGTTAATGCGTACTACCGTTTAGTGCGTAGTTATGCGGCGTTCCCGGCAGGTACGCATTAACGAGGTTCCACTGTATACGTCTTATTAGCATGGTATATATAGTAAAAGCTCGGTAATTCAGATTTCTAGGGACTGGAAAAAATGTCCGAATTATCGAATGGTCAAAATAAACACAATAAATGCAAGAGTTTTTTCAACATACCTTTACTTTACAAAGTAATCGCGGATGCTTGCCTGTTTTCGAGCAGAAATTCGCACGGACACATTTTTTCTGAGCCCTTCAAGGTGCTCAGCAGCTCGCATGCTGTCTGCAGTGCCAAAACAAAATTCTTCAAGGACGACAAGGGCCTCCGCAGCTTCCTTCACAGAACAAGGGGGCCTGTGTGGCTCATGGTGTGGCTGCTCCTCTTCAGACTCTTCGTTCTTGGATTCGTCGCCATGCACCACTTCCTTGACGATTTGCTCATCAGTCAGAGAGCCAGCAGTGGCAACGCCATCATCAATGCCGATATAATGGTCGAGTGTCACTGCAACAGGCATAACACTTCCGAAATCCTGCCCATCATCGGAACTGTCGTCCGGCGACACTTCGGCCACCGCGGCATCGCTGGAGTTGGGTACAACAAAGCCACTGTGTCTGAAACAGTTGGCAATGGCGTGCGCAGGCGTGTTCTGCCACACATACGCAAGAATGCTAACTGCGCTCAGGAGACTCATGTCGTATTGTTTGCCGACGTCATGGCACAGGAGCAACTTCTTGTCGGGAGAGCCCATTTTTCAGGGCACGCAAAATTTCTACTTTGGTGGTGAAGTCCTTGGCCTCGTACTTGGGCCGCTTCGCCGGCGTTGCCATCGGCGGAGAGTGTGTTCACACGAGAAGTCAGCACAAAAGCACCAGCAAAGATCAAGCTAAAGGAGCCGTACTGAATCGTTCCTCGATAAAACGGCGTTCAACGATGCAGCTCACCAACGGGAACAAAGCAACAAAATGGCACGGCCAAACCCACACGTCCACACGCAAAGAAAAGGCGTTCAACCAGTCTCAAGTCAAGCCACGTCTATAATTGATGTCCATGGTGATGCTGCGTTTGAGCTTCACTTTTGTTCCAAATAGTTCTTTTTTCATTTTCGAGCCTCGCCAGTGGCCCGAAAGTCGCCGAATTAACCGATTTGCGATCAAATCTGTCCGAAATAACGAGTGCCCAGTCTCATAGAGTGATGCACATATTTACAGGGACCAGATGACGTGTCCGAATTAACCGATTTTATGAATTTACGAGAGTCGAATTAACGAGCTTTTACTGTACCATATTATACATGCACGCGTGCATGCATGATATACATGCGATATATAGTGAACGAGATGTCATGGCATGAATGACTTCATTTGCCTTGAAGACAAGCAGGGCGATGCATGCAGCTGTTTGCTTGCTGCTTCGCATTACATCCATTCCCACAGTGTATGGGATCTGCCAGATCTTTTTATCTCTACGGTTCTCCACAGTGCATGGCAATTTGGTTGTTATTGGATTGTCTCATGCGCAGTGCTTTCACCTCTACTGCATCATGTACGGCGTACATGAGCCTTGGTTTTTCTTTTGAGCTGTGTTGTTTCAATAAACTGTTGCTACTCCCAGTGTGTGTGATCGTGCAATTTCCTTCTCTTGTGTATGCAACCTTCAAGGATGGGTTCGTCATTCTTTCATTCCATATGATGTTTCAATTTCCACACAATGCCACTACTTAGTAACACTAATAATTGGGCAAGTTGGTGTGGGTTCATGATTAAACTCAGCGCAACGGACACGAGATACTAACGTCCTCGTGTATTCCTCGTCTGTATCTCGTGTCCGTTGTGCCAAGTTTAATCATGCCACTAGTTAGTCTTTGTCAAATTCTATTGTCCGTGCATGTGCGGCTCAATACAAGCAGCACTTAAATATATCTTGCACAACAATAAAACATTCAGTTTAAGTTAAGTGACTGTGTTGTGTATGTCGTTGTTCGTCATTGTTTCTCAAATCTTGTGGGGGCGCTGTCACTCTCTGTAAAGTCGTTTTCGCCGAATGGCACGCGCATCCGGCGAATTAGTCTTAGCTAGCGTGGTTAGTTTCGCCATCGATCGAGAGATGCCGCTGTGGGCACGTGGTGGCGCAGTTGCGTCGCTTGGCAGGAAGCAAGGTTATTTGGTTACTTGTGAAGGAGCACTTTCTCGCTTTTGGGGTTTGGCAGCGTGCGTCGAAGGACGTCTCTTGCGGTGGGTCCGTGGGGACAACACCACAGCTCCTTCCCATGGGCCCTCGTGGCGAGTTAAACGTCAGCGACGCAACATTCATGGTACATTGTACGTGTCGAGTTATTATGTTGTCTGTGTGTTGTATTGGCATTATGTATCTGGTTATTCAGCGTGTTACTATAGTCGGATACAACTTTAGAAGGCAGCGGCATTTCCACCTCAAAGGCGGATGAACACAAGCATGCACCAATGGGCGCGCACTCGGGACTGACGTCATGAGCGGAACGGCCGGTGGTTCCGCTTTTGGAGAACATCGGCACGTGCATGAGCGGGACTATTTCTTTAGTCGCGGAGGCAATTGGCTGCCGCGCTTCGGTCTGGGCGGGGCCTCTCCTGCCTTCTAAAGTTGTATCCGACTATAGTTATGTATTAGATTCAGCTGGCGAGCTCGATGTTCTATAAAGCAGTTAATAAATGTCCATGTGTTCATTTGCCTAATGGTGACTGTGTCCGTGCGTTCCGAGAGCGGCTTTCATCAGACCCCACAATCTGTGCTGCTGCTCTAAAGATCATGTTAACTAGCCCGCCAGTACCTCTCAAATACAAAGGATGCAACATAGTCAATATTAGCAAGCATTTGTCAGAAAATTAAAGCATATTTAAGGTAAAAAAAAGACACTTTCAAATGCCTCGAAAAGGCAGAATCTTGGCCTGATTGAGAAAACTGCTCCGCAAAGGGGGGGGCCAGTAAGAACCAGAACTAGCTAGCTGGCTGCCAGAACTATGGAAATTCAAAAGGCCCAGCAGTTTGGCTCAGTGCATTGTGCGCACAATGCCAAAGACATGGAACTTGTTCACGATGAAGCCCAGCTCTACCAGGCTGGCATCAAGCTCACAAGTTACGTTGCAATGGATGGAAGTTATTTTGTCTCAATGAGCTGCACAGCTCATCAACAAAAAAATAATCAGGACAGAAGAAAGCATGTCTTGGGTGAAAACACAGGATTGCATAGTGCAAGAATGTGAAGGAAGTTGCAATGCCCTCACCTCTGAAAGCACTAATCACTAATCAGGCATGAGAACAAGAATAATAACCGGATTTCCAGATTCAATCTGTAAGTAAAAGCATAATAATGTAGCAAGCATTCATTTATCGTCCTCTTTATACCCCCAAAAGTTTGGCATTGGTTAATTCCTACATTTCTTTTATTCTGGTCCACATGAAAGAGCTTTGCTGCAGTGCATTATTTAGTGCAACCCTTGAGGGGCATGTGCACCACATTACGGGAGCGCACGTGTCAATACAACAAAACACCGGGACATACCGAAGCCAGGTGAATAATTTCCTGGTGACATGCATCCATGGACAAGTCCTGGTGCTCTGGCAGGGGGTGACACACCAAGCTGGCTAGGCAACGTTGGCACACCACTAGGTGGTGGTGGGTAGGGTGGTCGGCCCTGGAATACAGTAGAGCTTTTAGAAAGGCTTCCTTCTTTTAGGACAAAGGTCTGAAAGTTATCCAGATACATCAACAAGATTAGTTGTCAAATGTGCATGCCAAAGGTAAGCTTTTTGCCTTGTCACATTTCTAACAAGAGGGCAAGATGCAAACTGAACAAAACGTTGGTGAACCCTTAGTTGGTTCAGCTACATTTTTCGCATGATAACAAAAAATGTTCCTGCATAATATTCAGATAACATACTCAGAAATAGTGTGAAACAACTCTCACCAAAATACAGCCTTTAATTAACAAAAGAAGAAAGCTGGACCTATGTTCAAAATTCAGAAAAGAAGAAACTTTGGCATGTGCAATTCTTCGGAACACTGAGAATGCATGACACTTGAAAGTGTACTTGTAATCACACCAAAAGTGGCAGGTTGTCATTGTCACGATGACAGAGACGCTACTGGCTTAGGCTGCTTTGGAGGAGCTTTTGGAGCAGCAAAAATACGTTTCAGAGCAGCAAAACTGGATTTCAGGGCAGGTGTTGCTAGAAGCAATTTTAAGACACGCACTGCATTCATAACAGACAACCGATAAAAGCACAATGTGCTGCACGCTATTCAAGCACAATAAAAATTTAAAGTATGCAGAATTATAAATATCACCCACGGCTAACCTGACCATATGTAATAGACAAAGCCAACGTAAAATATAGATCCATAGCACTTTATTATAAAATGACTGAAGATGACATGATTATCACAGATGAGCTTGTACATACTTGCACATAAAACATCACCTCTGTTACGGAAGAGGTGTTTCATCAATAAGAATAGAAGAAAACACAACTGGCTTGTTGAGCTCATCGAATGCGTGCTTCTTAAAATACAGTCCGAGACCATCAGGAACTGTGCAGGATGCTTTGAATCTTTTGCATGAAAATTGCTTGGCCGTTTCAGAGTCTGAACATTTTTGGATACAGGGCAGTCGCTGTATCAGCCCAGGAGTAAGGAATGCCCTTAAAGTGTCATCCTAAGCACAAAAAGAGTTGCTGCATTTGCCACACAATAACCAAGCAGAATATTTCCTGGACTTGTGAATTCCAGAGTTGGCTCGGTTGTCTTTGGTTGCTGCAGCACGCGTGAAGAGTCTTGGTGACATCTTGAGGTCGTCTCGGTATTCACCCAGCAACACGCATGCCGGTCACACAAATATCTGCAAATACAGTCAACTGCCGATTCTTCGGATGCCCCATTTTTCAGACATGCTTGAAAATTTGGATGCTTTCGCGGCACCATCACAAGCCCCATAGACGTCAATGTATAATTTTAGCAGATTCGAGGTGAGGGCCAGTTGGTGACCAATGTATAAGTACATCTGCAAATTCGGACGTTAAAAATCTTGGGCGTGCAATTTTTTTGCCTTTTTGCCCACATTTCAGCTTCGAAACAGCATTAATTAAAGCCCCCACCTCTGCTGCGTTTATCATCTCGTATGCTGAACGAGCGCTTTCACAAATCGATGTGTTGCAATTAGAGCTGTGCACGGGCCGTATTTCCGAGCCCGAGCCCGGCCCGGGCCCGCTGACTTTGTCGAAGGCCCGCCCGAGCCCGACGGAAAAGGGCTGCGAGCCCGCCCGGCCCGGCCCGACGTATGAAAACACAATCCCGGGCCCGGCCCGGCCCGGCCCGGCTTTTTGAAGGTTCGCTGCGAAAACAAAACATCGTTTTCCGGTAATTTGGCATTTCATTGAGCATATCAAATATGATCAAATGACACACGACGAACAGTCTCTGTTACACAGATTACAAATTGTCGTGCAAAAATAGCAAGCAGTCCAATGATTCCGGGATCAACGAAGTGCGGCGCTTTTGCATTATGTAGCCCGCCGAACTGAAGTTACGTTCGCTGCTTGCACTCGTCGCCGGAATTGCTCACATCTTTTTTGACAGCCTGGGAAGCTTGGCAATTTTATTTGCATCGCATACCTGCGACAGCGCGGCACTTTTGCTACACAAGTAGACGGCCTCATGCCAGCAACAATGGAGTTCACTCGCCAAAGCCGTCACGTGTATGGGGTATGCCTATGCCTACAGTGTTGGTATGCCCATGCAAGCGTCAGCTTGCACGAAGGCGATCTATGTCGAGTCGCTCGTCGCTGTCGCGTGCATTTTCACTCATATGGGATTTGGCCTTAAATCTAACGCGAGCAGTCGCCTGGCGCCGTCACTAGCTCAGGTGGTGTTACATCTCTGTTTGTCGGAGTGCAACAGAGGCAGTGCTTTACCTGCTCCCCTTTTGTTTAAAGCAGCGAATGGAAAGGAAAAGCGGTAAAGGGCTGTCTCGGAAAGGGCGCTGTATGCGTGCTGGAAAACAATTGCCGCTCATTCTATATATTTCGGGCTTGAGTCGGGCTTTGTGGCAGGCCCGAGCCCGGCCCAATAAAACTCCAAGTAGCCCGAGCCCGGCCCGGGCCCGAGCTGAAAGTACGTCGGCCCGCCCGAGCCCGGCCCGCGGGCCGGGTCGGGCTCGGGCTTTCGGGCTACCCGGAGCCCGTGCACACCTCTAGTTGCAATGTCCAAAAGTCAGCTCTGCCGCAATGCTTCAATGCTACGGGGTGAAGCAGACCAAAAATCCAAAGGGACCACTATCACTGCACAGCGCGGTGATATCTTTATAGATAAGCATCGGAAATGCACCGAGGCGTGATGGTGGCAACACGGCAAACACGGCAGTACGACTTCATTGTTGACGTACCATTATGATAAGCATCTTCAGATAACTGCTTGGTAGTGCATGTGGCCTAGTGCAGTTGTAAGCATACTGCACGCTTTTAATAGGCGACAACCGAACCTAAACACGCCACGCCACCGTTCATGCTGCCTGTTTGGCGAGACCGCCAAGTGCACCGCACAGATTGTCACGTATCTCGGGAGCGCTAGCAATGCGGAATGGAGTTGGGAGAGAGAGAGAGTCTGGAAACCGTGGTGGCACTGCAAACCAAACTTTATATCACACACCACGGCAAACAAAATTAACACGCACTCAAAATTTACAACAAAAAGTAACAAGTGCGAACACACTAAGTTAGTGCACGCTCACTAACATCACAAAGCATTCGAGCTATGCTTAGCTCCTCTCGACTCGAAAGTCTGGCCACTGTGGCCTCTCGGTCAGTCGCGCTACGAATCACCGAACGTTCTTACTTCGTTCGTGGAGTCTGCTGACTCTGTTCATTGCCCAAGTCGACGCCCAGTCCCGTCGTCGAAGCTCCGTCGACGTCTCAGAGCCGTCGTCATTGATCAGATGCCTCGCTGATCATCTTCATCGCCGATGCCTCGTTCTCCGTCGAGACAACACCTCCTAGACAGGTTTTTCAGGCCTGCGCGCAAGAATTTGACGTCACAAGCCGCCGGCCATCCAACCCGTCCGACGAGTTCGTTGGCCTTGCGTTCCAATCCCCTGTCTCCCGAGTGACCCTGCCTGAAGCACGTCTGTCCGCGTCGCTGAGGGCACGTTTCCTGTATCTCTGCATTCGCTGGCTTGATTTTGATAATATCGAGCTGAAGATGACAGTGTGAAAATGCCGAACAAGTGTTGTGTCCCGGAATGTTCCCGGAACTACGCCGGGAAGAAAAAGGTCCAGGTCTTCTCCTTTCCGAAGGACGAAAACATGCGGCAGAAATGGATCCGTGCTATCCCAAGGAAGGACTTTGTGCCGACTGCATATATGAAGGTATGATGTTTTTTACGGCTCGATCTCTCTACTTATTCACTGTTCGCGCGAGTTTTGATTTTATAACCTAGAGGCAACAATTAAAACCTTATCGCTCCGAGTATTTATTACTAACGTACGTGTCGCGTTTTATGAACTGCAAGCAGGCTTTTTTTTTTCCTTTATTACGGTCACCGTTGGACTAAGGGACACACTTCCGTTTGTGCAGGTATGTGCAGACCATTTTCTACCGTCCTGCTTGGAGCGAACGACGTCTTACACTGACCCAAGAACAGGAAATGTGCTCGAAGTGCCATTGCCAGTGCCGCGCCTGCGCCCTGACTCTGTGCCGACTGTATTTCCTGGGTGTCCGTCATATTTCTCTAAGCCGGGCGAAAGCACAAGAGAAGCTCCGGAAGTTAAGAGGACTAGAAAGGAAGCTGAACAGCTCGCTAATGCTGTCAAGGAATCCACATCATTTTACGAAGCAGAACAGAAAAGGCGCCGCTTCACAACACTTGCGGAACTAAATGTGTGCCTTGAAGCAGCTTCAGTTCCCGAGATGTGGACAGTGATCCGTCTAATGAAGTGTACAATGTTTTTGAACATCGTAGGCGACTGTGAACCACAGCTGGAAGCCTCCGTGACGGTTTGCGAAGACCTCAAAATCAGCACTTGTTTCCAAGGGGCACGAGTCAAAAGACTCGGAGAAAGTGTTCTTCCGGACACTGTGAACGACATAGGTGTTTTGATAAAGATTTTAGAAGACATTGCCATGCTGCGTAAGCAGGAAGAAAGCCGCTCTCTCTTGTTGGACAGAATTATTTCTCTTCTTGATAAAGTTGAGGCCACAGTAGGTGAAGCAAGAAAAGAAAGTGTCAAGTTCCTAAAAGAACAGGCAGCCTTGCTGCTTAAAGATAAACCTCGACACAGCCCGCATTCAATGGTAATCGCGTGTATATTGTATTCTGTGTCAGCGCATGCATACAAATTTTTAAGGAGAACAAATTCCATCATGAGGTAAAGACATGTGTAAATGGCCACGCGCGCGACTTACTTGTACGTTTGATTACGAACTGTGCTACAAATATTTTGCTGAATAACTTGTGCAAGCAACGCAATGATGTCTATCGCACAGCAAAGGAAGAAAATGCCAAAAAGAGGAAGGCCAGAGTTCTTGCCGAGAAATAGTTTTTTTTTTTCTTATGTAACTGCTATTCATGCGCTCGTTTGCTGTACTATGTTCCATGTTTTAACAGCCAGCGGTCACTTCTTATTGGTGCTAACAGGCTTTTGTATAATGTGCGCAGTTTTGAACCCTTCCTTTTGTATCATTAGCTTTTTTATTTGTTGTATTGTCTTTGTACCTCTCTTTGTAGCCATATGTAATGTGTGTGTCTGTGTGTAATTTCTACGGCATTGTTCCGCAGCGGTAATGTGGAATGCGCTGCTCATTCGATGTTTCCGTAAGCAATAAAAATCTTTTTTCGCCACGCGATTTGCCTGTGTTGTGAGAAACTGAAAACTCGGCGCGAGCCGCACGGCCAACCCGCCGAGCCAGCCGAGCGAGAGGAAGCCGGCGGGTAGTGACGTATCCTACGTCACCTCACGTGACGCGCAGGCCTGAAAACCTGTCTAGGAGGTGTTGGTCGAGAACACCGGTCCCTCCCAGCTAGGCCTAACTGTCGGCCTCTCCTCAGTGCCACGGGATCCAACTACCGACGTGGCTTTGTGATTGTCGGTGGGTTGCCGTCTCCTCGAGCTGGGGTAGTGCCGCAGAGGCCATGAGAACTGCGTGATGAGGCCGCAAGCCTGGGAAGCCTCGCTCGATAGACACCAAGGTCGACGGCCACCCTCCCGGGACTCACGCAACGCTGCCTCCAGAACTCGGCCCTGCTGCTCTTGTCGCGGGCGCGACGCTCACTTGCACCATCTTCCTCTTGGCCAACTCCACCGAACAATGACTGCTTCTTCCTCTGGGGTTCTGCACCTCAGTTCGGGTCGCGCCTTTCCCCGGCCAATTGCGTGCATGGACGTGGTGGGGTGCACACCATCGGGTACTTTCCCATTCCCCGCACGCCATCGACGCATTCCGCCGTCCAGCACGCACCCCGTGCCCTTTACTCATGACATTGGGCCCCCTTTTAAGAGTTTTTTTTCTTAAACTGCTTTTGTCCTCCTCTTCAGGGTTGCGGCCCTCTACTCTTCTAAAAAGGACCGAGTGTTGGGCGAATTGGTACTCCATTACTACGAAAAACTGCGCAAAGAAACAGGGACAAGTGAGACACAGGCACAAGCGCAGTGCATGTGTCTCACTTGTCCCTGTTTTTTTGCGCAGTTTTTCGTAGTAATGGTCTACTCTTCTGTTGGTCTTATAACTTATGACGTATCCTCTTGCCTTATGGTCACCTTTACTTTCACTGATCTGTCACCAAACACTTTCGCGAACACGTCATCACACATTGCACAAAACCGTTCACAATGTCCACGCGTTCATCGTCCTTAACTATACTGCTACACTCACAGAAATAACTACGCACGAAACGCAACACTTATACTTCAAAAAATCTGCACCAATACACTGTCTATCGAGGTCTACTCAAATAAGGTCATCCATCACTGTACTCAAAACCTATTTAAATTCCCAGAATCCTTTTAACACAATAGCAGCCACCAGTTCAATACACGTTTTCAATCTGTGCTTTTTCACACTGCACATCTTCAATTTTTTCCTTCTCCTATTTGCTACACAATGTCTCGAACGCTCACTACCGTTGACACTTCTGTTTATATTCACCCGATGCCTCTTTGAACCACCTTTCCCAGGCTGCGTCCTGCATTTATGTCTGACACTGGTTACTTGCACCACTCTCTCTGCATCCAAATAATCACAACCTCCTTTACGCGTTCCCGCAACGGTCTTTCTCTTTCGTCTCCCGCGTCTACTACTCAAAGCTTGGGGAACTCTTCTTGCATTCTGAAAGTTGCAACCACTTCTCACTATATTTGGAGCTGCCTGCGTTCCCTTAACTTTTACGCGTCTACCACTGTGCTTCTGAGACATTCCATTCATCCTACTCCTCTCTTTTGTCACCACTCGCGAACGCTGACTACTTCTTCCTTCACCAGGCATGCTCATCAACGAAGAGCTATCCTTTGGCTCTTTGTTGTCTGGAGGTGTTGCATTCTCTACCTCCGTGGCCTCTTCGACAACACTGGCATGCAGTTCACTAACCGTTGCTATACTATCACTATATGCAACATCTGAGCCCTCTGTCTTCTTCAACTCATTCCTAAAAGGACTGTTCTCATTTGAACAACTAGCGTGCTCAGTGCCCTTTTGCTCAGCGGAGACAGAACTCCGAAACTCAGGCACACTGACTTCTCCCAATGATATCTCTATGGGCCTTCTCTCATTCTGTCCAATACACTCTTTGGCTTGTTTGGCTTGTGCCAATCGCAGTTGAAGCTCGAGTTCCTGCTTCTCTCGAGCATAAGCTTCTAACACTGCGGCGTGTTTTGCCTCGAGATCGGCGCCTAAATGCCCCGTGCCCTTCACCCATGACACAGATGCATTGCCTTCACAAACAAAAGCAGCTTGCCATCGCCTCTCCCATGTGCCCCGTGCCCTTTACTCGTGACACAGATGCACTGCCTTCACAAACAAAAGCAGCTTGCCATCGCCACTCCCATGTGCGGTCAGGAACAGAGGTGGCAACAAGAACACTTTCATGACAAACGCATGAAAACGGTACAGCAAGCACCCAAGCAGTGACGGCGTCAGCTTAGTTCGCGATGTGCTGCACACAACTAGAAAACATTGGCTTCACATGGCAGTAAAGCTGCGTGTCGGCAGAGATTTTCATGTATAGTAGTGCACTGTTTACGTGCCCACATGCATCAGCGAAATCTGGACGAGTCATCCGCTCTTCCGCCACAGCCTTTGTGTTCCGCATCATCGTTTTCAAACGCTCAATACGAGGCAGCCATAATTTATTCCGTTCATTGCTGGTATTGGCGGCGCTTATCACGACACACAAATCTGCAATTGCTGGCTGGCACGTAGTTGTTGGGCGTGAGGCCCACCACTGGAGGAGCTGATGCCACCGTCAGCATGACGTGCTAGGCAGGATCAGCGGCAGCGTTGTCTGCTTCGGTAGTGTGACGTCATCCAGCATGGCCGCCTGTCCCAGAGACAAGCGCCGAGACGCGCTTTGTTTTCATCATCCAGTTATCACAGAAGTCATGCGACCATTCTGACTGTATATATTTCACGACGAAACAATAAAGGGGGCTTTTTCTGGTCACGATGTAATGAGCGTCTGTCAATCACTCTGACAAGCTTAACATGGTGTCAGAAGTGGCTACAATGTAGCCGTGTAGCGCTTCAACGGCCCAGTCAACAAGTGAACGACCGGCAGGTGCTTCAGCGAGAACAAGCCATACTGACGACAACGCTTCAGAATGGCGGGAATCAAGCCTCTTAAGCCCTTCGACTTCCATAGTGCAGCGGACTGGCCTGCTTGGATGGACGAATTTCACAACTACAGATTCGCATCTGGCCTACATGAGAAAACAGACGAAGTTCAAGTAAGGACTCTTCTCTACACGATGGGCAGAAAGTTGAGGGAGATTCTTTGGTCGCTAAACGTAAAAGACGAAGAAGTAGAGGACTTCAAGCTCGTAAAGTCTAAATTTAACGACTACTTTGTCCCCACCAAGAACATAGTCTACGAAAGTGCTCACTTTAATCTATGCCGCCAACAACTCGGAGAAAGAGTAGACCAGTTTGCAAGTGAGCTTAGCAAGCTAGCAGACAGATGAGAGTTCGAAGGCATGAAGGAACGCCTAATAAGGGACCACTTTGTAGTAGAAGTACGGGACCAGGTTGTTTCGGAAGAACTGCAGATGGACACCATGCTAACGATGGCCACTGCTTTGGCAAGAGCGGGAATGAGCGAAACCGAAGAGCAACAGCAAGCCGAGCTAAAAAAGCACATGGGCACAGTCCCAGAAGCTTGCGTAGACGCAGTGAAGCCCAAGAAAGCCACTGTAAAAAGTATGCTTCCTCGCAGTTTAAAACCCGCTACTCATCAAAAGAACTGCAGTTATTGTACCGGACCATTTCACCCACGAAGCAAGTGTCCAGCGCAAAAAGATGGCATGTGTCTCGGCACTTGTCTCTGGAATAGGCGGCCATGGAATGCATCAGGATGACGTCACAGGTACCACCGACGCGTGCTGAAAACGAAATTTTAGAATGCCACCTGCACTGTAATTCTGATTAAATGGGAGGTTTTCCCGCTTCGTCTGTGCACTTGACAACACTTGTGAGCATTGCAATATTCAGACAATGTCTTTGAAGGCATTTTATATAGTAGGCCAGCGCTCGGTGGCACAGTGCAGTACGTACACAATGGAACCCGGTGTCAGGTTTTCCAGACTAAATCGCTCAATCCGAGCCATGCCCCTCGATTTTGAAAGCCACCATGTTGGATTTCCCATTGGCTTAGTAAAATTTGGCTTCCAGTGGCTTGTTGTGTTGCCTCCAAGATTGGAAGAGGGCACAATCTTCCAGTTTCAGAGGCTGTATACGATCTTCCTTGGCTGGCAAAACTGTATAGGGGATGCAACTTTTCTTTTTCAGTCAGTCTTATCGTCGTCATTAGTAGGCCAGTAGGCTTTTTTTGTGTGCGTGTTTTTGCGGTTGTCATTCTGCACGTTGGTAGTGTGTCAAGTATTTTTGAGCCGTCGTGCGCGCCACATGTTCTCTGCTGCTGCGGTTACTCAGTAGCACTCTGTGGTTATGGTGGTTACGGCAGTTACGGTGCTCGGCTACTGACCTCAAACACGCAAGTTCAATGGCAGTCCGGGTGGTAGCGTTTCGATGGAACCGAAATGCTGGAGGCTCGCGCTCTGTGGTGTAAGTGCAGGTAAAAGAACCTCAGACCACACCGATAAATCCCACCAAACAGACGAGACGTCGCATGCATCTTTTTGCGACCGGCATCAAATTTTGTTTGCTTGGTGCCATGGAGCCACCAACTGTGCCGCCCGCAACAGTCGGCAGCAGCGATTGCCAATGTGCTGACGATGTTGCTGTAGCCCAAATACAACCAAATCTGCTCGTCCCCAAGAACAGCACGAAGTAGGGAATTATTGGGGATTTTTTCGCCTGCTCTAATCCAAATAAATTTCATTTTCATGTCTCAACCATTTTTTCGGACTGCTCAATTTTTCGGACTATTTTGCGGTCCTCGCCAGGTCTGGAAAATCGATTGGTGACTGTATACAGACAGACCAATGTAACAGTATATGTGACATAGTTCGCCTTCAGGGATTGCCTGTCTTTCATGCAAGAAGCTTGTTAGGGGATACCCCATCGCGGCGACCATGCGCGATGCGCACTCACTGTACATGTTCTGCAAACAGGTAGCAGCTGCAAACAATTCTGTGCTTTCTTTTTATCCAAGATTATTATTTTTAATGTAAAAACTTCTCTTGTTTTGAAAGTATTCAAAGATACGCGCAGGAGGGCTTCCATTAGGTGTTTCCATATAGTGCCGACAGCCAAACATATGAGGAGTGCACCAGCATTATCCTCCCAAGCACGCAAGAGAGGCACGCCTAATAGAGGGCGACTCCGTAACTCCTCACCCCCAGTATTCACGAGAGCCTGGGCGTGCACCCAAATGCCTGATAAGTGTACTAGGAGGCATCGAAGCTATTTAGGACGTGGCTGTAGCGAGTTAACTGCTTGAGCGGAATAAAAAAGCATGTATTTGTTTTTTCAGACTGCCCGATTTTTCAAAAGATCTCGTGGTCACTAGGCAGTCCGAAAAATCTGACGCTGAATGTATCACAACAGCAACGTTTGGCCTAGTTTGGCTTGGCTTGGCTCGGACTGCGTCGTACGCAGGTGCACTGCGATGTCGCTTTCAATGGAGGAACCTCAAATAGTTAGTTTCATTTCTGAAAGTATACTGTAAGAAGCCTAGTATACTGTAAAATGTTCACAAAACGCAACTAGTTTTATTTTCAAAATTGGATAGCGCAAAATCTAACAGGACAAAGAAGGAACACAGATGCACAGGAGTGCCTGTCCTGCGCATCTGTGTTCCTTCTTTGTCCTGTGAGATTTAGCACTACCCATATTTTGTTAATTAAACTAATTTTAACGCGATAGTGTTAAAGAGCTCGTGCCGCAGAAATCCCGCCGTCGGCATCGGCACCGTTGGTTGTGAGCGAAAAATCGTCCGTGACCGAAAAATCGAGAAAGAAGCAAATAAAATTAAGAATAAAATCTTCAGTCCCATTGAGGATCGAACCCGGGCCGTTCGCGTGGCAAGCAGGTGTCCTACCACAAAGCCATGATGTTACTTGCAGCTGCTTCGGAAAAGAACACTACATAAATGCCATGTAGTGGAAGGAGTCTCCTAACGCATTTTGTTCGGCAGGTGTCACGACGAAAACGAGCCCGTTCGGCGATCTGTAAGCGCATTTGGGAGGCCATCAAACTACGTCGAAAAAGGCCGGGATAGTGCAGCCATCGCCGCTAAAAACACACACGAACTTTCAAACAAAAATGGACAACCATGTCCATCTAGCGGAAAACATATCAAGCCAACGCCGGCTTGCGCAGGCGTTGATCAAGCAAACAGCAAACTCTAGATAATGTGCTGCCATCTGTGAGGCATTGTGAGGCTCTTCATGGCCTCCGAGATGGCGAGCGTGCGCCGTATATCTTGGAGGCCATGCGATTCTTGCTTTAGACCAAAACATGTACCATTCGCACGCGCGCGCGTGTGCGTGTGTGTAACAATACACATTAATAAGTATGCACTAAGTGGTTGAAGTGCGCACTAGGGGCCGGATTTCGCTATCGCGTTCAACTCTTAAAGGCGAAGCTTAAAGGGCCAGTAAACAACCCCGATGTCCAAAAATTGTAATGAAGAGAGATATGCGCACTTTTGCTTTGTGAACATGCTGCCGTAAGAATTTTGCGAGTAAGTGCTATAATAAGGAAGTTACAGGGGTTAGAACATCCGTTTCAGCTGGTTTCAAATTTTCACGCGGCCTCACCACCCTTCTCCGCCACATGGAGGGAAAGGCGTAGCCCGTTGTCATGACTCCGCCCACTTCGGCAACGTGACACGACGTCAACAATTGACGTCATGGGCAAGCTTGATCAGCCGCAATGCACTTCCGCTTGCTGCGGCTCCTGGTTGTTTATTGTTTATATTGTCACACGTGCTCCGTAACTTGGCGGGCAGTTTTCGGCTCTTCACTATTTTTAAACCTTTGTGACAGTTCACAATGCAGCAGGAATGCGTGCTTGCTTTCGGAGACGTCGAAGGGGCGCGAGAGAAAAGCCTACAGAACCCTGCTTGCCGCGCGAGCAAACGCGACCCGTCCGAGCTACCGGAGATTCCCCTCTCCCCGCTCGATTTGCAGCCGTCAACTGAACAACGCTTCGCCTCATGTCGAAGGCGAAGTGCGTGCAGGTGCTATGCAGTGCGAGGAATATACGCGCGACAACTGCGTGGCCGAAACCGCATCACCGCAGGGCCAAAGAACAAGGCGCAGTTTCGTAGCGGTGGGTGGGAACAGGAACTGACGTTAACTTTACAACTGTTTGTTGAGACCTGGTTTAGACCAATCGACGAGCTCAGTGCTATGTCAACTCGCCGATCGCAGAGTTGGCGTCACTGCGCGTACGAGGAGGATTGGTCAGGTGTAGGAAAGAAGCGCAGGAATTGTTTTTCGAAATGAAGGGTCTGCGCGGCATGCAGCGCTGTAATATTCAGAAAACGTGATCGCCGCGGTCTACTGTACGAATTACCAAGCATGTTTGGGGGGTGTAAAAAAAAGTCGCAGCCTGTTACGGGCCCTTTAAAGGGACACTAAAGGCAAATAACAATTTATGTCAGAGTGAAAGCCCAATGTATGACAACTTCTAAAACGGCAATATTATCAACAGCAGTGCCCTACTTACCGAGAAATCAAGCTAAATGTATCACATGACGAGCGCCACGAGTGGGACATTTTCGAAGTGATCCCGATGACGTAGGGAAGTCGGTCTACAATAAATCACTAGTAATCAATCTAGCAGCAGTAAAAAAAGAACATTCCGAGCATCAAAAGGCGTAATAAAATGCTGTTTGTTCGTTTCCGCTTGATTCATGGAAAACAAAACCTCCGTGGCGTTGCCATGGGGAACGGCGCGCGTGGTTCAAAGGTTCCGTTTTCGCCGAACTGTGCCTCGCCCGTCTCAGTGGTAGTTTCGGGATCGCGTACTGCCGTGCGTGTTTTGCGCGCTCGTGAAGGTCGCTCTGACAGAAAGTTCGACAAAATGCCGCATGCGTGTTATATTGCCGGATGCCCGAATGGTGCACAACGCCAGTGCTGCAGCAAGGAAACCGGTGTGTCTTTTCACTGGGTGCCGCGGAATGAACCCTTACGCTCGAAGTGGCTTAGTGTCATGCCATTGCGCCAGTGTGCTGAACAGTCAAAACCTCTGCGTGTGTGCTCGCTGCACTTTCGTACTGAGGATTACGAGACCAATCGCAACTTGGTGACGGCTTTGAATGTGCCCATCCGAGCAAGTCTTTGCCGCAGCGCCCGTTGTTGCTACTGTGGATCCCGCTACTTCCGCTCGGCTGCTACTAGTGTCGGCGGCCGCGCAGTAAAAGCGGGCAACTTTGGGGTGGCAGCAGTGACGTATGAGAGTCGTATTTTCAGGCGGGAGATTTGAAGCGCGCTAACGCGATGCGGACCACTAAAAACGTGATTTTATTTCAAAATAAGCACTTCCTTGGCACAAAAGCAGCGCTACGAGGTTTCTGGACCGCTATTTCAACAGTCAACGTCGACTTAATATTTGCCTTTAGTGTCCCTTTAAGGGCCCCCCAATTTTTTTATATACCCCATATACTAGCGTGATGAACGCACTTTTTTTTTCCATAAAAACAAAGCAAAGTTGGGGGGTGTGTTCATTATGTGGGGTAAATTTTACGAAAACTTCTTTGCGATGAGCAAAAGATGGCATAAAAAAAAAGAAAGTTGGGTAGCTTACCTTTTGCAGTAAACATACACGTACACTATTTGGAAACAGTTTTTTATTGTCCTTCACTTTTCGTCAGAATCGCTAGACCCGTCATCCAGGTCACTGGCCACTTCGTTATCTTGCTCCCACAACTGGTCGTCCTCGCTGCCGTCCAGCGCATTTGCAATTCCAGTCTTCTTAAAATTCTTTGTGATCAAATCATCTGGCAGCGAGTGCCATGCGTCCATGATACAGGAGCACACCAGCTCGACCGACGGCCTTTTAATCTTACTGGTCAGCGTCAGGGCATGCCCTCCATGGGCCATCCAGTCTGTATACAACTGGCGCACCCTGTCTTTGAACGGCTTGTTCACACAAACATCAAGGGGCACCGAAGTGAGTCCACCTGGAATGATGGCTATCTCAGTGCACAGCTCCTTTAGTTCCCGGCGTACGTTCTCTCCCAGGTGGAAGTGAAAACTGTCGAGCACAAGGAGAGGCAGGGCGTATGCCAGCTGGGAAGTTGACCTTCGACATAGTTTTCCCTTTGAACATAACATACGGTGGCAACTTCGTGCCGTCTGCCAGGATAGCCAGCATTATCGTGAAACGCTGCTTCTCGGCACCTGTCCTTTTAACGAGCACGCTGCGTGCTCCTCTCTCATTGATCATCCTGCTCATCGGCATGTCGAAACTGACGGGCGTCTGGTCCACGTTCCTGATTTGCGAGAAAAGAAATTCTTGGTCTCGCCGCAGGCGCATGACAACCTTGTGAAAGTCCACTATCTTTTCTTCATAGCAACGAGGCAGTCGCTGAGAAAGTGATGTGCGCCTCCTCAAGCGCAGTCCGTTGCGCCGCATGAAGCGTGTTATCCACCCATTACTCGTTTTGAAAGCGGTGGTCGCAAGGCCATGCTTCCTGGCTGTGGCTCGCGCGTGCGTCCTGATCATTTTTTGCGAAACGACACAGCCTTCCTTCCGCAGGTCCCGGACATATTCTAAGACCTCTTTTTCCGCAGCAGGAAACTTTCCGGTCTTCAATCCCCTAAAAGCACGCTGCATCCTGTTCATAGCGCACAGCTTGTCGTGCTGCTTCTGCAAGCAATGCACATGGACTTCATCAATTCCGAAATGCCTACCGGCAGCACGATTCCCATGCTCAAGAGCGTACTCCAAAGCCTGCAGCTTGAAATCAGCCATGCAGCTCGCATTTTGGCCCATCGTCCGCAAAACGCAAGACAGGCTAAAAACGAACTCACAACGAAGTGGGAATGGCTGGCGGGAACAAAAAAAAAATAGTAGGGCTAAAAATAGTAGGCAAAAAAATAGTAGGGATTGGCTGTCCCACCCGTCCTCGGAAACGCCGCCGCTTCGGTGGTAAATGGCGCTATCTCCTGCAAGCTGTCTCCGCGCGCTCCCGCCGCCGGTTGCCGCCGGCTCCTTAAAGTTTCGCATTTGCAGGAAGCGACCATTGGCTGGCGTGGGCAGTTTCGTGACCTTCGCTCACTGTGTGCTTGTTAGCCGTGGTGTCTCTACACTCGCACCGTTCGTGAATCCTGCTGTGGTGAACGGATACTTCAAAAACAAGTACAAAAACAGGGGGACGTGCCACGCACAGATAGAAAGAAAAATAAACAAAGAACAGTGCGCGGCAGTGGGCAGAGGGGAGGTGCTAACCAAGGGGGGGTCGGCATAATAAAAAAAAGAAGAAAAGATCAACGGGCGAGGAGGCACTGCGCGTCGGTTCACGGGACTGCAGCGGATGAAAGTAGGGGGAGCGTTTATTACGCAGGAGAAAAGAAATCCAAAATCTTTTACGACTAAAGTTGGGGGTGCGTTTATCATGCGAGTGCAGGGGTGAGACGGCTGAAGCTGATTTGGGAGCAGTTTTTGGAGCAGCAAAATTTCGATTTTGGAGCAGAAGAACCCCGATTTGGAGCAGTTAGCGGAATTTTTTAAGTCGTCTCAGGAGCTTGAAAAACAGATTTGTAGCAACTTGGGGGGACAAGTACAGGTTTGAATTGGCCTAAGATAGACGTAACACTGAAGCAGCCTTTGGAGAAAGTATCGCCAGGTATGAACTATACTACCTCTTTAAATACTATGCGACCTATCTAGCCCGAGTAAGAAACGCATGAAATAATTGAAAAAAGGCTCTGCAATCTATAGGTTCACTTCTAAACAATTTGAAAAAAAAAAAAAAACACAAAGAACGTGATTGCACAAGAATTGCAGTAACACAGCAGTAGGCTTTTTTAAAATCAGTGATATAACTTCGCCGATTACTGCTTTGGCTTTTATTGCAATAGCAATTATAAGGATATTCTGAACAAGCTTTTGCCGTCGGCATCGCAGTCTTGTCCCGTATAAAGTCCAAATCGATAACATTCCCCGCGCATCATATGCTTTACCCTTGGGTAAAAGCGCGCGAGTGAGGGCGATGAACGTGGCTGAGGCAGAGATGAAAAGAGCCGACCGATCCCCGTTGCACAGAGGGCACATGCAATGACATTGCGTGCCAGGCCTGCCAATGATTGCTACTCGTGCAGAAAGAAAACGCGCCGCCCGTTTTGAAGGAGCACGAAAGAACTCAAAAGAGGGAGGGGGGGGGTCACTCGAGCAGCAACTGTGCACTTTGACTTTAAGGGCGCAGTCGCGCGCGCTATTTCGGCTGGCATCACAGACGGCTCGTATACCCTTCCAAGTGCTGTGATCTCAACACTTCTCTCCTTTGAGCAGCCGTATTTTCTTACACCAGCATTTTGTAGCTACGCGAGATCGGATCCATAAGTGTAAGTTAGCTGCCAGCCTCACTTCGTATAATATTACAATTTGATGCTATCGCATTCATTGCTTCACTTGCGGTGAAACTGATCCTTTTTGTAGATCTGCTTATTTAACTTCTTCAAGCTTCTCCAAAGCTTCCTGTAGGTCAGTGTTTGTAAGGAGGACATCACAATAAATGCCTTCAGCTCGGCAGCGCAGTTGGCGTAGTGTCAAACCTACTGCACGCTTTGAACAGGCAAGAACAAAGGTGCGCTACTGGCGCTACTGTCGTTCGCTGCCCCGTCGTGCGAGACCGCCTTCAAGAGCGCAGCGTGGGCACCAAGATACCTCGCCACATTGACTACCTCATAAAGCTATCTCGCACTGACTGTCGTGTACGGTACTGCGAGCATAGCGCCGTTGTAAGCGTACTGCATGCTTTTATTGGGGAACGACACAAAGGCGCGTCGCATCAGTCCACTGCCAGCTTCGGCGTGAAAAAACGCCAGAGCATCGCGGAGATGCGCCGCATGCAACAAGGGTGATGCCTCTACCGTGCACAGTATGGGTTGCAACGGTACAAACACACGGTAAAAATATAAAACAGCGCTTTATTAAACACAAGACGAAGGAAGAAGAGACACAGACGGCGCCGTCTGTGTCTGTGTTTAAGAAAGTGCTGTTTTATATTTTTACCATGGAACCTCACCAACTTGCCCAATTTACGTGTCTTCTTCGGTACAAATACTCCCACAGCAAACGCGTGCGTAGGTGACCACACGCAGGAGCGTCGACGCGAAAACCATTGCGACCGGAGGAACACGCTACATACAACGAAGAACCTGAGAGCCATTCCCGCTACGCATGCCACTTGATAGCGCCAGAAGACACAACCTAGCAAGAAACAGCAGCACGCTCGGGGCACGGAAGAACATTTTTGGGGCGCCACACATATTTACAACAACCCAGAGGAGGTTATGGCGGCATCATGGGAGCCCTCATTAGAAAGGTGCATAGAAACACGGTTGGGTGCGTCTACGCGTTTTGCAAACGTCTCATTTTCTTGGTATCCCAGGCGCTGCTATAGGCGCAACTTGGAAAATCATGTTGTCAACTCAGCCTTTTTTCCCAACGAAGCTGACGTGGGCATCGAAATTCTGGCTTTCGAGGCTGTTTTGGAGCAGTTTCACGCAGGAAAACGGAATTGTATCAAAAATGCGCAATATGAGCAGCTGTCTTACCCCTGCAAGTGTGTTCCATTACGCGAGTAAATATGGTACAGTCAACTGCCGATTTTTCGGACGCCCGATTTTCCGGACATGCTAGAAAATTCGGACGCTTTTGCGGCACCGTCACCAGCCCCATATACTTCAGTGTATTAGAACGTCCGAAATTTTGGACGCTGAAGCTATTCCGCGTTCGATTTTTCGGACTTTCTGCCCAAACTGCAGGTCCGAAAGGCATTATTTGAAGCCTCCACCTCTGCCGCGTCTATTATCTCATAGGTTCGAACCAGCGCTTTCGCGAGTCTATCTGTTTGAGACAGTAGCAGAGTTTGAAAGTCAGCTTTGCCGCAATGCCGAAGCGTTATGGGGTGAAGCAGACCAGAAATTCAAAGGGGCCGCTATCGCGACGCCGTGCGGCGACATTACGGATAAGCAGCGGAAATGCACGGAGGCGTGATGGCGGCAGCTGGCAAACGCGCCAGTACGGCTTAATCGCTTACAACCCTTACAATAAGCATCTTCAGTTAACTGCTCGGTAGTGCACGTGGCCTAGCGCAGTTGCATGCGTACTGCATGCATTTAATAGGCGAGAACCCAAATGCGCCGCGCCGCCATTCCTGCTGCGTCTTTGTGCGAGACCGCTAAGTGCGCCGCACAGATGCATTGCCTTCGCGGACGAAACCAGCTCGCCACTGCCGCGCCAGTGTGCGGTCAGGAACTAAGTGCGCATCACGAACCCTTTCATGATAAATGCGTGCGTACGATACAGCGACAGTAACGTGACGGCGTCAGCTTAGTTGGCGATGTGCTGCACACAACTAGAAACGATCGGCTTGACACGGCAGCAAATGCTGCGTATCGGCGGCGATTCGACGATGTGTGTGCACATCGCTTACATGCGCACATGCATCGGAGAAAGCCGGACGAGTCGTCCGCTCTTCCGCCACAGTCTTTGTGTTCCGCGTCATCGTTCACAAGCGCTTCATGCGAGATAGCCGTAATCTATTCTGTGCTTTGCTCTTATCAGCGGCGCTCATCACGAGATGCAAAAGTGGCGATTGGCATGTACGTAGTTAAGCTGGGTTCGCGGCAGGTACCGAATGTACTTGCGAGAGCCTGGGCGCGCACCAAAATGCCTGATAATCGTACTGGGAGGCATTAAAGCTATTTCGGACATGCTGGGGCGATTTGACCGCTTCAGCTAAATAAAAAAGCATGAATTCGATTTTTCGGACTGCCCGATTTTTCGGACGATTTCGCGGTCCCTAGGGAGTCCAAAAAATCGGCAGTTGACTGTATACCCCAAAACATCACTGGCCTATTTACCCACTATAAGGCAAAGGCCTCTCCAAATAATTTCTAATTACACCATTGAAGCCCCCATTTTACGCTTGTGCCAAGTAGATTCCGTTTTAGTCTTTCCTTGCCATAACAAAAAATGCGCAGCGTATATGTGGTAAGGAAGGAAGCAGCTGATGACCTACTGGACTGAAACGGTATTGCTGGGCACTGAAGGCAGCAGGCAGCACTCCTCCAGTGCTGTGCTCTGCTGATCCCCGGTGACCAGGAGGAGTGCTCCCACAAGGGTATCCTGCCACCCCGTGTTCAGTGTGGCCAGCAACCCAGGGTGACCCCCCGCCTCGGGAGCCCTGCAAAAACAGGTCAAATGCCATCTACAGAACTGTACCACAATGATACTTCTGTGTGCAGAATAACACAAACAAAAATGCTGTTGGAGCCAACAAGCATACAGTGGCCGACCGTTTGTTCGGACGCTGAAAATTCGGAGATGGTCGTTTATACGGACACCTTCCCGGCACCGCCGCTCATCCCACTGAAGTAATGTAAACTCACGACCGAGAATTCGGATGCCCCACAGTCCACCGTTCGATTTTTCAGACGCCGGCTGGCTGATTGAGTGCGACGCTGAACGCCATGACAAGCTGTCAGCAATGTTTACAATATTTTTGCTAGGTTGCCAGTAGTGAAATGTTGCACTAGCTGTAACTGGAGAACGTGCCAGTGTCAAAAATCCACGCAGGAATTACCGATCTGGAAGGCTATGTTTATTGGCTATACGTAACTGTTGCCTTTTGGCTTTAGCCAGTCAAGTATCCATTGAACGGCTACCATGGCCGAACAGCAGGCCAAGTCAAGCCAAGCCAAGATTGGAATCAGCTCAGTGCGGCATTTGAGGTGAACGACAGCACGTACGAGTACGATTGGATCCTAATTCGGACAGAGAGAGTACGACAACAGAAATGCTGCAACATCAACTAGCCCAGCGTCGTTTCCTTTTGGCGTGTGAGAGTTCGCGTTGTCAGATGTTTCTGTAGCTAGGCCTGATCTGCGTCCCGAGCTTTGTGTCTCGCTCCCTTGTTGCTTGGCATGCGAGGCCTGATCTGCTGAAACTGCTCCAATGCCGCCCGTTCCATGTGTGCCGTCGGAACTGAAGAAATGCGGCAACTGCAAGGCCCTGACGATGGCGAAAAAAGCGGCGATTATTCACCAGGTGGAAGGCGGCCAACCTCAATCCGAAGTTGCTTGGGAGTTTTCGCAGAGTTGGGCGTTGAGATATCCGTCAGCTACTCGAACCAGCACATGTGGACAGTGACTGCCGTGATGACACACCTCCCACACCACGGCCATCAAATGCAGATTTAGCACAGGCTGCTACAGTGCTATTGCCGACCCACAGGGGTGGCCAAACATTGGCTGAAATACAGGCAGACTTGGTCGTGTGTAAGCATACATGTGTACAGGCGCACACTGACAAGTTTTTTCCGGCCACTTGGCCGATAAAGGTGCTTTTTTTCTGGTGAATCCTTTCTTTCAGACTCTCGATTATTCGGACTTTATGGCGGTTCCCGCCGAGTCTAAATAAATGGTCGGCAACTGTATAGGAGGGATGGCTAAATAAGCCGATGCATCAGAACAAACCAGATTCAAAAAGAGTCGACAAACTAAACTTCAGTCCCAGAGTGAAGCGGAAGTAGCTGATGACATCAGGAAAGCTCCACATTTGCCAGTCACAACAACCACCATGAATATGGTTCAGCTGAACAGAGCACAGAACCCAGTCCCAATTTCTACACTGGGCATAGGACCAGCAGAGGCCTACGGTAAGCTGTCAGAGATCCCGCTCGGTGGAAAACACTACAAAGTAAGCCCCTATGTCACTGCTCCAGACAATCCAGCTAAAGGGATTCCATGTGGCATACCCAAATAGGACAAGCAAGCAGACACCATAACGAGCTGGCAGAACAATACAACCAGGGTACTGCACACACAGCATCTACATACCACTAACGCTGTTACTGTTGTCAAGGGACCGATGGTCCCCCATTCAAGTGAAGTGCAAAGAAGCTCTTACGCCCTGCTTGCTGTATAAGAATAAAATAGAAGTCTGCAGCCTCTGTTGCGCCACAGGGCATCCCAAGGACATCTGCCCAACAGCTACAAACAGTGCCACAGATGTGGGCAAGACAATCCTGTGGGGGAACGTGTGTGAACCAAAGTGCGTGGTGTGCAGAGGATTGCGCACAACACACCGAAAGACCGTAGCAAACGTTTGACAACCAGCTGTCACAGTTCACCCAACAACCAATCCCACACTAGGTCATGCTCGAAGGGAAAGCCAGACATTCTAGGAAACGGAAAAGCCAGGAGCAGGGGCTGCACAGAACAGGAGCTGCTCCTTCTCCTATTCGCTGCGGCCAACCAGGTCTAGGTCTAACTTCCGACCCAGGAACATGAAGGTGAGCAGGGCTAGTAATCGCCCCCCTGCTGCTGGGGATAACAAAATTCAAGCCATGGAAGTACAAATAACACAGCTAAGTGAATATTAACGAGCACTAACAGACAATAATGCCAAGGAAAGTATAGGGGACATTATTAGTAGTAAATATAATGTAAATGTGAAGAAAGAAAGTGGACGAAAAGATAGCTTGCCGCGGGCAGGGACCGAACCTGCGACCTTCGAATAACACATCCGATGCTCTACCAACTGAGCTACCGCAGCGGCCATCCCCCTGTCCACTTTATGGGGCATATATGTGTATTTAAACGTGGGAGCATCAGTCAGTGCCGCCAGTAGCCATGACGGCGAGTGTGGAACACTCTTTTTTCACCTGTTGGTGTCACGTAGCACAGGAACTTATTACGAGCTGGCAGCTGACCAATAATCCCTCGCAGACCACCTGAAAGCATCAAGTCTGCCAGAACGAGAACAAGTTCGACGCCATGGTCCACTACGTTATATGCTGCCACTGCCCACAAATCTCTCTCTCACATGTCGCCGCTTTCTGGAAAATGGCAAACTATGCGAAGACCAAAAGTCTAGTGATAATACTACACACTAGATAGCAATACATGTAAAAACGCGCAAAACTATGAACTTTGCGGCGCACGGAAAGCCATCGATCATATATGATCAATGCTCCAATGGGGCGGTCCTGAAAGAGTGAAGCAGTGTGATAGCACAGACATACATATCAGGCTAACTAAGCACAGTCCTTTATACCAAACCACAAGACAGACCGTTGGCCACCCCAACACCTTGCCCTACACAGGTGCCATCCTAAACTAGTGGAGCGGCCAACACAGCTTACACTGATGTGGCCGAGATCCAGGAACACCAGGGCTTCTTTGGTCGTGCAATTAAAACTATGGACATGGAGAAGGCAGCCACTGCCTTGGCCACGAACAACACTTCTAAATTCTAATTCTAAATCTGCTATAAACAGTTATACTAAAGGACACATTTCCCCAATAACTACAGTCGAATCCGCATATATTGCGCTCGCCTAAAATTAGTTCGGTATTGAATAATTTGAATCATTCAGTATACAACTTTTAATGCAATTATTCTACTGTCGGTGCGTAACCCGGTTTTACGTCACCACTCACGATAATGTCAGGAAGATGCCTTCACAGCAATACTCGTTTTCTTTTCCTTTTAAGTTAGTATTTTGCTGTGGTTTGTAGTTAGGAATGCAGGGTTATATGCAGGGGTAGGTTTTACGTGATAAACTATGGTGTCGATGTAAATAGCGCCTCAAAATCTTTCTTCATATGCAGCTGTGCGTACTCATCGGGCACCAGAAACGTCTTGTCTGCCTTGGCCCTAGAGTCAGCATTGTTTCTCAATATCATACTGAGCATTATTCTTGAAATGTTATACGCACAGGCAACCCAAGTCTACTTTTCCTCACGTTCGAATGTATTGATTATCGCCAGCTTAGCACAGAACAGCAGGTTCTTCTGTTTTACCTTAACAGAACGAGCGGAGAAGCGAAAGCGCAGGGCCGGCAGCGCAATGATGAAGAATCATGGGAGAAATGAAAGCCCGTGATGGCAAGTGGTAGTTTCTACTCGTGGCAACATCCTAATCACACCGCTCGCGCTCCCTAATGGATGCAGGAAAGTCCCCTTCCATGAGGAAAAGCCAAATATTTGTGAGGAAAAGCCAACTTCTTGGGGCATTTCACGTTGCCCGATGTTCAATATATCAAGTGTTTTGGCCATTTCCATTTGATGTAGCCATACATTTTCCCTATACATTGACATTAAAACACTGCTGTGCTCGATAATAGTTCGACATAAAGTATTATTCAATTTACCCGAGTTGGATATACTCGGGTTTGACTGTAATAGCCTTCTCAACCGAAACACTAACTGTCATTGGGCCCACTCCTCACTCCCCAGCAACGAGGCCAAGCACACAGCCCTACCCTGGTCGCAATTGAGATTGAGGTAGAGGCAAATATGTGGTCAACATGCAACTGTATGGTGACCTATCACGGCATTGCAAAACAGTATAGACTATGCAGACTTCACTACCCCCCTCCCAGCCAACACCTACGTTGCTAACCGAATGGCCAGGGCTTGTGTGGAGGCAGCCACAAACAGTCTCCTTCCCGACACCAATTCCTACACTGATCCCACCAACTTTACACCTCAGGGCGGGCTGTGCCCTGCCTGGCCAACCTCTTTCCTATCCTATGGAGTAATGGGTGCTTAACAAAGTGAGAACACTCACCCCAATGGGCACTGGATGGCTGCCACCAGAATGCAGCATGTCCCGTTCAAGCTCTTCCAACGTGTGCACATTGGGGGGCAACGACGATCTCCGAGGAACAGGCTCCATGAAAGAGAAAAAGAGGCTCCATATTTAACTACTGTTACAAGAACCAACACCATGCGTTAACAGAAATGGTTCTCTGAACTTCTGTATGCAGTCAAGATGCAATGTTATTAAATCATTTGTGCCATGATTTAAGCGAAGCACCTTGCATCACGGGAGCTAAGAGCAAAGAAATGTTATCCCCTCCTTAGCACTGCTTTCCTTCAACTTTTTGAAGAAGTTTCTCCAAGATAAAAGTGCATTTCATTGTTTCAAATAAAACAGTAGTCAGTTTGTGCCCGTGGTGTCTATTTCTATCTTGTCCATGTGTGTATTGTGCAAGAAACAGTCATGCTAGTGTGAGTTTGCTTGCAGTTATTTGCACTTTTTTGTACATTTGCATATATTTTCTTAGTGCTACGCATTTTACTTTGACGTGTTGTGCTGTGACACCTCTCTGGCCTCGATCCATCGCTCCAACCAAGATTTGTGGCACTTTATACCTTGATGAGTCATTTGTCTGAGCTCTCATGATGAGAACGCCACAGGGTGGTTAAGTTAAGAACGTCGCTTTATGTCCATCAACCAAAAAATTTGCTCACCTGGGACAAAACTTGTGTGGAGGAGCTTTGCTGCTGTAGTTTCCATAGGAGGGAAGCAAGTCTGTTTTCAGTGGAAGGGGGATGGACTGCCTTGGGTGTCCAGATGGTGTCCGTCTTGGGCGAACCCTAAGAACAAGAGATTCCACAGCAATAACTTACAGCTAAACATTGCTCTCCTTTTGAACAGTACTTTTGCTTTAGAAAAATAGAAAATACCAAACCCATGGGTTCGGCTTGAGTGGCACTGCTCAGCAGTTGGGGCTAACTAATGGGACCACCTCAGATTGTGGTTCAACCCCATCAATGCAGTATGTACAGCCGCCAGCATTTTTAACTATATCGCGCGAGTGTCAACGGCACGCAGTATCAGCACCTTACAACGGCGATAATCTGTGAGGCTGGCAATAGTATGTGCGGATTATCGCCGTTATAAGGCGCTGATGCCGTCGACGCTCACGCGATATAGTAAAAAATGCTGGAGGCTGTACATACCTGCGACTAGGCATTGCTTGACAGTAGAAAGCTAACACAAGAGCTTCCATTCCGTCGACCCGCTGAGTTTTTTTCTTCGTGGATGATTCATAGGCCCTACCAGCCTGAAACGCTTTGGTGCTTCGTGATATTTTATGCGCAATAATCATCATCATCATCAGCCTGTCTACGCCCACTGCAAGGCAAAGGCTCCTCCCATGTTCCGCCAATCAACCCGGTCCTGTGCTTTCTGCTGCCACATTATACATACAGTCTTCCTAATCTCATCCACCCACCTAATTTTCTGTCTCCCCCTCACGCGTTTGCCATCTCTTGGAATCCAGCCAGTTACCCTTAATGACCACCGGTTATCCTGCCGACATGCTACGTGCCCGGCCCATATCCATTTCTTCTTCTTGATTTCAACTATGATATCCTTAACCCCCGTTTGTTCCCTGACCCACTCTGCTCTCTTCATAGGCGTGCACAGGGTTCCCCATTAGGGGGGGCAAAGGTTCGTCGCAGTGCCCCCCCACCCTACTAAGTCAATGTATGGGGCAAATTTTGCCCCCCCCCCCCTCTTGGGTGACTAGAAGGGTCAATGTACGGGGAAGATATTGCGCCCCCTCTTAGGTGATTAGGGGGGCGGGGGCGCCCCCCCCTGCCCCCCCTGTGCGCACACCTATGGCTCTCTTCCTGTCTCTTAAGGTTACACCTATCATTTTCCTTTCCATTGCTCACTGCGTCATCCTCAATTTAAGTTTAACCCTCTTTGTAAGTCTCCAGGTTTCTGCTCCGTAGGTAAGTACCAGTAAGATGCAGCTGTTATATACCTTCCTCTTGAGGGATAGTGGTAGACTACCATTCATGATTTGATAATGCTTGCCGAATGAGCCCCATCCCATCCTTATTCTTCTAGTTATTTCACTCTCATGGTACGGTTCCGCAGTTACTACCTGTCCTAAGTAGACGTAGTCTTTTACAACTTCCAGTGTCTCGCCCCCTATCGCTTACAAGTTTTGGCGGCATTTTTGTCTTCTTTTAATGCATTGACTTAGTTATGGCATACTATGCATCAGCATATTGTCCTCCCCTTGAGACTAATGATGTGGCCTTAATTTTTTTATTAAGCTTCACTTGAAAATGCTACCGATGAAAGAAGTCCCCTGTGCTGGCTCCAGAGACATTCTTTGAAGAACTCGTTGCTGGGCTAGTAGGTACATAACTTGGAGAAAAGACCAGCAGAAAGAAGAAGCACAAGAGTTGGCGTTTGTGGTGTCTTGACTCCTCTCTTGGGTCCGTATTTCCACGCCTTGAGTCAGGGGTGCAAGCGCCGAAATTAGATTTGGAGCAATTTTTGGAGTCATCACTAGTCGGTCTTCCTACTCGTGTTACTTCCACCACATCATCCTTACTAGATTTGATACTAACATCATCACATGATATTACATAAAAAATAACTCACTTGCCCGGACTCAGTGACCATGACGTGCTACATTTTTCAATCTCTGTACCGATAACTAAAAGGAGCAAGCGCTTTAAATTTATCAAAGATTATAATAAGGCTAATTTTGACACTATAAACACCGAGCTTTCTTCCTTCCTCGACAGTCTTTGTCTTTCATACACTGACACTTCAGTCGAAGAATTGTGGGCTTGTTTTGAAGACAAAGCATTGCATCTAATAGAAAGATATATCCCTGCAAGGAAGGTATATCAGTCATCTAACGCACCGTGGTACACAAGACACCTTAACCGGCTATCTAACAAAAAAGGTAGGCTCTTTTGTGCTGCAAAGAAATCGGCATCTGCTCATACATGGTCCACTTATGCCGCCACAGCAAAAGCATACTCCAGTGCTGTGAGGGAAACTAAGTTTAAGTTTTATAACAATACACTTCCATCATTACTCAAAACCAACCCAAAACGCTTTTGGAACGTCGTGAAAAGCCATGATAAACTATAACTCTTACTGATGAATTAGGTCAGACAATCCCAAGCAGCCATTGCGCCTCTATTCTTAACATAATTTTTTCCCGTTCATTTTGCTTCACGCCTTTTGGCATCTGTCCACCATTCACTGCACCTAGCTACCTTCTAATGGAACCCCTCTTACTCGACTCTTCTGGTCCATTATTAACAATCTATAAAGATCCTCCTCGTGCGGTATCGATGGCATTACGTTCAAATTTCTGCAGGCTACTGCCGAATATAGTTCCATTATACTAAACCTTATTTTCACAAAATCACTGAGCAACAGCGTCTCACCCAAACACTGGGAAACAGACAAGGCAATTCCACTTCATAAATCCGTTGAAGCACACAACCCTCGTATCTATAGACCTATTTCCTTGACATCAATACCTTGCAAAATATTTGAACACGTCATTTTCTCACATCTAGTCAATTTTTTGGAATCAAATAGGTTTTTTCATAGTATTCACCATGGGTTCCGTAAGCCCTTACGCGAAATGCAATTACGAACATTCTGCAATGATCTTCCCGCATTTCTAGACGCCGGCTTCATAGTAGATTCAGGGGTGGAAGTGGGCTTCATTCTTTTGGAGCAGCTCACGGAGCAGCGATAATGCTGTTTTGGAGCAGCTTTGGAGCAGTAAAAGGGGAGTTTTGGAGCAGCTTTGGAGCAATAAAAGGTGTGTTTTGGAACAATTCAATTTAGGTTTGGAGCACATTGCTTGGGTAAAACATTGTTAATTGAAATTTATATTTCTAGTAAACACAAAAAAATCAAGTGGTTTTTACTAAACATCGAATATTGATGAACCGACCATACTTGCCACAAATAATATGTTTCCATGATTAAAGCATCACATCTTGCGCAGCAGTAACTAAGATAAAACAAGATATAAGCGATGCTTTGAATAGCTACACTTGACTACCGTAAAATTTCGAGCAAGCGCAGTTTCAAATTTCACTGCTAATTTCACATTTTCACGCCGTTCCGGAAGAGCGCAGCCTTCCCCCGCCTTTTCTTCGTACCCGATTATGTAGTGTGAATGCAACAGTAGCCTCCTTGAATCCCATTCAATCCTGCTTAGCAGCCCAATCTCTAAGCACTTGCGGGTGAAATCTGTTGCAAAAGTTTGATTCTTGGTTCTCCCGAATAATGATCGCACCCCACACTTATCGCAAGACACACATGACGATTTTCAGGGTCCCGTGAGCAAAAGCATGGCCTTAGAGACCTGTATTTCAAGATCGCAACTATGACGATGTAGGCAGCTAATGTAAGGCCTTCGAGACCAGTGTTTGTTGCTTAGCGTTGCTGTGTTGGCACATCATCGGAGGTGCTTCATGTCATGCTTCCCGCGGTTTGATCGCGTTGCCATTGCACTTGTTGTGCTTGAGGGCCGTTGTTATGCGTCGTGCCACGAAGGAAAGCGGGAAGACTTGTGAGGAAGTCCGCATGCATCTTTTTTTTTTCCTTTTTCAGAGCGAAATTTGCCGCCACCATCTTGAATTTACGTGCTGTTCCGGGAATCCACCCCCTGCTTCCCTCCACTTTGCCGGTATTTTGGCTTGTTGAGGGCGGGGGCGGGGGGGGGGGGGGGGCGACGCTTGCTCTGAATTTTACGGTAGACCTCACATGAATGAAAAACGTTCATATTTTGCAGCTGACATGAAAAACAACTGAAGAAAGACAAGATTTAGGCTAATAAATGTTACCTTTATTCTAAACACAATGAAACTCGACAAAAATGACTTCCCATGAAACACAAAACCTCAATAAAACTTCTTTAAAACATTTAAAACCTCTATAAACCTCTATAAAATGTTTTATGGAGGTTTCGCGTTTTGTGGGTTTAAAAATCTAATGCTCCCGTTCTTAAAGCACCACAGCCGAGGTGAGAACCTAAAGGAAAATAGAGATAAGCAATGCATTGCGTAGCTAAACCTAACTACACTTCGAAGAATTTTTTTTATGTTCATATTAACGAAACGCCAGCTGAAATGTACAAATGAGAAGACGAGAGAACTGAAATCTTCACAAAATTCCGTCACCGCCGGTGTGACAATGGAAAAGTGACTGAGCAGCTACTTTCCAGTAGCTGGCTCTCTCCTGCCCTTTACCATTTGCTAGCTTTTTCGTGCCGTAACGAATGTCACGAAGAGCGCGCCAGGTTGATATGCGCTCGCTCGGGCGCGCCACGCCAAGGATGACAGTGGCACATGAAGGCGCCAAAGGCCGCCTGGGAGCAGTTTTGGTGCAATAATGCGTTTTGGAGCAGGCTGGCGCAGCAGAAGCTGATTAGCGCAGCGTGGCGCAAATGGCGCAGCACTTCCACCCCTGTAGATTGTATATTTTTAGATTTTACAAAGGCTTTTGACAGAGTTAACCACCACTTACTCTTACTAAAACTCAGCCAGCTAAACACTGATCCCTTGGTCTTCAATTGGATTCGAGAGTTTCTAACTGAACGCAATATGTGAGCACTAATTAATGGCTCTTCTGCAGTACCGGTTGGCTCAGGTGTAACATCTATGATCTTCCCAACCAAATCGCAAGTTCCATTTGTCTGTTCGCCGACGAATGAATTATAGTACATTGCAAGATTAAAAGCTGTCACGAAACTGTCACGGGGTCATAATGTTGACGAAGGCAGCAGTCAGCATGTCCAAGATGAAACTCTTTATTTGGCCAAACTTGTGGCCGGGAAACTGAAAGTCAAACTACAGCAACTCACACTGTACACTGATAGTGGCAAACAGTGCGTCGGCCGTCGATAATCTGATCTACGGTAAGGCGCGTGGGCATTTATACATGCGACATGGAACATTCCAGCCTTATCGCTGGTGGCCGCGTTAGTTCCAGAATAGACTCTGCTGTTCACGTTTCCGCGCTCAAGCCTAACAGATAATACCGAAATAATCTGGAACGTTCCCAGACACTCTGGCGCGGTTTGCGCAAGGCAGTAGTAACACATGTAAGGGGGGGGGGGGTAGCATAAAGCACAGAAAGAAAGGAGCACGTGTGGCAGTGCCCCGCTCTGAAAAGGCATCATCCCGATGCTTAAATAGAAGATGGAAACAGATACACAAAGAAAGTGCAATGATAAAGCAAAAAGTACAGTCCTCAGGCCTGCTAACGCGCAAAAAACAGCTTAATGTGCTTAAGAGTATACGTTGTTGGGCTAGTTGGTTCATAATCTTCAAAATTGGCTAGCGCGAAAATCGACAAGGACTGAGAAGGAACACTGATGTACAGGACAGCGCCTGTCCTGTACATCAGTGTTCCTTCTCAGTCCTTGTCGATTTTCGCACTAGCCAATTTTGAAGCTTAATGTGCATGACATGGATGACTTCTGGTTGTGCGCGGCGCCCTTGAGAGTTTGTAATACCATCCGGGATAACCTTGTAGTCTAGGGCGCCAAGACGCCAAAGCACCTTGTATAGCCCGAAGCATCATTGAAGAAGCTTCTCGCTAAGTCCCCGTCGGCATATTGGCATCCAGACCCACACATGGTCACTGGGTTGGTATTCCATGTGGCGTCATTGAAGATTATAGTGACGGCTGTCGACCCTCTGCCGGTTCTTGATGCGCAGGCGGGCCGAGCTGTTGAGTTTCTTCGGCGCGTTGCAAATAAGCGGCGACATCAAGATTGTCTTCGTCGGTGGCAGTTGGCAGCAATGCGTCAAGCGTCGTTGCTGGGCTCCTTCCATATACGAACTTGTATGGCATCATCTGCGTCGTTTCTTGTACAACCGCGTTGTATGCAAAGGTCACGTACGGAAGGATGGCGTCCCACGTTGTGGGAATCGAGCGCGCCCTCCCCTTTGGCGCCTCGTTCCCCGGCTAGCGCATGTGTTGGCCCCGCGCGGCTCGAGCGCCGGGGACCGCCGTTAATCGGCAGCGCCAGGCCTCTTTGTCTGGTGCGGGCCATGCGTCAGCTTCCCGGCGTGCGGGCACGCGTCCGGGCATGCCTCGACATGCTCACGCCACCAAGCTAGCTTACGTCACTGCGCAACGCCTGTCCTCATTGGCCGCCAGTGACAACCCCCTTCCCCCTTGAGCTCGCTTCTGTCTGGTGCGGGCTTGCCCGCGTCAGATGCTCTCAGGCCTTGACGAGAGGTTGACGCCTGCTCAAGCAGGCGGCTTCTCGTTCGTGTGCTCGACTGCTGCCCTTTGTGTGAGAGTCGTATCGCCGTAGGCAAGCGTACTTGCTCGGTCTTGCGGAGTTCCCTATACGGCCTGCAAGCCCGTGAGTGTCGCACTGTGCTGCATCTTGGGTTAATAAACCCGTTGTTGTTGTTACCCTGCCTCGTGCGTGGTTTCTGCGCCGTGTCGGAGAAAACGACGAACCCGGCTGCAGCGTCGCCGCACGCAGCGGCAGTGGAGAACGTCGCGTCCCTACACGATCGCGCTTGTAGGTAAGCCTAGTCACGGCCGGTCTGGAGGCGCGCGCTCGCTCCTTCCTTTACGGCCTGCGCACGGGGGGCTGTTGCTACCTATGGCCGCAATTTCGTGGGGGCGCTCCGAGCCAACTGCTCCCTAACTCACTCCCGGCCGTTGCGGAGGCTAGCGCGCGCAGCGAGTGCTCGGCTTCCGACTTACCCTGGCGTTTTCTGAAGTTACTCTATATGGTATTCATGGTACCAATGCGATAGAAACATGGTAGCAAGTATATATGATGACTCTGGTAAATCCCGCTTTACAGAAGTGGTGGCGCAGGCTGCTCATAAACCCGCTTCTGTTGCTCGGCAAAGCATCGACGCGGTTATAACACAGCCTTGTTCTTTTTTAAGTTTTTGTAACTTTGAGAATAAGTAAGAAGATGAACATTGCATTTGGTTGAGGAAACGGTTTAATCGTGGTTTAGGAAATGTTTATTTCAAATGTATGTGCTGGCCGTCGCTGTACTTGAAAATAACAAAATTGCACATTTTTTGTTGGAGGCATTTTAATTCGTGCTTTAATATTGAAACAAATACTTCAAAAAGTGAACTTCACTGCATAATGGGGACGGCCACGCTGCAGACGAAGAGGAAACATAAAAAACTTTCGGAGAATCCTTTCAATGGGAAACAGAATGTTTTCCTTGGTACTACAACAATATGCGCATGGAGAACTGAAAAAAAATCACTGCTGGTAAAACACTGTAGTGACGATAACAGTTTAAAGGAGTCAAGTCTGTCACAGCCTGATATGCTTCCGCGAGGGCTTGTGAATAAAACCGGAAGGCCTGTTATTCTGATCTGTTAACTTTTTGTGTAGTTAATAAGAAGAATCCGGAGAAACTTCTCAGAAATAATATGAGCCAGCACTCTCGCGTGACTCTTGTCCACACCTTCCGGACAGTCCAGAAGAGGCGAATCTTCAAGGTATGGCTCAACAGTCAATTGCAGAGTCTCGAGGATTTTCGTTCGAGGAAGATATTTGACTGCTTTCTCGAAGAACATCACAATTGTGTCCAGCCAAGGGCGTCCACAGAATTTTTTCCAGGGGGGCGCATTCATGGGGGGGGGGAGGGTTCACTACCGTGACTTGACCGGCAAGGTTAGTCAATAATATGTAATAATGTGCAAAGTTGGCTGGCAATCCTGAAGGCCGTTTCACACGGATATGTGGACCTTTTGTGTGCTAACGAACGTGTGCAGCTTATTGCTACTGCATAGAAAGATATTATCCGAAATTCCAGGGGGGGGGGCAGCCGCCCTCCCTTGCACCCCCCTCCGGACGCCCATGTGTCCAGCATTGATAGTAACTCCGGCTTTGGGTAGTGTAGATCATAGGCTTCTTGCTGACGGAGAAGATGATACAAAGGACTGCTCGTTTTGTTTGTCGTCACTAGCATGGCGCATGTTTCGCAACCGACATCAGTGATGACTTTGGCAATGTAACCACCTACATACACCAAGCCTGAATAGGCAACAGAGTTCGGTGGTTTGCGAGGAGGTTCTCGCAGAGCTTCAAGTTCCTCAATAACATCTTCCGGAATAGACACCGCCGCTTCTTCAATGTTTTCGTCGCGAATGCCCATGTCTTTTGAAGGTAGCGCCTTTTCCTTGACAATGTGGGTTAAAGCAGCTGTGACGGCTCTTGCGTCTAGCGCGTCATTGCCCCCGCACATTGCCCTCAATTTTACAAACAATGCCTCTATATATATATATATATATATATATATATATATATATATATATAGGATCACTGTTAAATTTCTTCGTGAGCACATAGTTTACTCCTTTTCTCAGAAGAAATCGGACTGTCTCCACTGTGGACTTTGTGGTGAAAAGCAGGGCAGTGTACGTCTCGTCTGTAAAGTTTCCAACGCCAGCGGCGACAGAAGAATCCTGGATGCGCTTAATGTAGCCTGAAAATTCATTTTCCAGCCACAGCAATCGGCTGTCGTCCTGCTTTGAGATGGGAAGTTTGCAGTCATTTCCACTGTACGTAGTGTTGTGAATGTCCAACCATCTCTTTATGGCTTTCATGAAGTTGATTGTGGATGCTGCATCCTTGAATAGAACAATAGAGGAGTCGCCCCTCAAGTTTCGCAGATGTTCCAGTGCGCCAATGACTTGGAGCGAGAATTAATACTTGCACTGCACGCATTACATTAATCTTTTCCAGGTTAGATGGGTAATCCCCTCTGTGACGTTGTAAATATGCGTGGCCCACCGAAAATGCACTGCTGTGGCAGCTGGGGTTCTCTAACGTGCACCTAAATCTAAGCACACGGGCCTCAGGCATTTTCGCCTCCATCGAATATAAGGTGGTCGGGTGTTAAAAAATATTGTTGTTGCTAGTAGCGCTGCGTGTGCGTATTCTATTGCCGAGTGCCGAGAAAGGCAGACTGTCCCCACACGCACCTGTACTTCCTTCACCACTTGCTACAATCGAAAGAAGTAATTAGCACGAGAAATTGGCCGGGCTCAGCTGGTTTACAACACGAAGCGCATGCGGCGAAACGCGCTTTGGGCGGTTGGCTCGCGACGCCCTCATGCGGAGCGCGTCGTCGTGACTGCATAGAAAAAGTTCCATTGTACTCCCGGCGGCTGCTCAGGCCGTAAGGGAAGGAGCGAGCGCGCGCCTCTAGACCGGCCGTGGCCTAGTGCAAACCTGTCTCCACATAACTGGCGCCCAACTTGGTTTCGGCATGGCTTCAGAGCAGACCCCCTCGAGGCGCTCGTTCCTGTTCGATCCTGTGGTGACGGACTTGATCTCGTTCGAGGCGGACGGCTGCGACAGCACGGGGTACGGCCCTCTCGGCGACCCTCTGTTTTCGTTCACCGGGAGAGATCCCTTTTTCGGGGCCCTCTACAGTGATGCGAGCCGCTTGAACGAGGACCACAGTCCTAGCCAAGCCAGTAACGGGCTGTATCAGCTGTTCGAGACTCACGCACTTACGGGCCCGTCCCCGGCGCAGTCTCCGCTCGCTGGCCTTTCCTTGTCAGCAGCGCAGTTGACGGCCCAAACCGCCGCACCCGAGCCTTCCTACCTAGGCCACTTAGGTGTCGGCATGCACGCTCTCACTGACCCATCTTGGTCAGGAGCGCAAAGGGTTGACAACGTCGTGCGCGAGCCAGCTCGCTTGGCCGACAACGTCGGCGCGTTTCCCGACGCTTGCATGCCTCAGACTCACGTAGGCGGTACTTTCGACAGACGTGCGCCACCGTGCTCCGCGGTTGATCCGCTTGCCTATCGTGTGAGGCCTCATGCGCCCGTCGGAGCGGAAACAACCCTACACTCCTCCATGCCGTTTACGGGCCCTTTTCGGTCTGACGTGCATGCCGGAGAACAGGCGCGCGACCCTGTTACGGCCGCGCCTGCGTCGGAGCAATCGCCGCTGCACGCAACTGCGGCACAGCTCCTAAACGTCCTGTTGGAAGCGGCGCGCTCGCAGCCTTGTGCTTTAAAGGGAGACCTCGAGTCCCCTCAGCCAAGCGCACCGAGTAGCCTACGGGTACCTCTGCCTGAGTACAGCGGTTATTCGGACCGCATGAGTGCCACAGAGTACCTCGAGGTGCTGCACTGCTATCAGCGGGCGATGGGGCTGAGCGACAGCATTATGCTCGGTAGTGTATTGCCTATATCGCTAACAGCCCAAGCGGCGCGGTGGTACCGACTTGTCGGCCAGCAAGCTCGTTCGATGGAGGAGTTTAGGACGCTCTTCCGTAGCGAATTCCTTCCTCCTGACTATGAGCGCCGCATGCGTCGTGAGCTAGAGCTCCGAACACAACATCCCGACGAATCTCTTCTAGAGTACGTCCGGGCTTTGCAGGAACTCTACCTACTTGCCGATCCTACGGCATCAGACGCTGAGAAGGTAGAGCGAGCCATTCGCCAGGCTCATCCAACCTTCGCCGCTTACCTTCGGAGCGCCCGTTATCGTAACCTGAACGAGCTGGCCTCCGATGCGAAGCGTATTCAGGGCGGCATACTGGCGGCGAGAGCCTACCGCCCGCCGCCACCGCCGTCCGCTTCTCTCGAGCCTCGTTGTGCGTGGGCTGGTGGTGACTCGTCACCCCGTTATCCCCCTAATCACGAGGTGGCCTCGGCCATGAGAGAGCAACGAGACGCGCCGGACGTTTCGGACCGCGCGCTCAACCCGTACTTGTACGCCCGGGCGTGCCCCTTTGCACTGCAGGGCAAACGAGAACGGAACCCCCGTGCCCCAATGCACGAGGGGAGATCCGATCGCGGAGCCCTCCCTGCGGCTAGCGAACGGAGGCCTCCTAGCTCTCAAGGGTCGCCAAAATCCCTCACTGATGGGGGGAAAAGGCGTCGTCTGCTACCGTTGTCATGAGCGTGGCCACACCGCGCGATCATGCAACGCGCCCCACCCGACGCAAGGGCCTGCTCGCCCGTCGGGAAACAGGGTGAGCCGTCGGTGAGCTCCCCCTCGCCGGCGGCTACAGCAGTACGAGAGCATGGGGGTGTAACCCAACCTCTGGCACCGATGGCGTGTCGCGCTGGACATGACTTCCCAGCCACGCCGGCGCCGTTCATCGCCCTTACGATCGCTGGTCGAGAGCTTGCGGCGTTGCTGGATAGCGGGGCTTCCATCTCGCTGTTCAGCGAAGAGGTTATGGCTCATTTGCGCGACCGCTCTGTCCGCATTCGAGCTTGCGACACTGCCTTCCATCTCGCCAGCGGTACCGCCACCTCGTGCGGCGCTGCGCGGTTGGTTGTGCGCTGGGAGAATCGCGCGCGCCGACAGCGCTTCGTGCATCTCCCGGGTCTTTCCGTGCCCGTGATTCTTGGTCGCGACTTTCTCGCGCACACGGGTATCGTGATAGACGTCGCGAGCGGAGGCTACAGGGATGGCCCTTCCGGCGCCCTACGGCCATTCGCTACACCTCCCGTGGTCTCGGCTGCCCGTAAGTCGCCGGGCGCCACGAGAGAGCAGGAGGAGAGGAGACAAAGCGCGGCCCCTTCGGCCCGTGTCTCTCACTCCGACGCCAAGACTGGCCCTTTGGCCGGCGCGGCGGAAAACGGTCCGTGCCTACCGCTTTCTCTCGAGCATAGCGCTACCGTGGTGGACGAGGTCTCGGCTACGCCGGTGACCACCCCGGTAAGCAGCAGCTCGGATCGCCCGCTGCTGCCTTTGCCGGACAGCTTGTCAACACATGAGAAGGCACGCCTGTCGTCGCTGTTGACACGATTCAGTGACATGTTCACGGAACGCCCGGGTTGCACCTCTCTGGTGAGGTACCGGATTGACACAGGCGACGCACAACCGTGGAAATGCAATCCTCGCCCCGTCAGTGCGGCAAAGAGGAAAGCAATTGACCAGGCATTGGATGAGTTGATTGAGAGCGGAGTTGTCCAACGCTCAAACAGTCCCTGGGGTTCACCGGTGGTAATGGTCCCCAAAAGAGACGGCTCTCACCGGCTCTGTGTGGACTACCGCCGGCTGAATGAGGCCACGAGGAAGGATGCTTATCCTCTCCTAACGTTGACTCGATCGTGGCTGCGCTAGGCCGTGCTTGCTACTTCAGCACCTTGGATGCTAGCCGCGGTTACCTGCAGGTTCAGATGGAGCCGGCTGACGCGGAGAAAACTGCGTTCACCTCCCACAGAGGTTTGTACGAGTTTACCCGCATGCCGTTTGGCTGTTCTGGAGCTGCAGCTACATTCCAGAGACTGATAGACCGCGTTCTCGGGGACGCTAAATGGCAACACGCCATGGCGTACCTCGACGACATCGTCATCTTCTCTCGAACGTTCGAGGAGCACCTCCGCCACTTGGAGGACGTCCTCGAAAGGTTGCGTGCCGCCGGGTTGACCTTGAACCCGAAGAAAGCTCAAATAGCTGAGACTCGCATTTCGCTATTGGGCTTTACCATCGAGAGCGGTCGCGTTCTGCCGTGCGAAGACAAGGTACGTGCCATTGTGGAGTACCCGACGCCGGCGAACATTCAGGGCCTGAGGCGCTTTTTGGGCATAGTGAACTACTACCGACAGTTCATCCCAAACTGCGCGGACCTCCAAGCGCCCCTAACCGCACTAATGAAAAAGTCGGCACGATGGAGCTGGGGGCCAGAGCAAGAGCGAGCCTTCAAGGCTCTATCTCAAGCTCTAGTGGCCACAGCCGATCTGAAGCTGCCCGACCTCAACAGGGAGTTCGTTGTCCAAGCGGACGCGAGCGACCTGGGTCTCGGAGCGGTACTGCTTCAGGAGCACGACGGCGTCCTCTGGCCAGTCGCCTTTGCGAGCCGGTCACTTAACGCCGCCGAGCGCAACTACAGCGTGACTGAACGGGAATGTCTCGCTATAGTCTTTGCTCTCCGGAAGTTCGACTGCTACGTCGACGGTGTGCCATTCGTGGTGGAGACGGACCACACGGCACTCACCTGGCTTAAGCGCTTGCGCGAGCCCTCGGGCCGCCTCGCGCGCTGGGCGTTGACCTTGCAGCGGTACAACTTTGTTATACGCTACCGGAAAGGGAGTTCGAACGTCGCGGCCGACGCCTTGTCGTGTGCCCCCGTTTTGGCGTCCGACACTTGTGTCCGCCACTCCCATGAGCAGTTGCACCAAGTAGACTCCGGGGCCCCTGGCTCCAATGGGTCGAAAGGTGCGAACCCCTACGGCGAAGTGACTTTCGAGTCGACCGCCTCGGGTGAGGACGCATACCTGGTAGACCCTGTCACGTCCGCCGGTATCGCCTTCAGCAGAGAGGACCTACTCAAGGCACAGCAGGACGATCCGTTTTGTCAGCAAATTGTTGACGGGCTCAAAGAGCTGAGCTCCCAAGAGGAGCGGGGCGGTCAAGCCGCCGGGCGCAGACGGGCAGCTGGTATTGCTGTCGGCGCTGAGTGCCGGACGCAGACTGGTATTGCTGCGGGCACGTTGGATTCGTATCTGCTTGATGCTGATGGCGTTCTCCTGCGCTATGTCCCATCTGAAGAAGCTCCCCAGGAGTCTTTCAAGGTGGTGATACCCCGCAGTCTAAGGAAAGCCACCCTCGGCTATTTCCATGACTCGCGGTTGGCCGGACACGCGAGTGGCCTTAAGACTTTTCAAAAGTTGTGCCGCTCTGCTACCTGGCCTGGCATGAAGCGTGATGCCCTTCACTACGCCCGCTCATGCCGCGTGTGCCAATGCGTGAAGCCTCGTGGTGGCAAGCCTCCCGGGCTCATGCAGCCGATCGACAGCCAACAACCCTGGCAAGTCGCGGCCTGTGACATTATAGGACCTTTCCCAAGAAGCCGGAGAGGCCATGTTTTTCTCCTGGCTGTCACAGATCACTTCACGAAGTGGGTCGAGCTGTTTCCCCTTCGGAAGCTAACGGCACGCGCAATCTGGGACAAGTTGACCGAGGTCTTTACCCGCTTGGGCTTTCCGGCGGAGTTGATCACGGACAATGCGTTCTACTTCACGGCCAAGGTGTTTGTGGATGCGTGTGCTGCCTTTTGCATTAAGCACCGCAAGACAACCACGTATCACCCACAGGCCAACCCGACTGAGCGGATAAACCGAAACCTCAAGCCCTTGCTGACCACCTTTGCGCAGCAACACAGGGATTGGGATGCCTGTCTTAACGAGATAGGCTTCTCCTTGCGGTCCACGGTGAACCGTTCAACCGGGTACACGCCCGCTTTCCTCAACTTCGGGAGAGAGCTGCCTAACCCCATGGACCGTGTTCTGCGGGGTTAGGCAGGGGGGCGTCCGCCACGAACGCCGGCCCGTCTGGCTACGCGGCGGAACTGCGCTCACGGATGGACGCAGCCCTCGACCTGGCGCGTTCCAACCTGGCAAAAGCGCGAGCTGGACAGAAGGCTCAATACGACCGGTCGCATCGGGAAGTGCACTACGATGTCGGCGATCTCGTCCTCAGGCGCAATCACGTCTTGAGTGACGCTGCCAAAGGCATCTCTGCCTCCCTGTCGGCCAAGTGGTTGGGCCCATACCGAGTGCAGACCAAAGTGTCGCCTCTGGTGTACAAGCTGGCTGACTCCCAAGGAAGGCAAGTCAGCGGTCCAGTTAACGTCTCCGACCTCAAACCTTTCATTGCCCGCAGCAACGACTTGGGAGGGGGGGAGGCGGTCACTGAACCGCAGGAAAACCGTGAGAAGGCTGGCTCCAAGCCACGCCATCGGTACAACCTGCGGAAACGCACGTAAGCAACCTTTCTCCCACTGACAGGTAGCTGGACTTTATTCCATACCTTGACAGTGAATGGAGAATAACCGTTAAGGTGCGGCGGCACACGTCTGGAAGTGGTAGAAGGCCCTCTTGGCCAAAAATACCCTCTGACGTGTTGTCCAAGCCATACCCTGGCAAGCGCCCCCTTTTGTTGGGCAGCACTGTCAGGCAGGCACCCCTTTTCGGCAAGCCGGCTATGCCGGGGACATTTCTGTCCACTCCTGCGTCGCCCGGTCGTCTCCCTGCGCCTGGCTCTACCATACCGCCAGCCTGTTGCTGAACCTGTGGCCTGCTGTTCCCTGGTCCTTCCTGCGAGGGCCTGGTTCCTGCCTTCTGGCCTGCAGCCACCACCACCCTTACCCACCTGGCAGCGTCGGCAGCCGCCTTCGGCGACTGGTCCACCCACTCAAGCTTTGGCCCAGGCCCGAGCGTGGTCGCTCCGGCTTCCGTTCCTGGCTGCCTGCTGTTCCTGCCTGCCGTTCCTGTGTGGCCCCCGTCCCAGCGACTTTCGGCGGTTGGCTGCCGCACGCAACTGGCAGCCACGCCTCGTACGTTCCCGGCTGCCAACTTCTCCAGTCCGGTGAGCTTCAAGCGGGCTGGCTGCCCGCCCTTGTGCAGTCTTGCCCCCGTGCCTCCTGGGCTGTGAACCTTCTTCCCGGCGGTGGGCTCTCCCCTTGTGGTGGAACTTTCGGAGGAACTTTTGTGTGGCCATGGCCGACCTATGGACTTGTACCTCCGGGAAGACGACACCCCCCTGTTGGACTTTGCCCCGTTGGCCAGCCCCCTTGCGGCTGAGCTGACCTTGCCACTTGGCCTCGGACAGCCTCTTTCACAGGCTGGCCTCAGTCTTTAGGAGGGGGGAATGTGGGAATCGAGCGCGCCCTCCCCTTTGGCGCCTTGTTCCCCGGCTAGCGCGTGTGTTGGCCCCGCGCGGCTCGAGCGCCGGGGACCGCCGTTAATCGGCAGCGCCAGGCTTCTTTGTCTGGTGCGGGCCATGCGTCAGCTTCCCGGCGCGCGGGCACGCGTCCGGGCATGCCTCGACATGCTCACATGCTCACGCCACCAAGCTAGCTTACGTCACTGCGCAACGCCTGTCCTCATTGGCCGCCAGTGACAACCCCCTTTCCCCTTGAGCTCGCTTCTGTCTGGCGCGGGCTTGCCCGCGTCAGATGCTCTCAGGCCTTGACGAGAGGTTGACGCGCTGCTCAAGGAGGCGGCTTCTCGTTCGTGTGCTCGACTGCTGCCCTTTGTGTGAGAGTCGTATCGCCGTAGGCAAGCGTACTTGCTCGGTCTTGCGGAGTTCCCTATACGGCCTGCAAGCCCGTGAGTGTCGCACTGTGCTGCATCTTGGGTTAATAAACCCGTTGTTGTTGTTACCCTGCCTCGTGCGTGGTTTCTGCGCCGTGTCGGAGAAAACGACGAACCCGGCCGCAGCGTCGCCGCACGCAGCGGCAGTGGAGAACGTTGCGTCCCTACACGGTCGTGCTTGTAGGTAAGCCTAGTGCAAACCTGTCCCCACAACGTCTTGTGCTCAACGTTGACGTACATGACCAGCATGTCGGCGATGGTCTTATTTAGATGCTCGGTGAGGCCACTGGTCTGTGGGTGGTAGGCGGTGGTCCGGCGGTGGCTTGTCTGGCCCTATTCCAAGATTGCCTGAGTTAGGTCCGCAGTAAAGGCCGTACCTCTGTTAGTAATGAGGACCTCTGGGGTGCCGTTACGCAGGACGATTTTCTCAATGAAGAACTTGGCTACCTCAGCAGCAGTGCCTTTGGGCAGGGCCCTTGTCTCGGCGTAGTGGGTGAGGTAGTCGGTAGCTACGATGATCCATTTGTTTCCAGAATTCAGAAATGGGAATGGCCCTAGCAAGTCCATCCCCATTTGCTGGAATGGCCACAGAGGTGGCTCCAGAGGACGCAGAAGTTTGGCTGACCCATTCAGCGGTGTCTTGAGTCGCTGACAGTCTCGCTAGGGTTTTACGTAGTGAGCGATGTCGGCGGCAAGACGTGGCCAGTAGTACTTTTCCTGTATTCTTGCGAGCGTGCGGGAAACACCGGGGTGTCCAGCCATCAGGTTGTCGTGTAGAGCCTGGAGCACTTTTGGTCACAATGCTGAGGGCACCACGAGAAGGTAGTTGGCTCGAAGTGGCGAGAAGTTCTTCTTGAGGAGAATGCCGTTTCGCAAGAAAAATAATAACAGTCCTCGCAGAATACCTTCGGAACAACAGCGGTCCTGCCCTCGAGATATTCCACAAGGCCCCTGAGTTCCGGGTTGGCTCGCTGTCGTTCCGCAAAGTCGTTGGCACTTATGGTTCCCAAGAAGCAGTCGTCATCCTCAGGTCACGTCAAAGGTAGCTGGCCCCCGCCCTCGAACCGATTAGCCCATCTTCTGCAGAGGAAGGCGCTCGTACTTCAGGACAGAGGTTTATTTACATCTTTATACAGAAGAGATATCAAGAGAACTTTTACGAAAAGTCTTCGGCTTATCAAGCCCCGAGTCTGCCAACACTGAGATTCTCAAAATTGGTGTGCAAAGCTCCCACCAATCCTGTGACTTGCTGTCCCAGTGTCCGGCCTCCAGAAAGGAGGCAATAAGTCACACAATACACTTGTAGGTCAGGAAGTCCAATTGGGGAACACCAGTGCACCACACAACTCACGTGCCATGCCCGACGTCTCCAATCCTGAACGTCAGCAAGGAGGAAGTCCGAAAGGGAAGGTGTCGCCGACCTCGGGGAAGAAGGAGACAGCTTACTTCAGCAAGTGCAACCTTCATGTCTGCACTCAGGTAGAAGAATGCAGTGGTTTGGTGAGAACCCTTCGAGACGTGCTATCCCATTGTGACAACACCGTGCCAGAAAGGGGTGTCCGAGATTCCCCCTATGTTTTGCTCAGAACTTATCTACGGCAGCATTCCATGCTCACTCGACCATGTGGGCATAAGCATTCTCCTGAAAAATGCATCACTCTGTGCCTCCGTCCAAGCGCCGACTTATGGGAAAACCCTCCGACTGACAGGCCTGATTCACAGGATCACGTGCAATGGCGCCTGCCAAGAAGAATTCAAGAGCTGGTTGTAACAGCTTCTCCGCCAGGGAAAGAAGATCCCAAGCTACAGTGGCCAGCAGGTACTGTGCATAGGGATCTGTATCGCAGCTCGCCCTCCACTACTCCAGGCCTGAACACCATGGATCCGATGACTGCATCACTGCAGGACTATAGGGAGCACTGCTCGCAGGAATGAGGTGTTGTCTTCTGTCAACTTCCCTCGATGGATATATCCCGTAAGGTGACTGTCTGCCTCGCTGTAACAGCACTTGTAGGCTTGAGGAATTCATAAAACTGCACCGAAAACACAACCACAAACAAGCAAGCACACGGCAACCCTCTACCAAGATTCACCAGGCCTTGCTCCACTCATGGTGGTCGTTTCCCCCTATCCTAGTTTTAATGCAATTGCCCTCCCGTCGCAACACCAAAAGCAGCCACTCTTCAAAGCACACACACACCATACGACTGACGCACACACAGTGGGTCTACTTAAAATGCTAAACAAGATTACAATGCTCCAGCCGAACAAGGAAAGCAAGAATCAGTTTGAGGCTTTCGTTACAACAGGGCAACGACTCAATCGTCGGTATTTAAAAAATAAGCTTACGCTTAACCCCATCTCTATGGCCAAAATATTGCGCCGCTAAAGCTAGACATGTTCACGCGAGCAGAAGAAAGCAATCTGTCATGCTGCACTAACATCAGGAATTGAAATCACAAACGACATCCATAATTGCACGTGCTAGTGCCACTGTGAGCTTCTACTCCACGGATGTACGACCAACCAAGCTCTACTCTTGCGGCCACAATTCTTACAAACAACCAGGCGACTCCCGCGATAACCTTTCCTCATTAGCTCAAACAGAACGCATGCAAAAATAACAATAAACAAACAAAACCAACTCTCGTGTGGCTCTGCTAAAACTCGCACAAAGCATAACCTTGCCTATTTTTCCCACAAGCTCCCAGCTTAACCCCATCCTACGTTTCCACTATCCAACACAAGGGACACCCTGACGTAATGTTTCCTTGCGTCCACGTATGACATGAAACGGAAACACCACAAACTCTTTTCACAGTCAGCTGTCGCAACCCTATTCAAGGCACTCATCTCTTAAGCCCTCAACTAGCTCTGATGCCTGTGACTATCTTTTGGATATCTAACTGTACAACGCATATTGATTAGCAAAAAAAAACCATAGAGTACTAAAGAAAAAATTCGAAACTAGTTACTTAAACCATCAACAGTCGAGGAAATCACAAAAGAAACTAGTATTTCATAGCTAAAATCAACAAATGAACATTTCCTTTCAACAAATCTCGAGTCAACATTCCATGAAAAGCTAACAGCTGTCCTGAACAACTATTCTGTCGCACTCACAGTGGTTGCGCCCAGAAGGCTTTTCTGTTCAAGAGGGGTGTATGACATGCATGAAAGTTGATCACCCCATCTTCGAACCCCACTACGTTCCTCGAAGCCGATTTGCCTTTGTCGCCTCCTGCTATTTCGCCAGACTCACCGACCTTGCAATCACGCACCTGATCCAACGCGCCGCGAAAAGAACAACGGGGAGGTCCTTTGCCTTCTGACCCCTTCCACGCACAATGCGCTTGTCTTTTCTTTTTTTTTCTTCAGCGGCTCGGACGCACTCGGTAGAAACCTGTCAACGATGACAACAGCACCTTTCTTGCCATTTCGCTCTGATGTTTGAAGCCTTTCCTCAAATGCATTGCGATCTCTGCCGCATTTTTGTCTTTCGAACACTTTGGAGACTTTGGAGCCTTTCGTCCGCCTCCAATGCTCATCAGCATCAACATGCTTGTCAGCTGTCTCGCGCGTACGGTCTTGATGATTGCCTATCAATTCATCCTCCGCGTACAATGCACTTCCCTTTTTTCTTTCTGGCCACTTGGAAGCATGCAATACAGACCCGTCAGAGATGACAACGGCACTTTTCTTGCGATTTTGCTCCAACATTTGAAGCCTTTCTTCAAACGTGTTGCGATCTTTGCCGCGTTTTTGTCCTTCGGACGCTTTCTCCTTTTTGCACGCTCCTTGGTGCCGACTTTGGAGCCTTTCATCCGCCTCCTACACTCATTGACATTGTCACAACCCTCGCCAGCTGTCACGCACGCACCATGTTGATGATTGCCTAACAATTCTTCCTCTCCTTCAGTCGCTAGACTGGCGGACAGCTCAACGCTCTCGAGAACAATGCCGCTGCTTACTCCAGCAGAAGGCAGCTCGCATACCAGTGAACTGTTCGTAAGTGCATTGTCTTTCCCACTCAGCGCCTCAGTTAGCCCTTGTGGCTTTTGGTTTCTCAGAGTGGGATCTTTTTCATTTTTGGCAATCAGAACAGCAGGACTTACGTCTAAGAGCTCTCCTGTGCACACCGCTTCGCGAGATACCCGAGAACCCTCTAAACTCCCTACTCCTTCCTTAGCTGGCGCACCTTTCATGACATCGTCTATAGGGCTGTAAGGTTCATTTTTGGTAGAACACTTCTTTAACCCTGTTTCCACCACCACTGAACCCTCACATCCCGACTTGGCCACGAGCTCTCTTTCCTTGGTGCGGGTTAGGGCCTCTACTATTCCCTCACCTGCAATAGCCTTTTTTTCGGCTTTAAACGGCACCGCCGCTACATCACACCGTTTGTGCGCTACATCTACAGATGTCTGGCCTCTGCTGCTGTACCTCACGCCCACGGTGTAACCTTTCTAGCTCTTCGTCTAATGCCTGCATCTCCCTCCTACGTTCTTCCTGCCTGTGCTTCCATTCTATAGACCGTTTTCACGGAGAGGAGGAGCGTAGCCTCGAACCGGTGTATTTTCGCCGCTTTCTCTCTCTCCCCCTCGTGTCCAACCGTCCGTCCGCTGCCGCTGGTGTGTGCGGATTCCCGAGTTTTGCACTGCGTGGTGCGTGAGAGGTCAGCGTGTTTCTATTTTTCGACACGCTGAAGCAACTGTGCTGCCGCAAATCGAAATGTCGGACGAGAACAAGTCGACAAGCTACCACTGCGCTGTGTTTGGCTGCGGCAGCAGATACGGAAGCGTAAAAGACTGGCAGCCAAGGCATGCGAAGTGCACAATGCTTTTAAATGACTTCACTTCTCTCAGGTCGCACGCCTTCTTCTCCGACAAATAGTATATTATATGGGGTGTCTGCACTTATGGCCATTTTTTCAAGTCATCACACCAGCTTGTGATTGTGCATGGGTGCTGGTACACTTTATCATCTGCACCAAAGGGAACCAATGTCAAGGCCGGCGATTAATACAAAATGTTTGGCCAAGAGTTGTTCTCTCATAACATCAACCTCTCTGATTTTTATGCTATATCAGCACACGATTTACAATGCCTGCGGCAAGGAAATGCTCCATCTTAGTGCGTACAATTTCAAGATTATCGAATTAGCACTTTCCAATCTACATGACAGAAAGGCCCGCATGACATGTGTGCTTTGGCGCAGGTACGCGTTTCTAACATTTCATCGAGAGCACATTCTTTCTCGACTTGTCAATTTTGTGACGATACCTGGGGTATAGCGTTACGACAACCGCACCTTTTTTTTTTTCATTTTTGCGCGCGGCAGCCTGGGTGTTGTGAATAATCGGCCCACGTTCGTTAAAGCCAGGTCGTTACCTGCGCACGTGCGATCGTAGTAATGCTTCTCAAATACTGGCCAGAAAACAAACTGGAAACCAAAAACGGGCGCCCTTTTGGCGTATCGCTAGTGCCGGCGGCTGGCGGCGAAGCAAGCTTACACCATGCCATGCTTCCAGATGTGCAACAGGCTTATTTTCATTTTATCATCGTGTTATTTCTACGCCGAATTTTGAGCTCACCCGTCACACATCTATTTCTTATCCTGTGCAACGATCAGAGGCCACGCGCTTTTAACTACGACGGCGACACGAATCAACACAGGCATCGGTGTTCGTGCTCATGTCCTTCCATGAATATTGTATTGCAACGTGCCAAGCGGAACCAAATGGTCTGTTAAGGATTAGAGTTACGTTGAACTTGAATAATCACGGCACGGAAACCCGGGAGTCATTGTAAACACTAATGCGCGCATCTAACGCGCAGCCTGACAATGGCTACGTGTTCGCTCGTTCCATTTACGTTTCTCCGATTACTTCGAGAGTTGTCCTAAATGTTAACGCTCTTCTATAGTGAATATTCCAAGAACCCCACAAGGCCAGCTATAACAAAACATACAAAGCAATTACCAATTTACACATGCTGCTTAAGAACAGCATTGGCACTCTACTCATCGTCGGCGCTGCTGCGGGAACGTCTCGTGGGCCGCCGGTGCTTGCTGTTTCAGCCATTTTGAAGCTGACAGCTTAGCGATTATTTACCAGCGCCTTTACACTCGTGAAGCGTTGCTCTGTTTTGCCCGTGTACCGCGAAGAACAGCAATACCTTGTGAACAGAGCGTACACGCTGCATACACCGCCGCGGAACCCCACACACCGGAAGGGCGGCGAAACGTCGCAGACGCTAGACGGCGCTGCGGCGGTGGAGTGCTTTAAAAATGGCAGCCTCCGTGTGAAATTGATGTATATCCTCCCTGCGCCACCTGCCCTCTCTTTCCTGCTTGCCGTTTTGTTCCTCTTTCCTTTCTGCGCGTTAGCTCAAAGTCCTCTAAACATTCTTTGAGTTCCTCGTCGTCTGCCCCGACTGCCTCGATTGCCTCAACGATTTCCAGCTTTCCTTTTTCCTCAGCAATTTGGAGAACCAACTCTCGGGCCAACTCTAACGATTCCGGTCTTTGTAGTGCCCTCCGGTTCATGGCTGCCCCTGTGCTGCTAACTCTTCGCTAACCAAACAACTTCGGCTTACTATCCATACTTCCATCAACAGTGACAGTATCACTGCTTTATGGTACAATCCTACACAAAGCCTGGTGATATCCCAGCGAACAAAAGCCATGCACTTACCATATGCAGTCATGAATTCAGACACGTTCCTTCCGGAGTTGTCAGTTGTGCCACGAAGAGCCGACGTCCGACGTTAGGTCACTCGGGTAGCGAGCCTCAGCGTTGCCTTCATGTCGATGAACTCGATCCCACCATGTGCAATCAGTTATTCTATATCAGCTGGCCTCCCTGTCGCTTTTGGTGGATCCGTCCAATGCCACCGCTGCCATCCAGCTGTTAGGTCTCTGGTCCGGCGGTCACGTCAATGGTAGCTGGCCCCCACCGTCGAACCCATTAGCCCACCTTTTGCAGAGACGAAGGCACTCGTACTTCAGGACAGAGGTTCATTTACATCTTTCTAAAGGAGAGAGTTTTTTACAAAATGTCTTCGGTTTATAAAGCCCCGAGTCTGCCAACACTGAGAGTCTCGAAATAGGTGTGCACAGCTTCCACCAATCCTGTGACTAGCTGTCCCAGTGTCCGGCCTCCAGAAAGGAGGCAATAGACCTTATGCAAAATTGTTGCCATCTGTCGGATGTTTCACGAAGCTACCGATTCAGCGCCACGTTGGAGGCTTGTCCGAAGCACACTGCTGTCGCTGCTATAACTTCTTGCTTGATAGTAAAGTGATCGGGGCATAAAAATGTCAGATAAGTGTGTCAGGGTCTGTAAACGTTACCGGAATTTCCTAGTTATTACGTTGACGGTTATTACGTGTAAAGAACTGCCTCACAGCGAGAAGAGGTTTGACACCGCGAGTCACATGTAGGTCTGCCGTCGTCAAGAATGAAGCTTTGCGCTAATACACAAATTTAGTTTGTATGTTTTCAGTGTAGCGAATAAAGCGCTGTTAGCTGTCTGAATATCATGCGTGTAGTGTAGGATGGTTGCGAAGAGGCTTTAACGCGCGACACTGCTAGGCACAGCGACGACAGTAAGAAAGTGTTGTTGGCACAATTCCAAGCGTATTTCATAAGGGACAGCCTATCTTAACCTGATGTACTGTCCATCTAATTTTAAATGAAACATTATCCTCGTTTTTATTTTTGAAATAAAAATATTTCGCTTCTGTAGTCACCGACGTATGTTATGTACAGAATTACTGCACGATAAAAATGTGAAAGATTTCCGCACCTCACGCACATGAAAAGTGAACATAAAAAGTGTTAGTGTCTCAAAGAAGTAGATGCCGATCAAGTAGTGTTCTATTGAATGTCCTTCCGACGTGTGCTCTTATATAACGTGATACGCCAAGAACATTCCCGTTCACATCGTCGCTTTTGGGGCCTACTGGTGCCTTACAATGTCAACCCGTTGCGGCGAGGCAGTTTTGCGTCGTCGACCGAACGCCTGCGAAACCACCTCAGCACGCAACCAGCGGTACCGCACCCACAGTCGAATGTAGCACATTTCCCGGAATAGCATTATTTTTTTCATAAGAAGAGTGCCACACATTTGAAGCACCTGTTAACATTTCATAGCACAAAGGGGCGGATACAGGACTTTTCCGAAGGGGGATCAGCTTTCTTCTTGGGGTACAAATTAAACAAGAAAAAGTAAGGTCAGGACATCCGGGCCACCCATATTAATCTGGCAGTGATACCACATAAAATCCTTGAAAAATACGCATACTGAAGCAATACGCGCGCGAAGCATCTCAACAAATGTTAAACCTTGTTAAACTTGTGGGAATCAAGCGCACCCTCCGCACATGTCTCGACATGCTCACGGCACCCCGCCAGCCTACGTCACTGCGCTGCGCCTGTCCTCATTGGCCACCAGTGACAACCCCCTTCCCCCTTGAGCTCGCTTCTGTCTGGCACTGGCTTGCCCGCGTCAGGTGCTCTCAGGTCAGCACGAGAGGTTGACGCGCTGCTCTAGCAGGCGGCTTCTCGTTCGTGTGCTTGACTGCTGCTCTTCGTGTGATAGTCGTAGCGCCGCTGGCAAGCGTACTCGATCGGTCTTGTGGAGTTCCCTTTACGGCGTGCAAGCCCGTGACTGTCGTACTGTGCTGCACCTTGGGTTAATAAACCCGTGTTGTTTGTTGACATCCTGCCTCGAGTACCTTCTCTGCGCCGTGCTGGAGAGTCAACGAACCCGGCTGTAGCGTCTTTGTTCGCTGCGGCAGTGGAGAATGTCGCATCTCTTGCCGGTCGCCTCGTAGGGTAATCGTTTTGCAAACCTATCTCCACAAACTCCACAATCGAAAAGTACAAACAACACGCTCCGGCACAATCGGTCCGTTCGCTGAGAATCAATGACACACATGAGATACCTGTCTAGCATGCAATTGTTATCGCGATGTAATATCCAAGGTAATGTCAAAAGCAGTGCAGGCATGCGCGAGTAGCCGTGATGCAGCTTTGAAGCTCGTACACGAAGCAGGTTTGTCTGTGCCTGCAGGCACACGGCGCAAAAACTGTCTAGTTCCGGCATGACACGAAATAGTGTTCTTCTGATGAGTGCCGATGCTTTCACATACCGCATATAGTAAGAACGGCGAACGTAAGCACGGCGTTAGTCGTAAGCAGTAGCCGGAGCAACGGAACGATCTGTTCATTCTCGTCGGTCGTGAGGAAATCTAAAAACATGGAGGTTAGTTTCCTGCAAACCTTTTTTCAGCATAGCAATTTCCTCAGTCTGAGCAACACGGCAAATGAAAATATGCAGGCATTGCCACTCCTATCAGCCACCACACATTGATACGCACGCTCCGTGTGAGCGCATGCGGAGCGCGCTTAGCCTTCAACATGGCGGAAATGCGCACGGCGGCCGCTAGATGGCAGCAGATTTTGCATAATGTCTATAAGTCACACAATACACTCGTAGTTCGAGAAGTACAATTGGGGAACACCAGTGCACCACACAACTCACGTGCCATGCCCGATGTCTCCAATCCTGAACGTCAGCAAGGAGGAAGTCCAAAAGGGGAGGTGTCTTGACCTCGAGGAAGAAGGAGACAGCTTACTTCAGCACATGCAAACGTCCATGTCTGCGCTCGGGTAGAAGAATGCAGTGGTTTGGTGAGAACCTCTCGAGAGGTGCTATTCCATGCCGACAACACCGCGCCAGAAAGAGGTGTCCGAGCTTCCCCCGAAGTTTTGCTCGAAACCCATCTACGGCGGCATCCCACACTTGCTCGACCACGCGGGTGTAAGCATTCTCCAGAAAAATGTGGTGCTCTGTGCCTCCGTCCAAGCGCCGATTTATGGGGAAACCCTCTGACTGACAGGCCTCATTCACAGGATCATGCACAATGGCGCCTGCCATGAAGAATTCAAGGGCTGGTAATAACAGGGGGCACGAGACAAGCAGTCGGCGTCGGAGTGCTTTCTTCCAGACTTATAAACAACAATAATGTCGAATTCTTGAAGTCTAAGACTGCACCGTGCGAGGCGACCTGAAGGGTCCTTCAGTTAGCTAGACAACACAATGCATGATGGTCACTCACAACTTTGAGGGGCCAGTCATAGAGGTAGGGGCGAAACTTTGACGTAGCCCAGATGATGGCAATACACTCCTTTTCCGTTGTGGAATAATTGGCTTCTGCCTTGGATAGTGACAGGCTAGCATAACTGATCACCCTTTCCAGTCCATCAGTCTTCTGCACAAGGACGGCACAGAGTCCTACGCTTCTTGCATCAGTGTGGATTTCCGTATCATCTTATTCATCGAAGTGTGCGAGTATCGGAGGCATCTGCAGGCGTTGTTTCAGTTCTTGAAATGCTTCAACTTGCGCCATTTCCCACCTGAATTCAACGTTGGTTTTCGTGAGTTGCGTTAGTGGCTCAGCGATCCGTGAAAAGTAGAGGTGTGCGAACATTCCAATTTTGAATTCGAATCGAATGACAACTAATCGAATAATTCGACAGGACGAATATCTAAAATGTGACAGAGGCCAATGGGGCCACTTGGTTAGTGTGGGGTGGCTAAAACTAGCGCTAACATCGTTACAGTAGGCATTTCGTTCAAACTTTTCCCGATCTCCTGGTTCAAAACCGAACGCGTGTTTCTTTTAAAGGAGATTATGTCATTTCCACACGTAAAACAAAACACATGAAATAACTGTCAAGCCCTTCACAACTTTGCCTCCGAAACGAAGGCAGGGACTTCTTGCGTAGTTCGATCACATATTCCGCAAGCGCCGTAAAACATCCCTACATTGGCCCACGAAACCCTCGGTGACTGGCTTCACATGTGAAAATTTGTTCACGTTGTGCAGTCGCCACTGCTACATCGCACCAGTCTTTCAGAAGCTCCCATTGTTCCGGCGCGCAGTTAAAATGCTCTTGTGAATGGGCACCCGACGATTTTTGGATCTGGAGTACTCATGACGATGAAGCACAACATTACCGTTGTAAGAGGAACCATACTGCACGACCATAAGGAAAAAAAAACTAGCACCGTACTCCCCTCTGTTAGGCATTAGAAGGTGTCACAATGTTAATAGCTAACAGCAGCGCTGTTGCTTTGTGTGTTGTGGCGTCACGCCTGGGGACTGAAAGATGGGGACGCGGGAAAATAAAGATTAGTTCATTTTGCGCTCTCGTAGCGCCATGTCTTATTTTGCTATGTAGTCTCCGGCTATCTTCTGGCCATCTGTACTTGTATCAGAAGGTTAGGAGAGCCGCTGCAGAATGGAATGGCGGCTCTTGTATCAACATGCCTGCACATATATGACCAATGGTAATCTCTGTGTAGCAGCCTCTCACCGCGTAATGTGCTTGAGGACATGAGCAGATTTCGTTTCTTTGTTCTTTCTTGCAATTTTCAGTAAAATCTTTTGTATGCGATATTCGATTTGATATTCGACGTTTTTGGCTACTATTCGGCACTATTCGATTTGAATTCAATTCGAGATGAAATTTCACTATTCGCACACCCCTAGTGAAAAGTCCTTGACGAAGCGTATGTAATAGGCACAGAAGCCAAGAAATCGGCTTATGGCCTTCTTGTCGGTGGGTGGCGGGAAGGCAGCGATGGCAGCTGTTTTCCATGGGTCTGGGCGCCCTCCGGACTCGCTCATCACGTGACCCAAGAACAATAGCTCCTCGTATGCAAAGCAGCACTTTTCAGGCTTCAAGGTGAGACCAGAGGTCTTGATTGCTTCAAGTACAGCATCAAGGTGCAGGAGGTGTTCGTCGAAGTTTGAGGCAAACACAAAATGATGTCGTCCAAGTACACGAGGCAAGTCTGCCACTTCAATCCCGTCAGTACTGTATCCATAGCGCGTTGGAAAGTTGCAGGTGACGAGCAAAGGCCAAAGGGAATGACCTTGAACTTGAAGAGGCCGTCCGGGGTTGTAAAGGCAGTCAGTCTTCTCCTCGTGTCTCTCGTCGACTTCAATTTGCCATTAGCCAGTCTTGAGGTCCATCGAAGAAAAGTAGCTCGCGTTGTGGAGTCGATTGAGGGTGTCGATCCGTGGGAGAGGGTACACGTCCTTTTTCGCGATCTTGTTCAGGAGGCAATAATCGATGCAAAAGCATAGGGTTCTGCCCTTCTTCGCACCATGAGTGACGCCCACGGACTCTTGGATAGCTGGATGATGTCGTCACGTAGCATTTTGTCGACTTGTTTCTTTACGGCCTTACGTTCTCACGTCGAAACTCCGTACAGGCTGTGACGGAGTGGTCTGCCAGTTTCCTCTGTTATGATGCGATGTTTCGCAACTGGGGTCTGGCGAATTCTTCACGACGATAACAACAAAAAGCAGTCTTTGTATTGCAGGAGCAGGGTTTTGAGCTGTTCATGCTTATGCTTTGGCAGGCCCAGATTGACGTCGACAGCTGGTTGGGGAGCTTGGCTCGTCGGAGTAGGTTCGGTAGAATCGGTGAGGGTGAAAGCATTGGTGGCTTCCACAATTTCTTCGATGTAGGCAACCCTCGTGCCTTTGCTCACGTGCTTGTATTCGTTGCCGAAATTCATGAGCATCACTGTTGCTTTCGCTCCACACAGCTCGGCCATTCTTCTTGTGACGCAAATTTCGTGGTTGATCAACAGGTGCTGGTTGCTTTAACGACGTCTTCCAGGTCTGCTGATTTCTGAGTGCCGATGGAAAAGATGATGCCGGAGCGAGGGGGAATGGTGACTTGGTCTTCCAGCACATGCAAAGCGTGCTTTCCTGGCAGCGTGCGCAGCGCTAGTGCTTTGTCTGTGGACAGCTTTATCGACTCGGATCTCAGGTCGATGACTGCACAGTGTAGGCTTAAGAAGTCCATACCAAGTATGACACCTCTTGAGCAACGCTGCAGGACTACGAAGATCCCGGATACATCCGGTTGTTAATGGTGACTCTCGCTGTGCAGATTCCTGCCGGCGCTACTAGGTGACCTCCAGTGCTCTGGAATTCAGGGCCTTCCCCGGTGGTCTTCACTTTCTTCAAATTTGTGGCGAATGGTCTACTTATCACATAGTAGTCTGCTCCGGTGTCGACGAGAGCTGTGATGCTGTGGTTGTCGATAAGAACATCGAGGTCGCTAGTCTGTCATCTTGCATTGCAGTTAGGTCGTGGCGTCGGGTCACGACTGCATCGGCTTGTTCTGCTGTTTCCATGTTGCATCATCAGATCTTCGGTTCGCGAGGTTTCGTCGCGGCGGCGGCAGAGGATCTTCATTCTTGCGACGAACAGCAACCGCACCTCCACTGGTTGCTGCCTTTAGTTTTCCGAATATGGGCTAGGTGACCGGCCCCGGGTTGGGCCAGTGTACGGTCGGCGTTGAGAGATGTAGCAGCCTGGTGATGGTGATCGTGATGGTTGTCGTCATTGCCACTGTGCTCCAGCGATGTAGTCGGCAATGTCGCGAGGTCATTGACCTGGCTATGGACACTGCAGTTCACGGCGAAACCATGCAGTTCTATTTCACGGTACTGGCAGAGACGGTACAAGTGGCCGGCTTCTCCACAGCGGTAGCATAGCAGGCAGCTACACTAAACGTCTGTCTTCCTCAGTGGGTTGTGCTGGCCGACAGGTTGGTGAGGTGGCGGCGTGTTGACAGCGCGGCGCACGGCACTGGCGTAGCTCATCGCTTCCGGCTGGGGCTGCGGTGCTTCGGAAAACCCAAGCGATTGCCGGACTTCCTCATGGACAATGTCGGCAATCGAATCTACTCGACGCTGCAGCGAAGGTAACAGAGCTTGCGCAACTCCTCCTGCACGATCGCTCGGATGGTTTCGCGCAAGTCGTTGGTGGCCAGTGAGTGCACTTCGAAATAGGTTGCAGACAGTGGTGTGTGGCTGTACTGTTTCGTTTGCATGTCAAGTGTTTTTTCAATAGTTGTAGCCTCGGTGAGGAATTCGGCTAACGTTGTGGGTGGGCTCCGGACAAGTCCTGCGAACAGTTCTCATTTAACACCCCGCATGAGCAGGTGAACTTTGCAGCGTCGGCCTGGTGAAAAAGTCTAGTCATCTCTTCCGTGAAGGTGGTGATGTTTTTGTTAGGCAGCTGCACCCGGGTCTCCAGCAAGGAAGCAGCCCTTTCTTTGCGGACGACGCTTGTGAACGTATGCAGGAATGCGCTGCGGAAAAGGTTTTGGGTCTGAAGTGAAGACTCCCAATTCCCAAAACAGGTTCTTGCCCATCTTTCAGGTAGTAGTAGACAAGACGCAGCTTGTCTTCGGTGCTCCAGTTGTTAAAGGCGGTGACACGGTCGTATGTTTCAAGCCAGGATTCCAGGTCTTCGAGTGATGACCCGCGGAAAGTTGCCGGCTCCCTGGGTTGCCGGAGCAGAATCGGTGCAGGCGGCACAGGGGTTGTCATCCTCGCTGTGGTCGAGGTCAGGGTCTTGGTATGCCAGGTCTTTTCAGGTAGAGGCCCGTACTCTGGCAGTAGACCTTGTTGTCGGCGGATTGCTTACTGCTCGGCGTTGGCGTCGATGTCTTCTTAGCGACTTGGGCTGTGTTCACGGCTTGACGGGGGCATCCGGAACATGAACAAATAGCACCTCCACCAGATAATGGTGGAGGTGCTGTTTCTGTGTTGCGTTTGCGCTAACCATCATGAGCAATTTTTAACTCACCCAATTCTCTGGAGTAGAGCACCAAGTCGGGCTAGTTGGTTTAGATTCATAATGACGACTAAAACTGCGCTAAAAACACAAAGACAAAGACGAGAAAAACAGGACTCGTGCGAGTCCTGTTTTCCTTGTCTTTGTCTTTGTGCTTTTAGCGCAGTTTTAGTCGTCATTATGAATCACCCAATTCGCTACCCTCCTCCACCAAATGTCACGGGGTCGTGACGTTGACGAAGGCAGCAATCGGAGTGTCCGAGAAGAAACTCCTTATTTGGCCGAACTTGTAGCCGGGAAACGGAAAGTCAAACTACAGCAATACACACTGTACACTGATAGCGGCAAACAGAGCGTCGGCTGTCGATAATCTGATCTGCGGTAAGGCGGTAAGGGCATTTACACATGTTAAGGGGTAACAGCGCGAACACATACCCACAATAGAGACTCTCTTGTGGGTGTGTGTTCGCGCTTTTACCCCATTAACCTACGATGAACCAACTTGCCCAAGAAGAAGTACTAATAATGATTTACACATGTGACATGGAACTTTTCAGCCTTATTGCTGGTGGTCGCGTTAGTTCCAGAATAGACTCGACTGTTCACGTTTCCGTGCTCAAGCCTAACAGATAATCCTAAAATAATCTGGAACGTTCCCAGACATTCTGGCGCAGTTTGTGCAAGGCAGCAATAACACGTGTGAGGGGGCGGTAACATATAACGTAGAAAGAAAATAGTGCATGTGGCAATATGTTAAGACTCCAGCATTATCTAAATAACACTTTAGCATGGTGTAAGCTATGACTAACGGAACTTAACACATCTAAAAGCAAAACAATGAGAATTACCCGTAATCAATCGGCCTGCCCTACTTACTTAACAATACTCCCCTTGATCAAGTACTATCTTATAAATAACTATATTATAAATAATTAGTTAAATAAATATTAAATATTAAATAAATATTAAATAAAAATTATAAATAATTAGTAACAATCTTTCATGGAAAGGCACATCTAATACATAACATCAAAAGCTAACTGCATGTTTGGGTATCTCAAGCAAAACTTTTCTTTAGCTCCACTGAAACTAAAACAACAACTCTACATGACTGATGTTAGATGTAACATTGAATACGAATGCTCGATATGGGACCCTGGCCATGCTACTCTAGCAAACATAATCCAAAATGTGCAAAATCGAGTGGACTGATTCAACCTTAACAATTACCATCGAACTGCTAGTGTCACGAATATGAAACTAATACCCCTGTCACACGGGGTAACTTAAGTGCACTTTGAGGGAGTGCACTTCGCCGCTAGTGCCATTCGCACGCTGTCACACGGGAACGTTTAGTGACACTCGCTGCAAAGCGCACTTGCCGGCGAGTGCGTTCCCCAAACTCACTTCGCTGAGACGGAGTGTCTAGCCTCGATAGCAGTGACTCGAAAATAAGTTAAGTAGGTTATTATCCGAAGCAGAGTTCATAGCATTTTTGAACTATCGTTTCCTTTATTAGGAATATTCTTATGCATTAAAACATTAAAACATACTATAATACAAAAAACTACTTTGCTATTCTCGTTCTTGGGCAGTTTACAGCCCCGACCGCCAGGGGCATGCCCAGCGCACGCCGTGCAATGGCTGCAGCCGCCGCGTTTGTACGTAAATTTTATTTTAAGGGCTGGTTATAGCTGTAACACAGTATTACTTAAGAAACATTGCCTGAAATAACAAATACCTGTTATGCTACTTAAGTACCCATCGCCATAACAATCATTTCCAAAGTGCACTTCCCTTTCTCGTGTAGCAGTGCGCTGCCAAAGTGCCATTCTGGGGGCGTAAGAGCACTCGGTCAAAATGACACTAAACTTGCCAGTGTGACCGGGGTATAACACTTGGCATTGCCGTCCTTTCTTCTCATAGGAAGTTATCTCGTCTTTCCCTCTTTCACAAGATCTACTATCATAACCATGAGCTCAAGTCCCAATACATTACACCAGCATCTTATATCTCTCCACGTGTTGATGATCCCTTCAAAGTTCATGTACCTTCACAGCGCACAGTCACCTACTGTCGCGTTGATAAGTTCGAAAGGGGTGGGGGTTTTAAGGGGTCTTTACCGCAAGCACGGTGTACATACATACCCAGATGTGCTGGTAGATTGAACATCACAAAAACCTCTTCTTAGTTGGCTGCTAGTCTTACTATGTATAACATTCCAATTTGTTGCTATCACACTGATTGCTTTGCTCTTGCGGTAAAAGTGCGATTTTTTATTACTAGCAACTGTCTAACATTTCTTTCACATCTTCCATCGAAATGTCTGAGAGAATGTGAGAAGCAATGTGATACAATTGCAGAAAGCTGGTGAGCCACATAATTTAAGCCTCCGTCTTTTGGAGATCGAGAAGACTGCAAGCGCTCAAAATGTGTTGCCGCAACAAAATGACCACACAAAACCACAGTTGTTGCTGGCTGACAGATGCAACTTGTTATTGAAAGTTTAATTCATATGAAAAGCTCTGCTACAAGAACTTGGTGTGCTCCACTGCAAGCTGCATCCCTGTTTACCCCACAAAGGAAGAGCACGAGAAACACTGGCATATGTACCAAGGGCTTGCGGCACGTGGAAACGCATAAGCTTGGCAGTGAAATTAAATTGCAACAACCGCTGTGATCAGTGCATACAGTACTGTTGTATTCATTGCGAACAAGTGACAAACAATCGCAGGCACGCTGGATGAACTCACACAGAAGAGGCACCTACGAGTGGCCACAGCAAGATACGTGCTTGCACACTCTTCCAGTGACTGGCAATGTTTGCTAGTGCAGTTTCCCACTGCGATAGTCGACCAGTTCGACACTAGCATGAGGGTTAAACAGCTTTCACTCTGCTTGTGAACCAGTAATACGACCACCTTGCATTGAATCAAAATAGGATGTGCCATACGGCACAAGCGTCTCATGGACAACACAAGACAAATGAACCCTTGAGGGTAGATTTTTTTATTGCTGATTTAAATTCTTCACGCGAATCTATTTCAAAAAAATATTGCCGTCACTTTTTTTGGGTGACCATAAAGTGACAAAAAAATCATTTGTGTTACATGCACATGGTTTTTTCATGAGTAACAGCGAGGTAAATTATTTTTAAAAAACCTATACGACGTTAAGTATAAGTTATACGTTGCAATAAACATCTGTGTAGTTCACAGATGTACAAAAATAAGTGCACGAAGTGGCGTCAAGTGGAAACACGGTGAGAAAAAAGTCACTTTTGATCCAGTCAGCAATGTCTCGCCGCGCACGCTCTTGAGATGTCGCTCGCTCATCAACATCCGAGTCTTGACTCATAAGTAACTCCTCGTATGACAGGCTGACATTTACTGTATCAGATTCTGAATCGGCAGTTTGGCTGCAATTCCTCCGAATCGCCACTAGACTCACTTGCAGCAGAGTCACTTGCAGACTCACTTGCAGCATACTTTCGTAGTGCAAACAAACTGCATGGGTGAGCACACTCAACAAAACTGTGTAGTTGTGAGCGTGTCCGGAAAGCAAAAACAAGTCCCAAACCTATAATAATCATTCGTCTTATTGCCAACAAGATGGAAGCGGTTTTTGTGAGTCCCCAAAACAGGAAACGCAACCACAGCAACATCGTTTGTGTCAGTCAGTGCCTGCATGGAAACAGGCGTAAGCGCGTACCGGGGAGCAATAAATGAGAGAGTAACAAATCGGTCACCTTTTGAAATATTGTAAACCAGAAAGCCATCAGTTTTGCGGGCGCAACAAGCGGGAACCGGCCGAAAGACAAAACCGAAACTAGCCGCCGCACCGCTGTAGTGCAAAGCATAAAAAAAAAAAAAAAAAACATCGGCGCAAGAAAAACATTCTATATATTCCCGCGATGTGGCAGCACATGCCAAGCTAGAAAAACGATCGAAAAAGGCATTTTTTAAACATACATGCGATCACGTACACCTTTGAATATCTTGAGAGTGTTAGCAGATGACATACATGTATGTCATTGACCCTGAAAGAGTTAAAAGAAGGACAAGAACTCGCGACCAGTATCTTGCAAAGCCTTTTTTCCCCCTCTGCAAATGCACGGAGCAGGATGGGTGGGCCAATGCGCTTTTGGGTTGTGCGCCTATTGCAGAAACTTACTTAGCACATGTGTTACAAAATAGCTCAAGCAGTGATTGCAATTATCATTTGAGAAACAAAAACAGATGTGATCATGAATTTCTGTTTTAAATAAATGATGATCATTCCAGAGGTTCTTACTCTCCTTTCATCATCATGTACAGTTGTTAGTTCATCACTTTCGGTAGTTAGGATTTAATTTAAGGGGAGATACGGTATTTTTTGTGACAATTAATTATGTTTGGTCATTACACTTTTGTTTCTCCAAATATCAATGCTGAATTCAGATTAGAAATCGATTTTATCCAGGCTATGTCAATCTGGCCTCAGCCACAGTGCATGGTGAAGTTGATGTGGTAAAGAGGACAGCATGAACCATGCGGCCAAGCACCAAGGCACGCACTTCGTAAAGTGCCATTACTACCTCCACGTGGAGATAAGTTGAAACTCAAAACTCAAAAGAACAGCTGTGAAATTGTTACGAAATTGTAATACGCACCCACATAAAATGTCATGCAGGAAATGTATCATACTTTTAGTTCTTTATCTAGCGACATGGCAGGAAGTCAAATTCTGTGAGTGACTTCCTGATGTAAGCACTGGCGAGCCAAAGTTCTTTGGGAGTCCGCACCAGACTACACTCTAATCCTGACCAACAAACAGGTGTTAGCTGAACATCCCATACATAAGCACCTGGTTCGCTGTCTGCAAGGAACAATGCAAGGTGCTGTGGAAGCTCAGCCGCAATGGCTACCTTGTGGTTCAACAAGGGATATTCAAGCTTTGAGCACATTCTTCAAGAGCTTGGTGTCTGATGTCACCCTGGCCCACTCACATGACCAGAGGCGAATAAAAAAATGCAAGACAGCCTCGGTTATCATTGCCCCGTGGTGAAGAGAGTTTGCCTCAATGGCTGGGAAGGATTAGCATATGGAGCTGGACAATTCCAAATGCACTGGTTGTGTAAAGGGTGCATTGTTGTGTGGTTTCACAAAGTTTCATGCAAGTCCGACTGTGCATTGAAGAATACAGATGTTTACAACTTTCAATTGCGTTTTTCTCAATGTGCTTTTTAGGAAATTTTCATGTGTCGTTCACATATGTTTGAGCACTTAAACTCGTCAGATCTTAACGAAATCTTGCACAGAGTATCGTCATACGAGTGCCGACATCTACATAAAATCTTGATATCCATTACACATTTTTTAATTTTATAGTTTAAGATGCCAATAGTGCAAGTGTGAAATATAGACTTGGTAACCTAGATTTTTTGTTTGAAAAGGAAATGGCCATACCCACATTTTAGGTAGCTTTCGGCATCCTACTACTCATGTGCAGCAAAACGAGCCACATCGAGATACTCTGTTAAAATTTTTAATAAGCTATAAATGGTGCACAAAAAGCCCCATATATTCCTATCCATCTTATTCGAACTCAAGAAATATTACACCTACAATAAAACTAATCGCAGTTTTTAAATCAGCATCATAAACTCCACTGGTGGTTGAAATTTCAAAGGCGTAGGTTGAAAGACAACAAAAACACAGTCTCGAGTAGCACCACACTGGAATGCACAGGCTTTTACTGTAGCTGCACCAGAGAGGGACAAGAAAGGTGCCGTCTTCATGTGTCGTTCTAACTTTGTGCAAGCTCTGATGCAGCTATTTTATTGCATCCTTTTAGCGGGCAATTTAGCAGGCAATCAAGAGTCTGCCTCATGCAAAACATACGCCAAAATGTTGCAGCGTCGCCGGCGGTGGTGGTGGTGAAGAACAGGGGCGGCCCCGTTCGATGGGCCATGGCTGCAGAAGAGATGGAATTCACAATTAGCCCAATGTGATCCATCAATATGCTCTGTCTACAGCAAGGTCACACTGCATATTTTAGAGACTCGCACAATACAAAACTCCGATTTCACACGGACCTACACAACTCACAGGAATACCTACACATTTTTATAACGTTATTCCATGCATGGCAGCATTCTTTGTTTCACTATCTATGGACATGCCTCTTAGGATGTGCTGGCTTCCCCATACTAGTGTGCATGGTAAAACATCAAGTGAACATTGCAGCTGCACCCGTGGTGTTGAGGCTCGCACCAGAACAACTTGTAGCACTTGGAAATTATGACAGTACTAACCATAAATGAGCAGACAAACGACGACACTGCGTTGGTTCCCAACTATAGGGTTTGTCATTGCATTAATTCCCGTGTACCAACTCATCCAAGTATCCACTTTAATAATGTACCAATATTTAATGGCAACTCTCTTTTCTTGCCCGCATGCATGGTGTAAGATATACAGTGCAATCCACTCATAACAATATTGACAAAACAAGAAAATTTGATCATTACAACCAACTGTCATTATATCTGGGCCAGCAAAAAAAAGAAAAAGAAAAGAAAGAACACGATGTTTTATGTACGGCTGCTATAGCATCAGTACATAACTTTTTTTTTTCTTTCTTGAAGTTGCGTCACCAGACTGAAGGGTGCATGTGCCTCATCACCTGAAGAGCACATTCATCTTGCACTGTGCCCCCTTGGTGGAACGATGATCACCATCAAACTGTGCAGTGCCAACCGGCAGCGCTGAGGTGATCCTATCGTCCTCTGACGCATATCAGGTGGCCCCTAAAACCCCTCGTGACTTTTTAGCAGTCAAGCCTCACCACCCCACACGAGTCAGTTATTCTCTCTCCCTAGTATCTACACCCACCCAGGTGTCATTAAGACAGAAAGGTGAACTGCCGTTTCATCAAAGGCATTGAACTTGTTGGCACAGCTTCATACCAACGGACAAGAAAGGCAGACAGGACTTGGCACTGACTAATAACATGGGCATTCATTTCATAGGTACAAATATATACGTGCTCCTTTGGAAAGGGAAATAACAAAAAGAGGGGGAAAGGCAAAGTCCTACACATGCATCCCGACTATAGTCCATGAAATGCAATGTTCAAATGCGGATATGATTTATCTCCTTGTCAGTTTGTACGATTGACGGTGCGCATACGCACGAAGGCCCAATGGAATGAATTGTGAAAGCTTCGTAGATTTCCCGGGCACGGCAATCACAGTATCTGCAGAAAATGCACGTCTGTTCGAAATTGGGAGTGAGGCCACACTCAGCACAGTGGATTGACAGGTTGCTTTCCGTACTGGTCTAGAGATCGTGCTCTTTAGATGGTTGTTGACGCAGCGATCCATATGTCCGGCCTAAACAATAATAATGCCATGTCTTTCACTTACAACAGTGCCCGTTTGGCAGTTTCCCCACTACACATAGCGTTCTTTTTGCTCCGACTTGCAGGGAAGCTTTTTCTCTTGGTGGATATTTCTGATTGCCCAAGTTGGTGCTTCCTGTCAGACATATTTGTAGCACATTTCTTTTTGATGCTACTTTTCTTTTTCCAGGAAGGGGATCGGCACTACAAGGATGGAACAGACAGAGGTGTGGAGCTTGTCCTTTTGCTACTCGTGAGAAACTAGAGGTTAGTAGGATCCTCAGCAAATCAAATACCATAAGGAAGAAACTCCAAAACACACTGAAGGTGTGAATAATGGGTATGAATACCAAAGATGGCTTAGGTAAAATAAGCTACAGTTGAACATTGTGAAAACAACGTGCGCCTCGTTCTGCACATCTAGTAAACTAATAATGACAAAATTAATGCTAACATTTGAAAGACACCACATAAAACCAGGTAAGAGATCACGAATTTCTGGAGTTGGTTCCAGGAAAATAACACGAAAAACAGACACAAATAATCTAGCTAAAGGCTATCCTCAAGTTGGTCTATAGACCTACTCCAATGTTTGTAAACACCGGTAGGCGCCGCTGACATACTGAAGCGCTTGCAGCGACATTGCAGCGCGTAGGCTCCGCCCAGCCGAAAGCTTGCTACCGCCCTCTATGACCACGTGACAACTGGCACAGCAGCTGCAAAGCTGCCTCTGAGCACTGCGCATCAGGGCGCCTCCCGCGTGTTTACAAGGAACGGCCTGGCGGCCACGACAAAGGAAGTTTTCGTGGCCCCAACAAGGACTCTGAAATGAACATATTGCCACGTGCGTTACTTATTATCACTTTTGCTGTATTCGGTTTTCGCCGAATAACAAATTTGTTGGGTCCCAAAAGTGTGTTTTTTGTAACCAATACATGTGTTATGTTAAATGAACTTTCAAACTTTCAAAGGCTGTCAGCAACGCTCAGCGCAAACCGCGCCTCATTGTTCGAGAAGCTTTGTGATTATTGTAGATCATTTTTTTTTTTAGATTGCATGCAAGACGCGAACACTCGAGCTTATTCTAGAGATTGCGCAACAACCAGCGATATCGCTGGAAAGTTCGATAGCGCCTGTATAAAAGCCGACAAGCTTGACCGCTTGTCAGTTTTCCGACGGCCGATGCCCACTTCGCCACTATCAGTTTACAGCGTGTATTGCTGTAGTTTGGGTTTTCATTTCCCGGCCATAAGTTCGGCCAAATAAAGTTTCATCTTGACCACGCCAGCTGTTGTCTTCGTCGAAGTCAGGACCCCGTGACATTTGGTGGAGGTGCTGTTCGTTCACGTTCCGTATGCTCCGTCAAGCCATGAACCCAGCAGCACACCAACAGCCGTCACTACAATCTTCAACGACGCTTCGTGGAGTACCAGCCCGGCAACCGTGTCTGGGTCTGGACACCAATACGACGACGCGGACTGAGTGAGAAGCTTCTTCGACGATACTTTGGTCCGTACAGGGTACTTCGACGTCTCGGCGCACTCGACTACGAGGTCGTCCCCGACGGCATCACGAACTCTCAGAGGCGCTGAGCTCGACCCGAGGCCGTGCATGTGGTGTGCCTTAAACCGTACTATGCTCGTTAACGCACCTGAGCACTCTAATGTTTGCTTGCTTAGTTTTCTTTAGTATTGCATGTATTCATGTTGTTTTTAAGCATCGGGACGATGCTTTTTCAGAGGGGGGCATTGCCACGTGCGTTTCTTATTATCACTTTTGCTGTATTTGGTTTTCGCCCACAAAGGCTGTCAGCATTGCTCAGCGCAAACCGCGCCTCATTGTTCGAGAAGCTTCGCGATTATTGTAGATCATTTTGTTTAGATTGCATGCAAGACGCGAACACTCGAGCTTATTCTAAAGATTGCGCAACAACCAGCGATATTGCTGGAAAGTTCGATAGCGCCTGTATAAAAGCCGACGCGCTTGACCGCTTGTCAGTTTTTCCACGGCTGACGCCCAGTTCGCCGCTATCAGTGTACAGCGTGTGTTGCTGTAGTTTGAGTTTTCATTTCCCGGCCACAAGTTCGGCCAAATAAAGAGTTTCATCTTGACCACGCCAGCTGTTGTCTTCGTCGACATCACGACCCCATGACAATATAAAAACTATGTTGACGTGCAACTCTACCTCTGATAACGTCACAATAACATCATGTATCTTAATGCCACGAATGTGACTGATTCGCACGTAGACATGTGACCTAGACTACAGTCACACGTGTACATTTTAATTTGTTAACTAATGCAAGAATAGACCTCTCAGGTACGCAAGACGCTATTTGCTGTGGTATGAAAATTACAAACAGGTGCATAATCGTTCCGGTAAATCCTCACACATAAACACATTTCCTGGGTTAGTTACTCATTCAAACGTGAAGGGCCATCTTGGTGACACTTAACTCTTTCACTACGGCGCCATAGGCCATCGGACAAGGAGTTCCGATGACTTTGAATCTCCCGCAAAATTTAAAACCGGCACGCAACAGACAACTAACGCCATCTGGCACGCGTACTGAGAACTACTCTTTTAGTTCCGGCTTTTTTTTTTTTTTTTTTGGCTTGCGGAGGCGCCGTCGAAAGTGGAACTTTAAATCGAAGGTCGCGTCGTGTTTGGAGAGAATGGCGACCCGTCCGTGTCGCGCGCCGCGACAGCCGACTCCCGTTGCAAGCACTTCGGCCGCTTCTACTTCTGATTTTGATGATCCAAGCAGCAGTGATGGATCCAATAACGATGCGGGATCGTCAGATTTCAGCTCTGATGAAGATGTTCCCGCTCAAGTGCTACGGATGTCAACAGGTGCTCGCGGGTAAGCTTCGTTTCTGACTTCACGCTGTATTGATACGAAAACCCGCTTCACATTTGAAGACTGCAGTTTTATTTTTGTGTATAGGGTCTCAACAAGCTACGGCCAGGATATTTTGCCGAATACACCGCACCGGATCAAGTTTGCACCCACGAGACAACCCGGTGCCTATGTCGGAGCAGCGCTGCGGAGTGACGCACGTTGATTCTCGAGAGCGCTGGATCTTTTTCTCGTTTTTCACGACAGAAGTAGTAAAGACATTGTGTGACAACACAAATAAATATGCGTGGATGCATATTCTGGAACGGCAGACAAAATCTCGACGTGACGGCTCCTGGGAAGAAGTTACACCACTGGAGATGCTGAGATTGATTGACATCATCATCTACATGGGAGTTGTCGAAGTGCCATGACTGCACTTGTACTGGAGAGCATCAGGAATATTCAGTGGCCTTCTCCCACGAAATATAGTGCCGAGGGACTGTTTCTTCACGCTGCTGTCTTTCCCGAGCGTAGGGGATCCAGAAGACTTGGCAGCTGCGGCATCGGATGGCAAGACTAGGAGGGTGTCCGGGCTACTGCGCCACATCAATTAGGAATCTGTGAACTTGTTCCAACCACAGCGTGACCTCTCTGTTGATGAGCGCATGGTTAAATCTAAAGCACGATCAGGAATTAGACAATACATTCGAGACAAGGTGACAAAATTTGGGTATAAACTCTGGGTGCTGGCAGACTCAAGAACAGGATACACCCTGCAATTTTTTGTGTATACTGGAAAGCGTGTGGCATCAGGACAGCATGGTCTAGCCTATGACGTGGTGAACAAGCTTCGCACACTGTACCTGGACCAAGGATACAAAATTTTCATGGACAATTTTTATACTTCAAAAAAACTTTTTGAACACCTCTTCGAACGCAAGACTCTTGCATGCCGGACAACTTGCAAAGACCGCCGATGTTTTCCAGTTGAGTTGCAAGACTCTTCATGAGAAAAGAAGGCACAGCGCAGTGATGTTCGATGGATCTGCGATGGTAACGTCCTGTACATGCAGTGGAAAGACCGGTGTGCTGTAAACCTCACAAGCACTATTCACACTGCAAATCAGCATGTTCCCGCCAAACAAAGATAGAGAAGGAGGGCCCAGTGGGCTCTGAGAGTCATAAAAAAGCCACTCCTTGTCCATGAGTACAATGGTGGAATGTTAGGCATTGACAAATCCGACCAAATAATTGCCACGTACAACGTGCTTAGAAAATGCGTGCGCTGGTGGAAGACACTGTTCTTTCACTGCGTGGACATTGCATGCGTGAACAGTTTTATACTATTCCAGGAGCACCGAAAAGAGAACTTGGCAGTGCCCGAACTTTCTCGAAGCACTTACTTCGACCAGCTTGCATTTAGAGAAGAATTAAATTCAGCAGATTTTCGAATACGACGAAGTGGCACAAGCTCGTGCTCCCTTCTCCCCCCCCTTCTCACCCTTGGACCCCGTTCGGCACCAACCAATAAGAATGAAGAAAAGAGAAATTGCAAGATTTGCTATGAAAAAACAAAGGCACAGAACAGAACAAACGTCTTCTGCTCCACTTGCAATGTATCCCTTTGCTTCCTGCCCTCATGCGACTGCTTTGCCGAATGGCACAGCCGTCAACGCTCCTAGATTGACGGGTCCCGAAAAATGCACAACGTGGTGTACAGAATTGGTATCTATGGAAAGCACCGGATAAGGGGACTATCAACATTTTCTATACTTCAGAATTACGAAAATAATTTTGTAGCTGAGTACATTCGCTTACTTCTATCTGTTTATACCTTTCATTGCATTTATTTTGTTTATTTGACAAATAAAATCTCAATAATTGTAAACCTGACAGCATTTCCATTTTTTATATAAAAAGCCTCACCAATGGGCTACAATTTCATGTAATGTTAAATGCGTTTAGTTGTTCAAGAGAAAAAAAAGATGTTTTCTGGAAGCACTGTAAATTGGTCAATTTCATGCCGTAACGAAAGAGTTAAATCGGCGATACAGGTGCAAGAACGTATTAAACAATTACTGTCAGATTTGCCATGGTGAATCCGACATGTAGATACACAACCGCAGATTAGCTAGATTGTAGATGAGGTGTAGACATATGTAGATATGCAACCGCAGGTCGCGGCTCTGCCCGTACGTTGAAGTCGAGACCGCGAAGGCCCACAGCCCATAAACAGACTTGCAACATTTCACACTTGTAGTTTGCCTGTGGAGAGACATGGAATGTCTTAATGCGTATCGCAGCCAGAACAGCCGTGTCCAATGAACTTGTGTTGCATGTGTCATCGCAGCTGCATACTATTTGGAAAAGTATAGCCGAAGTAGTGCTTTCGTTCGCTGCTGCGTTGCTGAACCGAGCCACACCTTTAGTAATGTAGAGTACTGTGCGAGTTGGTATAGATTCATGTCGAAGCGAGGCGCGAGGAAAAACAGGACACGGAAAAGAACACACAGGACAGGCGCTAGCTGGGAACACTTTTAGTTCAGGCGAATACTACAAAATCCTTTTGACCCCTCTGACTTCCACATTTTTCAATCGTGATAATTCTCCGCATATTACAAAGCTGCCCACACTGCTTACGTATTCTGCTCTGAGGTAAACATGCTTCCAATGGCTCGACACAATGCTTATGCCAAAAAATGTGCGGGGCATTACAATGGCACACTTTTCCCAAAGCTACTGCTTGGTCAGATAAAACAAGCCACGAAAACAGTTCATTTTTTGTCACATAACTATTGAGCCGGCGTCGCAGACGAGTTCTCATGTTTCACAGCTGTGGCCAATTTCTTGTGATGGTCTTCATAAAAAGAAAGCGGACAGAAGCTTATTCTGCTTCTTTGGTGCCTTCCCGTGTAATTAACCGTAAAGCATCTCGTCGGCAAACATTTTTTTTTTCCGTTGCACGACGGCAAACAGCACATGCACCAATGAAAACATGGCAGCAACTGCATTAGGCACAGCGGCTTTTGCCTACTACGTGAAACTTAACGGCCGATGACAGCACCACCGCATTTTCGTGACGTATGTCCGGTCATTATCGTGACGTATGTGGGATGCCGTGTCGATGGAAGGACGCATCCCAACACAAAACACAATGACTGTTTATTAGCGTAGTAGCAGCAGCGAGGCGAGCATACCGACGCTGCACTCAGTCGGGTAGCGAAGGAATGATCACTTCTGAGCTTGGCAGCTTGGTTTTATAGCCACCATCGGTGACGTAAGCCTCCGGTGAAGCTGCGGTGGCACTGTCCCTTATCGCTGGCGTGGTGTAGCATGCAGCCGTGTCACGCCAGGCTAGCTAGTGACGAGGCGGAGGCTGCGCCGGTTTGTGCGCAGTGTGTCGCCACATCACCCCCCCAGTGGAGTGCAGAGCCCTCAGGGTCTGTAGAAATCTGGGAGGCGTACCAGACGTCCAGAGCGTGTCGTGACCGGAGCGGGCTGCGATGTCGACGGCTGTGGATGAAGTGGCGCTGCCCGGTTTGCTCAAAGCGATGTATGCGGGCTTGAGCCGGTCAATCGAGACGCGGATGTCGTTCCCGTTCAGGCGCAGAGTAAAGTTTTTGTTATCGCGATGGACGACCAGGTAGGGTCCGCTGCAGGATGGCTGGAAAGGCCTGCAGACGGTGTCGTCGCGGAGGAAAGCATGGGTGCACGATGCTAGCTTTTTGAACACGAAAGGTGTAGGCTTGCAGTGGTGGGCTGCAGGTGACGGGTGTAAGGCCGCGATGGTGCGTCGGAGCCGGGCGACGAAGTCGGTGGGATTTGACGTCGTAGTGCTGGATGGCAGTGCAGCGAGAAATTCACCTGGGAGACGGAGTGGTTCCCCAAAGACGAGCTCTGCTGGTGTAGCGTGGATGTCCTGCTTGAAGGTGGCACGAAGACTGAGGATGACGGCTGGGATGGCCTCGAGCCAGGTTCAGTCTGGGTGGCACATAATGGCTGCTTTGAATTGTCGGTAGAAATGCTCGATCATTCCGTTGGCGCAGGGGTGGTAACTGGTGGTCCTCAAGCGTTCAAAACCGATGGTCAGGCGGAGAAGCCTGAAAAGGTGTGACTCGAAACGTTGTCCATGGTCGGTGGTTACGCGGCGGGGTGTGCAAAAACGAGCAATCCAGCTGGTGAAGAAGGCCAAGGCGACGTCTTCCGCGGTGATTCCCTCGAGGGGCTATGCCTTGGGCCATCGAGTGTACCGATCGATGGCGGTGAGGCAGTAGCGATACGGTCCAGCCGGGGGAAAGGGTCCTATGATGTCGAGGTGGACGTGCTCAAACCGACCAGAGGGCTGAGGGAATGTTCCGAGCAGTGACGTGACGTGCCTGGTGACTTTAGCGCGTTGGCATTGAATGCAGGAGCGCGCCTGGGTGCGACAATCCCGCTGCATGGAGGGCCAGACATAGCGGTCAGCCACGAGGCATGTAGAGGCACGTATGCCTGGATGGCTGAGGTTGTGGAGCTCGTTGAAAAGACCACGGCGATGGGACAGGGGCACATAGGGCCTGCTTCGTCCTGTCGACATGTCGCAACAGATTGTGGTTGTCGACCCTGGAATGGGGACTTGTTGCAGCTGTAGTGAGGACCTGCCCTTGAGAAGTTCCTGCAGTTCGGCGTCAGTAGTTTGAGCCTCGGCGAGGATGTCCGCTGTTATCTACGCAGAGCTGATGGCTGCTACACGTGAAAGCGCTTCGGCGACCATGTTGTCTTTCCCGCTGACATGTTGGATGTCGGTGGTGAACTGTGCAATGAACGAGAGTTGGTTCTGCTGTACAGGCGAGAGTTTGTTGCAACGTTGAGAGAAGGCGTAAGTAAGAGGCTTGTGGTGGGTTGGCAAGGATATCCCGGACCTCGCTGGCATAACGTGCGTCCAGGTGGGCGACGACGTAATCGTAGCAGGTCCGGTCTTGCGTGATGTGCGCCAGGGAGAACTGGACCTCGACCTGGGCGAACCAGACCTCAGGCAAATCCACCCAAAATGGCAGGAGCTTGACAGCGACACGCCAGGTGTCGTATGAGGCAGCGTGCAGGATGCCTTCTGTGGGAGCTCTGATGTCCTCAGCGGAGCCGGCAGGCACGGCCTCAGTTGTGGAGGCGTTGCGAGAATGCTGCTATTGCTGGGTCTGCAGTTCCTGCTGAAGTTGCTGCACTTGCTGGCGCAGAGCGATGAGGGCTTCTGGGTCGGCCACGGCGGTGCGGTTTGTTCAGTTTCCGGGTCACCAGATGTGGGATGCCGTGTCGATGGAAGGACGCATCCCAACATAAAACATAATGACTGTTTATTAGCGTAGTAGCAGCAGCGGGGCAAGCATACCGACGCTGCACTCAGTCGGGTAGCAAAGGCATGATCACTTCCGAGCTTGGCAGCTTGGTTTTATAGCCACCGTCGGTGACGTAAGCCTCCGGTGACTCCGCGGTGGCACTGTCCCTTATCGCAAGCGTGGTGTAGCATGCAGCCATGTCACATCGGGCTAGCTAGTGACGAGGCAGAGGCTGCGCCGGTTTGTGCGCAGTGTATTACCACACGTATGTCCGGTGGAATTCACCTATAGCATAGGTTCTCAAACTGGGTTCTGCGAAACCCCCCGAGTTCCGCGAAGAGCATTTGAGGGTTTTGCGAGCGATCAGAGTGAATGTGACTTGCTCGCATTTTACCACCATTAGCACCTAATTCATTGATTAGACAAGAAAGTTTGCATTGCATTTTCCCTTTAACAAAGCCATCGCATGCCACACGCAGGGTATCAGAATGAAATGTTTTTTGTTTCTGTTTTAGTTTCGTTCCACAGCAAAAAGTTTTGTTCCGTTTCTGTTCCGGAACGAAAAAGAATGTTCCGTAATGGTTCGTAACGGTTTTCTTTTGTATGCAAAAAATTTGAAGTTATCATAAAAAACATTGCATTTGTGATGTAGTTACTTGCCCTCCTCTTAAGGAAGTGGGACAAGGGTGAAACACGTTCTTCAGAGGAGCAGAAGTAACTGTACCACCCAGACATCATACTTTGAGCGCAAACAGGAAGAAAAAGGACGAACTGGCTAAGAAGAGGAAAGGCAGAGAAGAAGACAGTGCACAGGGCAAGCGCTAAACATCAACTGGCTTTATTTAGGAAAGAAAACCACGGAAAAGACAGATCACCTAAAGCGCATGCGCGCAGCCGTAGCATAGCTAATCAATCATCGACCTGAATAGTCTGAACTCGTTGCCGTACAAATGTATGGACGTGTCACTAATACACTCTGTGCCCTTGCTCTTAATATAGAAAGCTTCCAGCAACTCCCTTCCCAAGGTATCACCACCCCTACCCAAGGTATCACCACCCCTATCATGTGGGAAGACCTACATAAGTCAAACCGGGAGGTGCATCAACGATCGTGCGCGGAAACATGAGTTGTCGTTGAAAAACGGTAGTAATGCGCATTTACCGGTCCATTGCTCAGCCTGCACGTGTGCACCGCGGCTAAGCGAGATCAAGATTCTGGGTAGGGGTAGTGATACCTTGGGAAGAGAGTTGCTGGAAGATTTCTATATTAAGAGCAAGGGCACTGAGTATATTAGTGACACGTCCATACATTTGTAAGGCAACGAGTTCAGACTATTAAGGTCGATGATTGATTAGCTATGCTACGGCTGCACGCATGCGCTTTAGGTGATCTGTCTTTTCTGTGGTTTTCTTTCCTAAATAAAGCCAGTTGATGTTTAGCGCTTGCCCTGTGCACTGTCTTCTTCTCTGCCTCTCCTCTTCTCAGCCAGTTCATTCTTTTTCTTCCTATTTGCGCTAAAAATATGACGTCTGGGATACAACACCAAATAGCCCAAGAAGAAGTTTTATTGAACTGTATTACGAATTCTTACCAACTAGCACAAACCACTATTAATTTCAAAGTCATAGTATTTATTTTCTCAAAAGATAAATCACGACATTTTTAGTGGGCTCAATGCTTTGTGTCAAGGGAGTGAACACGATCTCAGAAGCAGCACGTCATTGAGTGTACTCTCTGATGTGCGAGAGCGCTGTTCTGATAAAAAGATCGCCAGGTAATACGCCGCACAGTCACAGCGAAAGCTGGAAGAGCGGACTGCGTAGAGCCCGTTCTACAGCTTCTTGGGGCAACTAATACAAGTACACATGAAAATACCCGCTATGCCATAAATCATCGTAATTTTTCTGACGTAGCGAAGTTCCCACTATGCCATTTTTCGCCATTCTTCAGAGGATCGTGGTACCTGCTACACATCTGTAAGGCATTATGTGCACTTTGTGCTGTGGCTGATGATGAAGAATTATGGCTGAGCACTTTGCAGTGGTTGGGAAGCAGTGTTGCGGAATGGGCGCCTCCATTTCATTCCAATCCAATTACGGGGAATTAGAACTTGCCGCAATTCCATTCCTTTCAATTCCTCGAAATGAAAAGCTTATCCCCTTACCACACCAGGAATGCCCGGGCAGTTTAATTCCATTAATGTAATTCCTCAACGTAGGAAAGGCATCTTGATAGTTTTATCGAGTCAAGAATGAACGCCCCATAAAGCTGATGTCATCAGATGCATTAAAAACGGCAAAAGCACGCAATACACGTTACCAAGGTCGAGAGATAGTATAATAGAATGCGTTGCTGGGTTGGTGCATTGTCTGCAAATGAAAGCAGAGCGCAAAAAAGACGGGACACAAGAGACAAGAACACGGGACGGGTGCTCACTACCAACGGATTTTATTACAAAAGAATTGTGGGAAAATATACAAAGGTACGTCACAAGCGCGCCTGCACACACATCACAAAGCTAATCATCACAAAATCTACTGCATATTGCGGCAAAGCAATTGGAACTGCAGCTCCCACAAGCACGCTGATGTCTATAGCTGACGCAATCTGCGCCCTTCGAACTGTTGGAGGCTTTCTACATAAAATGTAAATGCCTCCAACAGTTCGAGAGCAACCGTTTCTCTGCTGCGTGCCAGCACCTTCAAACCAGCAAAGAAAGGCACAAAGCCACACACTGCACAGTGCGCAGGATGATGATGATGTATTGATGTTTTGTGGTGCAAAGGCCAAATCAGGCCAAAGAGCGCCATGTCAATTTATGCTGGGATATAGATGAACCATGATTTACAATGTGTGTGTGATATCATGGCTGTAAAACGGCCTAAACGAGATATATACAACAAATGAAGACATGATGCATGTAGTGCGGTGGGCTATGGGCTACAGTTGATAGAGGTGAGAGATTAAAGTAGATTAAAAGTATATAGCAAGAGATTAGACGTTTCACTGGAGTTCCGTGAACGCGGCACTAATGCCTAAACAAGGCCCTTAACCACGAGGGCGTGGAGACATGTGCCTCTTAAAACTGCCGCAGCAGCAGCCTCTCCTGAGAGGCTGCTCTACGGTACAAAAGGAGCAACAACATGCAATGCTTGGTATTCGTTTAAAAAACTTAAAACAGAGCCTGTGCTGAATAAAGGGTCTGTGCCGAGGAATAGCGCTGGGTGTAGTAGTATCCTTTGTCTAAATGCCAGGGGAAAGTGGTTTTTTCTTAGTGCGTCAAGTTTGCGGCATTCCAGTAATGCGTGGAGGACTGTTAGTGTCTCACCACATTCACCACAGATGGGGGGGTCATTGACAAGAAGCAGGTAAGCGTGTGTACCATATGTATGGCCTATTCTTAGTCGATAGAGAGTGACCTCAGTGCGCCGTACTTTACTACGAGGAGGCCATTTTCCTATCTGTGGTTTAATTAGGTGGAGCTTGTTAGAAGTCCTAGTATCCCATAATCGCTGCCAGTAGTCCCTCACCTTCTTACGCACGAATGCTTTAAGATCTAAGGCAGGAAGACCTATAGAGGGGTTCGTAGGTTTCGTTCCTATGGAAGTCACCATGCTATCTGCGAGTACATTGCCTTCAATGCAACTGTGGCCGGGGAGCCAGCATATTATCACATGTTGGTCTGATAAATAGGCTTTGCACAGGATTGAAAACAGTTCGACAAGAACGGGATTTTTATTTGCATTTAGTGATTTCAGGGCTTTAACAACACTTACCGAGTCTGTGTAGATCACCGCCTTTTGGAGCCTTGTACTATGGATGTATTTAACAGCAGAGAGGAGTGCATAAGCCTCAGCTGTAAAAATACTCGTCTCTAGTTGCAGCCTCTCGCATTCAGAGAACGATGGGCCCACAGCAGCGCAGGACATGCCTACCTTAGATTTTGATGCGTCCGTAAAAAATGCAGGGCACGAGTATTTTGACCGTAACTCTCGGTAGTGCATTTGAATGTGCATTTCTGGAGCGTGCTTAGTTACCTCCACAAAAGACATGTCACACTCTAATACCTGCCACTGCCACGGTGGCACCGACCTTGCAGGGCGCATTAACACATGCTCAAGAGGGACATCCACTTCATAACTTGGGTTCCTCACCCGCAGCGAGAAGGGCCGACCCGCAGCGAGAAGGGACGTCTCGCTGCAGGTCGGTTACTATACAATGTGGCTGAGGTCATATCATTTATAGCTGTGTAAGTGGGATGCTGTGGATCCGAGTGTACAGGGGTGGTCAAAAGTTCCCAGGCCGCAACGCCCGGCCGAGGAGCGGCAGCTCGCTGCTATCGCGGTGCTGTTATCGCAATCACGCCTTGGCGCACGCTGGCGTCGAGCGTGTGCGTGGAAGGGGGGAAGTGCACCTCTCTCCCTTTCTTGCGCTTCCTCCTTGATAAGAAAGCGAGGTATAAACTTGGTTCGTCATGTTTCCTCCCTGTTCGCTCTTCGAATACCGTGCAGCGTGTAGCGGGGCGACAGTGTTCCGGAAACTGACGCGTCATGCTTGCGGCCACATTTCCTAGACACCGTCTAGCAAATGTCTAGCAAATCCATTACAATGGTTTTCGGCTTCATGGAGAATAATATCGTGCGCCCAACTTTCCACTGGCACTGCGGGAGCTCTCTCAGACGTCTGCGCAGGCCAATTCGCTGCATACGAACATGGTCGGAGCCCGAAATGCATTGAAAAGAGCTTGCGTTGGGGCTAGTTGGAACACCTTAGCGGAATATGCAACGCTGCACAGAAGTATACAATTCGAAGATCAAACAGTGAACGAACAGGACGCACCATGTTTATTCCTCGATTTCTTATGAACGAGAGCAAGAAAGGGAGAGGGCTGCACACCCCCCTCCACGCACACGCTCGACGCCAGCGTGCGCCAAGGCGTGATTGCGATAACAGCGCCCCGTTAGCAGCGAGCTGCTGCTCCTTGGCCGGGCGTTGCGGCCTGGGAACTTTTGACCACCCCTGTACATTAACGAAGTAAGTAAAACTTCAATATGACCTCCACTGTACTTGTTCTGAATGCACCAGTAGCCAGCCGGATGCCCAGATATGCACAGGATCTAGCATCTTCAATGCACTTGGGGCAGCAGAATGATAAATTACAGAACCATAGTCCAAGCGTGTGCGTATGAGGCTTTTGTAAAGTTTCATGAGACATTCTCTATCACTGCTCCATGCTGTGTGTAAGAGAATTTTCAGTATGTTCATGGTTTTAAGACATTTATTTTTCAGGTATTTAATGTGAGATGCAAATGTCAGCTTTGAGTCTAGGATCACACCTAAAAATTTCTGTTCTGCGCTCAAAGGTATGCGGTGCCCTTGTAGATGGGTATCGGTACGAGGGGTTAGGCCTCTCTTTCTTGAAAAAAGAACGCAGGAGCTTTTCTGGGGGTTTAGTTTGAACCCATTCTCATTTGCCCAGGTTGACACTTTATTGCGGCCTAACTGTACCTGCCACTCTCATATTGTAAGATTACAGGATTTAAGCCCAATCTGAATATCATTTACATAGACTGAACAAAACATGTTTCGCAGAATGAATGACCGTAGAGAGGTCCTTTTTACGATAAAAAGGGTACAGCTTAGCACTCTGCCCTGCAGTACACCTGTCTCTTGGATAAATGGCTTTGACAGAGCATTTCCTACTCTGACGTGAAAGGTACAGTCACTTAGGTAACTTCCTATCACGTTTAGCATGTTACCTCGAATAACAATTTCGGAGAGGTCTTTCATGATTCCGAATCGCCAGGTAGTGTCATACGCTTTCTCCATATCAAGAAACATGGAAAGGAAAAACTGCTTGTGGATAAACGCATCCCGAATGTAGGCCTCAATACGTACGAGATGGTCCGTTGTTGAACGGCCTTCCCTGAAACCGCACTGATACATATCGAGTAGCTTATTAGTTTCAAGGAAGTACAACAACCGGCGATTTATCATCTTTTCAAATAGCTTACAAAGGCAACTTGTCAGAGCTATTGGCCGGTAGCTTGCTGCACAAGATGGATCTTTGCCTTCTTTTAAGACGGGGATTACGATAGCCTCTTTCCATGCTAAAGGAATATATCCTGCGGTCCAGATGTTGTTATAGATACTCAAGAGCACCATCTGCGCATCGGGATGTAGATGTTGTATCATTATGTACATGACTCTGTCAGCTCCCGGCGAAGACTTGTGACAACTGTTCAAGGAAGCTCTAAACTCAGCCATGCTAAAGGGACGGTTGTATGGTTCGTCTCTACTAGGCTTATGGTTCAGTGCTTTCTTTTCTGCTATTTCTTTGTGTTTACGGAAACTTGCTGATTAGTTTGATGAGCTAGACACGCGCCCGAAATGTTCACCGAGCGCATTTGCCTGGTCTTCAAGGCTGTTGCCTTCGTCGTTAACAAAGGGCAAAGCGTGGAACTGCTTATCTGATAGTTTTCTCAGTCTATTCCACACTTTCACTTCTTGTGTGTATGACTTTATACTCGAGATATATTTTACCCACCTCTCTTTTTTAGCATTACGACGAGAGTGCCTACCCTGGGATTTTACTTGTTTATTAAAGTTTTCAAGATTTTCCGCCATTGGATGCTCCCGTAGCAAGCTTCATGCCTTATTTTGCTTATTTTGCATGGATATGCTGTGGATTTTTTTCTTGTGCCACCATTTGTTAGGGGAATACACTCTAATGCAGCATCAACTAAAAAAGCGGTAAAATAAGCAATAGCATCATTATGTTAAAATCATTAAAAGCATCTCTAGGCATGTGAGTTATACAAAAAAACTTTTTGCAATCTGCGCATGCTACTTTCCACTGATGGTTATGTGGTATGGAGTCTTGGTCTGTGGTTTTGAGGCAGATAGGGAAGTGATCGCTACCGTAGGGGTTCTGAATCACCTCCCAATCTAAGCAGAGTAAAAGAGTGGCTGAGCAGATTGCCAGATCTATAGCAGAGTAGGTATTGTGTGTTGTGCTTTAGTATGTCAGTTTGTTTTTTATTCAGAAAGCATGTACCAGAGTTCAGGAGATACCACTCTATCAGGCGGCCCCTCGCATCACACCGACAGTCCCCCCCAGAGCGAGTTGTGTGCATTAAAATCGCCTGTCAAGAACAAGGGCTCCGGGAGCTGGTTAATTAGGCCTTCCAAATCTGCCTTGTGTAGCATTTGATCAGGAGGGATATATATATAGAGCAGATAGTTGTGATCCTATCAAGCAAGATGGCGCGAATGGCCACTGCCTCTAGAGAAGTTTGAAGTTGTAACTTCTGGCTTGCAACGGACTTTACTGTGATAATAGCTACCCCCCCTGACGAGGCAAGGCTGTCAGTGCGGTCCTTTCGAAAAATGACATATTGATTTAAAAAGTTCATGTTTTCAGGCTTTAGATGTGTCTCCTGTATACAGAGTGCTTTAGAATTAAAGTTCCTCATTAGTTCTCTAACGTCATCTAGATTCTGTAGACAGCCTCTGGCATTCCACTGCAGTATCTGTGTAGCCATTATGAGCTAGAGGGGAGAGTACTCTGTATACCAGGATTTATTTTACGTAACACTTTCTTCTGGAGGAGCTGTTATGCGTTGTTTGCTTGTTGCGGCATGCTCAAGGGAGCGGTGCCACTCCTTCGACACCAAAGGCGTCGAGGTGACTGGTGGACTGGTGTTGTATCCATCGCCTCCCTGGAGGTGCTGGATGAGCGCATTATGCACGCAGACTGTTGTTGTTTAAGCCTCGACTCGCGAGAAGAGGCCGTTGAGGCCACCGAGCCGCTAGGCTGTTGGCCCTTTGTTGGTGGCAGAGCGGCAGCTGCTGCATCCGCATGGGTGCCCGAGGCTTAGCCGCTGCAACCCTGCGTGATGTCTGAGCAGAAGCCACTGTCCGTTGTGACACTGCCCCCTCGCGTGTCACATCGGTGTATGTAATGTAGTGTAGAGAACTATTGAGAACCGTTTCCGTGCTTCCTTGAACGATACATTTTCTTTGACTTTGAACGTTATTATGTCCTTTTCCTTTTTTCATGCAGGGCATGATCAAGAATAAGAAGTGAGCTCAACATCGCAGTTTGCACAGTGAGGGGTATTGTTGCAGTCGTCAGAGGAGTGATCGTGCTCAGCACACTTTGCACACGTTGGCCGTCCATGACAGCTCAGAGATCCGTGACCATATCTCTCGCACCGAAAACACCATCTCTGATTAGGTATGTATGCCATGACACGGATTTTCATGTACCCTGTTTCAATGTGTTCTGGCACCTTGCTTGAGTCAAATGTGAGGATCAGATGCTTGGTTGGTATTTCTCTGTCATCTCTACGTATCTTGATCCTTTTAACATCAATCACATTTTGTTCCTTCCATCCATCCAATAGTTCTGCCTCACTCAGTGTAATCAAGTCATCATCTGTCACTACACCACGGACCATATTCATTGATTTGTGTGCAGTCACAGTTATAGGAATGCCTCCAAATCTCTCAAGGCTGGGGAGTTTCTCATATTGGGCTTTGCAAGAAATCTCGAGAAGTAGATCTCCACTTGACATTTTAGTGATCTTATATCCTGGTCCTAGTTTTTGTTCCGAGGTATTTAGCGACAAGAAAAGGTGAAACACCTCTCGCTGGCATGTCGGTTTGCTCACTGTGAATCACGTGATACCGAGGAAAGTTGTCTTTGTGGTTCGTCAGGAAGCTTGCTGTCACTTCGGTGTGCCCTCTTTTGAGAGAGCGATCAGAAAGTGGGGGCAAAGGAGTACCCATTAAATGTTTCGTTATTCAGCAGCTATGGTAGCCACCCGCCATCGAGCCCAACAAGGGGACGCTACAATGCTTGGTTAACACATGCAGACGCCAGCTATACATGGCTGCTATAACCCAATATAATATACCCAGGCTGGATATAGTACACAAGGTTAACCCAGGCCGCCTACGAAAACTGGGAAGTAACTGAAAAGAATAGGAGACAGGACAGCGAGGAAAGAAGATAGGAAAGTGAAAGATGAGAGAGGGGGATAGGAAAAGGCGACCGCCGATTTCCCCTGGGTGGGTCAGCCCAGGGGTGCCGTCTACGTGAAGCCGGGGCCAAAGGGGTGTGTTGCCTCTGCCGGGGGGCCTTAAAGGTCCAAACACGTGGCGCCGACTCAACCCCCAGGATTACCTTTTCCCCGGACATGGCAAAGCCACGCACAGCGAGGCGTGGGAGGGGTTGAAACCCCCGTTAGCTTGGGTCTGTGGTGTCGCTACACACCAAAGGCCTGCTTGCGCAGACGCCCCTGCAAGGACCGTGCTCAGGAAGATGCGTGCCCTTATATGTCAGCGTCACCTCATGCTCACGGGCCCGTTGGTTGACACACCTGCCCGTTTGGCCAATGTAAGATTTACCACAGGTTGACACATCTGCCAAACGGGCAGGTGTGTCAACCAACGGGCCCGTGACCATGAGCCGACGATCGCAAATGATAAGGGCGCGCATCTTCCGGCACACTGTGCAGTGTGTGGCTGTGTGCCTTTGTTTGCTGGTTTGAAGGTGCTGGGACGCAGCAGAGAAACGGTTGCTCGCGAACTGTTGGAGGCGTTCTACACGAAAATGAAGGGTGCAGATTGCGTCAGCCAGACGTCAGTGTGTTTGCGGGAGCGGGAATTCCAATTGCTTTGCCACAATATGCAGTAGATTTTGTGATGATTAGCTTTGCAATGTGTGCGCAGGCGCACTTGTGACGTACGCTCTGTATATTTTTCCCCAATTCTTTCATAATAAAATCAGTTGGTAGTGAGCGCCCGTCCCGTGTTCTTGTATCTTGTGTCCTGTCTTTTTTGCGCTCTGCTTTTATTTCCAGACGAGGGATAGTAGCTTGGTGACATATCTCGTGCAGTACAACCACCCTAATAATTCCCCATAGGGGCAGTACTCCCGCTACCTATAGTATTTGCATGGCCAGCATGTTTGAACGAATGGTGATGTTTTAATATTATTTAAGCTTCAATGTGTTACAGTAAAACCTCGGTGATACGAATCTCGCGGGGTTACCAAAAATATTCGTATCATCTGAAATTCGTATCACCAGAAAACATGGAAATTAGTATGCGACATAAGAAAGTTGGCATACGTTTTGATTTAGTGTTTCTCAGGGCCGCAGCGACGTCATGAACAGCTCTGAATGATTGTCAGTAAAGTTTTTAGACGTCAACGATCATACTTGTAAATATACGGTGCATGCACGCGTGTGTAATTAATAAACCAGGTGTGTTGTGCCCCGTGACCGCTAGTAGCCCCTTCCTAATCTTACTACGCTTTTCTGCATGACACCAGAGTAATGCGGCGAAAGTGATTTAAGAAGCGCTTTGCACAAGATAGAGGTCAAGCTCCTTCGTCAAAACCGTCCGCTTCGTCTCTCGGGGTCTTCGTCCACCTTTCATGGGACTTCATGACGGACCCGCAGCCCAAGTTTCAGTCTTGTTTCATAGAACATCTGATTGCGGGGACATGGCTTGCATCGACGTGGCAGGCACGTGTTAACAGAGTACAAAGACGCTGCTGCCTCGAGCATAGGAGTACACGTCAACGCGTCGGAAAAAAAAAAAAAGGCGCGGCGTCAACGTCATCTGTAATCTAAACGCAAAGGCGCCTAAAGGCCTCCAAGATTCGCGCGCACTACCTGGGAGGCAACAAGGCACAGGTGATGGTCACGCAGCGCGCATGCCCTCGCCCGCGCGTGACTGCCACGTCTTCCGCGATAGCGCGGGAAGCACCTGCTCGTACCTGTGCGCTAGCGTACGTTAGTATGAAACGTCGCGGAGTGCAAATCGGTTCACAACAACCGTACTCCAATACATTGCAGGCTAATGGGCCTTGGCCGGGACCACAGAAAAATTCGTATCACCCCGAAATTCGTACGAGCCGTGATCGTATCACCGAGGTTTTACTGTACTGCTAAAATGACGACATAGCGTATTTTTATGCTGACAACAGTAGTATTGAAGAAGACTAAGCAGTTTTGTCACGCATCTGGAGCGGTCGTGAATATGGAGCAAACTAATATTTGGTTAATGGGGAACAAAACCCTCTAGATCTGTTGGAACAGTGCACTGCTCGGGCACCTTGCACCTTTGCATCGAATACGGAACACTAGGCCGCACTTCTTGTCAGCACTCACGCTTGTCAAGCGTGCAACGCAAGCATGGATGGGGTGAGGAGAACTTTCTGTGTTCGCCTGTGCGCAGGCACGCAATGTCTTCCTTGTCGCAAAGGTTATTTACTAGAGCTGTGCGAATAGCAAAATTTTGGGTGCGAAGCGAATTCGAATAATAAAGATTGAGTGCGAATCGAATCGAATAATTTCGAATAATTTTCTAATATTTCTCAAACATTTTTCGAATAATTCGAAGTGAAATTACAGAAGTTGCAGAGAATCCCTAAGTATGTTCTTGTGAGATCGCAACATGAAAGTGTTTCTTTTCGCTAGGTTGACGAAGCGCTGGTGGGGTCATATTTCATAGTTGTCTTTCTTATCAAGAGTGAGGCAATGTAGAGGCCGAATTGTATTGATGTGCATGATTTGGTGCAACCAAAGTGTTGCCGACAACACTTTACACGTGATAGGCAGAGATGCCATTTCCTCAGCCTCTCCTCCTCCTTCAACTTCTGTGGAAGGCCAACTGATGTGGAGGACAAGGGTGTGCTCCCTTCAAGTCCGGAGTTCCAAATCTGCCTCGTAGACGTCGATATATAAGAACATCTGAAATTTTGGATACTAAAAAGCTTCGGCGTCCGATTTTTCGGACTTCCTTCCCAAATTTCAGGTCCAAAACAGCATTAATTTAGCCCCCAACTCTGCCACATCTTTCATCTCCATATTGAAACCAGCTGCCTTTCAAGCGGAGCTTGAAAGGCAGCTTTGCCGCATTACGGGGGTGTGATGAGGTGAAGCATATTGAAAATCTAGGGACCACTTTCAAATGGACGTTGACTGTCTCTTGGCTAAGTTCGACCGTAACGGACCTTGAAAGGCAGCTTTGCCGCAACACGGGGGTGTGAGGAGGTGAAGCATATTGAAAATCTAGGGACCACTTTCAATCGGACGTTGACTGTCTCTTGCCTAAGTTCAACCGTGACGGAGCTTGAAAGGCAGCTTTGCCGCAATACGGGGGTGTGAGGAGGTGAAGCATATTGAAAATCTAGGGACCACTTTCAATCGGACGTTGACTGTCTCTTGCCTAAGTTCGACCGTAACGGAGCTTGAAAGGCAGCTTTGCCGCAATACGAGAGTGTAATGAGGTGAAGCATATTAAAAATCTGAAGGGGTCACTTTCAACCGGATGTTGACTGCATTTGTCTTTGGGAAGTTCGAATAGTTCGAATAGTAAAATTTCAGTGCGAATCGAATCGAATAGCAAACACTATTCGAAAAATATTCGAAATTTCGAATATTCGCACACCCCTATTATTTACGCGTGTCAGGTACTAAACTGCTCGTGAGATAAAGATCAGGCTGTGCATAGAGTGTTCGTCATTTTCGTGTGGGGGTATCAATGGGAACCAACGCGCAGGGGTAATTTGTTTCTGCCTTCAGTATCTGCTGGGATAAAGCTTTTGTTTGTACACTAACTTATGCCTCGGTTTGTAGTAGGTGCGTTGTTTATAAATGTACCGTGCTTGCAATCAGCCAAGCCATTTTAAAGAGCTTCTCAGTGATCGAGGCCATGTCTTCTTGTTGGAAGTCATCGAAGCCATTCTCAAAGAGTGCCATGCTGTTTACTGCAAAACTACTGCTTACCCCCGCAAACCCGCAAACGAATGGCCTAATCGAACGCTTTAACCGCACGCTCGGCGACATGCTCCCAATGTACGTCGCCGCCGATCACACAAACTGGGATGACATTCTGCACTTCGTCACCTACGCCTATAATACCGCCCCTCAAAGCACTACTGGTTTTTCACCCTTGTTCTTATTGTACGGAAGGCACCAGTTACGCACCACCGACACGATACTCCCATGCAAGCCAGATCGATCTGAGTGTGCGCCTATTTCTGACACCGCCAGGCTTGCTGAGGAGTGTCACGAGCTGCCCCAAGACCTTTACAACGCATGAACAAGAGCGGCAGAAGAGCATTCGCCGTGGCACCACCACTTCTGAGCCCACGTTCCTCCCTGGAGCACCCGTATGGCTCTCGGTCCCTGCCACTGCAACTGGCGTCTCCAAAACTACTGCCGAATTACGAAGGCCCCTACCATGTTGTCGAGCGCACATCCCCAGTCAACTACCTAATCGAACCCATCGAACCATCTTCGTACATGCGCCGTCGAGGGCGCGACATTGTCAACGTGGAGCGCCTCAAGGCCTACCATGACCCACTCATTGTGACAAGCTGTTAGGTCGCCAGGCGGCTCCCTTTTCGTACTCGGGATAATTGTAGCGAAGCCTTGGAGATGAGTAATGGGTTGCGCTCTCTAGCGCCTTCTAGTGGGACACTGCGAGTCCGTGTTTTTGCCTTGACTGTTGCCATTGCGCATCGTCGCCGAGTGCCGTCAAATAAACACCTCAACATAATGCTTTATTGTTAAATTCGAGGCTATGACTTAATAACGTTTGAAGTTCGAAAAACAGCACCTAGTCTAAAACTTGCTCTATTTTCGGAAAAAGACGTAATTCCATTTCCATTCCATGCAAAAGGCGCTTAATTTTATTCCCTTTCCATTCCTACAAGCGTTATCTCCATTCCATTCCGGGGTCGCGAAAATGTGGAATGATTCCGGAGTCATTCCAATTCTGGAGTGGCAACTCCGCAACACTGGTGGGAAGCAATAAACAACACACCCTTTGCACTATTAGCATTGTGTGATGACTGGTTGTTACTTTACTCTTCTGCCACGCTATAATACATATTTTAACACGATTCCTTGCCCAACATGACGCTTGTATAGAGTATTTTTGCGAAGGAGTTACAAGCACCAGCATGGCACTGTGGTGGAAGACTCGACTGCCACGCAGAGGGCGCGGGTTAAAATCCCATCCGACCCTAAAATCTTTCTCATTAAATTTTCTCTTATTTCACGCAATAGCGGTCACGTACACCGGTGGCGGCGGACAACTATGGCGCGAAAATCAGCTGTTGTGATCTCATAAGCGCTTTCGCTGTAGCAAACTTCAGCACTGACAACGCCCTCTCCACTTTGGCCTGCCTGACAGGCGTGCAAAAGTCCACTTGCGTTAATATAAACATATCTGGTTGCCACTGTTTTCGTTTATGGCACAATTTCAGCATATTTTTGGTTTGGAATTCATGCCTGAGGTACGCGCTAATAGTGTACCCTGAGACATGCTCACATTGCATGACCTCAGTTGTTCCGGATTGCGAAGTTTTCTCGTGAACCAAAAAACGATTGAAAATATTTCGGTTTCACTCCACAACGAAATAATAAACCTTCAGTTACGTTTTCGTTCCGGTCAAAAATATCTTTTTTTTTTCGTTTTTCGTTCCGTTCCGACACACTGGCCACACGTGAACATCGGGAGTCTGCTGGTAACAAAAGACCCTTGCGGTAGAAGAACCAAAGATTCATCTAGTGCGCACCATGAAATTTGCACGATTTGCGGACCAGCTGTGACAGAGTGTACTGAGCGCTGGTAATTGATGCTGGTGAGCACAGTTCATACCACATGCGCACCAATCAATTCGGTAAGCTGAGATACAAAAGATGATATTGACTGCTCAAACCAGTTTGAACGACAACGGGAACGCGCAGCGCTTTATTCATGACTCATGATGCACTGGCGTTCACGTGGCACAGTTTTCACACAAGCTGATTATCCACTGCACTACGTCGATTTTGTAATCAAAACGCGCAGCGAGCACTTTGATACACTCAAGGGGCACCACTTTATAGTGGCTGTGGGCTACATGAGCATTTATGCTTAGCCTTACAACCAGTCGCATCGGTTGACGGCCATTTCGCAGTGAGAATGGCATGCCTTTCTCTTTGTTTTGCAAAAAAAAAATAAAAACAGGATTTTGTATATCTGACGTTTCGTTTTTGCGAACACATTGCTTATGGCACACGGTGCCTGAAGCATGCAGTGTGTGGTCGGCAGGTGCTTTACGCGATGCAGAGGAATTGCTAGTATTATCGAGAGTTCCACATCGTCAGCGATGGCCTTCGCTATTAAAAATAAGCCATGGTCTTAATGCTGTGTTTGCATGCATCAAGAAGCGTCATCACCTCCCCCACACCACTCCCCTTCCGCTTTCGAGTGACCTTCTCATGCGAAAGAAAAAGTTAGGGGTTCTGTGGCATTCTGGAAAAGCTGCTGGGTTCCCCAAGGCCAGAAAGTTTGTGAAGCCCTGATCTATAGATAGCTCACCTAATCAGACTCCTGCAAACAGTAACATTTACCATTCACTTTTTTACTCAGATGTCTACTACAAAACACCAATCTGTGGAACAACAATGCGCCCCCCCCCCCCCCCCCCAAGAAAAAAAAACAGTAAGCTCTTCATAAATGAAGATACCGCATTGCTACAGAAACTATCACGGAGACCTGTAAGAGTTTCCTACATTCTGTAGGTTTATGAAGTAAACATGCTTGCACAAGCCAGATATAGTGTACGTTTCCTGGAATGGCAGATCAATACTGTGTGTATATTGCCACACGCGATACTTTTTGTATTTTGATGTGCCAACCAGCCTGTTACATATGTAACCACCGCTTGACGCAAGCCACGCTGCAATGTTTGGGAAATTGCAAATGCTTTGGCCTGTTTTCCGAAGATTACGCACCCATCGCGAGTAGCAGTTTATTCTGAATGTAGCACGCGCACCAGCAATAACGCTGGAAGGTTCGATACGGCGTGTATAAAAGACAGACACGTTTCACGGACTATCAGATTACCAATGGCGATGGCCAACGACCGTAATCACCACCATCAGTGTGCCACTAGTACTGTTTTGACTTTTCATTGCCAGGGAACAAGTTAGCCCAATAAAGAGTTTCGTCTTTAACGGCCCAACTGCAGTCGTCTTCATCATCACAACCACGTGACATCTGGTGAAGGTGCTGCTTCATGTTCCGGACGGCCACAGAAAGCCATGAACCAAACAAGCCTAAGACTTCAAGAAAGCGCCAAAGCCCTCGCGGATCATTGAGCTAGCCATAGGCCGCAAGTGCTACTGGCGGTTGCAGTGCCCAAATGAAAACATGATGTTCATGGAAGAAATGATCACACTTTTCCACCACACCGATGCTGGCATGCCTGAGGAGAAGAAAGTTTGTATCAAGGATAAAATACATGTGTGTACAGTGCCTCGGGACATGATAAGGGAAGAAGACAAGCACGAGCACAATTGTTACAGCAGAGACTAGCGAGCTACCCTTTACCCTTAACCACATGGTATGAGGATGCCGAAACAACCCAAGTATCCCACCCATAGACGAACAAAGCATCCAAGAAAATCCGGAAGACCAGTGAGAGGCGTTGCTGACGTCACTAAACCCTGAGGACCAGCTCCGGCTGGTGTACAGGGCTCGGGCATCAGCTGCAAGCCATGGCTACCTGGAATAAGGAAGTCACCCACCTCTGGGCAAAGAGAAGGCACGCCTGGTTGTACAATAAAGTTTAATTCTCTCTCTCGCTCTTCCTCATGCAAGGGTATAAAGCAGGAGCTCTTTGCGGGAATGATGAGGAAACCACCCAAAACCATCCAGGAATTCCTCTCAGAGGCAACAACAATCGAGAAGACGCTAGAAATGTGCACCCGACAGTACCATTGTCCAGACTTGAATCCAGACAGCGCAGCTCTTCAAGCCTTCAGCTCTGATGACCTGTGCGAAACTGTCTGAGCCATCGTGCAAGAGCAGCTGCAAAAGTTCTCACCTTTTCTGCAGCCTGAGGTGACATCGATTGCTGAAGTGTGCCAAAAATCCAGCAGTCATTGTGTGTTCTTCAGCCAGAACTGCCGCAGCCGGAAGCTATGAGCTACGCTACGGCAGTCTGCCGTCACGCTCTTCCTCCGCGCCCACATAAAGACGGCACACCACTGCAGTTCTGTCATGAGACATCGACACCCATCAGTCGACTGGTGCTTGGCACACCCCCGACCGCTATGCTACCACTGCAGTGAAGCCACCCAAACCTACCACTGCTGCCAGTACCGACAAATGGGACCGTGTAGTTTCACGATTAACGTACCAGTCACAACGAGGTGAACGATCTAGTGAAATTGCAGATTACCTCCGAGGAGCACAGTGGAAACCTCAAGAGCAATGAACACGGTGGTGCCACAGATCGTTCAAAGAGACGCTACATGACAGTTGCTCAAGATTCTGGTCAAAACAAGCGCTGTAAACTATGTGTAGATCGGCTATTACACCAAGCAACTACAAATCTGCTTCAAGATTGCTGCAAACAATTTCCGAGACTTCTGTGCGACATGCCGTGCCCCATATCATAACGTGAGGAAAATTGAAAAACCCTTACATCCAGAGTCGATCATATAAAAATTTCACACAAACAACCTTGAAAAGTTGTCAAATCTTATATTTGTTTGTTCCGGTCATGCAAAAGCGGTATTGAGCATAAAACTATGGTCAGTACAACTATGAACCGACCACGCCAACACCAAGTACTTCGGATGCAAAAGAGCATCTGCTGCCATGCACACCACAATTTGATCCAAAGGAGACAGCCTTTGCTAAACTCAGGGCTAGTCACAATCCTTATCTGTTTATCGTATTTACTCACGTAATCCTTGCACTCGCGTAATTGTCGCACCCCCCACATTGCCCAACAAAAACAAGACTTTTTTTTTTTCCGTGAGTAATTATAGCACCCCCAAAATTGCAGCAGCAAATGTCGTCTGGTTCTTCCAGCCATTGATGATGATAGCACGCGACAACTTAGCGCTGTATCTTAAGCATCATGCATAGGTACTATAAACACACGGAGCACTAATCCAATCCAAGTCACAAGTGGCAAGTCTGCGTTGCGGCGTGGTTGTGTTGTTGCGTCCGTTCTGTCTGTAGTTCTGTGGCTGCGTCGCTTACGTTATGGGCCAATACGGAAGTTACACGACTGGTTTGAAGTTGAAAGTGATGGAGCACTGGAAAACAGCTACAGGGCCACGGCAGGCACTTTGAGGTCGACGAGTTGCGTGTCTGCTACTGGCAATGGCGAGCAGCTGAATGCTCCTGACAAGATGCTCCGGGCCTACCGTGGGCCTAAAACTGGAAAAGATCTCTCCTTTATTTGCTTAACTAGTGGCTCCAGCTTTAGTGTCTGCAAATAAATCTTGCTAGTGTTGAACCTGTGGTTTTATTGTTAAGGTAAGTCTTGTATTGGTACTTCACAAAGCTTGTAGTTGGTGGCTTGAGAAGCCGGATTTGCGGCCGCTTCGTTTTCTTTTTCTTTAGCAGGCTGTACCTTTTTGTGAAAAAATTTCCCCGCGTATTTCTCGCACCCCCCGACTTTTAACAAATTTTCCGGGGAAAGAAAGTGCGAGGATTATGAGAGTAAATATGGTAAACAACACCACCCACCAGTTATGCTAAGGCTGCTGCACTCTCTCCCCTGACACCTTAGAAACTTGCCCTTCAGCCTCGCCTCTAAACAACCAACTACAGTCAACTGCCGATTTTTCGGACTCCCTAGGGACCGCGAAATCGTCCGAAAAATCGGGCAGTCCGAAAAAACAAATTCATGCTTTTTTATTCTGCTCAAGTGGTCAAATCGCCACAGCCATGTCCGAAATAGCTTTAATGCCTCCCAGTATAATTATCAGGCATTTTGGTGCGCGCCCAGGCTCTCGCAAATACATTCGGTACCTGCCGCGAACCCTGCTTAACTACGTACGTGCCAACTTCCACTGTTGCATCTCGTGATGAGCGTCGCTGATAACAGCAAAGCGCGGAATATATTACGGCTATCTCGCATGAAGCGTTTGTAAACGATGACGCGGAACACAAAGACTGTGGCGGAAGAGCGGACGACTCGTCCGGCTTTCCCCGATGCGTGTGCGCATGTAAACATGCGCACACACATTGCCGAATCGCCGCCGATACGCAGCATTCGCTGCCGTGTCAAGCCGATCGTTTCTAGTTGTGTGCAGCATATCGCCAACTAAGCTGACGCCGTCACTTTACTGTTGCTGTATCGTACGCACGCATTTATCAAGAAAGGATTCGTGAAGCGCACTTAGTTCCTGACCGCACACGGGCGCGGCAATGGCGAGCTGGTTTCGTCCGCGAAGGCAACGCGTCTACGCGGCGCACTTAGCGGTCTCGCACAAAGAGGCAGCAAGAATGGCGGCGCGGCGCATTTGGGTTCTCGCCTATTAAATGCGTGCAGTACGCATGCAACTGCGCTAGGCCACGTGCACTACCGAGCAGTTAACTGAAGATGCTTATCGTAAGGGTTGTCAGCGATTAAGCCATACTGGCGCGTTTGCCAGCTGCTGCCATCACGCCTCCGTGCATTTCCGCTGCTTATTCGTAACATCGCCGCACGACGCCGCGATAGCGGCCCCTTTGAATTTCTGGTCTGCTTCACCCCATAACGCTTCGGCATTGCGGCAAAGCTGACTTTCGGACTCTGCTACTGTCTCAAACAGATCGACTCGCGAAAGCGCTGGTTCGAACCTACGAGATGATTGACGCGGCAGAGGTGGGGGCTTCAAATAATGCCTGTCGGACCTGCAATTTGGGCAGAAAGTCCGAAAAATCGGACGCGCAATAGCTTCAGCGTCCGAATTTTTGGACGTTCTAATACATTGAAGTCTATGGGGCTGGTGACGGTGCCGCGAGAGCGTCCGAATTTTCGAGCATGTCCGAAAAATCGGCAGTTGACTGTAGATCTGAGCCATGACATCTGTGCTGCTGACATAGCCTGCTTTTCCTGACCTACCTTCAAGCGTAAACATGGCTGACGCTTTGTTCTTTTCCTCATCATCTTCTCAATAGCTTTTACCACAATGTCAGCTTTTGTTTCCAGTTCTTCCATGCTTCACTCACAGCCAGAGTTTAACAATGTCCGTTGGCAGCAGCAGCATCATAATTGCATAATCGCGCTGTCCAATGGTGTAGCTATTAGCAAGTGATGCATTAATGGTTCACATCGACATAAATTGGCTCACCAGCATCACTTTCAATAACACATATCTATATCGCTGTAATCGGTGACAAACAATACGTATTTACTCGAATCTAGGCTGCCCTCGATTCCAGGCCGACCCCCGAAATTCGCAAGGCCAGAAGAAAAAAAAGCTTACCTCGAATGCAGCCCGCCTTAAAAAAAGAAAACACCGTTTTATCAGCAGAAAACCCAGCATTTTTATTGCACAAGCGCACCCTCCGTAAGCACATACTACGTAGAACGTTTATTCGTGGTCGCCGTCGTCATGGTCCGCAACATTGCTGTCCTCTTTGTTGCTAAGTTCATCCCAGAGGGCATCGTCCTCGCTTCTGTTCATCGCGTTGGATATAGTTCAGGCGAAGGCCAAGGAAGTTGCCTTCGTGAAGGCTGTCGCACGAGGCAATTTTAAAGCAAGCAGGGGCTGGGCTTCATGAAACGGTTCGGGTTCAGCCTGAGACGACGGACCTCCGTGTTGTCAGAAGCTGCCCGCTGACTTCGAGGAGAAGCTTGTCAAGTTTCAGGTATACGTGATTGGCAAACGGTGGTATAAGGGCTACCAACTGGGGCAAATTGCAGATGCCGACCAGACCCCGGTGTGCTTTGACATGCCAATGGCATACACTGTGAACAAAAAGGGTGCGAAGGAAGTCAAGCTTAGGACGGCAGGCTACGAAAAGCAGCAAACGACAGTAATGTTGTGCTGCACCACTGATGGACAAAAGCTTCCCTCATACATAATTTTCAAGCGCAAGATTGTACCAGCTGGCGAAAAGTTCCTCAGAAATGTTGTCGTGCGCGTTCACAACAAAGGTTGTATGTCCAGCGGCTTGATGGAGGACTGGGTGAAAACGGTTTGGGAACGTCGTCCAGGGGCCGCGTTGTGCAAGCAGTCACTTCAGTCCTCGACTCCGCCATCATCGCATGTTCTTTTCGTGCACGCCGAACTCGTGCAGTGCTTGCAGGTTTGATGTTTTCTCTGCGTGGAGAACGACCTTTTGCTTAAAGGCCGCGCTGTAGTGGCACCGCTTGGTTGGTGCCATCGCTTCTGAAGCACAGTTGGTGCAGGCGTTTCGTGAGCACATGTTTAAGGCACGACGACTACACTGCACGATCGCTCCCAGAAAACTGACCGACTTTGCACTCGCGCCTCTGCCACCTCTGCGTCACGCGACAGGAGGAGAGAGGGTGCGAAAGTGCGTGGCATTTGCCGGCACCGTAATCACGTGACACGATCCACCTTTGCCCACCTTTGCCGGTGTGAAATCTCGCTGGCTCGACGACCCTTGCTGCATGAACGTGGGACTGCGAGATTTCGGAACAATGGACAGTATGAAGCAGACGACGCGGTCGGCCTGAGTAGCCATGGGGACCACCACTCTGCCGCTGAACCTGAGCAACCTCGTCACCATGCAGCTACCATAGGATGTAGCGAAAATGAGCCTCGGACGCGCATGCAGAGCCGTCTGCATGCAGTAGCCCGAGATCGGCGCATGGTGAGCCACCATGCCGCTAGCGTGGCCGGGCCTTTAGGTAGGTGGCAGCTGCGGTCAAATCATGGTACAGTCGAGCCCGACTATATCGAACCCGTTTATATCAAATTATCCCATATATCGAACAGTTTCTAAACACGGTAAATTTACATTGAGAATATATAGCAAAAGTTACTGTTACATCGAACGAAAATAGCAACGACAACCGATATATCAAACTCCATGTGCCTCAAAAGTGCCCCAGCAAGTTGGCTTTCCCTCGCGGTGGCGGGGAAAACTGCCGGCGCAACCCTAGAAAAAGTGGTTTAGACCCGGTTGTGCACGGGCGAACACCCCCCTGCAAGAAATGATCCTGGCCCGCTCGCAGCGCTTACAGCCAATCAGGCCGTCGTGCTTTCTCCGAGGCGCGGAGGCGGTAGAAGTGAGCGCCATTTTTTCTTTCTTTATGCTTATGTGCCTGCTGCTGCCTGTTTTCCTCGAGTCCTCATTCAGCGTGGTCCGTGCTGGTGGTGTTGCCTGTTGGTGCTCTGTGAACTTTATTGGCGCGCTGTTGTCATGGCTTGTGCAAAGAGGCAGAATTTGCCGTTCGCCGCGAAACTCGAAATCATAAATCATAAATCGTAGATCGTTGGCAGATGTCACTAAGGAGACGATCCAGAACTGCTTTAGGCATGCCGGCTTCCGCATGCCTGGTGATGACACCCCAAATTCCGATGACAGCACTGAAGACACCGCAGGTGTTTCCGCCGAAGTTTGGAGCGAGCTGGCAGAGTTCCCGGGAGCTATCGACGGATCGACATTCGACGAGTTCGTCAGTGTGGACGATGATGTCGCCATCATGGGTGAGCTACAAGATGAGGATTACGTTGCAGACGTCGTGCCGACCACGAGCCAAAGCGACAGCAATAAGGAAATTGACGATGGCCCATTGCCTACATCCTCCGAAGGGATTAGTGCACTTGCGTTGGTCCGGCGCTATTGCGTGAATGTGGAAGGTTGCGGCCTCAGCTGCTCCGACTCGTTGGACAACGTGGAGGCGTGCGTGCTGTCGCAGGCAGCGAAGTCGTTGACACAGAAGAAAATCCAGGACTATTTTGTTCCAAAGTAGGGCACGCAAGTAAGCCACCATATTAATAAAGTACTTTTCTTATTGTTATGTGCCTTTGTGTCAAAATCCTGTAGCGGGCCTATATCGAATTATGCCATATATCGAACTAATAAACGTTTTTTGGCGAGTTCGATATACCCGGGTTCGACTGTACTCGAATCTAAGCCGACCCCCCCCCCCCCACTTTCGCACATTGTTTTTTCGAAACAAAATCATGGGCTTAGATTCGAGTAAATACGGTAAGTGTGGACAGGACTGCGACACACATTGTACAGCAGGACATCTTGTGTGTTCTTGCATTTGCGCCACTAGCACACTCCTGAGAGCCATTCATTTCTATCAGAGAATCAGCCAGCTTTCATGCTTTGCTGTCACTTCAGCCATCAACGCTGTGATGTGGCATGGGCAGATGAGGGCAGTGTTCACTGAACGTTCCCAGAAATGAGGGGATGTCTCAGTGGAGTTGCTACAGTATAGCTACATTAAGCTTTGCTTGCTTTGAATGAAGTGGTCTGAACCACTCTTCTTCCAAGGAATCTCACCTTTCAGGAAACTCGACTTGCTTTAGCCAGAGGCAGCATACTCGCATTTGATTGGAATTATTCTATTCCATCGCAAGGCAAGCAGTAACACCCAGAAAGCAAGCAGAAAAGGAGGTCTTTCTGTGATAAGTTACAGTGGAAACCTCACTTGTGCAGCTGTGGCCCTGGACTATGGAAGCCTGACTACTTCTATGTCCGACTACAGCAGGCACCATACTATTGTGCATCTATGACAACTGACGAATGTGACATGCAAAAACAGGCGCAGTTTCAGCTCAGCCTCATGAGCATGAAGATTCCATTATTGTAACACCATTTAAGAAACAGCACACTCACAGACGTTGTGGACTTGGAGTAAGACTTGATGGCTGGGTCATCATCTCGGTCATCTTCCAAGCCAAGGTGAGAGATGCTTTGCTCTACCACCTCCTGGAGAGTAAGTGCAACCACATTACACAAGCATACTTCACAATATGTACACTACACGGCAGCAGGCGCTAAATGGCAAGCACAACTTTCCAGCCTGTTCACAAGCTGCCAAGAAAAATTACGCAGGAGCTCTTATGCATCGTTACGCGAAGAAACCCTTAGCAGCAGGTAAAGGTGATCACTTGAGGTACCGGACAAAAGGTCTCAAAAGCACCGTGCTGCCGAGTGAAAGGCGGCACAATACTTTTGGGTCGTAGCCCATTGGAAGCATGTTCACAATGGTGTTATGCCACACGGGCTAGAAAGCATGTTCGAGGAGCCTCACTCAAGTGTTGTCGAGGTCGCACGACCAAGCGTTGGAACGCCAACATCGCAACCTCCAGAATCAAGCGCCTGCTGTTCACATCACCACTGCAGTGCTGGCGAAATGGCCTTCTTTTATCGGGTAGACAATGACAACTTAGTACTGCCTCTATTATGTCTAGAGTCACCTCGAAGTGTCCGTGATTGTGCTTTTTCAAATGCTTTGCACTCTTCATTGTTGTCTTCCTTCACTCACCACATGGGTGCTGCTCATGACACCTGCCTATGGAGAGCCCACCATCGACAATTTCAAGTTTCCTGGGTTTGAAGCATGCCTGGGCAACAAGTGCCATACAGCAGGCAGAAAAGAACACTACTCTTGCCATTTTGCCTGTCTGAACTGCAGAAGTGGAGGGCGCATTGTGTGTCATTCCTTCCCTGTCCTCGTGCTACATGTGCTGATTTAGGAGCTGGCTCGTCAGGTTCTTAAGCTGAGGCGAAGTCCCGTGCCGTAACCTGCATCCATCCATTCAAAGCGTCGTGGAACGCGAAGAGGAACGCTACGCACGTCTTGTCTTCCCTCCAGCCTGGCCGTTAATTCTCACAGGGCGAGCGGGCAACGCGGTCAACAGCCAGGCGAGCGTCGGACAGCTATTTTTAGGGCCACTTTGTCGTGTGCATCTAGAGGGCAGTTTCAAAATTGAAAGAACATTAGGAGCACTGCGTCTGCAAGTGTTGACAATGGAGAATCAGACGCTCTTAGATATTTCTTGTATATATACTTCATCAATGTGTATATAATTGTAACTTGTGTATATATATAGTTCATCCAAATTGTAAATTAACAAAACATTCTGTATATATGTATATATAACAACGTGTCTCACGTCTTCATATGATGGTAGAGGACTATTACGGAAGATTCACAGGTTTTCCCGATCTTCTCCGAGCCAGCTTTTTAATCATCATTCACTTCGTCGATATGGCATCATTTTTTTCCTTTTGCCTGTTTGTTTTGTTCTTCCGCCTTTTTTAAAGCGCCGCCAAAGACGCCCAACATAGTTTCCAACATGACATCGATGCTGTGCCCTGTGACTTCATGGAGATTGCAAGTGTCTACATATCTAAACAAATGCTTTAGAAAAATATCTGGGAACGTTTAACATCACATCTGTGTCAGGGTGCATACAGGTTTCCAAGCGAAAAATTCAAGGACTGTTCAAGGATCTTTCGAAAAATTTAATGAACACGACTGTAGTTCTCGGTAAATTGTATTGCACAAAACAAAGGATGTTCGGTTGACTTATTGCACGGTTTCATTATGCTACAAGTTCTGAAGCTCAGGGCAGGTCTTTCAGTTTTTTTTTTCTATTGGCATCTTAATGCTATCGAGTTCTTCAGCCTCAGCTTTCGCAAGTCTTTCACAGGCTGTTAGACTTGAGCACATGTTTGGTATCGCCAGTCACTTCTGTTTTTTCAGCAAAGCAATCAGCAGAGGTTATTAAAATGGCAACAACTGCTTCAAGTTTATTTCTCTTCAGCGGCATGCATTCAACTTCCTCCACAATTATGTGCCTTTCTGTCTGGTTTGCATTTTCCTGGCACTTTTTCTTCTCCGATTCTAAGCGGCACTATAGTGCTGCCTTGCTGCGGACACAGCCATTCTAAGCTCCGTTGTTATGGCAACATTTAAAATGCCACCTGCCCTCTCCACTGTGTCACATCATATGACACGCTGTGAAATATACAACAAACCTTTCAAGTTCTCTCTGGAGATTTGTCGGTTGACACGAAACCCCCCGTTCAACACCTGCTTGTCCACGGCTCCTTGTAGGAGAGATGGAAGCTCAAGAGTTTGCGAAAGAACTTATCTAGCCTGCTAACGCTCCTCTCAAAGAGGCAAAGCTCATGCTTGAACTCTTCCAGCAATTCGGTGTACTCTGCAAGTACACATTCCCACTGGCTGTCACACAGTCTTCCTGCCATGGTGAAGATGTCCAGCATCTTCCTTAGGCCCACCAGGCACAGATCAGGCTTTGAGCACGTGAGCTGGAGGTCTAGAGAGGACAGGTTTCTAACCATGGATGATGTCAGGGGGGGACTTGGTTCCCATATTTTCTTGGTCACAGCTGCCAAAAATAGTTTGCACTCCATTCTGAATTGAAATGCATCCTTTGCACTAGCTTTTGAATCTTTCAGCGCTTGTTCACACATGGGACTTTTTCAAGTGGAGTGTGGTTAATGGGGTCATCAGCCTCTGCACTGAGCAAATCACCAACTCCTCCCAATGAAGACAACACTGAAGCCGTCATGAATTTTGCAAGGAGCTTCTGCACAATACTTTCAAGGTCTCTCCCAAGAAAGAAGAAGATGGCTTTGTTGGATTGGTTGTCTTTCAAGAATGGCTGCATAATGGATGCAACACTGAGGGCCAAGTTCAGCTTTGCCAGGGTCAAGGAGTCACGACAAAAGCTATGCACATTTTCAAAGGGTGTACACTTCTTGCAGGCTCCACCTATTTCTGGAGATCATTCCAAAGAGGCAAAGCTCTTTTAGTAACAACTGAGTTTTCCACCCATCGATGGGACACAAACGGCAGTGGGTCAGCTGGAAAATCTTCCCTTCATGCAGGGGAGTCGTGGACGTCAATGCTCCACTTAAAGGCTGCAACGCCTGTTTTGCAAGTACCGTGGATGGTACGGAGGCCACACGTCCCCAAGTCAACACATTGGACCTGATGGTTTTCCTGCAAATGCACTTGCATGTTCCTAAAAAAGTTTAGGTTAACGTTCGGCCCATCCATCGAGACCTGAAGAATCTTGCCAAGTGACAAAGGCTCCAAAGCCCTCAGAAGTGTCTCCTGCATATCGTTTGCTGTGAAGTGCCCCATAAAAGTGGATGTGCAATATCTACCGAACACTTTGTGTGGGCAGTCCCTTTGTTTCTCTTGCAGGGAGTCATTCACTGACTCATCAAAAAGTAGTAGTCGGACTTGTGTACCTCTTGTTGCAAGGACGACAAGAAAAATGGCCAGAGTCCATGGCCCACAACATAAGTGTATTTTTTTCTTTCTGCAAGAAAAAGATTTGGCCACCTCGCTGTCAGGAAGCATCCGCTTGAACAGGTCGCCAGTTTGTGCCAACAATCCGTACAGGTAGTGGGAGGTAATCATTTTGATGTTCCACAAGATTTCCGCATCGATAACCACCTCGTGTGACTTACAGGCGCTGCTTAGATCGGCCGCTTGGGATGGAGCCAAGCTAGTGGACCGCTCCCTTGTGCTTGCCGTTTTGCATCGAGTTTCCAGCTGCCATTTTCATAATTCCACAGTGCTTTGTACTTTCTGCGTGGCTTCTGAGAGGAAATTTGCCCATAGAAGCGATGTCGAAACTTTTTTTGCAGAATGTGCATTTTGCACGGTGGGAGTTAGATTTATCTGGCACAATCCAATGCTTATAATCGTCGTTGCTGGGCCAAGTGCTCTGGAACTTACATTTCCCAGGCATTTCCGTAAAAACCGGTGTATAGCCCGAGGTTTTTTTCCAGATTTCACGTTCCCAAATTTCTGCCCCGTACTATATGCGGATCCCAAGAATTTTCAGCCGGAATTCACAGTTTTGGTTTCGGCATTGCGCGGCGCTATCATATCATCAGGCTTATGTAGCAGTCGCCATTGCGACCATTTGGCACACTTCACGACGGCCACAATTTTACGCCATGCAAGCACCGCGAAAACAGTATTCGGCTGCTTTTAAAAGCAAGGTGATCTCAACTGCCGAAACTATCGGCAACTGTGCCACGGAGCGGTAGTTCGGCGTGAACGAGCGAAGCATTCGTGGCCGGAGGAAACTGAAAGAAGGCCAGTGGCATAAGAAGTTTCCGGGGGCCGAAAAATGGAGCATTTATTGACGTTGAACGAGAACTGACAGACTTCGTTCGGGAGCAATGAAGCATCGCTGGGGCTCCCATCGATACTCGTGCTCGACGCGTTTCGGTGTCCCCTCTGTGAAGCGACTCCCGCGTTAATCTTGTCGTCATCCCGGGAGGGATGGCATCCCAGCTGCAGATGCTGTGCCTAAATAAACCATTTAAGGACCACATCAAACGCCTGTATATTGGGTGGATGAGGTTTGGAGAGCCATTTCTACCATCCGGACGGCTGGAACGAGCCTCGCCAGCGATGCTGTGCCCATGGATCGCCGAGGCTTCAGCCTGCATTCCCAAGGCGCTCATTTTTCGTGCCGACAAGAAGTGCTCGATTTCAAACGTCCATACTGAGGATCAGGTGGGAAGAGATCTCTGACAAGGGAATTTCGGAATGAAGTGCGCCAGGCGACAATGAATAAGTGTGTGAAGAAATGTATCCAGTTTCTGTTTTCCTCGGTTTATACTTGGGTGAAAACTCTTTTTCTCACGTTTCTTATCCCCGAAATGCACCTCGGACTATATGTGGGTCTGAGCTATATGCGGGTTTTTACAGTACTCCAAATTATTCCACCTGCATGCACGATCAAGCAATCACAATGCGCACCACAACAGACACGCGGAGAACAGGACATCACTGACAGCACCGAAGCAAGCTCTGACCGGGTACACAACACACAATGTAGGACTTTTTGGGGCCTAGTTGGTGCATAGTGACAAAAATTACTTAGCGCAATACAAACACGGCACATAAGGGACAAACACTACTTGCAACTGCTTATTCCACAACGTCATCATGAAACATATATATTAGGGGTGTGCAAATATGCGAAATTTCGAATATTTTTCGAATAGTGCTTGCTATTCGATTTGATTCGCACTGGAATTTTACTATTCGAACTATTCGAACTTCCCAAAAACGAATACAGTCAACGCCCGATTAAAAGTGACCCCTTCAGATTTTCAATATGCTTCACCACATTACACTCTTGTATTGCAGCAAAGCTGCCTTTCAAGCTCCGTTACGGTCGAACTTTGCCAGAAGACGTCCGATTGGAAGTGGTCCCTAGATTTTCAGTATGCTTCACCTCATCACACCCCGGTATTGCGGCAAAGCTGCCTTTCAAGCTCCGCTACGGTCGCAAATGTATTAACTCAAGGAAACGCTGGTTCCAACATGGAGATGAAAGATGTGGCAGAGGTGGGGGCTCAATTAATGCTGTTTTGGACCTGAAATTTGGGCAGGAAGTCCGAAAAATCGGAAGCCGAAGCTCTTTAGCATCCAAAGTTTCAGATGGTGGGAATGGCAAGCACCGACCAATCGTTGAAACAAACACATAAATTGACGTTTCGGCCCCACTACGGGGGCCTTGTTCACAAGGAATGAAAGTTTTTAGGGCATGGGTTATATGGGCTTGATGATGTGACGTAAGCATCGAGTGTATATCGGGGGCAGAGTGCCTGAGTTGCGGTTGAGCGTGTTATCAGTCGTCTGAATGTGAAGGGATTCAAGATGAAGCCTAGCTGTTTTGTTCTTTTCTTTTCCTATTATCTTGGCGCTATCCCAGTCGATGTCATGGCTCGTGGACACTGCGTGCTCAGCTAGCGCGTTAGTTGCCACGTGCTTGGTTTTCACGTCATAACTGTGCTGTTTAATTCTTTTTCCAAAGTCGCCTGTTTCACCTATGTAGACTTGATTACAATCGGCGCAAGGAATTCTGTATACGACGCCCGGGAACTTCTCCTTATCGAGTTTGTCTTTCACCGTCCCCACAGCTTGTCTGAGCTTGCGCATAAGCACGTGAGCGACGTCGACTTCATACTCCCGAAGGATTCGGGACAGACCTTCGCTTATGCCGGGGATGTACGGCACAGGAATCCTTTTTCTCCTCCCCTTGTCGTTGTGTTGTTGAGAGTCATTTGGCGTAGGATGAGCTAGGCTCTTTTTAACAGCTTGAATGAGCGAACTGGGGTAGCCCGAAGATGAGAGGTCACGGCGTATCGTGGCTAGCTCGGCCGCTTGGTTCTCCGGAGTTGAGGAAAGTTTCTCCGCCCTACGTACAAGTGAAGCGACCACCGACTTCTTCTGACACATCGGGTGCACAGAGCTGAAACTTAGGTACTTGCCAGTGTGAGTTTCCTTCCTGAAGACACTGAACGACAACCTACTGCTGTCGCGTTTCACGAGCACGTCCAAAAATGGCAGACGACCATTAACTTCTTCCTCTGTCGTGAACTGTATGGCTGGATCCATGCTATTAAGGTGCAGAAGAAAAGCGCTCAAAGCAGACTTCTTAACCACTGAGAAACAGTCGTCCACGCAGCGTAGGAATACCCTTGGACGTGGGTTGAAACTAGACGGGGCACGGGACTCCACGGGTTGTGTTGTGTTGTGCACGGGTTGTGTTGTGTTGTTGGTTGTGTTGTGTGTTGTGGGTTGGTTGTGTTGTGCACGGGTTGTGTTGAGCCTAGGCCTCAACTACAACCTGGCCCCAGAGCCTGATGTGAAAAAGGTAGTGTGCGCTGTGGAAAGTGCGGTCATGTGTGTGGATCCATCTCGCCGTGATGAAGCACGTACCCGTGTCGTCGGTGTGCTTTCGAAGCTACGCCGGAATCAAGAGTTTGATCCTTTGTCGCCCAAGGAACGCAAGGCACTAAAAAGACTGCGTGACAATAAGGATATCGTTATACTCCCCGCCGATAAGGGAAACGCCACTGTCGTGTTGGACACACAAGACTACGAAAACAAAATGCGACTCATGCCCGAGGACGATCGAACGTACGTTCCCTTGAATCGTGATCCCACTGCAAAAGTGCAAAGGGACTTGCAGAAGCTACTGGCTGACGGATTTCGGTTTGTGCCTCCTCAGCAAAAGTTGCTGTATTTTTCTCTTCTGTGTAACAATGGCTCCGCTCCCGCTCTGTACGGATTACCCAAGATACACAAGGAGGGCGTCCCTATGCGCCCAATTGTCGACTTCACCCGCTCGCCTCTCCACAAGTTATCGAATAGACCATTTTCAAGCAATCCCAGAACCCCCCGCGGGCGCGCGAAGCACTATAGAAAAGTGTGTACGGCAAGCCCGCCGGCTGTTCCGTTGCTCGCTGCTCGTTGGCGCTGTGGGAGCATCAAACGAAAAAAACACGTCGCTGATGGCTGACTATTATTAAATCCTAAATACTACACGTCTGAACGCACCTGCACGTACCTCTACGCATGAAATGCGAAAGGAATGATGCAGTCAGTGTAGGTGTTACCGAGCGGATGTATACCGGATGTAGCAGTTAAGCGGCATGCGAGTTATCACGTGCCGATACATGCAGTCACAACGTGCTATCGTGAGCAATGTGAGCTGGAACACCGAATTCGTATTTATTCAATGATTACTTGTTCACAAGCCACTATGGCATTTAATGCCATAGCGGCTTGTGACCGGTTTTAACCAAACTGTAGAGGTGTTATGGTGTTCAGATATAAGATGATTATTTGATTTTAATTGACAAGTCACGCGATGCACAAAGAAGTGAGCACATTCTAAACGTGTTTAAAGAAAAAGGAAAAGGGAAGGGACTAGAATTCACTTGCGAGATGCCTTACTCTGATAATTGGCAGTTTCTTGATTCATGCCTTTAAGTTTCACTGCGGATCATGTCTGCGGGCAGTATAGTCCACGTTCAGCGAAATCGGTGTTTAATTTCGCGTCGTCGCATTAGAATATTGTTAAACGAGGAGTCGTGATGTCATGGTTACGCACGGCATTGGAAAAAAACTTGCGCACATAAGATGAGCAATAGTTTCCAGCTGCAAAGTGATCGCCTTAAAGAGGCGGGATATCCTGCATATCGTTGCATCGGTTTCCGAAAATCGGTTCTCATGGCAAAGAAAGATTAATGGACGTCTTCCATCCGTGAATAATGAAGAAACTAGAAATATTGCAGTTATTCCACATATTTATAAGAAGTCGCATGGCCTGAAGAATTTAGGGAAGCGATGTGGGGGGTGAAGGTTGTGTTTGCCGCCCCAAATAAGCTTAGTCGCATTAATGTCGCCAGGGTTCTGCAGGGGGCAAAGAAAAATGCGGTCAGAGGCATGCCAATTTTTTCGTCAATTGTGTAGGAGTTCACCACAAATTTCTCTTTCTTGTGTCCACATGTACATTGGCCAGACTGGTCGATGTATTAACATGCGCCTCAGCGAGCGTCGAAATTTATTTAATGGAGCCGTGTCATCTTACATCGCTATGTCAGTTATGCAAATGCAATCGCATCTTCGAAAGCACAGTAATTTTGTACCATCAACCTAATCAGACAACGCGAGAAATTTAGAGGCATATCATGTCACAAATAACGCGACACGATGTCAGTCAGCCATCTCAGTCATTAAAACACAAGGAATTCAACTTTATTAATCGACCGTGAACACGCGCCTTGGTTCTTTGACTATTTCTGCCTCATTATGGCATGCGCAATGCACATCTATGTTTGTATATATGCTTTTTTTTAATGAACTTTCAGTTGTGGGTTAGTGCTAGATGGTTTGTGCGTTTTCTTCCTTGTACTGCTGTTTTCTTTCTTTGTTCTAAGTATTATTCCAACCTGTAGTTATAGTACCAACGAAGGTTAGTAGGCAGTTATCGTTCTTTACATATATGGAGCGAGCGACGCAGTGAATGTATCTCATTTCCTCAAATGCCGACTACACGATGTCCATAGACGCTGATTCTAATTAAACGCATCTGCGCATCATACACCGCTCCTACACTTCACAGGCAACAGAGTTGTGTTTTTTTTTTCATTTATGCCGTAAGGCGCACCGGCGCAAAAAAAAAAAAAAATAATAAGTAAAAGGTGCCACTTCTGAGCCGCTCAGCTGGTCCAACAGTGGGACAGATGGAAATCGTCGAGAGGCCGTCGCAGCTAAACACTGAAGTTCGTGATTGAATTGCGCAGTCACATGTTGCACCTTGCCAAATTCACTGCGTCTAAGATGTCTTGGCACGGCGCAAGCGCAAAGCGACAGCGCGAGGCCCGCGCGCTCGTCGCGGCGGCTGCTGCGGCGTACACACTTTTCCCATGAGCGCTTGCGCGTCCGCTGGTGGCGCTCGTGTGCTTGAAAATGGTCTATTACCTTCACAGGATTATCTCCCCTTTGGTCGGCAAAACTGAAACGCACGTACGGAACTTGTACGACTTTATCGAAAAAGTTCGCAACATGGTCCTACATGTCGACGAGATCATGGTGTCCTTCGATGTGAAGTCACTTTACACAAGCGTGCCCATTGACTTCGCCGTCAAGGTCTGCACTGTAGCTCTCGAATCGGACCCAAGTCTTCCAGAAAGGACACCGCTCGAGGCTCCAGATCTCAGCAGACTTCTAGAGTTTTGTCTGAGCAACACATACCTCACGTTCCAGAAAAAGTTATTCAAACAAGTCCATGGAACCGTAATGGGAGCCTCGATCTCAGTCACCGCAGCGAACTTGGCAATGGAGTCACTGGAGTCCCGTGCCCCGTCTAGTTTCAACCCACGTCCAAGGGTATTCCTACGCTACGTGGACGACTGTTTCTCAGTGGTTAAGAAGTCTGCTTTGAGCGCTTTTCTTCTGCACCTTAATAGCATGGATCCAGCCATACAGTTCACGACAGAGGAAGAAGTTAATGGTCGTCTGCCATTTTTGGACGTGCTCGTGAAACGCGACAGCAGTAGGTTGTCGTTCAGTGTCTTCAGGAAGGAAACTCACATTGGCAAGTACCTAAGTTTCAGCTCTGTGCACCCGATGTGTCAGAAGAAGTCGGTGGTCGCTTCACTTGTACGTAGGGCGGAGAAACTTTCCTCAACTCCGGAGAACCAAGCGGCCGAGCTAGCCACGATACGCCGTGACCTCTCATCTTCGGGCTACCCCAGTTCGCTCATTCAAGCTGTTAAAAAGAGCCTAGCTCATCCTACGCCAAATGACTCTCAACAACACAACGACAAGGGGAGGAGAAAAAGGATTCCTGTGCCGTACGTCCCCGGCATAAGCGAAGGTCTGTCCCGAATCCTTCGGGAGTATGAAGTCGACGTCGCTCACGTGCTTATGCGCAAGCTCAGACAAGCTGTGGGGACGGTGAAAGACAAACTCGATAAGGAGAAGTTCCCGGGCGTCGTATACAGAATTCCTTGCGCCGATGGTAATCAAGTCTACATAGGTGAAACAGGCGACTTTGGAAAAAGAATTAAACAGCACAGTTATGACGTGAAAACCAAGCACGTGGCAACTAACGCGCTAGCTGAGCACGCAGTGTCCACGAGCCATGACATCGACTGGGATAGCGCGAAGGTAATAGGAAAAGAAAAGAACAAAACAGCTAGGCTTCATCTTGAATCCCTTCACATTCAGACGACCGATAACACGCTCAACCGCAACTCAGGCAATCTGCCCCCGATATACACTCGATGCTTACGTCACATCATCAAGCCCATATAACCCATGCCCTAAAAACTTTCATTCCTTGTGAACAAGGCCCCCGTAGCGGGGCCGAAACGTCCCTTTATGTGTTTGTTTCAATGATTGGTCGGTGCTTGCAATTCCCACCATGAATTTTCCCGACCAGACGGGTTTCCGTCGAACCCTGGACTTCAAAGTTTCAGATGTTCTTATATATCGACGTCTATGAGGCAGATTTGGAACTCCGGACTTGAAGGGAGCACACCCTTGTCCGCCACATCAGTTGGGTTTCCAGAGAAGTTGAAAGAGGAGGAGAGGCTGAGGAAATGGCATCTTTGCCTATCACGTGTAAAGTGTTGTCGGCAACACTTTGGTTGCAACAAATCATGTACATAAGTACAATTCGGCCTCTACATTGCCTCATCCTTGTGTGATGAGTAAAGGAGGGGCACGAGGCGCGTGCCGAACGTGGAAGCGCGGCGACGGTGCGCGAGAAGCAAAGTCACCCGATGGCACGCGCACCAGCCACGTCGACGCAGAGGATTGGCCAGATAGGGGCTCGTGGCATGCGACCCGAGCCGTGATGGTGAACGACGAAGGATGATCGTGGCACTGTGCTGTGGGGCGCCGGACGGAGAAGATCGAGGAAGGAGCAAGCGTCGCATCCGCGGCGAAGGCGGCTGGTACTCAGTTCTGGAGGTGGTGGCACGCAAGGCCCGGGGAGTGGCCGTCGACCTTGGAAGGCTCCAAGCGAGGCTGCCCGGACCCGTCGCCCCTCAATACGGCATTTCCGGGATCGCCAGCAGCCCTTCTCTTCTCGGCAGGACGGCTGCAGACCACAGTTCAGTCAAGGAGGCGCCCGTCATCTGTGGAGTCCTGAAGCAAGGGACCAAGGCCCAGTTAGGCCTGACCTCGACGGACCGAGGACGGAGAAGACTACTGGGGACACACGCGACGAGAGCAAGCGGTAGGCTGGACGAAGGCGACCGACGATGAACTCGGAGCACCACTGAGGACGTCGGCGACGGTCTCGACGAGAGATTGACGGACGCAACGGGAACACTGAGTCGTCGCGATGAGCTGTAAGAACGTTCTATTGTCACAAGGCCCATAGTGGCCAGACTGAGTTAGACTTATCTAAGCCTAGCTAGAACGCATTGTTGCAGTTCTAGATATCAACTGAGATTTTGAAGAATGTAAATATGGTTTTGCTTGAATTATTCAGTGTCCTTAACGCTTTTTCCTGTTATCTTCTTGCGCATTATAAACTTTGTTGTTGTTTGCCGTCCTACCACGGTCTCCTGTGCACGTCTCACTCTCTCCCGATCCATTATTGCCAGCACCCCCGAGATAATCGTGACACCTTGATCAGACAACTATGAAACACCACCCCGTCAGTGCTTCATCAACCTAGCGAATAAAAAACACTTTCATGTTGCTATCTCACTGGAATATGCTTAGGAATCCTCTGTAACTTTTTTTTCTGCATTTTCGCTTCGAAGTATTCGAAAAATATTCTAGAAATATTCGAGAAATATTCGATTCGATTCGCACTCACACTTCAATATTCGAATTCGCTTCGCACCCAAAATTTTGCTATTCGCACAGCTCTAATATATATACCTTTGGCCCATGCACAGATGCATTCAATAAAAAAACAAAACAAGAAATGAAGATAACAGATTTTCCGTCTCATATACGTGTCGATGAAGCTAAATTCGTTCGAGTGCAGAGTGACGGAATGTTCGCTAACGCACCCCACTCCCCTCTTCTTGATGAGAAATCCCTCCCGTAACAAGCGGGCTTGTTCCTTGCGGCTTTCGCCAAGAATCTTTGCCTCGCGAAACAATGCCTCACAACCACAAGAACTCAAGTGATCTGCTAAGTGCTTTCTTTCCTTCTTTTTTATGTTCAGGGCATGCTCTCTGAAATGGTCCTTTGCACACCTTCCGATTTGACCGATGTAACTTTTACCACATGACAGTGGTACCGTCAAACCCGGATATATCGAACTCGCAAAAAAAAAACGCCTGTCAGTTCGATATAGGGCATAATTCGATATAAGCTTGCTAAAGAAATGGACGTCATAAATTCACACACCATTCATAAAAGTACTTTATGGATGAAGCTAGCTTAGTTGCGCTTGAAATAGTCTTCCATTTTTTTCTGTTTGAGCAACTTCGCTGCCTGCTACAGCACGCATTTCTCAACATGGTCTAAAGAGTCGGAGCAGGTGAGGCCGCAACCTTCCACATTCGCGCAGAAGCGCTGGACTAGTGCGAGAGCACCAATCACCTTTGAGGATGTGGGCAAAGGATTGTCGTTTCTCATGCCTTTCTTTTAACCGCTATTAGGGTGGCTAGAAGGGGAGGTGTGATGACCGGGCGGCAAAAGTTGGCCACCATTCGCGTGAATGCCGTGGGGCGGCGCTGTCGTCAGGGGCGCCGTCAGCGAACGTGGCCGTTATCCGTTCTCGGCAGGGAGAATGCTTCAGTGGAAATGCGTTACCAAATTATATAAAACTTTAGCTGATAATGCAATTCCTTGGTCAGCACACAGCTTGTATTGCGCTACTGTTATCATGCGGTTTTGAAATACGGGGTACAGAGCCAAGTTATGTTCCGACGGAAAGCTTAAGCAACTACTACTGGGAGAGCGGGGCTTAATTATGCTCCAATGCGCTCTGATCATTTTATTCGTGCGCCTCATTACGTGCGAAAGCAGATGACATTTGATTTACGCCAACAGAATCAGGATTAGTCCATGGCATACATGGTAATACAACGTTCGGTAGTCTTTTCAGGCTCAATTCAGAAACCAAATAAGTAAATGCAACATATTACTAGGTAAAGAAACTTTATTGTGTAGAACAGAATGCACTTGATCGTTTTCGTGGCTTGTCTCGCATCACGCAAGGCTTTATTAAATACGAAGCATTTCTTAGCGAACCTTTGGCACTTTGAGCGTTTCTATCTACGTATCTATCTATCTATCTAGCCGCCTACGTCTGGGTACTCTCATGATCGCCTCATTAACTTGGTGTAGACCAAAATTGGCATGGGAGGGTAAGAGGATTTGACGAATATGACGGTGGGGCCATGATATGAATAACGTGGAAATCCTGTCGAGTGCGTCGTCAAACCCTTTCCTCCAGACACGTGTGGCACATACCCGTTTACCACGGGCCACGGTGTACGGGTATGCGCCACAGGTGATTGACAGTTTATATCTACCCAGCGGCGGCGAGAACAGACAATGGTAATTTAAATGCGAGAGCGTTAAGAAAAACCGACGCGGCAGCGTTGACCCGACGAATGGAAAGAATAAAAATTAGGATCCAAGCAGGAATCGAACCAAAGTATTTTGCGTGGCAATCAGGTATTCTACCACAGAGCTACGCCAGGTCTATAAGCTGGTTTGGAAAAACAGCCTATGCAGGCGTAATGTCGGTGCAACGTCGACTGCGGTTGTGGTGCGGGCTATCTAATTTTACAAGAAAGCAATAAACACTACATATGTACTCCTACGATACATGCGTCATATCAGATTAACGCCGGTGGTTCCAGTGTCGGCTCCGCTTTTATAGCAGTCTAATAAACATTACATTTGTATTCCTATGATTCAGCAAGCTGTATTGAAACATTGTTCGACCCCGGACGAATACATTAACAAAAGTTACGTGTGATATTCACATGACTGCACCATAAAGTGCACTTAATTAGTTTCAATAATGCTGACGTATATGGTCTAACGTGAGGGCTGACGTTACGTCGTACCATAAGTTACCCTTTAAATGCCGATGTTGTGGACGTGCCTGGTAAGCCCACGTACGATGTGCACACCGCTACTACACTCACGAGAACACGTCGATCCATTTCGTAACGCTTGGCTTAAAGCCCATAAAATACAGCATAGAAGTACTCGCTGACTGCTTCGCATGAAACCGATTCCCACAACGCGTGGGATCTGTCGAAACTTTTTCTTTTGACTTTTTTGTCATTCATACCGCTGTTTCCCGAATGCTTTGCGCAAACAGCGGAATTCTCTTGAAGCGGCTTGTCAGCCCTCGGAATGGTGCGTGTTCACTTCAAGAACAGTTCTTGGCTAGTCGGTGCACGGAAAAGGGACACTGTTTCCGAACAAGATCTGTAGCCGGAATCATACCCTGGCACGAAGCACCAACGCTGTTTTTTTCTTTAAGGTAGACGGCATCTTTGCCAGCACACAGCACTCATGAAACAACAGCACACGCCAACAATTCACAGCAAACTACACAACTACAAACCGCTGGCCAGCGGAAACGCTGACGGCGCCCCAGACGGCAGCGCTATGATGTGCCCTAGCGGCGATCACGCGAAAGACGACCACCCTCTCCTATGGCTGGCCGCCGCGCTCGGCACACCTCCACTTCTAGCCACCCTACCGCTGTGGCCAACCGAAGCCACCATGAAAATCCTCCCTGCCAAGGAAAAAAGCCATGTTCGATCATGGGGCCGGACACTGGGAGGTTGTGCAACCGAACGTCGACGAACCACTTGTACACGGCTGCCTCGACGTCTTCATACACGGCCGTGCGTACGCGTCGGGCGCCACGGGCACCGGGTCTTTTGTCCGCTTTATCCCTAATCTCCACCTTATTCTTCAAGATCGTGCTGAGAGTGCTCCTAGGAATCTTGCATGCTGCCGCGACGTCCGACTTCTCACCATGTTCGACTCGATTTATAATTTCGAGCTTCACGACGAAAGGCAAATTCTGCCGCTTCACGCTAGCCATCACGGCACAGGCGCATGGTGCGAAGCACAACAGACAAGAAATGCAGGGAGATAACTCGCACGACGAGAGTACAAGAGGCCTTGATTGGCTGTCGCAGCAAGTGCTGCGGGCGGGTCAGGATCATTTTTTGCAGGAGGGTGACGGCGGCGGTAGGGAGAGCGGGTCATGCGCCGCCGGGTTAAACCACTTTTGTAGTGAGCGGTGGGGAAAAGCACCAGTTTCCCCGCCGCTACGAGGGAAAGCCAACTTCTGGGGGCACTTTTGCCCCACTTGATGTTCGATATATCGAGAGTCGCTGCTATTGTTGTTCGATGTAACCGTAATTTTCGCTATACAGTAGAACCCCGCTGTTACGTTCCTCACTGCTGCGTTTTCCCGGCTGTTACGTCGTTTTCCGCCGGTCCCGGCATAGCTCCCATAGGATACAATGTATTGGGACCCCGCTGTTACGTCGTAACTGTCGGACCGTTCCCGTATGATACGTCGCGAAGTGCGCCCGGAGCCGACCGAGTGACTACCAAAGAGAGCGGCCATGGTGCATTTTCACGCAGCTTGGCCTCGTTTGACCGTAATATTAGCCGCATGAGAGGCGCAAGCAACAGAATCTTTCAATTGATGCAAACAAAAGCATGGCCTTCGAGATTCAAATTGCAAACATGGCGTCTATGACGTAACTGCTCGCGAAACCAAGGCCTTCGAGATTGGCATTTACTATTGACAAAAGCATAGCCTTTGAGATTTGCATTGCACAAACATGGCGTGTATGACGTAATTGCTTGCGAAAGCAAGGCCTTCGAGATTGGCATTCACTTCTGCCATCGCGTTGGCGTAGACTCATCATCATCGTTATTTGTCGGAGAACGGGAGGAGTTCGAGCTGGTTGGAGCTCGCATGGTCGTGCGTGCGGTTCGCGGTCGGACTCGCCGCGCCGGTCGTGATTGCGTGTGCTTAGTTCTTTCATGCCTACAGCTGTTGGTGTTAAAAAAATCACATACGTTGATTACATTTCTGTGGATGAGGCCGTCCTAAGCTCCGCGTTTCTATCCATGACTAGATCGCGGCTGAGCGCGCCAATTTTCGTGCTGCTCGTAAGAATTGAAATAAAATTCTGTACCACTAAATATTTTGCCGTTTTTCCTGTTTTTCGGCTCTTACGTTTCCCGTCTCTTACGTTTATTTCCTACGGTCCCTTCAAAAACGTATCAGCGGGGTTCTACTGTATATAATTCGCTATAATTTTCGCTATATATGCTCACTGTAACTATACCGTGTTCAGAAGTTGTTTGATATACAGGATAATTCGATGTAAACGGGTTCGATATAGTCGGGTTCGACTGTCTATCATAAATGACGCCGCAGGTGCATTCCACATAAGGCGAAAGGTGCTTTTTTTTGGCATTCTCGATTTGTTGCTTTCGCCAAAAGCAATGCAATGTAGCCAACAGATGATGCTGAGGCTGTGCTGAACTTTTTCTTAGCAGGTTTTGAAGGAATACAGCTAAAAGCGAAGCCAAAAGAAAAACACTAGTGAATTAAACTGTAAATGGCACAACTTTTCTTTTTTCCAGAGAACTCAAGATGCTGTAGCCTCATTGTAGCCCTCAGTTTACGGCTTCTGGACAACCGAAGCCAAAGCAAGGCAGATAAAGAAAAAAATGGTGCTGCGAGCACACACATGCCTCGATCTCTCCAATCTAGCTCAGGCGGTTTGACTGTGTTTGGCTTTGCGATCACAGTGTCGCGGAATGCAATAAGCAAGGAAGTTTGCTGGGACCACGCTCAACTGCCATGAATTGCGAGTCGTACAATCAGACCCTGTGAAAATCCCCACAATTCAAAGGGTTTTCAAGGACAGAAACAAAATTTCAGGACGCTCAAACCTTGAAAATGAAATTTTCAATTTCAAGGGTTTTCAAGAACTGGAAGGAGCTGAGCGCACCCTGTGTGTTGAGTGTACTATGCTGTGCATCCCCTACGTACAGTGGTTTACGAATAAATCAATTCACTCGTTATTTTCCCATAATTTCTACCCTATATATGAAATTGTATTTGTCACTTTTTGCACTCGAGATTTCATGTGTGTCTAAAATCCTGGGACCAAGACTTTTATTAACTATCCCCTCAATGAAGAACAGCTCCATCAGCCATTGTACGTATTATTCACACTGACCGTCCCCTCCTTGTCACATCAACATTTACTCCCAATTCATTTGTTCCAAGAACCTCACAAAATTGGAACTACCTTACTGCGCACACCATCTCTATACCAAAGAAGTTCAAGGAAGTCACTAATACGCGCATGTGTTCTTTGTGAAGGTGACACATGAATCCGTTGGGAGCAGCAGCAGAAATGGGTGATGAGTGATGCAGGGTCATCACTCATCATCATTAGCTACATGCTACGCACCTGGTTTAACAGAAGAGGGTCTTCATCAACCAGTGAATCCACCATGGAGGAGTCCTGTCTGGCTCGATCCTCAAGTTCAGCAAATTTCTCATGCGCCTCCTCCCAGCCCTCATCTGCAGAGACAGCATTTACTGTGTCAAATGCTAGCACCGGGCTAGGCGTATTTCACAGGCAAATCAGAGGCCTTAATTCTTTAATACAGCACTACAGCACCACATGGTACGCAAGGTACACTGCTCCATTCAATACAACACTACAATTACTGCGAGCCCTAACAGTCTCCACCAAAGTTAGCCGACACACTGCAAGCATTCCTGGTCACTTTCCCCTACCAGACCTATACTTCAGACACGATAACAGTCTGTTACCACTGTCCTCAAACCAACAATCCACACTCGCTCGCCAGAGGCCACTTTCTAACATTACTGCAGAGGTCCACGTCCTCTTGGATATCTGAATTCCTTGTTACAGTGTGCCTTGCACCATGCGAGGGCCATGAAGGGTGGGCATCACGTTGGTAGGCCATCATGAATGTCACATTACAAAAATAGATTCAAATCAACCCTAATTTTTGTCCAAGTCCTCACACACAGTCAACACGTGACAACAGTGACAAGTGACTTGTCATTCTATAGTTGTCAACGTGGTTGATAGCTGCCCCTTCTTCCACAAAAGTCTCCATGCCATACACATGTGCTCATCACTTCACTATTAAATGTCGCTAAAAGTCAGCACTATGTGTGTGTTCTTCACTGGTCCTTGGCTTCTTGCACAGTTCTTACATTTATCATAACAGGCCAGGAGACAATTTGAGTCGTCCCTCTTTCAAGCTCTGCTTCAACCACTGGGAGTGGCGACTGCAGCATACCACACAAGTTCCAATGGTTTTCGATGTCAAGAATTATTTTGTGCACAAGACTTGACTTTTCTGTGGACTTTCCTTTGTCTCTTCTGGCTTTTTCTTTTTGTGTCACTGTGAAAGAAGATACTCGGTGCTTGCCAGTAGAGCTGGTTTCCAGCACAACACTTTATATACCTGGCAAGTTCCTAGCCTCAGAAAGAAACAACTTCTCCTGACATGCAATGCTATGCCAACCACCTGCAAAGTACCACGGCTAGTGTTGTGCCACAGCTATGTTCTGACACCGAAGCCATATATACCTTTTGTAACACAACACCAAGCTATTTATAGCTTGGTGACGACACTTATGAGCTTATCTGATCATGTACATTAAGTTAATGTACCCTGCCATAACACTGTAGTAGGCTCAGTCATTCCTTCCTTGGACCTCAATTGACTTTAATCTAGCTGCATCAAGTAAGCATCAGCAACCCCCCTCGTTTCAAGAACACACTCGCCAATATGAAATGCAGTAGAGTCTAGTTAAACAAAGCCTGAATGTGCTAGGAAAATATGTTCTGTTTAACAGGAGTTCCATATACTGAGAGATGAACAGGAGCGCAACACTGAAGTATGAAACCAATCATATTAGAGCCCTTTAAAGGGCCCCTAAACCACCTCCGATAATTTTTTAACATTTCAAGTAAACACGCGCATCGAGTTTAGAATGCTGCCACAATCAACAATGCCAGACAGGTGCTCCACAAATTCTCAGAAACAACCCCTTCTCCCCTGCTCATGTCATCCACAAAGAGAAGCTGCTGGCCTGCTTGCCGCTCTTGCTCCTCGCACGGTGAGGAGGAACACTGGGAGCATAACAAAGGGAAGAGTAAAATGAGCGTAACTCCGCTATTACGGCACCGTTTCGAAAAATGCTCATGGCTACGAGTTCGTTTTAGACTCACGCACAACTAAGGCCTACATTTCGTCCTCTGTTTGGTTTAGGGGCCCTTTAGGCAGCACTTCTGTTTAAGAGATCTCCGTTTACTGAGAGTCTACTGCATTGAGTGGTACCAAATGGTATAATCACAATTATTAGCAGACACCGCATGCCTGTTAAAGAGTACTCTGCGCACAACCAATGACAGAGAGTTGCCACTTCCTCTTGTAATGAGCGGATCTAGGCTTCTTTATTCCCCGAGTCGCTGGGACAATTTTCCAGTCGCTTGACACGTATTTTTGGGCTTAGTCGTCACACTGCCACTGGTGCCGACACCACGATTTATGCAAAATGAGCTCTTTAGTGCTACTGCAATAATAGGCTGTTGATATATAAACACCAACCTTGTGACTGACTACCTGTACAATGGAAAAAAGAGCAATAATTGATAAATTAATCAAATTATCTTACCTAGGCTACGTCTTGTGACACATTGATCGTTTTTGTTTGCAAAAACCAGCTCGCACATGAACAGAGCAGTCTCATGTCAAGAAGCTGTCTGTACAAGCTCGTAAAAGGTGTCAGGATTGATAAATAAATAAATCAATAAAATTATCTTAACCAAGCAATCTTCACACTTACTTTTTTGCATGCAAAAACTGGCTCACACAGGAACAGATATACCTAGAAATGTGTTCAGCTGTGTCAGCCATGCACATGACAAACAATTTGTTTTAAGGCTTCTTTTGCTTTAGCGAACTTGTGCTGTGATGTGAATACTTTGCACTTCCGCCATATGATCCGAACTGGGTCCGAGCTGCTTGGTAATGCGACACGCAGAAAGCGGTAGGTGCCCCAAGACACGCAGAGCGAGAGTAATTTGCAGTTGCCTCGAAATCAAATATGAGTGACGAGTGAGCGCTTCCTTCGTGAAAATGGTAGGTACAATTTCAAATGTGATGCAGCCACGAGACGAACTCACCGAGACCACCTCCAAAGGTCTCGTCGTTGAGGGCATCGTAGTCGTCCTCAACTTCAGCCGTAAGAAGCTCATCCTCGACACTCAGCGGATGCAGCCCCCCCTGCAAAGACGGTCAGCAAGTTATTCTGCAAGAAACGGCACACAAAGCAAACTTGTCGTACGCGCCGAACCAAGCCGCGAATGTCGTGCAAGTACACCTCTGCGGAATCAATCGCTTGAAACACGTGAAAAGCGCGGCACGCGTGAGCACGCACAGTGTCATTGCGACCTGGATAATCGACTGTTTTGTTCCGTTATAAACTTGACTTGCGTCTTGTCCGTCCCTTCCGAATGTGTCCGTCTTGCATGGGTTTCATTTTTGCACCAAAAAATTGCGCTAACATATTCCGTGTAACGTAGTACTAAAAGGTGAGTGAAAAGCTAGAATCTCACTTCTTTTGTGCCACGGAACCTGGGAATGTACAAAACGCTACCGAAAGTCATCCGCCCCACGGTGATTAAACATGCGCGTCAAGCCCTAAACTCAATGGAAGTTTAGAATAAGTGTGTACGAGATTCATAATTCCTTCATGTACTACATACAGTTACAGGAAGCGGAGCGCGAGAATCAAATTCGGGCTTGCCTGGGACTCCTTGCGGAAAGCCACAAATCCTTTCGACATGATGTTTGCGCGTGAGATGGTCGATGTATACAACTGTTGTCTCGACGTGGTATCATATCAAGGAGATGTTAGGCCTAGATTCAGTCACTGATTCCGTCGATGCAGTGACACAACAGGGAACAACACGACGCAACGCTACTGCAGAGAGATAACTCGGTCCATATGACACGACAGTTCCCTTGTTCGACGAGATAACCAGAGAATATCTACCACTTTAGAGAACGGAAACTGTACCTTTGACTGTAGTACGGAAATAAGGGTAGCGGCGGCGTACTGAACTGCAATAGAGCGAGGCGAGATGGCGCTGCAAGTACTATCATCATCATTAGAAAAACGCGTTTTTACGGTTGGTTTGCCCTGGTCGCGCTACTGCGCTTTTTGTTCCCTGTGGTATTTTGTTCTTTGTCGTTGCTAAATCGCTGCTAGCGTGTGTAATATTTATCGCCAGGTGACCAAACTGGCCTCGACTGGCAAAAACAACGTCAATCAAGTAAGGTTTGCATCGTTTATTGTGAGTGCCCAAGCTGGTACAAGCAATGTATACAGTCAGGTCCAAGCAAAACAAGTAACTCATACACGTCGAAAGGTTTCAACCCGTACGTGTGTAATCAGTCTGAAAGCTGACAAATATGTGCATATAACTGAACACCGAGATCGCTGAAAGAACGTTGCTCTCGTTGTGTAGCAGCGTCCGAGTTTTAACAGCATAGCTTTAGGACAAGGGTCTTATCCTTCCGTTAGTTATGCGGCGCTTGCCAGGTTGTGTTGATCTTTGAGTGCATGGTGTGGAGTCGGAAACGAAACGTGCGCTACGCCGACAGATAGTTGGCGCAGTGAGAGCAATGTAGTTTTGATTATTCTTTTACGTAAACAATCGCGGATGCGTACAGTTCTGCATCCTTCTCGCTCTGCGATGTCACCTTGAATGCGTTACAAATAAAGAATATCGCGTTGTGTCTACAGGGCAGGCACGAATTTCTCGGCTAAATTCTCGGCCGTGAAGCCATACCATAGGTAGTACGTATTCAGGTAATAGGTGGAAGAAAATATTTCAGGCTCGTTTTGTTCCTCGTTATAGTTCAGTTACGCAGTTTCTACAGCTAGAATTTCTTGGCGCTAGTAGTAATCGGACTGCTGAGTATGCAGCGCAGATGAATGCTAAAGAAACAGAGATATAAGGCGAGTGCTTACAGATTCTAGAAGCACAATTCTAATAAAATAAGCTTTAGGCATGCAGTGTACATCTTTGTTGGTGTTCGCACAGAACACTAAACAACTGCTCAGCCGTAAGCACAATCTCTGTATCACATAGACATTTCGATAGAACTTGAGCACTCTATTGCAAGCAGACTCACGAAATCAAGCTGTGGGGCATGATGTGAACCTGTGCCAATGCTGGATAAATAAAGGTCATATATATATATATTGCATACTTGTTATTGTGTTATTTACTTTTTCAATATATTTGGGCTTGAGAGCTCAAGTATGTATTCTCCCTGCTACTTTTAGAAATTCCGGCTTGAAATACTGCCACATGCGCACCTTTCTTTCTATGTTTTATGTTATTGGCCAATTGCACGTGTAGTTACTGCGTTGCGCAAACCGTGCCAGAATGTCTGGGAACATTCCAGATTATTTTAGGATCTTCTGTTAGGCTGGAGCGTGCAACTGCAAACAGCTCAGTTTATTGTCGAACTAACGCAGCCACTATTGATAATGCTCGAATGTTCGATGCCGCAGGTACAAATGCCGACGCGCCTTGCCACAGATCAGTTTATCGACGGCCGACGCCTGTTCCCCGCTATCAGTGTGCAGTGTGTATTGCTGTAGTTTGACTTTTCGTTTCCCGGCCACAAGTTCGGCCGAATAAAAAGTTTCATCTTGGACACACCGACTGCTGCTTTCGTCGACGTCACGACCCCGTGACAATACGTAAAATCTTGTAGTGTGGCTGTGGATAAGTGCAAGTTCATGTGTGTTTTAAATTACCTCTTCGATTTCCTAGTTTTTTTTTCGTGACAGTAGTTCACAGACTTTCACTTCATAGTGGTAGGTGCTACAACTGTGACATGTTAATTTAATCAAACAGCAGAAGTAGGTGTGTTCAAACAAATTTGGGACGTTTCTCTGCCATGTAAAAAAGAAAACACTACCATACTCACTGAACACAACCTCACTCATCACGACAACGTAAACGTGCTTGGTGAAGCTGTGCTGGAAGAAGTGCTCGTCACACTTATAATTTGTTTATTAGCTGTAAATAATTTGAAGGAGCCCATTGAACATATGTGCAAAGGCTAATCTAATTGAGCACAGCCTTGTAAAGCTTTGTCGTATCTTTTTGTAAACTTCTATGATCTAAACACAGTTAATTAAGGCAAAACAGTTTTGAGCATAGTTTGTAAACTGTCTCATAATGCACAACTAAATGTTCCATTTATGTTGCGCGGTGGCTGCATTTTCGATGGAGGCGAAAATGTTTGAGGCCCGTGTACTTAGATCCCAGGTGGTCGAAATTTCCTGAGCCCTCCACTACGGCATCCCTCATAATCATATCGTCGTTTTGGGACGTTAAACCCCAGATATTATTAGATGTTGGAAAGACTGTTAATTCCCCTCACTGCCGTGATGTTCGTTTTGTAATGTGATTTATAATTTAAAAAAAACTGACCCTACGTTTCGAGACTCGTTTGGTCTCTTAGTTTTTTTTAATTAAGAAGACTAATGATTAAATGTGGCTGGAGAGGCTTTCTATTCTTATCATCTTGTCCAGCCAGACAGACTTCTATATATTTACCCTTAAATGTATAATTTCTGATGATTCACATGCAAACCATGATACGATTATGAGTCATACAGTAGTGGGCAACTCTAGATTGATTCTAACTGACTGGAGTTTAACAAACGCAGTTGTAGCCTTGAAGAAGACAAGACTGCTTGTCGAAACATTTGCTCCAGCGACACCTCTTGTTCACAAATTTTTCGTCTCTTCAAGCTTCTGTCTTTCCCTGAACTTCAGACGCAGATCTAAGCACACGAGTGTCTTTGCATTTCGCCCCCAATGAAACGTGACCACCGTGGCTGGGTATAAAACCTGCGTCGTTGAGCACAGCAGTGCCAGGTAACGTAACTGATGCACGGAGCTAGTGCTCAATTTCAACGCTATTGGGGTGTAGATTGCATGACACAGTAGACAGCTAATACTTGTAGACGATTGTAGGCACAGCTCCATGAGATGCCTGGTAAACCATTCACAAATACAGCATTGCAAGCGTGAGGTTCAAGATGACCTGTTGTAGCAGCAGACGTTCACATGTTTCGCCGCACTTGCAGAGTGGACATTCGGGGGTAGTCACCCTGTCGTTGCCTGGCAATCCTGGAAAAACAAGTAATGACATCACCAGATATTGATAAGCATAATCAATGAAATATTACATTTTGCAAAAGTAAACATATGAACATAGTGAACAAAAACAGCGGTTTGTTATACATATATGTAAACGTACCTCATAATGCATGTTGTATCACTCGGGCTAGCTTCTTTACAAGGCGTGTCATGTAACAGGCGCCTTGCTCATTGCACACAGCTGTTTCCTTGTCAGGCCAGGAGGCTACAGCAGAAAAAAAAATATTTCTGATTATAGTGACGGTTTTTTATCACACTAAAGTGAAAGTACACTCATAATTATGTGAAGCTTTTGTTACACTAAATGTGTAGTAAAGGTAACCTAAACTAACAGCAGGAGAAATGAGACCTCTAAACCTGGCTTCTCAAATGCGATCCGGCAAAATATAACTCATATGTTTTTTGCACTGATATACGGGCTAGTTACGAAGATACATGCGAGGCGTTGGTGATGCAATTGCCTCCCTTTATTTATTGCAGTGGCCTGGTTAATTTTAACCGAACGATAAAACTCAGCAACCCGCTCCCACGTGAAGCCACGCCGCAAGGAACGCACATTTTCTCAACGACAGAGTATGACGTTGAAAAATTGAATATTGCAGTGCGTCGCCTCCGTGTGACACCCACACAAAGTTATTGGTTAAAAAAAACTGAAGCAATGGGTTTTTACTCACCGGTCCGTGTATTCTCGGGCTTGAAACGAGTGTCATCCGGTGAAAGCTTCAACGGTCCCTTCGTTCCCCTGAAGTCAGCTGAATGCACTTCGCGAAGGGATTTTAACGAGTCAAAACGAACAGAACAAAAGCGAGTGTGTCGGCCGGCAGTGGCTCGAAACATTTACAGCGAAACGAAACAGCGCGAGACTCATCCCATGCACCGCGAACCGTTACCTGTCGTTGCGCCGCGGTATATTTTGAAATGAAGATAATGATGCCGATAGGCTGCTGACAACTACGAGTTTGTTGGAGCAAAAACTATTACAAAAGATTGATGACGCGGTACCTGGCAACGCAAGGCCACTTCGTATAAACAGCAATTTGTTTATTGAAGTGTAACAGTAAGCAAACAACTAAACTTCCTTATTTCAAGAATATTTTAATTTGAAGTTTGGGCCCGACGAGGGCGCCCCTACATAAAAAGTCAAATAGCGCGAATGGCGGCCACCACAACGTCGCCATGTTATCCTAACGCAGAGGTTAGTAGATCCACTCCCGGTGTTTGAAGCTGGAACTCGCCGCGGTCGATTTTTTCGCCCTCTGCGGCGATCGCTGGAACTTGAGACTTTCCGGGGCCTGAGATAACTCCGGCTTACACTCCTGCTGGACTGGGCAATCCACCAGCGCGACAGGGGCGACACCAGAGGGAACTACCGAACCGCTTGAGAGCAAAAGGCAAAACCACGACCTTTTTCTTGAGGAGGTCGTGGGCAAAACTACAGGGGTCAGCAAAGCGAATCGACGGACTGCGACGCTACGGCCAGAGATTATTAGAGAACGGAAACTGCACCTTTGGCTGTAGTACAAAAATAAGGGTAGCGGCGGCGTACTGAACTGCAATAAAGCGAGGCGATATGACGCTGCAAGTACTATCATCATCAGCAAACTATAGCTGCGTCGCGCTAGTACACTGTAGTAGTCGCGCTGCACTGTCGCACACATGAAGGCTCCCTAGCGCCTTCCGCAACGCACGCTGCAGCGGCCGCATAGATGTTCAAGCCAGTGGCGCACCGACGAGGGGGGGGGGGGTTGGGGGTTGTAACCCCCCCCCCTGAGGCCGACCTGACCCCCCCACCCCACCCGTAACTACACGTTCAGGTGGCCTTGTTAACGTTAACATTTCAATTCAAGAGGTGGTTTCAGGTCGAATTTCCTTCATTTAATGTGTTGTATTCAGTCATCTATATACTCCTAAACAGAAAGAGCGAAAACCGCAAGTTCTGTGACCCTTTGTTCACTTCCAGTGAAGCAGTTTTGGACGAAAGAGAAGCTTTCACGGGTCGTCGGTTTGACCCCTCTTCTTTTCCTGCCCCCTCTGATTACTGCAATAGAGCAAGGAGATAGTTCGGAATCTTCGAAACAAGCTATTGTTCTTATTCTCGGGGGAAGTCTAAAACGGGACGGTGTACAACATAGAGTTTCCTAAAATTAACTAGAGGGGACTCTGGCGCTGCGATCGTTCAGCTACCATGGGAATGATGGGTAGTACACAAATTTGCCTAGTCTTCGTGCTTGCGGCTTCAAACGTACTTGTGGCTTTGTTTATTGCCGTGTTTTGGCGTTCGTTTCGGATAAAAGAATAGACCGCTGTGAACTTCGTGACCAGGTTTGATTTGGTTAGCCAAAAAAAGTTAGAGTGGTGAAGTGGAACTACTGACTTTTGCTGAATTTAGTTTTGCGACAAAGCGGATGCAGCCGACGCGGAGCCAAACGGAGCCGAAAGAACGAAGTTTAGACAAATTTGTGTACTACCCATCATTCCCATGCTGGCTGAAGCGTCATGCGTTGCAGCTCCCATAGACACTAGCGCCAGAGTTCCCTCTAGTAAGTATTGTAGGAAACTCTATGGTGTACAATGATAATGCGGCGCGTGATTTAGCCACAGACGTCGGTGCACAGTGCTTGTGACATCAAAAAGTATTATAACATGCCTTGCACGTGACGTCAGAGACAGGTAATTCTTTGCGCTTGGTCCCCCAACATGGCGGCCACCGTGACTTTTTTATCTCATTAGAGTGTGTCAGTGCAGAGGAGGACACCCAGGTGTTCGGTCCACGCGCTCTTTTGTGCTCTCCCCGCTTTCTTTTGTTCGCCAGCCGCGCCAAGGGGTAACACAAAGGAACGCGGGGGTTTTGGTGTGAAAGATGCTTGGGTGCACTGGCACTAATCTGATGGCGAGCCGTCACCGTTTCTTGCTCGACGCGTTCGAACAAAGGCTCACGGAGCGTCTCAACCCGCTGGTCCCCCAAGATGGCGGCCATGGTGACGTCAATGCAAGCTAGCTGTGTACGCAGTGCTACATAGCTACATACATGTATGTCCAAAACAGGAGTTCGCAGTGTTGTTTACCGTTTATAACATTATTATCCGGTTGACGCAGGTTCACACCTGCACATACGCAAATTATATTTGGTTACTCGGACGCCTCTAATGCAATTAGAGATTAGAATATCAAGTGCTTCAATAACATTAAATTGTCGGTGTCACATGGCTTGGTTTAATGGCACTAATGGAGCGGCGACAAAGTTGCGCAACAAGTATATGTTGGTTTCGCCTCGAATGTGCAACTTTTTCAAATTCTACGTCACAAAACTCATTTTATAGAAATAACAAGCGTTTTCATGTACGTTCAATGCCTTACTCGCTATGGAATCGAAACTCACTTAAGCGTGATGAACATTTCCTGTTACGATGCCGATGGCATTCTCATTACTTTTTCTTAAATCCTTGATATTATAGTGAACATGAATTGTGTCCGTCACAGAGCACCTTTCTTTTCATTTAAATACTCAATAATGTACGCTCTCCTGCCGACAAACATTCTTTTTTCATCTAGATGGGTTCTACAAAACATAAGATGAGAATGAGGTGGGATAGCTACTTCAACCAACAAGACCACAATTTCGATCAAGCCAAACTTTACATTCTGCAAATTTACGGTCACCACGGGAGAGGAAATACATGGAATCGTATTTGATACTATTTGATACACAAATTTCAATCCCTACACCCATCAGGAATAAATCTAGCTCGTGGTAATTTGGAATCACTAAAAGCCATAGCATGATTTCTATAATATTAAGAGACATAAAGTACGCTCAGCCTTCAAATAACCTGGACAAATATTCTATTCGCAACATAAAATCCCTACTAGCCTCCATCATACACTAACAATGTTCTTTTTTAAAAATATTTCAAGTTCTCCGCGCCTTATTCCGACTGTTCCCCCCTGCCTTTTTTTTCTTTTTTTTTCCTCCTCCTTCTTCTAACTGGACTGCCGCCCAACTTTTGAGGCCATCGATCACACTTGATGCGTATGTCCGCCAATGACTTCACCCATTAAGCACGTGTGGGCTTCAAAAGTACACCGCCCGCTTGCCCCACCATCTTCTGCAGCCCTTTGTGAGTGCTAGACGCGCCGCCCTTCTGCAGCCTTTCCAAGTTGCTTCCATACTCCGCTCTTTTCTTTGTCGAGCCTTCTACGGCTCTCGCTTTGGTGAATGGCCCGTCCGTTTGCGCTAGTACACTGTAACTGTAATTTGCGCCATACACACGTGCAGTCCGAAACGTGAGGGATAAAGCCCGGGCCGAAGCCAGTTCGAAACCGCAAACGGCGCCGCGTGCGCGACTTCTAAGCGAAACCACATGTTCGAAAAGCCGTCGGCGTAATAGGGTGCCGGAAAAAAAAGGAGAAAGAAACGGTCTTGCTGATATCCCCCCCCCCCCCTCCGAGCGCGTGGCCCGCAGCCGACGATGGGGACGGGCGGTTCGTGAAAATGTTTTCAGCATTACGAGCACAATAGCGCGTTCTCTGCCTTCTCCAAAAGACTGGCCACCGGAAGAGCGAACCCGAGGCATCCTCAACAAAACTGCTTGTACTGGCTGCGACGCCCGCTGCATCAGCGGAACTGAGAACCTGTAAGAAGGACGGGAAAGACGTCCCCAATTTTGCAAAGACGCAGACCGCCGAATCAATTTTCTTGAAACTGTAGTCCTCGCAGCTGAAACCAATTACCAGAAATATGAATGCTGGCAGATACAAGCTACCCAATCGTGAACCACGCTGAAGGCAACCTACACGTAGCGCCTTCGCTTTTCCCTGCGCAGAGCCTAAGAAAATAGAAAAAAAGATGTCTGCTTACAGCTCACACAGTCCGGCACTCCAAGTATCCCCCTTTCCCTGTCTCTCACCTAACAGTTTACCTCGACACATCCACACGCCAAAGGAGCTCACCACCCCCTTTTACTCTTCAACTCATTCCCACCGGTCTCCTCTGTCCTTTTGCTGACGAGCACCGCCGCCTCCTGACTCACCCTTTCATACCGGCCGAACAAGAAAAGAAGCCTTCTTCGTTTGTCTCGCTCCCTCAAACTCTCAAGAAAGAACCGTATGGATTCCGAAACGTAGGGACACTGCTCACTCAAAGTTCCAAAGATAAGAGGCCGTCGGCGGCGCTTCGAAACAAGTGTTTTCTGTTTTCTTCGGGGCTTGCGTTTTGTGCAGGCAAATGTTGTCGCCAACGGGGTGGTCGTGCATTTTTTCTTAACTTTGTTGACAGCGGACGGACGAGGTGCATTGGAGCGGCGAGAAGAAAGGCGACCTCGTAGTACGCGGCTCATTCGTCAAGGCGACTGCAAACCCCAGAGGCCGTACAGCTTACAGCTCGAGCACATTACGATATTAGTTTAAGCACATACACTGTCGTTCCTGCATTTCTGAGCAAGCCTTGGAGCAACAGTGTGTGCGTCGCCAGCCATGCTGCAGTACTGCACACACGCAGGGACCCCAAGCAAGCACCAGGGGCGTAGCCAAGGGGGGGGGGGGGGGGTTGGGGGGGTTCAAACCCCCCCCGAAATTTTTCAATTTTGCTTGTGTATATATACACGCACACATACAAACGCACGCACGAACTTACATAAAGCATGGTTGAACCCCCCCCCGAAAAAAATTTCTGGCTACGCCCCTGGCAAGCACGAATGCTATGCGAAATCCATACGTTGCGAAGACGGGAGGAGTAAGACGACGTGGCAGAATGAGTAAATGTTTTGAAGGCCGTGGGACAAGAAAAAGGGGCTTTGGAAAATGCGAAAGGTATATTGGGGTGCCACGTTTTCTTTCTTTTTTTTCAGTAGGCAACTCTCTCTCTCTCTCTCTTTTTACCACTTCTTTTTTGTATGTTGTACATCGGACGGAAAAGTTCGCTTTGCTAGAACTTGCTTCTGTGTCTGCTGCGCGAGTCTGCGTCGACAGTGACCTACCATACCAGACATCTCGCTGACGTGCCAGTCGAACACGATCCTCACCTACTTCCCGACAAAGATTCCGTGTTCCAATTCAAGAGAAGCAGCAACAACACCGGAATGCCCGATTAAAGAAGGAACCGATGACTCGGCAGTCGGCACATAGCGCCTTCGGATGCGTCAATCGATCAGTCACTTATGAGAAGGTACTTCAGTCGCCGAACCTGTGCACCCGAATGACATGGCAAATCGGTAAGCGTGGCTACAACAGTTTATCCGTGAGCTGAGAATTGTATTGTACGTGTGCTGCACTGACCTGTGCATACTGTTTATAATCAATGCCAGAAAGCTTACAATCAATATTTACGATACACTTTCAGATTTGTAGTTTGGCGAGGCTCGAAGGAAGTATAATATAGGATGTTCTGCTCACATTATGCACAAAATTCTCAGTTGCAGAATCTTTCAACTGCTAAAGTTGCCAATGGGGCTTGTTTGTATGACATTTCCTTATTACTGTGGCTATCGGACACAAGACACAATAAATGGAACACAAGAAAGGCACACGGCGCCGGGTGTCCTCGCGTCTTTCTTGCGTCCGATTTGTTTGCGCTACCATAGTAATCATTTGTTTTATAACAGTTTGTGCGATCGCCAGCCGGCCCGCGCGTCAGCACCCTTATCACTACATGGAGCTGAAAAATTTGCAAAAACAAGTGTTTGCCAGACACATTTGTTGGAACTATATTACGCGTTGGTTTATTCAATTTGCCGTTTATTTTCTACGTGCGCTGCTTCACTGAGTGGTTTCTCGGCCCTCTCAAGTATTTTCAATATCTTGCTGCAAAACGCTGAAAGATCATCATCATCATCATCATCATCATCATCACATTTGATATTATTATTATTATTATTATTATTACTATTATTATTATTATTATTATTATTATTATTATTATTATTATTATTATTATTATTATTATTATTATTTATTATTGTAATAAAACTTCACTTATTAAATGAACAGAAGAGACTCCATCTTGTTCTATCGAACTTCTTCTTTATTGTCTTCTCCCCCCTGCCCCTTGTCTTGTTTCGACTTCTTCTTCTTCTTCTTCTAGGTATAGGCCTCTCGGCTTGCTTCATTCCCCCCAGCATGGTTTACATCCCTCCTGGGATGATACTTGAATATATTTCCAATGGCAGCGGATTCCACGGTGTCATTGGGACCCATGTACCATATGGTCTTCAAGTGTCCTTGTTGACTCGCCGTCTTTATAACGCGAAATGGGCCCTTGTAGGCTGCGTTGAGACTCGGTCCTCTTTTCACCAGCACTAAGTCACCGACCTCGAGTTCTGGTAATGCTGTATTTTGTCGCTTGTCGAAATTTCTCTTCATTCTTTCACGGTACCTTAATACGCTTTCTTTTGATCTTGCGTACATCCCAGTCCGGTTGTGTATGAACGGTTGTGGTGAGCTACTGCCGCTTCCAGACAACATTTCCAACCACCTTTAAATGATGGATACATACTAATGTACTGCTTAACGTCTCTGATCGCCCGCTCAGCTAACCCATTTGCGGCAGGATGATAGGGCGCAGTGAACCGCAACTTGATGTTCCGCTTTTCAGCCCATTCCTGTAGCCGACGACTTCGGAAGGCAGGTCCATTGTCTGAGACGATTACCTTTACGTTGTCGAACATCTTCCTGCTCAGAAAAGAAATCACGCTGTTAGCGTCTTCTTTGCCCGGTCTTGCTGCGATCATCCTGGTGCACTCATCAATGCACAAGAGGAAAGCTTGTGTCCTCTGAACTCCTTCAGACTTTTTCCGTAGTTCCGCAAAGTCCAGATGAACTACTTCAAATGGCGTGCTAGAATGTGTTGGTATAGCCATTTTCTGCGTTGGTTGCTTGAATTTCACTTTGTTAATCTGGCATTTGTGACAGGATGATACATAGGTCTTTGTGTCTTGCTTCATGCGAGGCCATGTGAACCTCTTTGTCAATTTCATGTAGGTTCTCCAAAAGCCATCGTGTCCGCCTGATTCGGGGCTGTCATGATACAACTCTAGTATTTTTGGAACTAAAGAAGTTGGCACGCCAACTCTTCCATGTTCAGTTTGCTGCAAAACCTCAGTTCCTTCCCATATCTTCACTGCATTAACTTCTTCGTCTAGGGGCAAAATCGCTAATCGCGACATTGCATCCGCGTCCTTCATGGAGGCTCCGGGGCGATGAGTTACCTCAAAGTCAAATTGCTGAAGTTCACCCACCCAACGGGCAACCTTTCCTTTCAATTCCGCCATCCTTAATATATACGTTAGGGCTTCGTGGTCTGTATAAAGCTTGAACTTCACGCCTTCCAAATATGACCGGAAGTAGCGGACGGCTTTTAAAACGGCAAGAGCTTCTTTTTCTGTTGTCGTGTAGTTTAATTCGGTCTTGTTGAATGTGTAGCTGTAGTATCCAACTACACGAAGCTGTTGGTTTTGTGGTCGTGAGGAATCTCGCTGATACAAGACGGCCCCTGTTCCATAGTGAGACGCATCGGTGTTCAATTCGAAGGGCAGCGAAAAGTCTGGTAAGCACAGCACTGGATCAGAAGAAATTATGCGAACCAATTCTCTGTAGGCGTCGTCACATTCTTCTGTCCAACAAAAGGGAACATCCTTCTGCGTCAGTCTAGTGAGGCAGCGACTTTTCAGGGCATAATCTTGAATGAAGGCTCGAAAATGACCCGCCAATCCTAGAAATACACGAAGGGAGTGTACGTCGTACGGCTTTGCTAGTTTCGTAATGCGAGTCACGGATTCTTCCTTTGTGTTCTTCGTTGTTCCATCTAAAACTCTGCCCAGAAAGGTGACCTTGGTTTTGAAGAACTCACTCTTTTTGAAATTAACTTTTAACCTAGCATCAGATAATGCTGTCAGTATATGAGCCAGGTGTTCTTCATGGAGCTTTTCACTTTTAGAGTAAATGATGATGTCGTCTACATAGACGTTGCAAAAGCGTCCAATGTAGGGGTCCAATACTGCGTTCATCATTTTCTGAAACCAACTCGGTGAATTTTTCCATCCAAAAGGAAGGCGGTTATATTCATATATGCCAAATGATGTTGTAAATGCGGTGTATTGCTTGGTGTCTTCTTGTAGAGGCACCTGCCAGAAGCCCTTGCACAGGTCTATGCGAGAAAAGCAGGTACAGCCTCCCGTTTCATCGATGATGGTGTCGATCCTCGGCATTGGGAAAGGAATCAGCAGTGTCTGGCTATTTACTGCTCTGTAGTCCGTGCACAGGCGCCAGCTACCGTCTTCCTTTGGAGCAATGGTAATAGGCGAGGCAAATGGAGACACTGACGGGCGAATTACATTGGCATCTAACATCTTTTGAAGTTCTTCCTTTAGCCATGCTTTCTTCTCTCGTGTCAAGTTATATGGTTTTTTCTTCACAACTGTTTTGTCGTAAAGCTGAAAGGGAACCTCGAAATTTGTAGTCGCCGGTGGATACCCTCCCAAGCAAACCAGTTCGGGGTACAGTTGTGGAATTACACTGTCTTTGTTCGGTATCCGTAGGTGGTCCTCTTTGTGTGACGGCTCCGCTTTGTCAGCTTCTTTATCAACAGACACTTCATCGTTCCAATAAATATTCAATCTCAACCGCTTCATATCTGGACGAGAGAGGAGAAAGTCGTACGCCACTGCGTCTAAAACTAGTGCAACAACTTCTGCAGTTTTAGACTGGTACGTCACTTTCAGACGTACCCACTCACAATACTCTTTCTCGCTTCCATCGTATCCACGCACAAGAACAGATCTCCCTCGGAATACATCTTCATTATTAGCATTGCTTTTCTTGAGGATAGATACAGACGCCCCACTGTCTATCAGTGCACGTATGCGTTGTCCATTGACCTCCAGGTGTATATGCAACAAGCTTGGGGAAGTCAAACAAACAGTCTCGTTTTGTGTCTTAGGGTCAGACTGAGAACCCTCATTTATTAGTTTTTTTTCTAATTGCGAAATACGTCCTTCCGTCATAGACTCCATCTCGGTAGTGTGCAACGACTCGCGGTGACTTGCCGCTTGCGAAGACTTTGGTGGCTGCGCACGAAACTCCTTGTTTCCTGACCGTCCTGTCCCTTGAACATCTCGATGCGACTTTTCTGTCCTCTCCGTCCAATGACAGGCCATATCTTGGAGTGACTGTCGCAATGTCTCCAAAGTTTTCGGCGCTCTAGCTTGAACCTGTCGTTGCAATTCCCGAGGTAAGCCGTGTATGACGAGCGTTATAACGGAAGTCAGTGGAAGGTCCGGCTCTGCAAGTAGGAGCAATCGACGCTTTTCAAAGAAATACTCGATCACTGGTCCAGACCGGTAGCGGTAGAAAATGGCTTGATCCCATCGCTCAAGCGGGCTCCCACGGAATGATGAGATGAAGCTCTCCTTCCATGTGCTCCATGCATCACATTCATGTCCTATGATACGCAACTCGTACCATTTTCGTGCGATGCCACTTAAAAACGGGAGCATATGTTTCACTCGTTGTTCGTCGGTGTCCCAGCCGTTCTGTTTACAGGCGTATTCAAAGAAACTAATCCACGTCTCTGGATTGCCCGACGTACTATCAAACGGTTCAGGTTTCACAAGCTCAGTAGGACGGCTGTCTCTCAAGCTCAACGCCGATAAAAGAGTTTGAATCATTTCATTTTGTTGGACAACTTGTTTCTGCTGAGCTTGAATCGCCTGCAGAACAACGGAGAGGTCTGCATGGGAAGTTGGCTCCGATGCAGCTGGCTTCTCTAGTTTCGATGTCACAAGGCGGTTGAAAAGGGAGACTTGAAGGTTTATCTTCACAGTCTCTTTTTCCAAGAGTTCGTCGAGCGACATAGACGCCTTCTCGAGAACTATTGAGATGAGCTCACCTGTCGTCACGTCGACGGGAAGATCGACTGGCGGATCTCCAGGGAGCGCGTACTTCGTGAAGACCAGGCTGTCTGTGGCTGGCTGAACGAAGAAGGTAACCCACATCATGGATCGTCAAAGCCGACTGCGCCAAAATATGTAATAAAACTTCACTTATTAAATGAACACAAGAGACTCCATCTTGTTCTATCGAACTTCTTCTTTATTGTCTTCTCCCCCCTGCCCCTTGTCTTGTTTCGACTTCTTCTTCTTCTTCTAGGTATAGGCCTCTCGGCTTGCTTCAATTATTATTTGGTATCACATATTTCGTTTGTCGTTACATTCCTGTAGTCTTCTCAGAATTTCAACCCCCCCCCCCCCCTGAGAGAAATCCTGGGTGCGCTAATGGTTCAAGCTGTTCTCTGGCGTGGTGGCGTTCCGACGTTGTTGGGTACATCGTGCGTTGCGTACGGCTATATAAATCGAGCAAAAAGGTACTCTGGGATGAAGTTTCAGTAAGCAGAACATTTCGATCTTGATGGAAACTTCTCTGTATGCCGGAACACATGCTGACAGCTCGCAATCTGTCTCTAATTTCACGTCTGACGGTCATTCTATTTTCCTAACCTGTTTCTTAAGAACCCAAATGTTCGAAGCACGCCGGGGCAGGCTCTTTGACGGGAAGTCTGGAAGCCAAAAGACGGCGATCACATATATGTAGAGGCACGTGTCACCGAATTGATTCGACCGGACTAGGCTAAGACCCGGGAGTTGTCCGACTGTGCTTGACGCATTTGTAAAACACTTGCAAAACCCACATCCTTGTGATACACATCCTTGTGCTTGTTGATACCACTGGTGCAGAGCGCGAAATGGAAAAGGACGCACCGTTTGCTATTCGTTGAAATTATATAAATAGCCGACTCCATAGATTTCGTTAACGGTTGCCCTGTTGTGTTATAAAAGGGTAGCTCGCAACTACGAGGTTAAGTAACGTCATTTGGGCAATACACAAGGACCTGTTTTTTCTTAGATTCGTGCCGTTTCTTTTGTCATTTGTATTTGCTTTATGCAGTGCAGCGAGTAAAACCAGTAGGTCTCAACTGCGCAATGCTCGTTCCAGCTGCAAATAAAGCGACCTAACCGAGGCCCCGACTTACTCCGGCCGTTATATGTGTTCAAACTGAAAAAAGTTGTGGAAGGTGTGACAGCTGCATCACTTACACGACAGCATTACGAAGAAATGCTTCATGTTTCACAAGGGGAGATAAAACAGCTCAAGATGAAAATTCTGCAGCAGAAAAATTGCAGACTGACCAAAAAGACCGAGGCTCGATCCTCAAGCGATAATAAAGGAGATCGAGGATCAAAAGCTCTTGTCTGAGTAGGGCAGGAGGATGTTCACTGCAGCATTCCCTCATACATACAACAACCTCTCCACAGGGCACGAAAAGACCAGAACGGCACGTTTAATCTCTCAGCAGAGCGCAGTATACGAGAACAGTATACAGAATTCCATCAAAGGAAATGCTTCACAGATGAGTCACTGTCTCGAAAAAGCTAGCCCAATGCCGCTCAGAAACTCTGTAGCTGTACTTCGATTGCTGATGACAGATGAGAAAACATGTTGAGATTGTGGGCGACTATAAGTTGTTAGATATGTGGACTTTGGGACTGGAATGCGTGATGACAGACTGCATGCATGCGTATATGCTCGTTGGCTTAAACTTGAGACTTAGGATGGCACTTGGGCCTTTTTAAATGATTCATTGACAGGGTCAGAGAGAGCCAACCAACGAAATAGTATCGAAAAGCTATATATCTATTGAAATAGTGCGGACTGCAAGCTGAGTGCCCATATTTGAAGCACGTCCATGCAAAGCCAAAACTATTGGTTTTGGAGGTTTTGAGCTCATCTTGAGAAAAGAAATGGCTTTCAAGCATTGATGAGCATATCCTTCTCGATGAGTATATCCTTGAGTGTGGTGCTTTGGACACCAACATTTATATTCCGCTCAAATAAAGTGGCCGAACTCCACATATGAATAAGACTCCGTCACGTGACGAATTAAATAAACAGGAAAATGAGTGCCGAGAAGTGAGGTGTGGTCTTACGAGGATGATTATTTTTAAAAATCAGTAATACAGACTATTCTTCGGTGTGCATGTTAAGGAAAACGCCAAAAGAAACAGAATAAAACTGACTGCATTCTTATCTGCCATATGCCTTCTCATTTTTGACAACTTCTCCCTTAATCCTCGCCATAACCGTTAAAAACCACGGCGGAGAGGCGCGGCAGGCGCGCTTTGGCTCCCGTTTCTTGCCTATGGCAAGATGGCCGCCGCGCGCGCGGCGCGGCTTTGGTAAGTATAAGCCATAAGCGGCCACCACTCCAGCAAGTTTTATTTGTCGGGCTACAGTGTAGTTGGTGTAGTCCAAGGCCTCCTCTATAAACCGCACTACTGCGCTTTTTGCTCCCTGTGGTATTTTGTTTGTCGTTGCTCGACTGCTCGCCGCTGCACAACCGTTCACTGACCACCCCTTATATATAGGCACTGGATTTTGACCTCCAAGGTAGACCCTATCCAAGGTAGTGCCTGTGTGACATTTCTTCTGTGCGTGATTAAACAATAAAAATTTACAGTGTACATGTAAAATTAAAGTGAGATGATTCTCATCGACCCTTTAGTATAAACGCGCCCGATCTCACGTCGTTGATGGTGTACTGGGCAGAATTCACGGAAGATTCACATATGGCGCGTGTCATTGGTGGAAGGCAATCGTTCGATTTAGTGCGGCGACGTACGCTAGGGGGACCGTTGTAATGAAGGAACCACGTAAACCAACAGTGCAATAAAAGTTTGATGTTTAATATATACACGGTGTTTCTCACGTGTTCACTTGATCATATACTGGGCGAATTAATCGGAGTATTCACGGTTTACCGATGATTCCCTCCGGAGCTTCGCCCCCATCATCATCATTCACCCCATGGATATGCTGTGGATTTTTTATTATTTATTTTATTTGGATCTTTCTCGATTTTCGGTCGCGGACAAGATGATGATTTTTCGCTCACAACCAACGATGCCGACACCGACGCCGACACCGAAAGTTCTGTGGTGGTGGTGGTGGTGGAAAACATTTATTCAGCTATATACAGCGAAAGGTGTGGACGGGGTGAGCCGGATGGGCCCGCCCCAGGGGCGTAGCCAAGGGGGGGGGGGGGTTCAACCCCCCCCCGAAATTTTTCAGTTTTGCTTGCGTATATAGGCACGCACACATACAAACGCACGCACGAACATACATAAAGTATGGTTGAACCCCCCCCCCCCCCCCGCCCGAAAAAAATTTCTGGCAACGCCCCTGGCCCGCCCTTCGCAAACACTGGGAGGGATCCCTAGTCCGGTATCCCTGTAGCTGCCGCGGCGGCCCGGGCTCTAGCCACCAGTGCCTGTTGGGCATGGAGGTCGAAGCAGCCGAGCAGCACAGCTTCCAAGTCCTCTCGGGTGGGGTGGGAGTGGGTTGGGTAGGCAGGATTGGAGGGGCATACCTACACCATGTGATAGGTGTCAGAAGACTCCTCCGCACAGTGCGAGCACGCGCCAGGGAAGGCCGAATTGAAACGTTTTAATACTGTCGGGCACAGCAGAGTATTGGTGAAAAGGCGGAGAAGCCAGCGCTCCTGTGCCTTGGTGAGGCCTTTGCAAACGGGGGGATAGAGGTCATGCGAAGATTGGCAAAGAGAGGTGATCTCTCTAAAGGTGGTGGGCGGATTGAAATCGGGCTCCGGAGCTGGCTGCGGATGAGGCGATGCCCGGTGAGTAAGCGCGCGGGCAGCAGCGTCGGTTGTCTCATTTCCCTCAAGACCTGCATTAGCCGGAGCCCAGACGATGGTACGACGGGTTGGATACCCCGTATACACGCAAGCGTGGAAGATTTTGAATGCGCGGTATGGAATATACCCTTGCTCAATATTGCGACAGGCACCCCTGGAGTCACTGATAATGACCCGGGACTCTGGAACTGTGGCGGCCAATGCAATGGCGATCTCCTCCGCAAATGTAATGTTTGGGGCACGGAAAGTAAGGCCTTGAGCTGTAGTGTTTCGGAGGATGACAGCCGCCGTGTACCAACCCCCATGGTGCGGGCCGGCAGCATCCACATAGAAGACACTTGGCTCATCACCATACAGTTTAGAGACAGCCTCCGCCCGCGCAAGGCGGCGACCATCATGGGTGCTTCTAGTCATGTTCTGCGGAACGAGCTCTTTAACGCTATCGCGTTAAAAACGCCGCCATGCTGGATTGCGCGCGGGAGTACAAAGGCTGACGTCACAGCCTCGGTAGTGCATTTTTGGGGAGTCACGCCTATTTAGCGCAGCCCAGAGTGGCTTATGGCGGCGCACAGGGGGCCGACGGAGAGGAGGAGCGTAGCCTCGAACCGGCACATTTTCACCTCTCTCTCTCTCACTGCGTGGTGCGTGAGAGTTCAGTCTGTTTCCATTTTCGACGCGCTAAAGCAATTGTGCAGCCGAAAATCGAAATGTCGTACGAGAACAGGCCGACACGCAATGCGTGGCTGTGGCAACAGCTATCGGACACCTAACAGACTGGCAGCCGAGGCATGCGAAGTGCTGAATACTTTTAAATGACTTCGCGTCTCTTAGGTCGCACGCCTTCTTCTCCGACAAGTAGTACATTATATGTGGTGTCTGCACTTATGGTCGTTTCTTCAAGTCATCACACGACCTTGTGATTGTGCTTGGGTGCTGGTACACTTTATCATCAGCACCAGAGAGAACCAATTTGTCAAAGCTGACGATTAATATACAAAATGTTTGGCCAAGAGTTGTTCCCTCATAACATAAACATAGCTGATTATATGCTACAGACATGCTTTGCGATGCCTGCGGCTAGAAAATGTTCCATCTTAGTGCGTGCAACTTCGAGATTATCGAATTAGCGATTTCCAATCTACATGACAGAAAGGCCCGCATGACATGTGTTCTTTGGCGCAGGTACGCGTCTCTAACGTTTCGTCGAGAGCATGTTCTTTCTCGACTTGTCAATTTTGTGACGATAAGTGGGGTAGCGTTATGACGACCGCACCTTTTTTTTTTTTTTTTTTTTCGCGCTGCAACCTGGGTGTCGTGAATGATCGACCCGCGTTCGTGAAAGCCTCGCCATTACCTGGACACGTGCGCTCGTCGTAATGCTTCTCAAGTACTCGCCAAAAAAACAAACTGACAATAATATTACCAAAAACGGGCGCCCTTTGGGCGCATCGCTAGTGGCGGCTGCTCGCGCCGAAGCGAACTTACGCCTGCCGTGCTTCCACATGTGCAACAGGCTTATTTTCATGTTATCATTGTGTTGTTTCTACGCCGAATATTGAGATCATCCGTCGTACATCTGTTTCTTATCCGGCGCAACGATCAGAGGCCACAAGCTTTTAACTACGACGACGACACGAATCAACACAGGCATCGGTGTTTGTGCTGCCTTCGTTCCATTAACTTTGTATTGCAACGTGCCAAGCGGAACCAAATGGTCTGTTAGGGATTAGAGTTACGTTCAACTTGCAAAATCAAGGCAAGGAAACCCGAGAGTCACCTTAACCCCTTCAGGGTTTTCGCCGTACATGTACGGCAGAAGCTTCCTGGTACCAAAGGGTTTTCGTCGTACATGTACGGCATAGCGTTTATTTTTAAAACGCGCGCCTTTTTCGATCATTTCTCTTGTTTGGCCTGTGCTTCCACACTTCGGAAATACGTGAAATTTTTTTCATGCGCCGATGTCTCTCCGTTGTATTTTTTTTTCGCTTCCCAAAACGGTGCGCCGCCTATCGCTTGCCCATCCGAGCGCGTTCGCGGTGCAGCTGGTTTAAAGTGCGCGCCTTTTTCGATGATTTCTCTTGCTTGGCATGTGCTGCCACGCTTCGGGAATACGTGGAATTTTTTTCATGCGCCGATGTCTCTCCGTTGTTGCTTTTTTTATGCTTCGCAAAATGGCGCGCCGCGCGCCGGCTATCGCTTGCGCAACCGAGAGCGCCCGCGGCGCGGTTTGGTTTCAAACGCGCGCCTTCTCCCATTTCTCTTGCTTAGAATGTGCTGCCACGCTTCGGGAATACGTGTAATTTTTTTAATGCGCCGATGTCTCTCCGTCTTTTTTTTTTCTTTCCAAAGAGGCGCGGCGGCTTGTAGTCTCGCATCAGAACGCGCGCACGCGGTCCGGCTCGTTTCGGTTTCGTCCTTCGGCTGGTTTTCGCTTCTTGCGCCAGCAAAGCTGATAGCTGTTTGGTTTCTAATTTCTCAAAGGGTGACCGCTTGTTACTCTCATTTATTGCACCCCGGCGCGCGATTACATCAGTTTCCGTGCGGCGCTAAATTACACAAACGACGCCGCCGTGGTTGCGTTTCCTGTTTTGGGTTCTCGGAAAAACTAACTACGTCTTGTTGGCGATAAGACGAAGTGTTACTGTAGCTTTTTCACTCATTTTGCTTTCCGGACGGGCGCAGAACCACAGTTTTCTTCCGTGCGCTCACTGACGCAGTTCGCTCACGCTATGGAAGCGCGCGTCGGTTGCGCTGCTGCCGGTGAGTCGAGCAGCGATTCTTCCGATGCGGACTATTCCCCAATTGCCGATCAGAATCTGATTCATTGGATTTCAGTTCGTCAGACAAGGATTTTTTGACGAGTTCAGACTCCGATGATGATCAAGGAGCGACATCTGAAACGCGTGCGCGGGGAGCCATGCTTCAAAGACTATCACACGCTGAAAAGTTTTAGTGTTAGAGCACGAGCGTTTTTAACCGGAAACGTACTCTGGTGCGCTTATTTTTGTATGTTTGTGAGCTATGTTCAATACAATGCATAATTTTTATTCATAAAAACTGTGAAGCTTTTTTTTTTGGGATTCTGCTTGATTTTACTACGAATAAACCATACGTATGTAACAACAAAACAGATTTTTTTTGTCACTTTACGGTCACGAAAAAAAATTTTAGACAATTTTTTTCCTAAATAGAATTGTCTGAAGAATTTATTTCAGCAATGAAAAAATTACACATTTTTGGACTGGATTTCGCGAAAAAATTCGACCCTCAAAGGGTTAAACACCAATGCGCGCACCTAGCGCGCAGCCGGACAATGGCGTACGTGTTCGCTCGTCTCCATTTACGTCTGACCGATTACTTCGAGAGTATAAAAGTTAACGCTCTTTTATAGTGTATATTCCAAGAACCCCACAAGGCCGCCTATAACCAAACATACAAAACGATTACCAATTTACAGGTTCTGCTTAAAAACTGCATTGGCATTCTACTCATCATCGGCGCTGCTGCGGGAACGTCTCGTGGGCCGCCGCTGCTTGCTGTTTCAGCCATTTTGAAGCTGACAGCTTAGCGATTACTAAAGCGCCTCCATGCGTTTTCCACCGCGATTACTTACTAGCGCTACTAGCGCCTTTACACTCGCGAAGCGTTACTCTATTTTGCCCGTGTACCGCGAAGAACAACAATACCGTGTGAAATTAGCAGTATATTTATGCACCGCCGCGCAGCCCTACACACCGGAAGGGCGGCGAAACATCGCAGACGCTAGACGGCGCTGCGGCGGTGAAATGCTGCGGGGAACATAAGGAAACGGCGGGGCATGTTCTGATTGAATGTGGAGACATCCACCCAGGCGTACGTTTGGGCACGAGCCTACATGACGCCTTGGGTTTTAGAGACAATGGAAAGCTGAACACACCCGCGATTGAAATAAGTAAGAGATGGTTAGAGTATTGGTGGCAGAAAACTAGAGAGAAAGGATAAAAATAAATATTGGGGAAAAAAATAAGGACATTCTGCCGTAAAGGGCAGAGAACGGAGCTGAAAACTTAAGTCTTTTTTTTCTGGAGTAAAATAGTTTTAATTGAAGTAAAGACACTAGGCCAACGCTAAGAAAAAGAAGAGTAAAGGGTTTTTATTTTATTTTATTTTTTGTCGAGCCTGGTGGCACACTTGTCACCGCCCCGTTATAAAGGGGACGCTCATAGCATTCATCCATCCAGCCATGGATGCCAAGGACGAGTGGCCACGGAGGCAGTACAGGGAGACATTGGCTGGTACTCGTTCGAGGCCAGGGAAGCATATAGCAAAGTAGCGTTTGAAGCCCGCCTCCGGCGCTTGGGTGACTCACGATGGGCCAGGCGCATATTTCGCTATCTTTCCCTCACGGGTATTCGAACGCAGTGGTCAAATAGAGTCCACCGCTTGCGCGGGAAGTTCGAGTTCTTTGCCGAAACGGACAGCGGCACGCCCGAGGGCCTCACGCCACACTCGGTACGCACGCGGGTCCGGGAGGTCGAAAACGCACAGTGGCGCTCGGGGGTGCTGCGTAAATCTACTTTGCGGATGTATGGCGAGCACAAGACATCAGCACGCACGGAGAAGTTCCACGACAATAGTGTAGGCAGTGCACTGCTGTTTGAAGCGCGTGCTGGAGCCAGCGTTTTTAGATTGGCTGGAGCGCTACGTACGCTCACATACCTTCACCGTTTCGACGAAGCCCCGGAAGTTCAAGCCGCAATCTGTCGATGTTGCGCAGAAACAAGCGAGACGGCCGAACATATTAATAATGGATTGTGCCCGTCTCTCTCCACGCCCAGCCGAGGACACCACCACAGGCGCTCGGATCTGCACCAGCAGAGAAAGACTACGATGCCGCTGCCGTTGGCTCGCTGGTCATGGTCACGTGGGTCACAAATAGGGTTACCGACCATCTTTGATTTCGAGGACTGTTCCGATTTTTCATAAAGCGTCCCGAGCCGTCCCTGTCGGGACAGGTATGTTCAGGATTTATTCCGGGCCGTCCAGTTAGAAAATTTTATGTGATCCAACGCACGCCCGACAACGCGCGTCACGCTCAAGAACACGAAGTTCTCACGAATAGCACGCACGAAGCAATGATGCGGTGGCTAGTGGTGGCTGCGAAGGGCTTTAGCTACTTTGGCTTAACTTCGGCGTGAAGCGCGACAGCTTTTACGAGTACATCCTCCAGCAGGAGGTAGTGTTGCGAGCAGCACGTAGCCAGCTGAAGTGCCACTTCAAGAGGCCGAAACAATAAAGAAACAATGAATTTTAGGAGCGGAGCTCCTTATAGGCCTGCCTGGCTGCCCAGGCGGCGCTGCGAAGGCGGCGCTAAAAAGCGCCCCCAACGATAAGTTCGCTGGTTTCGAGTAGGCAGACTGGCGGCCGCATGCAGCACTAAGCTCAGATGCACAATGGAGCCGCCGCTGTCGGTTGTGCTGCGCTTTGGATTTCGCCCAATTTCTGGCGTGGCTGAGTTCTTCAGGCCACACAATCTGCGTAAAGGCAAGAAGCTCGTCAACGCCAAGTATGTTTACGACGTGCAGGAGATTGAAGGAACCGTTTCGGCGCGCTGCAACTCGCAAGTGCAGCGAATCTCATACGACGTTGAACTCGACGTAAGTACTACGAGGCGTGCTCGCGCGATTAGCGACAGTGCATAAACGAAAAGATTGCTGTTAATGAAGCCAAAATGATGTGCATTACACGACGAAACGGAATTAAGAAAGGTCCAGTGACGAAGGCTAGCCGCCGGCGGCCCGAATGAGTGCATTCGCGCCGTTTTCTACCGCATTCAGTCGCAAACACTTTTGCACGATGCACGGTCGTAATTTTCAACATTTGCTTCCAGGGAATTCGCCAAATTCTGTCAGCGTGCGCTGGCGGTCACCGCCCCGTTCGAGGGCGGTGACCGTTACCCCCTCCCCAACTGACCCTTACCCCCCCCAACTGACCCTTACCCCCCCCCGCGGAATACGCCTATGTCAACAGGGCTTGTTGCTGAGCTAGTTGGTTCATTACTTGAGGAAAAAAATTCGGCAGATCCCACGCACCGTGGGAATCGATGTAATGCGAAGCAGCCAGCAAAGAGCTGCATACATCGCCTTGTTTGTCTTTGAGCCAAATGAAATCATTCATGCCATGTCATCTAGTCCGCCATATATCGCATGTTTGCCATGCACGCATGCGTGCACAATGTAGTATACACCATGCCTATGAAACGCATATTGTGGTATATACAATGCATGACCTGTCGCTTATGTTCATCACGCACTCGTGTCGTGCCATACCAGTTGTGGTATATATCCAGTTAACAAAACGGCCGGAAGCACACCATGACAGTGGCGTGTAAATCATACCGTACATGACATGCATAACATGATTCGCATGTTAAGACCTCTCATTTATGTTCGTCATACAGTCACATCACGCAATATCAATTTTGGTGTATATCAAACGAGCGAAATGGCCGCGAGTGCACCACGAGTATAGCATGTAAATCATGGCATACATGACATGCATGTCATGATTTTCATGTTAACACCTTTCATTTACGTTCGTCATAAAGTCGCTTCGCGCAATACCAATTTTGGTGTATATCAAGCTAGCGAAACGGCCGCGAATGCACCATGAGCGCGGCATGTAAATCATGACATACATGACATCATGTCACGGTTTTCATGTTAGCACCTGTTATTCATGTTCGTCATACAGTCGCGTCGCGCAATACCAATTTTGGTATATATCAAGCTAGGAAAACGGCCGCGAATGTATCATGTGTGGCTTGCAAATCATGTCGTACATGACCTGCATGTCATGTTTCCATGTTACCACCTCTCATTTACGTTCGTCACGCAGTCGCGTCGCGCAATACCAATTTTGGTGTATATCATGCAAGCGAAACGGCCACGAATGCGCCATGACCATGACATGGAAATCATGTCGTACATGTCATGCTTGTCATGATTTTCAATGTTACCATGTCTCATTTACGTTCGTCATACAGTCGCTGCGCGCAATATCAATTTTGGTGTACATCAAGTTAGCGAAGCGGCCGCGAATGCATCATGAGCGTGGCATGTAAATCATGAAATACATGACATGCATGTCATGGTTTTCATCTTACCAACTGTTATTCATGTTCTTCATACAGTCACTTCGCGCAATGCCAATTTTGGTGTATATCAATCCACTGAAACGGCCGCTAGCGCACCATGAGCGTGGCATGTAAATCAGGTTGTACATGACTTGCATATCATGATTTTCATGTTACCACCTCTCACGTTCGTCATACGGTCGTGTCGCGCAATACCAATTTTTGTGTATATCATGCAAGCGAAATGGCCGCAAGTGCACCATGAGCGAGGCATGTAAATCATGACATACATGTCATAGATGTCATGGTTTTCATGCCAGCACCTGTTATTCATGTTCTTCATACAGTCACATAGCACAATACCAATTTTGGTGGATATCAAGCAAGCGAAACGGCCATGAGTGCGCCATGAGCATGACATGTAAATCATGTCGTACATGTCATGCATGTCATGATTTTCATGTTACCACGTCTCACTTACGTTCGTCATACAGTCGCTGCGCGCAATACCAATTTTGATGTACATCAAGCTAGCGAAGCGGCCGTGAATGCATCATGAGCGCGGCATGTAAATCATGACATACATGACATGCATGTCATGGTTTTCATCTTACCAACTGTTATTCATGTTCTTCATACAGTCACTTCGCGCAATACCAATTTTGGCGTATATCAATCTACTGAAACGGCCGCTAGCTCACCATGAGCGTGGCATGTAAATCAGGTTGTACATGACTTGCACGTCATGATTTTCATGTTACCACCTCTACCTTACGTTCGCCATACGGTCGTGTCGCGCAATACCAATTTTGGTGTATATCATGCAAGCGAAACGGCCGCAAATGCACCATGAGCGTGGCATGTAAATTATGACATACATGTCATGGATGTCATGGTTTTCATGCTACGACCTGCTATTCATGTTCTTCATACAGTCACATAGCACAATACCAATTTTGGTGTATATCAATCTAGCGAAACGACCGCGAGTGCGCCATGAGCGTGGCATGTAAATCATGTCATACATGACATGCATGTCATGATTTTCATGTTACCACGTGTCAGTTATGTTCGTCATACAGAAATGTCTCGTCATGCCAGTTTTCGTATATATCCCTTCATTTAAACGGCCGCGAGCGCCCAGAGACCATGTCATGTAAATCATGCCGCACATGACATGCGCGTCATGATTTGCATGTTAGGACCAGTCATTATGTTCGTCATGAATTTTGTCACGCCGTACCAATTTTGGTGTATATGAAATTAACGGAACGGCCGCAAGAGCCTAAGGTCGTGGAATGTAAATCATGATATGACCTGTCATTTATGTTCGTAATAAGGCCATGTTATGACACACCAATTTTGGTATACATCCGATTAACGAAACGGCCAGGAGAGCACAAAGTCGTAGGCGGCTAGATAGATAGATAGATAGATAGATAGATAGATAGATAGATAGATAGATAGATAGATAGATAGATAGATAGATAGATAGATAGATAGATAGATAGATAGATAGATAGATAGATAGATAGATAGATACGCTCAAAGTCGCAGAAGTTCGCTAAGAAATGCTTCGCATTTAAAACTGTAATGACGCAAAGACGGGGACGAAGCGAAGACACGAACAGACAGACACGGGCGCCGTGTCTTTCGTTTGTTTCAATAAAAATCACTTTGAGCCTCGTGCTTGGTGGTCGTTTTCTTTGCGTTTCGTTTACGCTGCCGTTTATAGGCTATGCAAAAGATAAGTTCTCGTAGGCATAGGAAGCACAGAAAGCCCATACCACATTCAAGGTCTGACGCTGCCAGCATTCTTCGAGGGCTTGCACAGGGGATCACGCTCGCTCTGTGGTGCCCACCAAGCAGCCAAACCAACCGGACCAGAGCCGTATATGGTGAGAGTCTGGCGAATGGGAGGGGCAGTGACGTCGCGGCGCGGCAATGACGTCGGTCACGTCACCGCCACGCCTCCGCTCAGGCTAGCCTTTCCGCGCGACGGGCGAACGGCTGAGGTTATGTACGCACTGTTCATTCGTCAAATCTTACGCTGCTAAACAAATTGCGAAAGCGAAATTGTGCAAGCACATTGTTATACAACTTTAATGAAGAAAAAAATCACAGCATATCCACGGGGTGAATGACGATGAGTGGGGCGAAGCTACGGAGGGAATCATCTGTAAACCGTGAAACTCTTCCGTGAAATGCGCCCAGTACATAATATAAAGAGTGTGAAACATCGTGTATATATTAAACATCAAACTTTTATTGTACTGTTGGTTTACGTGGTCCCTTCATTATCACTTGTGATCGGTGAAATGCAAGGAAGAAGTCCGCTCCCGAGCGAAAGAGCGCCAAGAGCGACCGCATTCCCCGCTCGCCCTGTGCGAATTAAAGGCAAGGCTAGAGGGAAGACAGGACGCGCGTTCCACGACGCGAGGTCGGTAGCATGCCCAACGAAAGCCAACGGAACGCGATCGTGCAAGTGCTCCGGCTTCGCATCGCCTCATGGTTCCATTTAGCGTCCCAAAACCAAATATATTGCTCAAGGTGTGCCTTGCGTTTTTCGTAGAAATAATTTCTTTATCATGTACATTAAGACGAAAAGTTGAAAGCTCACTAGAGTGTATCGCCCGCAAAGTATGTCTTTTAGTGTGATTTAACTCTCGTACGGCAGGGTCCTCGCGCCGTTGCCGGTCCACCTCGCCCGTTGACGATCGGGCGAGGTGGCTACATACAGCTACTACTACTACACTTTAAGAAAAACATCTGGCGTTCTTTCGTTCTGCTTTTACAAAACATCTGGCGTCTTTCGTTGGTTTATTTCATCAATCAACGGCGTTTTGAACAAAATTTTTATTGTTTAATCACGCACAGGAGAAATCTCACCAGGCACTACCTTGGAGGTAAACAATGGCTGCTAATGGGAATGAGAGACAGAAGAAGTCGGCTTTTAGCTAACACTTACACTTCTACTTCTACTAACGTTTCCTACTGGAACATGCCAATGGCTGCTAATGGGGAATGAGAGACAGAAGAATTCGGCTTTTAGTTAACGCGCACGCTGCGAATTTTTTATTGTTCAACAACGCACAGGAGAAATCTCCCACCGGCACCACCTTGGAGGTCAAAGCGTAAGACTTGTTACGGACTACTACGATGACTACGAGGGACGAACGGGTGCCGCCTTAAGGAGCTTCGCCCCTAAAAGCAAAGCGTGCCCTTGCAGAAGTAACTGAATGTTTACTGTACATTGATATAAGAGAGTTTGCACAATGTATAGTGATATCTGGCAGCTATAGCACCGTTTAACGTGGATGCACCCACTTTGATGATTGGTGGTACATCTCCATCCCGACGACTAACGTCCATGTTAAATGATCAAACAAACCCTTGTGGTAGCTTTTGTAGTTAACGGTGAAAGCGTCTTCAGAGAACGAGGTGTGATAGCCAGAAGAGCGTCGCATATTGGACGCAGAACTTGGTCGCCATCCCGCGGCGGCATGTTAAAATGCCATTGAACACCACGGCCGGACTAGAGGGAAACGCAAAGCGCGTTGTGCCGCCCCGGTAGCCCGGCTGTGGCACCATAGCTCGGCCGCGACTTCTTCTCGGGGCGAGCGCGTGAGCGGGGAACGCGGTGTTACAGCCAGTTGAGGCAGGCGCGCGTCGCAGAGCTATTTTTGGTTTGGATTAGCTTGATGCTATGAGCGAGGCCGACGCTTCTACGACACTTGGGCTAAGGTCACCGCTTCGCGGTGTGTTAAGGCATTGATAAAATTGAACTTCTATTGAAAACGCGCCGAATGGGACGGACGTGTAACGCATTGCAGGTGCTAATCGCGGAGGCCACAGTAATGACGAATTACTTTACCGCTCCCAGAGGGCAACACCACCCCGCCGACCGGGAGAGTGGTAGATATAAAAGGCGCGTTTGTAAAGTCGCTAGAGTATGTGACCGTGGCGCAGTGGATAGCGTGCCCGGCATCTGTTCTTGCGGACCAAGCGGTCGTGGGTTCGACGCCCGTTGACGGAACCTTTTTTCTTTGCTATCTGATCGTGTAAATTTTTTCGACGTCATTTCCGTGACGGAAATACGTTGCTGAAATCTTGGTGGACCCCGGCATAAAACACTTTCGTGTTAATATGGAGAGAATTATATGCGTCTAAATCATCGAAAGCTGACTTCTAGAGTTGTGTACGCCGATTAGAGTCCACGACGTTCTACGCAACGCGCTGTGCTTTTAGAGCGCAGCTCTTGGGCGCCCGTTCCTGCGTTGATCGGCGTCGCCGTTGGCGTCGTCGGCGTAACCAATAGAGCGAACGAGGACGAAAGACAGCGAATGTGGAGTCTGTCGATATCACGAGCTACTGGCCTCAACATCGCTTTCTTCCTCCGTCACGCGCGCTCGCCCTTCGGTCGGAGCTTGTGCGCATGCAGGGCTGTTGGGTGCGCTGCGACTGTCTCGCTTGTCGTGACGGCCGGGGATGTCGATGTAAACGTTTCGCTTGGTTCGTGACGCCTGCAATGCACAGTATGGTGTGCGTATAGCAGTCGAGCACTGGCAGTTTCTGTGGCAATATGTAACGAATGTTCCAATGCGGATAGCCAGAACTTCAAACACAGTAGGCGTTGCCTCAACACAAAGCTGCGCTCAGAATTCACACGAGGGTGTATCGTAATCATCGGTGACTTATCGTGCCATGAAGACCTGTGGGTTTGCGTCTATTTTGGTTTGTTTTCTTGATTAATTTTTTGAAGCTTAGGTTCAATAATAACGAGGCTTAGTAATGCTTCTGACGCTGAAGATGTTTAGCACGGTTCGGCTGGCGCTTCTCTGCACAGGGATCTCGTAAGACGTTTTTAAATGTGAAGCATTTCTTAGCGAACCTTTGGCACTTTGAGCGTATCTATCTATCTATCTATCTATCTATCTATCTATCTATCTATCTATCTATCTATCTATCTATCTATCTATCTATCTATCTATCTATCTATCTATCTATCTATCTATCTATCTATCTATCTATCTATCTATCTATCTATCTATCTATCTATCTATCTATCTATCTATCTATCTATCTATCTATCTATCTAGCCGCCTACGTCTGGGTGTTCTCATGATCACCCAGTTTCTTTCACGAACAGCTTTGCTTACCGAGTCGGAATGGCAGACAGTGCTGCATGTGCTCACTGTGGCAGCGAGGAAACCATTGCGCACGTCCTCTGTCATTGCCCTCACCACAGCTCCCAAAGACAACAGCTCTCAGCAACGCTAGCACGCCTCGATGACCAGCCGCTTTCTGAACAATCAATTTTGGAGTTCCGGAACGTTCTAGCTTCCAACCAGAAAGCGACGATGGCGCTGCTGAAGTTTCTCCGCTCAACCGACCTCGCTAAACGGCTATGATGCTCCCGTACTTGAGTGTGTGCGTTTTCTTTACTCCTTTTTCCTTCCTTACCTTTCTATCCCCCTTACCCCTTCCCCAGTGCAGGGTAGCAAACCGAAAAACTTCTGGTTAACCTCCCTGCCTTTCACTTAACCTTTCTCTCTCTCTCTCTCACCAAAACTGGCATGGGAGGGTAAGATTTGACGAATATGGCTGTCGGGTCATGACACGAATAACGTTAAAATCCTGTCGCTTAAGTCGTCAAACCCTTTCCTCCAGACACGTGTGGCACATACCCGTTCACCACGGGCCGCGGTGTACGGGTATGCGCCACAAGTGATTGACGGTTTATATCTACCTGGGAACGGCGAGAACAGACATTGGTCATTTAAATGCGAGAGCATTAAGAAAAATTCGGCAGGTTCCACGTACCGTGGGAGTCGCTGTTATGCCCACAAGAGAGGTGATACCATGTGCATGTATGTAAGAAGTTCTTGACAGTTCTTGAACAAGGTCAACATCACCGCGATCAGTGAGCACCCACTAGCCGGTCATGACTTGTTATCTGGTCCGGTCGTGATCGCGGTGACGAGGGGTCCATGTGTAGTGAAGTATGAGGTATAGTACAGCTGTTGGAAATTGTGAATGCCTCGGTCATTTCGTGGACAAGTTCTCTGTCGATATAGGCCGTCGAGGCTGGTAGGCCTGGATGGTGCTACGTAGGCCAACATCACTGGGTGTCGCTTGTCGTATCCGTAGACTACCTGGCCGTATGTGGCCTACGCCGCCTAGTCTACAAAGCGGCTGTCAGTCAATCTGGCATCATCTTCGGTCAGCACGAGGCCATCGTCCAGCCTCGTAAGAAATGAAGAGGACACTGCGTCGTTCTTGCGGACTAAGTGCACTTTGCGGTGCGATGGTGTGAATATCATACGTAACTTTCGTTAATGTATTCCTCCGGGGTCCAGCAATCCTTCAATATAGCTTGCTGAATCATAGGAATACAAATGCGATGTTTATTAGACTGCTATAAAAGCTGAGCCAACACTGGAACCACCGACGTTAATCTGATATGACGCCTGTATCGTAGGATGACACATCCAGTGATGCTACCAAGGACTTCTGATTTGGAGCAATTTTTGGAGCAGCAAAATTTCCGTTTTGGAGCACTTTGGAGCAGGAAAAATTTTCATCTTGGAGCACTTTGGAGCAGATAATTTTGCATCTGGGAGCACTCTGGAGCAGCAAATTTTACATCCTGGAGTGCGCTACAGAAGCATATTGCATTAACGTTCAAGCACCTGAAAATTATTATGGGGCTCTTATGAAGGCTAGAAATATTTGGAATCATTGCAATTCTCACGAAAAAAAATCATCTCAGGAGAACTCCATACTTCACTCGCTAATGAAAAAATAGAGAGAGAGAAATAGATTAAAAAGAAGAGGCAGGGAGGTTAACCTGGTGCGAGTGACCGGTTTGCTACCCTGCACAGGGGTGGGGATATAGGGGTCGGAGAGAGGACAGAGAGAGAGGGAGATAAAATAAAAACAAAGCAAAAAAATGCACACATGCAAACACATGCAGGACGTCCTATCAGAGCCGTTGCGATAGACCGGTTGAACGCAGAAAGCGCATTAGCGCCTGCACAGCCTTCTTCTGTGACGTTAAGTCCTGTCGGTGGCGCCGGATTCTTTGTTTCGAAAGAGTTCGGTCGTCCTGTTTATCAAGCGCGTTGCAAAGCGACTGTCTTTGCGAACAGTACTGTGGACAGTCGTACAGAATATGCTCAATCGTTTCATCACTTCCGCAGTGGTCACAAGCTGCGGTGTCGGCCATTCCTATGCGGAACGCGTATGCGCAGGTAAATGCGAAACCCAACCATAACCTGCAAAAAATAAGGACTCATGCGGTTGAGTGTTCTGGATTAACCTCTTCGGCGATTATTTTCGACACTAGCAAATAAACAGAATACCGGATAAATAAAATTGCAATTTATGAAATAAAACTCTAAATACATCTATGTGGTTATCAGCAGACGTGGTAGACAAACTCCGTGATGTACAGCAGTGCCTCAATGCCAAAGAGCCACACTGTCCCTAATGCATTCCCTTAAGAAAACTCCAAGGCGAAAGCCAGGTTCTTTTTCTTCTCGATCGACGGGTTGATTCTCCCCCTCCCTCTCTGCAAGCTTTCTGCACCTCACATGGTTTTGCACTACCTCCTTGATCGGTGCACCGATCACGGAAGCAGTGTAAAGCGACGATGTCATGTGATTACATCATCACGTGACATCACGATATATGACGCCATGTTGGCGTCACAAGTTTTGACGATGTATGACGTGATGATGACGACATCACATGATTATTTTTTACATCAATCGAACGCCGCCGACGGTCAATTTTCGTGTTTGATAAAGCATCTAAGGCTTTCGCATTATTATTGCATATTGAAAGTTAAAGGACTCCTGACACAAAAATTTTCGCCCCGCGTTTTTTTGCTGCAATGTGTTGCTGGGGGCCTGTTAGTCATAACACGGCACATCGTTTGCTGCAGCGCGCGACAGATAATTAATTACAAGCTCCTCATTACCGACACAGCCTCAGTTTCGGTTTGACAGAGCTTCAAAAACGACAAGCCGCCGGGTGCAACTATCACCACCTAGCGAGTGAAACGCTCGGTCACGTGAGCACACAGAACAGTGACGCATTTCCGCGCGGTCTGTCGTCGTCGGGCTCATTGTCGTCTGATGGCGACGATTTTCTTGCGGGGGGGGGGGGGGGTGGAAGGAATTTTCGACGTGGCGAATCACTCCAGGTTTGACCCGCTGGCGAGGAGCGATTCGTCGGGAAGCGCGTCAAAACAGAAATGGCGGCTACGACGTCATCATAACTTGTACCGGCTGAAATGATTACGTAGGGGAAGTAGGGGGGTCACCTCGGGTCACCTCCGAGGGTGTCAATGCACCAGGTGCGGCCTATAATGCTGGATCGCGCTCGCGAACTTCAAAATTCATATAAAATACCTTCCAAGCTTTATTCGCTGTCGATATTTTGCAGATGGTACACGCACGTACACGGGAATCGATCCAGCAGGCTATCTCGGCCGCGAAATTTTGTGTCAGTACCCCTTTAACAGCCTGGCCGTTAACAACCTGGCCTTACATACGAAACTGTCCTGCACCATGTCACCTTTGTGCCATGCGCGAAACGGCTTCGCTTATCATCCACTTCACAGCTCTTTAATTTCTTTAAAATTTTTATTGTGATAGCAATTATATGGACACTCTAGGCGGATTTTTACGGTCGCTGTTGCCGTAATTTTCCGTATAAAGTCCAAATTAATAACATCACCACGCGCATTCTAGCTGCGGGTAAAAGCTCGCGAGCGCTGGTGACGAACGCGGCTGAAGCGGAGATTAAACTAGCCGGCCGTCTGTCTCCGTCGCACGGAGAGCGTATGAGATAACATCTTCCCGCTTGCGGGCCTGCCGTCGATTGCTCATCAAACATAGAGGAAACGCCCCGCCCGTCTTTCGTAAGGAGCATGAAGGGACGCCAGGGGAGCAAGGGGGGGGGGGGGGGGGACAACCGCATCGTTCGAAAGGCACTGTCGCTTGCGCGCGCGCTATCTCGAGGCGTCAGGAGACGGCTCTTAAACTTGCTGTGCTCTCAACGCTTACTTCGCGTTTAGAGAAATCAGAGCACGAAAACGCTTCGGTTCCTGGAGCGGCCATATCCCCTTAAACCAGCGTTTTGTTGAGTTACGCGAGATCGGATCCAAAAGAGTTAGCTGCTAGCCTTACTTCGTTCCCAGGTGAAAATGTGTAACTGGGAATCCAACTGGTTTCAACTGGTGTTAACTGGGATCAAATGGTCCCAGTTGCGGGCCAACTGGCCCCAGTTGGAAACCAACTGGTCCCAGTTGATTCCAGTTGCAACTGGTTCCAGTTAGCAGCTGGTCCCAGTTAACACTCAACTGGTTCCAGTTGATTCCAATTGCAACTGGTTCCAGTTAGCAGCTGGTCCCAGTTACAACTCAACTGGCCACCAACGGAAACCATGACCAGTTGAACTGGAGGCAGCTGGTCCCAGGTGGCAACCATATCCAGTTATATTGGAAGCAAATGGTCCCAATTGTACGCTAACTCGAAGTGCGACCAGTTACTCTGGTTGTACGATTCTTCACAGTGAACGAAAAAAAAAATTGAACTCGAATGTATACGACGTAGCATTGCTGGACTTGAGCGAATGGGTTTTATCCAAGAGTTTTTTGTGTCATACTCGCAGAAGGGTACCTGATCACTGGCCTAGTATTGTAAGGGGCCGTTATGAACACAGATGATAGGACGATGAGAGAATAAGAAAATAGCATCTCATGGTTTGCGAATGAATTATCTTTTCTTGTTTAAACGTCATCCTCCGCTTCGCGTTGTTTTAACCCCATTACAATAATATAAACAGTCTTACCTGACCTGATATGTATTTTTTAAAATCGTGTATTATCATCGATTATTCCGTTGCGCAAATGCGCAACACAGTGCACTCAAACGTACGCTTGTTTTAGCATCAGTACTGCTGTCATCAGCAGTTGTCAATCTTTTTACGTCCATCGCGGATACCCGCAGGCGAAGCGGGCCCGATTGACGTCGGGGTGTTAATATTGCCGTTGTCTCACTGAGAGCATGCCTGCTCGATTGGCTTTTGTGCAGCACAGCGATTACTTTCGTACGACAAAGAAAAATCGAGCAGAGTCGAGAGCTACCACTTCCGAGACTGCCGCCGACATGCTGCTACGATGCTGCCGACACAAACGCACGCCACACTCTCTCTGCTCTCTCCCCAACAACCTCGACAGCCGTCACATCAGTTCCGTATCTCATACGCTCAAACAAATGAAGCAGTATAGTAATGAAACATAAAGATTACACATAAAATAAACTGAAAAGAATTATTTCATACCAATTCCGCACTATTTAATGGAAGAAAGAAGCTCGATAATCAAGGCAGAAAATTTAGAAACACAGCCATACTAGTTTCGTACACCACATGTGTACGAGGGCTAGCTGCCGAGTGGTGGAAGTGTTTTGTGGTGGTGGTCCGTGGAAGCGGTGCTTAGTTGTGCTGTTTTTCAAAAGGAACGTGCAGTCATGGCGTGCGTAATTTAGATTTTGTCGAATTAGTGTCCGACAGTTTCATCTCTGGAAGTCTTTATGGGTGAACGCCGGACAAGTGTTTTTTCCTGTGACAACATGGATATGTGGATCCATTGTGTGCGGAATGCTGCAAGCCTGCGCCTTGTCGGCGATGCAGCCGTTTGAAGGTAACTATATATCACTTATGCTTCGAGTGCTAGTTGTTCAATATCCTAGAGAACATCTTGATATAATGCCATGCAAAGTGTTTTGAGTGTTCAGACGATGGAACGCCGCATTGTAAACAAGTTCTTTCGGCACTGCTCTAATAGGTGGTTCTGCCTGTTTGCTTAAGGGTTTGTGCGGAGTGCTTGCTAATTTTCTGCCATTTGTTTTGGAGCATCACAGAAAACGAGTGCCGTGCAATAGTATTTTGAACGGCATGCTAAATAACTATAAAGTATACTCGTGCAAATTTGTAGCTCCGTCCGCGACTTTTAAAGAAAGCGCAAAGGGGCCGTATTTTGCACTGCAAATGGATATTCCCGAACCTGTTGCATCTGTAGGTACATACATTCGAGTGGAAACAAAGATGCTTTCGATCGCCTTACTGCCCGTAGTTATTATGTCTTTCGCGCTGAGGTAAGCGACTTAAAAAAAATCGGATTACATCCGGCATGATCTCTGGAATAGTGTTCGTAGTGTGAATTTTTAGAACGCTGGTCTGCTGTGTGTAATAAATTGATATGGCTATTCTGAGACACGCATGTAACATATGTTACCTCTTATTTTACAGCAACGCTCTCCCATTGGTCACGGGTACGTGAATCTCACGGAAACAATTCAGGATTGCCGCCAAACACTAAAAAATTTGAGTGCTGTGTAATGTTTGTAAAATAAACATTTGATGAGTATCCAAGGTTGTTTTTTTTTATCTTGCACTGGAGCCCCAGGAATTAAATAGCCACATCACGTTTAATTTTTAATGGGACCAGCTTCAGACAGTAGTTCCTAATGGGACACCATTTGCAACGGGCAACTGGCTCTTGTTGAGATCTCAGTAAGAGCCACTGGTCCCGCTGGGACCCACTGCCAACTGGAAATAAGTGGGACCAGATCAAGTGGTTTATGGCAGGATTCCTAGTGGGGACCAGTTGTCAGTGGGTGCCAACTGGGACCAGGTCAAGTGGTTTATGGTCAAATTCCCAGTTGGGACCAGTTGCCAGTGGGTCCCAGTTGGGAATTCGGTCCCAGTGGGTCCCAACTGGGAATTTGACCATAAACCAGTTGAACTGGTCCCAGTTGGGGCCAGTTGTTTCCAGTTGCAATATTTTCACCTGGGTTTAACAATACAATTTGTTGATATCGCATTCATTGCTTCGCCCTTAAGCGAAACTGAGTTTTTTTTACCCGTCAGCTATTGACCACCGAAAGCGAGGGGCGGACGTGTAACATGGGGTAGCCGCTTCCCCGTGGGCCGTCAGCGATGGGCCCGCTACTGACAGCTGCGTATTTGCGGCTGCTCCGACCAGGAGATATGCTTTTATTAATCAGATGACATTTTAAAAAAGCAAGCAAAATATTCTAATTGGAACCCTAGCTCGTGAGCTCGAAGGGCAGGGCCTTTTAGGGGGTATTTACCGCAGAGTGATTACAAACTCGGATGTGCTGGTGGAAGGAATTATGAAAAAGCTCTTCTGGATGAAGATCCATGGATAAAGTATATCTGAGGAAAAGTGTCAACGCGTTCCCACCGTTCGCGTGCTCTTCCATAAACGCGAAGCAAGGAAAATCCGATATTGTTCCATATCTACTGCTAGCGATCCCAAATTTCATTCCGCGATGTCCAGAAACAGAAGTGACAGACATTTTAGCGGCACGCATGTAGTTATTACTGAACATTGCTTTCCTTACGTGCCGTGCGGCGCTTGAAACGAGCTATCAGCAGCGTTTCGGGAACAGACGACGCCCGCCGATGAATCGCCGTCGCAACTTTCTCGCTACCGATAGGCCTAGACGTCAGGAGCCTCTGCGGAGAGCGCATTTTGCTGTAGAACCGACTTGCAGAACAGAAGCTGCGTCGGCACCGTGCATGGCATTGTGGCTTACTCGGGACGCACGCACGAGCGCTATTTATTCAGCGGAATAATTCTTGGTCCATGGTTGCGACTTTGGCAGCCCTAAAATCAAGCTGCACATGTTCGGACGCGCCGGCGGTGCGATTGCCGGTGATAGACGCCCCCAAACCTGAGACTTTGGCGCAGTTTGGCGCAATTTTCGTCGATATTATCAGGATGGCGCAGTAAATATAATTTGGCGCACTTTGGCGCAGTTGGCGCAGGAGTGGAATCACTGCACATCGTAGGAGTATCATGTAGTGTTTATTGCTTTCTTGCAAAATCAGATAGCCTGCACCACACACACACATTTGACGGTGCACCGACCTTACGCCTGAATAGGCTTTTTTTCGAAACCAGTTTGTTGACCTGGCGTGGCTCTGTGGCAGAATACCTGATTGCCACGCAAAATGTTTGGGTTCGATTCCTGCTGGGATCCTAATTTCATAATGGACGCCTAACAACGTTACTTCCTTCCAGGAATATCGGGTGGCACTGTCTTATCCATGCGTAAAGCATTGGTTTCGGTACTTTATAAAAAACAACGACAAGGCCACTTTGATGCTGAGTCTTGTTTGAAAGTAGCTAGGCGCTGTTCCGACGGGCTCTTTTCCGGAGAGCCAATAGACCTTTTTCAAGCGCACGAGCGCCACCAACGGGCGCGCAAGCGCTCATGGGAGACGTGCGTACGCCGCAGCAGCAGCCGCGACGAGCGCGCGGGCCTCGCGCTGTAGCTTTCCGCTTGCGCCGTGCCAGGACTACTCAGACACAGTGAATTTGGCAAGGTTCAACATGTTACTGCGCAATTCAATCACGAACTTCAGTGTTTAGCTGCGACGGCCTCTCGACGATTTACATTTGTCCCACTGTTGGACCAGTTGAGCGGCTCAGAAGCGTAACCTTTTATTATTTTTTTTTTGCGCCAGTGCGCCTTATTAAGGCGTAAATGAAAAAAAAAAATACAACTCTGTTGCCTATGAAGTGCAGGAGCGGTCTATGATTCGCGGAAGCATTTGGAATCAACGTCCATCGACACTGTCGACGACTACAGTGTGAGGTTCTGATAATTAAAGAGTACACGAGAAAGTGTGGTCGGCATTTGGGAAAATGAGATACATTCATTGCGTCGCTCACACCCTATATGTAACGAACGATAAGTGCCTACTAACCTTCGTTGGTGCTCTAACTACAGGTTGGAATAATACTTAGAGCGAAAAAAAAAAGGAGCAGTACAAGGAAGGAAATTGCACAAACCAGCGCTCACACACAACTGAAAGTTTATTGAACGCGTGAAAAAAAGCATATATACAAAAATGGGAGTTCGTCGCGCGTGTCATAAAGAGGCCCAAAAAGTCAAACAACCAAGGCGCGTGTTTACAGTCGATTAATAAAGCTGAATTCCTTGTCTTGTAACGACTGAGGAGCTTGACTGACACAAAGTGTGGCGTTATTTGTGACATGATATACCTCCGAAATTTCTCGCGTTGTCCGATTAGGTTGATGGTACAAAATTACTGTGCTTTCGAAGATGGGATTACATTTTCATGACTGACATATGTAGCGATGCGAGATGAGACGGCTCCATTCAATGAATTTCGATGGTCGCTGAGGCGCGCGTATTAATACATCGGCCAGTCTGGCCGATGTACATGTGGACACAAGAAATGGAAATTTGCGGTTAACTCCGACACAATCTACAAAACAATTGGCATGCTTCTGACCGCATTTTTCTTTGCCCACCGCAGACCCCTGCGACCTTAATGCGACTAAGCTTATTTGGGGCGGCAAACACAACCTTCACCCCCACATCGCTTCCCTACGTTCTTCAGGCTGTGCGACTTCTTATGTGGAATAACTGCAATATTTCTAGTTTCTTCATTATTTACGGATGGAGGACGTCCGTGTTAATCTTTCTGTGCCATGCGAACATATTTTCGGAAACCGATACCGCGATACGCAGGATATCCCGCCTCTTTGATCACTTTGCAGCTGGAAACTACTGCTCATCTTCTGTGCGCAAGTTTTTTTCCAATGCCGTGCGTAATCATGACAAGACAATTCCTCGTTTAACAATATTTGAATGCGCCGACGCGAAATTAAACACCGATTTCGCTGAACGCGGGCTATGCTACCCGCAAGCATGCTCCGCAGTGAAACGTAATGCATGTGTCAAGAAACTGCAAATTATATCAGAGCAAGGCATCTCGCAAGTGAATTCGAGTCCCATCCCTTTTTCTTTAAACACGTTTAGAATGTGCTCACTTCTTTGTACAGCGCGTGGCTTGTCAATTAAAATCAAATAATCATCTGTATACCTGAACACTGTAACACCTCTCTACAGTTTGGTTAAACCCGATCACGAGCCGCTATGGCATTCAATGCCATAGCGGCTTGTGAACAAGTAATCATTGAATAAATACGAATTCGGTGTTCCAGCTCACACTGCTCACTATAGCAAGTTTTGACTGCATGTATCGGCACGTGATGACTCGCATGCCGCTTAACATCCGGTATACATCCGCTCGGTAATACCTACACTGACTGCATCATACTTTTCGCATTTCATGCGTAGAGATACATGTAGGTGCGTTCAGACATGTGTAGTATTTAGGATTTAATAATAGTCAACCGGCGGCGACGCGTTTTTTTTTTTTTTTTTTTCGTTTGGTGCTCCCACGGCGCCAACGAGCAGCGAGAACCTGTTGAACGCGATTACAGCCCTGAAGCTGCGCTGCCATTTCCCGGATACCAAGGCAACATTTGCTGTGACACAAGTACTGGCAGATCACCCATTTGTGCCTTCTAACCTCCCATGTGTTAATCTCTGCACGGGCTTTCTCATCCAGGAATTAGAGCCACAGAGAGAGTGGTGACGTGAAAGTTCGTTTGGCCATGCATTAATCACGACGTCCGGCGCTGGACACGTGAGTGCGTCGCATGCCAGTGTTCCGAAAGATAGCGACACAACACCTTGACAGCACTTCGAGCACACCCAACCACGGTCTCGCGATTTGATCATGTTCACCTGCACACAGTCGGCCAACTACCACCCTGCCACTGAGAGGCGTATTGCCTGACGCGCGTAGATAGATTGACCTGTTGGGCGGAAACCACTCCTATCGCGGACATCACCGCTGAAACGGTTTCCAGTACATATTTGTATCACTTGGTTGCCCGCTTTGGAGTGCCCTCCACAATCACAACTGACCAAGGCCGGCAGTTCGAATGCACCCACTTCGCTGCCATGACTCAGCTCATCGGCGCCTCTCGCATACGTACAAAGGCGTACCGCACCATGAGCAATGGCATGGTGGAGCGTTTTCATCGCCAGCTCACGGCAGAGCTCACAGCAACCAAAGAACACAACTGGGTTGAGGCGCTCCCGCTCGTCCTTCTGACATTGGCTGGTAGTGCAATTGGTATAAAAGGGGAGTTCTTTGCGTGCAGCTCAGTCGAAGAACCACTTGCTAGTAGTGGTTACGCACTACGAGATATAATGAGCAAACTTCGCCCCCGTGGCAGCCAGGAACGCGGTCCGTACACGTCGACCCGCGGCTCACAGCGTGTCCACACGTGTTTGCGCGACACGACACCGTTCGGAACCACTTGGTGAGAGGACGGGCAAAGGAGAGGGAAGACAGATTTGTTTGGACGCTGTCAAGTCTTCCGCCCGTCCCCACTAACATTTTATACAGAGCGCACATTCCGGAATGAAAGCAAACTCGACATGTACCGTCCAGTATAGAATTAATTTCGAAGGCACACGCAGTGATATACCGACACGAGTTTCGCAAATAAATTTAGACTTTGCGCTCCCTAGTACTCCCTAGATTAATATAGGTCATTAGTACCACTGAGGTGGCACGTGGGTGCCAAGTAGTGTTACGTAGTAAACTTGCAAAGGAATTTTCCCAGTGGGTGGTGAAACTAACCCGCATCAAACAGACTGGGCAAATGGCCAAAGTTCAAATTTGCCTTGTGTACGCGCAGTGCAACAATTTCTATGCTATAGCACTGGTAACCAGATAAAGCGTCATACACGCAACCACAATTCCCCATGACAACGAAACAGTTGCACGGAAATGGTGAAAAAGTTTATTCTAAGCGAGCTTATTAATAAAAACTAGCAAAAATTGTAAGGCAGCGTGAGTTGCAAAAGCTACCGCCAAGTGAATGTTCACGAATTCTTCTCCGTTATATTCGTCACAACCTGTGGGAAGAAAACAAGAATCAATTAATGCTCTTGCCAACGCTAAAGATTAAGGAAGGCAGCACATGTGAAAATGTAAAAAAATCCGAAATATCTCAAAGGACAACAAAGGGCACGTCCACGATTCGAAAACATTTGTACCTGCTGCGTGTGAGCGGCAGTTTAGGTAATGATTCATAGCCAATGTGGCAACTGAGCAAGGGATTTTCTGTGCCGCATCTTTTTCTGGGGGTGCCGCCTTCGGTGTGGACGCACTGAATGTCGCATCCCAAGCAACGAAATTTGAATGATCGTGCCAAAAACAGCCGCCCTGTATGTTAGATTTTAATCACTCACCGTTTTGACTTCCGTGTATGCCAGGATGCCTTCTTCACCCCTGGAGTAGAAATTTTTTTGGAAACATTACTGTTCGATCTGTTCATTTCTTTCGTTTCTAATACATCTTAGAAGTATTCAGGGTGTCCCAGATAATGATCACAAAAAAGCCAAGAGCTTTAGAAAAATCGCACCAACTTGACATTAGCAGTAGAGACAGGTGTACTTTACAAACAACATGCTTTTCATCACTTTCTTTTGAGCACTAGCATAGCCAGATTTTTTTCAGGGGGGCAACCACATTTTATGAATGTTCGTGCGTGCGTTTGTACGTGTGCATGTATAATATACACATGCAAGATCTAAAATTTTCGGGGGGGGGGGGGGGGGAGGGTTCCCCTGGTTACATCCCTGGTATTGAGTAAGTGTTTGTCAAGTTTTCATGTATTGCTTTAATCAGCAACATGCCTACTATGTCGTAGGCATCTATAGCAAACGAACGTTTTATTTCTTGTTCAAATTTGCCTGCATGGTTGTTTGGCACGAGGAAAAACACAAGTCTATGAAGTACGCTAAATGCGAAAGATTGGGAGCTTTTCGCTGCATAGGCGAAATGCTGTGTCTTCCGTAAGTGTTTGTCCATGGCGCAAAATTTCTCGCTCGACCAGCGAACCGGTGCTATACTTAATAGATGCTCCATCGCTTCCAAGCGAACTTCCACGTAACACGGCTGAGTTCGTTTATCGACGCGTCGTGCAGTGCTTCACCCTCTTTGAAGGCATGAAAAGGCGCGGTCAGTCGTGGTTGGTTAGAGAGGTTGCGATCTATATATAAGCACGGAAACCGTTACGGTGCACTGATGACTATCAGTTTGCGCGCCCCTCTCGTTTTGTAGATATGCTGAGCGTCGCGTGACAGCATCACCAGAGGACGACTATTGTCCCAACAACAGTTAGGTCGCAAAGCCCATCAAAGCACCCTACATGCCGAAGACAATGCTCACAGAAGCGCGACATAAGATATAACGACTGCGCAATTGCTCGAAATACACGCACGTCAGCTCGCTAAGAAAATGACCGTTAAAGGTGTAGTCGGCTCTCACGTGAATGTCCGAGGCAAAATCATGCAGCTACGACACGAACTGAAAACGGTGGAAACAGAAGTACGTGCAGTACTTAGTACGGAATTGTCCCGTTCGATCCTCGTCGATAAAGCAATGCAGCCGCTGTTCGCTGGGAAACGATTGAGCAGCGGTCTGTTTCATAGTTCGCTGGCTTTGATTTTTTTCTAAAAAAAAGAAGAGAAAGACTACGCTAATCTCAGGACGAAATGAGTGCTTTATTCCGAGGCTATTCGAGGCGGCCTACAACCTTTAATTGGCCTGTTAGCGATTCAAGCAATAATTTGAAAGTTGACCAGTGATGTTAATGCTTGCCGGTGGGCTAGTTGGTTTGGCCGCATTGTAACGAAAAAAATTACATCATTTCCCGCTAAAGGGGACCATGAGGCGATGCGAAGCCGGAACGCTTGCACGATCGCGTTCCGTTGGCGTTCTTTGGGCATGCTACCGACCTCGCGTCGTGGAACGCGAAGAGGAACGCTACGCGCGTCTTGTCTTCCTTCTAGCCTGTCCGTTAATTCTCACAGGGCGAGCGGGGAACGCAGTCGGCAGGCGTACGAGAGGGGGGCAGCGTAGGAGAGGAGAGAGAGGGGGAGGGGACGCGCATGCGCTGGTGCTCATCGTGCGCAGGAGAGAATTTCGGCATGTCTAGCCCGCGTTTCAGAGGAAGAGTGGGAAGGGGGAGGGGAGAAGGGAAGTGGAGAGGGGGAGGGGAGAGGGTATGCGCATGCGCAGTAAGGGTGGTCACGCCGCACACCACCACCACCACCACCACCGGATTGAACTCCGCCATAAGATACTTCGCATCTAAAACAGCGCAAGGAGACAGGGACGGAAGGGGCACAGATTGTGTGCGCCCCTTCCGTCCAATAAAATTTGTTGCGGGGCTAGTTGGTGCGTCCCTGTCCCTGTCCTCTTGCGTCGCCGGCGCGATTTTAGATGTGAAGCAGCTAATGAACGAGGCCTGTCCCCCTGCGTGCCACTAGATGTATGGAAGAAAGAAGAGAACGAAGTGCTGGCACGAGAGAAGAGCTCGCGCATGGTGTGCAGAAAGGAATGTTTGCCTGCGAAAACGGTGCCACTAGCTATATGGAAGAAAAACGAGAACGAAGTTATCGCACGAGCGGAGAGCTCGCGCATGTTGTGCAGAAAGGAATGTTTGCCTGACATATGGACGTGCGATAGAGCGCTCGCTTCACTGCGGCGCGTGCTCTAGTATAAATCATGCAAGGTACCCACTACGCCATAAATCATGCAAGGTACCCTTAGATGCGAAGCAGCTTATGAACGAGGCCTGTCTCCCCGGCGTCGCGTCGACGTAGCCAGTGCCCCAGCCGATCCGGAGCGGCGGGCTCGCGAAGCCAAATCGAAACGGGCGCGTTGACATCGCATTCTCAAACTTCAAGCTGCAACCTTTGCAGCAAGAGCCGTTAACTTTATATTTTACGGACCACAAGGCCGTTATACTCAAGGGAAAACGTTCCCCTGAGCTTAAAGTCATATATGACTAGTAACATCAGAGGAACCTCGAATAGAAGGACCATGAACAATGATGAACAAAATAAAATTGGGGGACGCTTAAGATTCGCCTTTAAGAGTTGAACGCGATAGCGATATCCTGCCCCTAGTGCGCACTTCGAACACTACGAGTGCTTAACAGAAAGCGCGAACTAAGGTGTGTGCCTTATGTAATGGGTAGCATGCTTTAAACCAGGAGAAATTATGCGCGAGAAACTTTTTTTCGAAGTTGCGTTGTACCCACTACGTGGTCTTAAGGGAATACGCGCAGTAATGTGTGTGCCTTTTGTAATGGGTGTCTGTCTTTAAACCACCAAGTCGTTATGATATTGACATGGCGTGACGCCCGATGGCAATATACGCTTGTACCACGCAATATTACTGCGATATTACATCTCGTACTGTGACACGTGTATATAGGACGCGTATTTTTGGGAAGCATGAAAGTTACTTTCAGTGCAGCTCCAAGCAGAGGCGTGGCTGTGTGGTAGAACACCTACTTGCCACGCAGACGGCCTAATTTCGATTCTCATTCGGACTGAACATTTTTATTATTTATTTTATTTGCAGCTTTTTCGATTTTTCGGTCACGGGCAAGATGATGATTTTTCGCTCACAACCAACGATGCCGACGCCGACGGCAGAATTTCTGCGATACGAGCTCTTTAACGCTATCGCGTTAAAACATTTACAGAAATCTAAGTCGACTCATGGCTGCTTCGCATACTACTCAGGGTTCCCTTTATACGGGGAGATGGCGGGACTTTTTCAAGAGCTCCTGGGGTTTTTTTTCTGTTATCTTGGTTCATATGTTACGCCCTGAATATGAAATTAATGTTTTGCATCATGCAACTTACATTTCCCGCGACAGTCCTGACATTTTGTAACCGCCGAACGGAGTCTGCGGGCTGATTTCCATGAACGTGTTGATCCTACAGGAGCGAGAACATACGAACACGCATTTCAGCTCAGCAATGCAAAATAAATAACAGGTGTCTCTTCATTTCGCGCTGTACCTAAGAAAACCGCAATTTTTCTTTCACTGTATACAGCTTAAAATAGGTGGCAGCCACTGCGGCGCTTTTTCTCGCAGACAAGCGAGCGAGTTCTTTGCATCTTCTTTCGAGTTTAACAAAGAAACGTATAAGCACTATACGCACCAAACGCAAAGAATGAGCGGTTCAAATGGGTTATCGAGACGGCTTGCCGCTTTTCCTGACCATGTTCTGCTGCGATGTGCCTTTTTTCAAAGTTTGTCACGTGAGCTTCCGGCCTGACGTAAAAGGGCTGACGGATTTCCTGCGGCACCCGGTGCGCTCAGTTTCGGTATCACCTAGATCTGGGCCTAGAATTTCGTTTATTATCTCAAATTACGTGCAGTTGGTTGCAATTAAAAAAAAAAGAAACTTGGAGGACGTTTGAGCTTCGCCTTCAAGAGTAGAACGCGATAGTGCATGTAATCGGGCCCCGTGCGCATCGCCTTCTCAATTGCTAGCCTGGGGTGCTATTCTGGACATTGTCAAATTCCTCCATGTTGTCAATCGCCATTGGTCATGTCTGATCGGCCCGGAGGGCTGCTACGGCCCCTCCGATTGGCTTAAAAGGTCACCATTACTAAATTTAGCATGACGGCGGAATTTGACAGTGTCCATTACAGCACCCCTGGCTTCGGTTCTCGGTGCATTCTCAGCCATGCCGTAAGGAAACGAACGACTGTGCGCGTAACATTGCCCGTTTCAAGTTATCCTAGAATGTCTATTGCCAGTACAGTTGTTCATTGCCCACTACGCCATAATTCTTCCTTTTGCAAATCGCCCACTACGCGTCCGTAAGGCAACACGCGAACCTACGCAGCTGTTCACTTTTTTGATGCTTTTGCTGATGATGCAGATTAAATATGTCTGAGCGCTTTGTAATAGGTGGGCCTTTAAAACACCCACTCGTTGCGCAATTCACATGTTTTGACGCCTGGCGCGATTCTACGTTTCTGCCACGCAATATTAGATGCGTTAAAGGGACTCCTTCCACTACGTAACATTCATATAGCGTTTTTTTTTTTCGAAGCAGTTTCAAGAAATAACGTGGCTCTTTGGTAGAACCCCTGCTTGCCACACAAACGGCCTGGGTGCGGTTCTCACTCGAACCTGAAGATTTTTATTATTTTATTTGTATCTTTGTCGATTTTTCGGTCACGGACAAGACGATCTTTCGCTCACAACCAACGAAGCCATCACCGACGCCGGAATTTCTGCGAAATGAGCTCTTTAACGCTATCGCGTTAAAAATTGGCATGTCATAAATTGTCACGTCCTAGGATACAACTCTTCCTTATAAACAACGGCCTGAAGTTAAGAATTAAAAAGTGAATTAACGAATTTTTAAATAATTCATTTGAATGTAACTTTAGGTGCGGCAGAATTTTTCCTCTTAGACGGCTAGTTCATTTACGAAGACGAAAGAGGCCTGACTGTCACAACATTTTTATAACAGCTCTGTATTGTCTAAAAAGAAGAAAAAACACCCAGTGTATAAAGTGCTCGGAACTTCGTGGTGACTGCCGGCAATGAAGATTTTTTTTTTATTCCCAGGTATTTAGGTAGCGGCACCCAAGTTAACGTGCCCTTTTAAAAGGAAAAAGAAACACACTTCGGTTAACGTTAGTATTCGAAGAGCCAGGACACTCGGGCGCTCTGCGTTTATGGTAGCACTGCTGAGAGGAGAAAGATGCCGTGTTCACGAAGAAGGCTTGATAGAGCGTCGCCGCCCAAACGTACCACACGACGCCCGCTTGAAGAGCATGTGACACGGTGTGCGCCGTGTTCAAGTCGCGGGTGAAGAGTCCCGCCGCGAGCCCGTACGCGGTCCGGTTGGCCCGTTCGATGACCTCCTCCGTGGTCCTGAACTTGAAGAGGCTCTGGACGGGGCCGAAGATTTCCTCACGAGCGATGCTCATGTCATCGTGCACGTCAGAGAAGACGGTCGGCTGGACGAAGTATCCGCGGCTGCCGTGACGCTGGCCTCCACAGTGCAGGCGGGCGCCCTCCTGCTTGCCAGCTTGAACGTAGCCCAGAACGCGCTCCATCTGCTCCTTGCTGATCTGAAAGAAGAAACGTCGTTCAAAGAAGGAAACACGGAAAGTCTCTCTTAGGAGAGGCTCTCTCGCGAGACACTCGTCAGATTGCCCTCACGTTTTCTGCACCCGTTGCTGCACTAACTCCGAGATAAGCCCACCGTTGACGATGCCACCGAATGACGTCATCATCATCGTCACAGATGCTGGCGATCTGTGACGTCATATCTAATCATGTGATGTTTATAGTTTAGAATAACAGAGAGCTGAGCCAGTTAGTAAGTATTCATGTTACAGAGACAGGGCCTGCAAACACGGACACAAGAAACAAGTCACGACACCACAAACGCCGACTAACAACTCAAAATGCACACAACGGCGGAAAAGAAAGAAGGCAAAACTTATCTGCGCATGCCCATGCAGTAGGCCTATCAGCTGCGATGGTTTCTTCGCATGAAGAATATCAATGCTCCCATTTAATATAACCACCTAGCTACACTAATTAAAATGTTAATTATTTAGCTTTCTTAATTACTATCCCAAATGATGTCTTCAGCCATCTTAAGATAACTGCAACTACAGAAGAAGTAATTGTGAAGGCATCGAACAAATGTCGCATTTTCCTGAGGATTTTGTACACATTTCTTGAAACACACGGTATGTGGCCATGCACGTACAAGGTGGCTGTTCAAAGAACTCATCTGTATTTCGATTGGTGCATAACGTGTGCCACTTCACTCTTATGCCGCAATTATGGGCCACTGACAATGGTTAAATTTAACCTTGCAACTCCATCATCCTCATTAAGGATTCAACAAACATCCCGGAATATTGCATTTTTTGTTCTGCCCCTCTGTGAGCGCAGTTAAGTGTTAGACGTGCATTACACGTCTTGGCAAGTAACGACTGTCTATTTAGGCTTAACCTATTGCATTACTTGTTATTTCAGATAATTCGTATAATTGCTAAAATATTTTAGAAAGTGTATCAGCATTTCTAAACCATTTTGACGACTCGTGTATGAATCGATATATTGTTTTGACTGTTTTCCCCGGTGTCGCGCAAGGCCTTGCCCTTTGCCATGCATATCACTCCGAGATGCCTACCTGTCATGCAACCAACGGGCGCCGCTTTTTGGCCTGAGCCCTTAAACATACCATAGTGTGAGATTCTAACGATGGTCGCGTCCTGTCATGTACTTCTCTGTCTTGTCCTCGTCAAATGTAGCGCTGCAATACTTTAAATAAGGACGTATCACCAACTATAGCCCCGTAACGTGTTCTGTTAAGTAATCTCACGAAGGTTTGGCACCAAAAACATAGGGTAATGAAGCTGAGTTTACCTTGCCAAAAATGGCCAACAACATAGTGCGGCAATCACCTGCGGTCCCTGGTTGGTGGTGCTTTCGAAGGGGTCACCCAGCACACGCGCCTTGGCCATCGCGACGGAGGCAGCGACGAACTGCTCGTACACTTCCTCGTGCACGAAGACACGCGTTGGGGCGCAGCACACTTGGCCCGTGTTCATGAACACGCATCGGTGCGCCACCGTCGCCGCCAGTTGCACTGCGAGGATGAACATTGTCGAGAACATAGTTCAGCTACCAAGAATTAACTGATGTCCATTTCGATACGGTGCTAGGCTCCTCATCCGGCGTTCGTATTGTTGAAGGTTGTCACGTGTTTTTTATCGTCTTATTTTGTTGTTGTTTTACAGGCGCACACGTGTTCCTGATCTACACAAGCTCGACGTTGCTTCAATAAACGATCAGTTGTCAGTACCGCTTCGTAATGTCTCTACTCTTTCCGTGTCCCGTTGAGACGTTTGCGTTTGCTTGGCACGTACTACACCAGAGTGATACACGATTATGCTTATTCTATTTCACATTTACGCCATATTAATAGCTTGCACGTGACGTCATGGTCGCAAACATGCCTCCAACATGGCGGCCGAGATGACGTCAAGGTAGTGCAATCACGCGGCGATTGACCTGCTTCTGTGTGATAACGACGTCGCTGCAACGTTATTGGGCGCCTGTGCGTGAATAACGAAGGAACCAGCATGTACTGATGTACTGATAACGTTAACGTGACATAAAAAAGTTCGCATCCCACCATGTTGGTGCTCCAACGTGGCTGTTTCAGTGACGTCAGCGCAAGCCATCTATCCCTTCAATTGTGGTCTGAGTCAGCGCCAGTAACTGTGTTTACAAACCAACATGGCCGCACCCATGCCGACGGGACCGCCCACTTCGATCCGGACTCGCACTGCTATTTCGTCACTGTCCTGACAGCAATAAATGAATGGTGAAATCGGCTATCGCTTTATGCCATCTCACACTGGGGACTAAACATCAGGTGTGCTTTGTTTTTATTCTTGAGATCAGCTGTTTGTAGCCGCGCATGCTAAGCCTTGTCTCCGAGTGTTTGAGAGTACACCCTGAAAACAGCGCAAAACAGTGACGAATGCATTGCACTCGAAGCTTCGGGACGAAAATATAAAGCAAATACGAGCTTAGGTTTCGAACTGACAGCGTAGGACGACGACGTGATAAATCCGAGGCGGAAGGAACCCGTTTTGACGGGTGCCGCCATGTTATACTTTTTTTCCGCTGCTGCCGTCTGCTCGCCTACTGTGTGCGTGCAGACGCTACGGGCGCCGAGCGGACGGCGCGGGCGCTGCCAAAAAAAAAACAAAAAAAAAAAACAAAAAAGGAGGCAATTCCCAAGGGTAGCGACTAAAAAGCCACCAAAATATGCCCGCGTTGCCAGACCACTTTTTGGTGCTGTCCCTAGGAAATTCCAAGCGAGATGTATCTAGCCTATAGTCCCGTGGCTCGATCTACTCTACGTGCGTGCGAGACGTTGATCGTGCGATTTAACCATGGAAATCACCGGTGGCTTGATTTAATGGACGCACGAATAAAAGTGCATACTTGCTGCTTTCTTTGGGAAGGGCCACTTTTTGACTAAGGGGCACGCAGTTCGCAAGGAGGGATAATTCAATGAGATCAATTATGCACGCTGGGAGTGCAGGCATATCCGCAAAGTGCATTAGGTTTCATTTTTGTGTTAACCTTGCTGGCGTATCAAGCGCATTAGTTTACGAAGCTGGTTCTTTTTGGACGACGAAGTTTGAGACATGATCGGAACAGCTAGCATGCTATATATTCATATGAGCTGCTGTTTGGGCCTTGTTTTGTGGTTCCAGAAAAGCCAGCTTTTTCCAAAAGGTACCTTGACGAAACGTTTAGCTCCAATATTCCGTGATATAGTCACCGAATAATCAATATTATTGCTTGTTTTAAACAAATGCTTGTGGCGATCGAGCGCACCACGCGAACGAGCGTCACGCCGAAGCCGCGGCCTCCCTACTTGGAGCACAGCATGTGTGTTTAGGAGGCGTAGCGATGCAGATTGCTTATTTTCTCATCAGATCAGTGGAGTTCCCGGTGCCTACCGAACACATCGTGATGATGGATCCATAGAGTTTCCTACAATACTTACTAGAGGGAACTCTGGCGCTAGTGTCTATGGGAGCTGCAATGCATCGCGCTTCGGCCAGCATGGGAATCATGGGTAGTACACGGATTTGTCTAAGTTTCGTTCTTTCGGCTCCGTTTGGCTCCGCGTCGCCTGCATCCGCTTTGTCGCAAAACGAAGTTCAGCAAAAATCAGCAGTTTCACTTCACCACTTTAACTTCTTTAGGCTCACCGATTCAAATATGGTCACGAAGTTCACAACGATCCATTCTTTTATCCGAAAGAAAACCAAAACATAGCAATAAACAAAGCCACAAGTGCGTTCGAAGCCCACAAGCACGAAGACTAGGCAAATCCGTGTACTACCCATCATTCCCATGGTGGCTGAACGATCGCAGCGCCAGAGTTCCCTCTAGGTCATTTTAGGAAACTCTATGGATGGATCTAGGCCATCCTCAACCGATATATGTCGCATATGCATGCATGGCTCCCATCGCATGCGTGCGGTATCAAGCAGATATATGAAATACCATTGTGAATAACTTTTATTAACTCTGCCTAGCTGTTCTTTATGAAATATTTTTTTTCGTTGCTGTGCTTTTCCCATATCCTATCATAAGTGAAAAGGAGCAGCCGGTGCTATACAGAAGCACCAACATCTCCTAAATATCATATAATAAAAAAAGTATTTGAATTACGCCAGGAAAATCAATGCTCCTCACCACATAATGCTTCGCTGAACCGACCAATATGTTACGAGTGCACACTGTCGGCTAAGTGTATATACAGTAAAACTCGCATACATCGGAATCAAAAGGCATCGCTAAATAGTTCGATATACCCGTAATTAAAAATGCATAAAATGCCTGTCTGAAGCTTAAATATTCATTCTAGAAGAATCCTTTGATGGGCTAGTTGGTACATGTCTTTATATATACAGAATATGTGCAGCGCAATAAACCGAAGACAAAAGAAGACACATAAATGACATAGCCAGTCTATGCCGTTTATGTGTCTTCTCTTGTCTTCGTTTCATTGTGCTGCACATACTCAGTATATATCAATAAATATTCATGCGTCTCGGACTGTCCCTCGAGACAATTGTGGCGTTTTTTTTCGAAATGGGCTAAATCCAGAAACCGAAACTAGCTCAAATATTGCTCCATTGGTAAGTACATTCTCTCAACTTTCCTCTAAAAGAGAGATCTGAACGAAATGAGTCAAATACCAACAGCTACGTGTGCTCACAGATCCCGTTTCAAAACGAAATTGAACCAGATCCATGCGCTGTATGGATCGAAATGAGTCAAATCCAGTATGCCGATAGTAGAGCGCTTCGGCGATCACGTGATTCGGCGAACGTGGAAGCCTCTGTGTGATTTCCCGCCTAGCCTGACTACTCTGCTTGTTTTCTGGGTGTTTCTGCAAGTTTGTTTTTTTTTTTTGCCCTTTCGGAGCTGGATTATCATGGATTCTGGTGGAAGTGAAGAGATCGGCGAGAGACCGGTCCCGAGACGTCGACGACATCGTGAACAGAAGCAATGTCGACGCCGACGAAGCAAGAATGTGCCACTGCCCGAATTTCAATAAAGTTTTTTCAAGAATACCGCATTGAATTCCATGTCTCAATTCGAAATGAGCCAAATCCAAAGTTATCATGCTAATAATGGTGAAATCCGCTGCATATTTTTTAATTGATTGTGGCCAGAAACTTCCCCTAGCCGACATGTAAAACATATCATAGAATAGCTTTGACAGCGTTGTATTTATTTTGCATAGCAAATTTTTGCCGTTTTCTCAAATTCTCTTTGGATGGATTTGACCCATTTCAAAAAAAAAAACGCCTCAATTGTTCGTTCTAAAGCTGCTGTGAAGCCTTTAAAGTTTTCTATTACTTATTTTTCATCAACCTGCTCGTGTGAAACGTGTACGTATCGGACTAGAGAACACTTTGCGCCACTGAAGCAACCTGACGCTACTCTTTCCGGCAACTAATTACAGCCACAGGTAGCAAGCTTCACAGCATGGCATTTAGTTTGCGTCGCATTACACCCCTGTGTAGCGGTAAAACTTACAAAGCAATTACTTCATTGTGGAGCGCAAAGAAATCTGTGCTGCGCACGCCACCCATATTTTGACTCGTACCCTGCTTGCTTACGCCATGCTTGTACTGCCCCTTAGATTCAATGCACTATATATTTACATTATATATACGTGCTACAAGATGACAGATTCGCTAAGTCAGCTTTATGACATTGCAGCTGTGTTATGCCACAAAGCATGTACTGTGCATCGATGATTCGCTGTGCAGCGAAGCCCACCAGCAGGGGAAATCGTAACTGCCACTGATTCTTTGTCTTTAATTACAAAATAGGCGCCCACGCCGTCTCCAGTCATCGTACTAGGACCCAAACGTCTAATAAATGCGCAAGTGCATAGCAATCTTCAATTCTTCTACCTGCCACGCAAACGAATTAGCAGCAATTAACCCTTTCATTAGAGAACAGACCAAGCCACTTCTTAGAATAGTGTCATGGAGAAACTTAATTATGCCAACAGAGATAAACCAATGAATCAGGTGCCCGAAGCATGATCGCATCGTGAACGAGCCGCTACGGATGTCTACTTCAAGCGCCAGCTGCTACATTTCAGGTCAAATAATAAATGCGCAGACGATGGATTTCTTAGCGCTGCTGATAGTCTTAGCAATCTGTATCAATTCAAGCGAACACTCGCGAGGTAACATAAAGCAGGACATACACAGAAATTTTAACGCAGCGCACGCTCTCGAGTGCCTCAAGTTTCACCTCACTTGGCGACTTCCCTAGGGAATTTCTGGGTACACGAAGACGCTAGTTTTGCTCGGTGGCACAGGGCAGCCACCATAAGATGCGCTTACATCGCTAACATTGGGCGATGTTTTGGTGGCTTTTCAGTCTCGTGCATTCCCAAGGCCACGTTTCAGGGAGTCTAAGGCCACGGCGCCGGTGGTGCCATCTGATTTTAATTACACAAACCAGCTGTGGTTTGTGTAAGTGTGTAAAAAGCACGACTTGCTATTGAGAAGAACTTTCGACCAGCGGATGTGCTGTCTAAGAAGGATGAAGCTCAAGCTTTAAAACTAGAGAAAGCCGCCAAACAAAGTAAGATGTTCTAGGAGTGTTCTTCGCGACTAAAACCCGTTTCGGGCTATTGTCACAGAAGGAAGTTCCTGGCAACTAGTGGTCAGCAGATTCATGCAGCGTGCTTTGAAAAGCCTTGACACTTAGGACCTGGAGGTCGTGGACTGCTTTAAGTCTAGTGGGATCTGCGCCAATGCTGCTCTGTCCATAGATATTGAAGACCTGTTTTATGCAATTCCACATAAGCACCTGTTTACAGCTGTGCGCGAACTTATTGAAGAACGAGGGGAAATAGCCTTCATGAATTCATGCGCTCTCTCTCTTGATTCCTTTATGGAACTCCTCAAGTCTTGCCTGTCAAATATTCTGGTGTCTTTTAACAATGATGTCTTTATTCAGAGAAGGGGCATCTGCATCGGATCTAAGGTTGCTCCGGTTTTGTGTCAAATTTTCTTATCCAAGTTCGACAGGATTCTAAATCAGAAGCTACACGACGAACGAACCGTGAGAGTGTTCCCCTATGTAGATGATTTTTTAGTGCTTTTAAGCCTTCAACCTGACGACAGCCCAGAAGTAGTTGCAAAGAGTATTTTAATGTGTTTTGAAGATTCCCCCCGGAACCTTAATTTCACCTATGAACTCTGCAATGAGAATCCGATTAGATTTCTCGATTTGGACATTAAATGTGTGCTGGCGTTACTGTCCCAGGTCAACAAAAGCCCTCCTACCGTACAAATCGTCCCATTTCAAACTGACAAAAACAGGCATTGTTTCGTTGTGCTTCACGAATGCTCTAAACAAGAGTTGCACGCACAACATGCAAGAAAGTTTTGATGCCCAAAAGCCTAGGTTAACTTCAGCAGGCTACCGAATTCACTACTCACAACCGTGGCTGAAACCTTGTTCAGCAAGGTGACAAGAAAGAAGTCAGTGAAGGTTGACGAAGGCGTGGATTCCTCGAAAAGAAAAAAGGTTGAAGTGATGCCATATCTTCATCGCTTATCTCACAACATTAAACGGGTGGCAACTAGAAACGGCATTGCACTGATGTTTTCTGCGCCCAGAAAACTGGCCGGGCTGTGCAAAAGCATCACAGGATGGAACAAAGATGCAAGCAGTGGGTGTGGGAAAAAACACTCTACTGTTTTCACAAAATGCATGACGTCTGTAGTGTATCAGATACCTCTCTCCTGCGGTCGGTCCTACGTGGATCAGACGGGCCGTTGCCTCAATGAGCGCATGCAGGAACATCGCAATTTGCATGCAAACTGGCACAGGAGGGCACTTGCCAGTTTGCATGCAAACTGGCACTCTCAAAATGGGGTGTGCATTGCAAGAGGTGCGGATGCACACCCCATTTTGAGAGTGAGGAGGGAACGCAATAAACGAGAAAGAGAAATATGCGAAGCTTTCCAGATCGGGATGTTGGGCGCTGAATTATGTGTCAGTGAACCTTCGGTGCATATAACTGATAAAGAATTTCAGTACCTGGAGAATCTATATTTTCCCACGTTTAAGTTAAGATAAAGAAAGAGGGGGCGGGGGTTGCTAGATAGTATGTTGACCTGATGATGTTATTGGCTTTTTACGCATGCGTGGTGGTGTCCTAAGGAAAACCGTTTTTTAATAAACTTCAGTTGTAAGTCCAGCCTTGTCCTGTGCGTTCCTTTCTTCTTGTGCTCACGTTTGAAACTTGCTGGACACCTTCACTACTCAGCTGTGAAAGATCGTCTGTAACCACTGCAGGCTTCGGCGCACTCTGTTGCGGATATAACATTTGTAAATAAACACTACGGACGCGTATGTCGGGCTAAAAGTCTCGTTATCAGAGCTAATATTGCGTGGCAGAAGCGTATAAACGCACTGGGTAATTTGCGTAACGAGCGCGTGGTTTAAAGCACATTGCAAAGGGCTCATCATCATCAGCCAAATCAACATAGTGTGGGTACTTTGCAGTCGCCCTAGGAGAGTTTACAACGGCACGGTTGAGGTGTCCACCGAGAAGCGAGAAAGCGCTGGATAACGCGGTCCACGAGGCGAAGCTCTGCAGGCCTTCTCCAGGGTCATTCATTGCGAAAACCACGCGGATCGTCGGGGCTCGCTCCTTGTCGTTCTTTTATGTCAGCCATAGCGCCGCATGCTATAAAAACTAGAGGGAAATCTGGCGCTAGTGTCTATGCGGGGCTCCTTGAGCGGCGCTTCAACCACCACGGCAACGATGAGAAGTACAGGCTTCGGACCTGCTTCGGATGGATGCCGTTCTTGAGATTCGAGGCGCTTGTTCGTTAACGTTAAACAAAGTGATACGAAGCTATTTCCAATTAAAACCTGCCTCATTCTTCCGTAAGTAAAACTTACGGCAGAAAGTTCGCGTGACCGTGAAATCCAACTGAAGCCTGGACATTTTAAACCACCAGGGTATTATGCATTGCTCTGCGATTGTATTCCAGATTTGGCATTACCAAATATTGAACTATTTTTTTCTTTTATAGCAGTGAAAACAAACACGCGTGTTTTTCTCTAGAAAGTACGCATCGTCCCCTATTTATGGAAATAAAAATGTACCAAACGAGAAACACTAAACGTATCTTGTTTGTCTTGTCTGCCCATGCGCGGAACGATGGCTGGACTGGAGAAGCGCGCGGGCGCCTCTCCAGTCCTATCATGGCAGAAACATCGTGAGAGCATATCGTACAACGCATCGCTTGCTGTCACAAAGCCGGCTGGAATTGTGACCGGGACGGCATTTCCTGAAAAAAAAAAGGAGGGGAAACGTCCTGCACAGCTCCCATGCATTCCTTCGACCTTGTCGATACAGCATAGCTGTTGCCTTTCCTTGCCTCCGTGGAAAGCAGCACGCTTCGGCGGAAAAACAGGTGAGCGAAGACAACGAGGCCGGCGTCAGGTCATCGGGGTGCCGCACCTGCACTGCGGGCCCTCTTTCAATCGGCCACCGCCAATGGAGGAGGAGGCCAGTACTGAAGAACCAGAGAGAAGACTTGGCGTCGTCAGTCGACATTTCAAGATGTCTCTGTAACATAATTACTCTGCACATGTTGCACATACAGTTGTATTGAAAGAAAAGTCGTCCTGAATGTCGGGCCCTACGCTCTGAGGTCTTCTAATCCTTCGTGGTGGCTTTGGCACCCCCGTACCTGGTCCCCCAGTCGCAAGAGAACCAACTGCAGAGCTGGGCGGCCTTCATTTTTTCTCTTTATTGTAACACCAAGTATTTTACGCCGGGGTGAAACAAAACTTTCATCAAGTATTTCCGTGGCGGAAATACGTCAGCAGAAAGCACACGATCCGATGGCAAAGAAAAAAAGTTGAAGAAAGCTCCGTAAACGGGAGTCGAAAGCAGCACGACCTCTCGGTCCGCGACGATAGGTGACAGACGCTTTAACCACTGCGCCACGATCACACATGCAAGAGGCTTCATGAACGCTCCTTTTATCTCTCACACTTTCCTCTCACGGCGCTCTTGGTTCGTGGGGCGGTGTCGCCGTCTTGGAGCGGTAAAGTAATGCATGGCCACTGAGATTAGCTCAGGCAACGCACCGTTGCACCGTTGCTACGGCCGTCCCATTTGTCGCGATTACAAAAAAATAGTCACAGTTTCGCCGCAACGGCGAAGCAATGATTGCGATAGCAATAAATTGTAATGTAACGCGAAGAACGGAAAGCAGCTCGAAATTGCCAGCGCGTCGCTGGAGCCCAAAGGACGCACGAAAAGAACGCACACAGGACGAGCGCGAACTAATGCGTCACAGCTCGACACTTGAAGCGCACTGCTCAAACATAAAGCAGGACGCACGAAACAAACGAACAGGTACACACAAGACGAGCGCAAACTAATTGTCACAGTTGTTACTTATTTCTGTTCGAACAGCGCGCTCCTTTCGCAAACGCGGCCGCTGCAGCGAGCGAAGCGAAGCACCTCACCGGCCGCCCCTTCTTTCCTTGAGATAAGCGCACGAAAGTGACGACGCCCTGTAGAGCGAACAGCAACGGCGTTCGCAGGGGCGGGGCGACGATCTTTAAAGCGCGCAACACGCTAGAGTCACTGGAAAATTTCAGAGTACCGCAAAGGTAGGCTGCACGCGGGCAACATTGGGCGGCGGCGGCCATATCCCTTCCGGACCGTCCGGCGCGTTGGTAACGTGCGTTGAGAAGTGACCGATCTTTTCGCCTCGATGCCGTGTTACGCTCGGCGTAACTGCAATATGTGTGTGTGTGTTTCTTCAAAAGGATATCAGAAGTGATTTCGAGTCATCGACAGTCATGAATCGACTGCGCGGTAAGCGGTGTAGCTAATGAAACGTGCGGCGAATGTTGCCATGTGCTCGCGAACTCTCTTCGTGGCTTCAGCGGTCTCTTTTCGTTTCACGGCCGAGTGTGTTCGCAAGATCCGGAGCTGTATAGTTGCATTAGCGTAATGACCGTACGAGATGCCCTTTACTTCGACACTTGGTGAATGTTGACTGTTTGCGCTAGCTTTGCAGTCGGTGTTCAGGTTCACTTCATAGCGCATTCGAGAACATTATCGAACATCGAGAACGTTCAGCAATGCGTCCTTCGACTGATCGCTGATGCATACCTTACTTGCGCACCATGCTTGCTGTTCAGCTGGGTGTTATCTGTAATAGAAGTGGTGTGTGTACGGTAAGTGGAAGTTGTGCGTGAAGTATTTGTCTCGGTTCGGAACGCCAGCAGCCGAACGCACGGGCGAATCGGCGTGCGGTAGGTAAGGTGCATCTTATTTTGCGAATACGTTGTCATTTCTTAACAGATACGTAGAAAATAGGCCATCAAAATGATTGACGTCACTACTCAGTTGTTTCATTTCCTATTTTTTGTCTCCTTAATATTCCCAACGTTACAGTGCATTTGCAAATATTTTGCTGTGTTCCGACAAAGTTTTTTTTTTTTTTTTGCGTTGCCAGCGCGTAAACAGCTAGGGTTCGGTTTCTGCACTGCTTTTAATTTCAACTTTTTTTTTTCGTAATGCACTCTTGTTAAAACTTCCTCGGCGCAGTGCTTTATGTTATTTTGATCAGAAATAGCACATGCCGAAAATTTTCAACGCGCATGCTACTGCAACACAGTATGTATGTAGATCTAGGGCTCGCATGAAATCGATTCCCTCAATGCGTGGGAAGATGGGCCGATTATTATTATTTCTTTTTTGCTGTGACAATTTCTCGCCCACTCAACAGTATTGTAAGGGTACGCTCGGCGCAATGCAGCATTAGCAACAATATATTTTTAGAAAAAAAATAAAATACGCTTAATAACATTGCCTTATACCAAGTTTATCAACAGAGTGCCACGCCTCAGTTTTGCGCAGTGGCAAATGATCATGCGACAATTGCCTTCAAAGTATACAGTAAAGTATACATACGACAATCGCCTTCAAAGTATACAGCTCTCGTGCGTGACACGCTTAAAACTCTAAATGCATGCACAATCTGTTCAACAGGTCGAGATATAAACAGCCGAGCGAATAGAAAGGTATGTAGTGTGTAGTTTCCAATATCGCTTAACATAGCGAACCGAAAAGGTGAAGTATCCTGTTGCATGAGAGCTTTTCCAGCAAAGTTTATGTAGTTCACTGCAGAAAGGAGTGTTCTTCGAGGGGGGCGAATTCATTCCGCGGCCGACTATGCAGCCACGTACAACGACGCTTTTTGACGTTAATTTAGTTTCCCAGACGGAATGCAAAAATATACGAAATTCCCGGAGTAGCTCACCAGCAACGTTCGGTTACTGGTGAGCTACTCTCTGGCATCTGCATGACGCGTTTAAAAAAGCGACGAAATACTTCTAGGGACCGTGGTACTGCTAAATATCCGGCTGTGCTCTGCATTCAACGCGCCTGCACCCAAAGCGCTTGGAAGGGATATGGCGGCGAGAGGTCACGTGATGCGAGTAAGCCAATCGCGTCGGCGGCGGCGCGCGGAAAACAGATGCGATACTCTGAAATTTTTCTAGTGACTCTACAACACGCGCGCACGTCGCGCCATCTATGTGGCCACTAAGAAAGCATGCTGAATTACATGGTATATATAAATAGCTCGCCGTTAGCAGGCTGAGAGACGGTGCTGTCGTGGCCTAACGTCTAACGCGGCGGGCTGCAAAGCGAGAGGTCGCCCGTTCGATTCCGCGCGTCGGAAAGAATTTCTTAATTATTTTTCTTTGTGGCCTTTCTATATATATACATACTTATACATATACGGTGAATGACGGCGACGGGGACGGACATTTTCCAGCCGAGACTGTCCATATAATTGCTATCGCAATAAAAAAAGAGTGTAATCCATCCATATTAAAAAAAAACATGGCTGATCCCTCTGTCATAGGAATCGGTATAACACGAAAGTGAAACAAGTCTTCACAGACGTAGTTGAGCGTTTGTTGTGCATTCTTTCGCCCCAAGTGCGAAGGAATGAATGCTACAGCATCAAATTGTAATGTTACGCGAAGAACGGCAAGCCGCTCGAAACTTGCAATGCGCTGCTCAAGCAGAAAGGACGCGCGGAACGAACATACACAGGATGAGCGCGAACTGTCACAGTTGTAACTTATTTCTGTGTGAGCAGCGCGCTCCTTTCGCAAAAGCGGCCGCTGCAGTGAGCGAGGTGACCTTCGTGCTCTCAACGGAAACTTGCAGGCAGAGCGCAAGACGTACAAACCACCGAGATTACGAGATAAGCGCACGCACGATCGACCACGCCCTGTCGAGGCGCGCGCTAATCCGCGTGGGCGACGACCTTTAAAGCGCGCTCTTCGAGCCCTTCGCGCCATCTCGCTAGTGATAACGAAACCACGCTGTGCCGCCGATCTCGTATACCGCCACTGGCAAATGGTGTACATAAATAGCTCGCCCTTAGCACAGCAGAGAACATGCCGTCTGTGGCGGAGTCGTTTCGCGCTGCGCGCTGGCGATCGAGAGGTCGTAAGTTCGACTCCCGGTGACGGAACTTTTTCTTTTTTCTTTGCCATATGTTAGTGTTTATATTTTACAACGTCATATCCGTGATGGAAATGCGTCAGTGGAGCCGTGGTGGACCCCGGCATAAAACACTTTCGTGTTAAAATAGCTCTGTGACGCTCACCTGGCTGTCACACCGCGTTCCCCGCTCGAACCGTGAGAAATCACGGCCGAACTAGAGTGGAGACACGACGCGCGTCGCGTTTCCTGTCGCGTTTCTAGCCCGGCCGTGGTGTGATCATTTTGTTAACCATTTAAGGTTCCGCGGGATGTCGACCTTAGCCCAAGCTCAGTAAAGAATTAGCGTCAAATAACTGACGCACTTCTGGCTGTCACACCGCTTTCTCTGATTACGCTCTCCCCGTGCGAATGGAACTGTCTGAGAAATTATGAAATCGTAACAGCGCGAATTTCTACACGGGGGACACAGACAAGACAAGCAACACAGACAGCGCTTGTCCGTGTTGCTTCTCTTGTGTGTCCCCGCGTAGAAATTCGCGCTGTTACTATTTCATAATGCAAAACCAACTAGCCCAAAGCTTCACTTTACTAAGTTATATGTCTGAGAAACACTAGCGACGGCGCGTTGCCGAAGCCAATCTCGGAGGCCACGAATAATACATGACACTAACGAGCACCGACTGCGAGCGTTTCGGTAGTCTGAGCGCGGCGGAGGCTTTCGCTGCACTATTGTAGAAAACTCTACGGTCGTTGAGGCATCTGCCCGTTTGTCCTATATGTATCTTTGACTGCATGATAACGACAGGACAAGAGAGCATGCGGCACCATTAGAAAGAACCCCTGCTAGACATCTCGCTTTCCACTGTCAGTGCACTGTCAAACTACACGACCTCAAGATTTTAGCAAGAAGTAATGACAAGCTGACGCGTGAAATTGTAGAAGCCATGGCCGTCGACGAAAGTGGACAATCATGCATCAGTGCACCATCCATACTACTAACGGAAAAAGAAAGAAAGATTCATGCGCAGAAATAAAAAAATCGGCAGATCCCACGCAGTGTGGGAATCGCTGTAATGCGAAGCAGCCAGCAAGGAGCTGCATACATCATCTTGTTTGTCATTGAGGCTAATGAAGTTATTCATGTCGTGACATCTATTTCGCTATATATCGCGAGATTTTCATGCATGCATGCCTGTATAATGTGGTATATGCCATGCTAATGAAACATATATTCTGCTACATATATACTATGCGTGGCCTGCTATTTATGTTCGTCACGCACTCCCGTCATACCAATTTAGGTATAGAGTAAACAAAATGGCTGGAGTGCACCATGAGCGTGGCGTCTAAATCATATCCTACATGACATGCATGTCATGATTTTCGTGTTACCACCTGTTATTTATGTTCGTCACACAGTCATGCCGTGCAATACCAATTTTGGTGTATATCAAGCTAGCGAAACGGCCGCCAGCGCACCATGAGCGTGAAAATGTAAGTCATGCTGTACATGACATGCATGTCATGATTTTCATGTTAACTCCTGTTATTTATGTTCGTCACACAGTCACGTCGCGCGATACCAATTTTGGTATATATCAAGCTAGCGAAACGGCCACCAGCGCACCATGAGCGTGGCACGTAAGTCATGCTGTACATGACATGCGTGTCATGAATTTCAAGTTAACTCCTGTTATTTATGTTCGTCACACAGTCATGTCACGAGATACCAATTTTAGTATATATCAAGCTAGCGAAACGGCCGCCAGCGCACAATGAGCGTGAAAATGTAAGTCATGCTGTACATGACATGCATGTCATGATTTTCATGTTAACTCCTGTTATTTATGTTCGTCACACAGTCACGTCGCGCGATACCAATTTTGGTATATATCAAGCTAGCGAAACGGCCACCAGCGCACCATGAGCGTGGCACGTAAGTCATGCTGTACATGACATGCGTGTCATGAATTTCACGTTAACTCCTGTTATTTATGTTCGTCACACAGTCATGTCACGAGATACCAATTTTAGTATATATCAAGCTAGCGAAACGGCCGCCAGCGCACAATGAGCGTGAAAATGTAAGTCATGCTGTACATGACATGCATGTCATGATTTTCATGTTAACTCCTGTTATGTGTGTTCGTCGCACAGTCACGTCGCGAGATACCAATTTTAGTATATATCAAGCTAGCGAAACGGCCGCCAGCGCACCATGAGCGTGGCACGTAAGTCATGCTGTACGTGACATGCGTGTCATCATTTTCAAGTTGACTCCTGTTATTTGTGTTCGTCACACAGCCACGGCCGCTGGATAAAAAGCGCACGGTACGGCCTGCCGCGAGCGCGTGTTGGCCCTAGTTGCAGTTGCGGCCGCTGCGGCGCGACGGGGCGGGGAAGGGGGAACGGGTGCCGGCGGCTCCGTTGGGGCAGCAGCCGCAGCAAATTAGTTGGTGATGGTCGCAACAGCGATCTCACTCAGCTGTTCCAAGCGGTTTTTTTTTCATCTCATCTATCGCAGTCACGACATATCATGCATTCAGTTGCGTCCGTTCGCGTAATCTGGTTAAATAGCCACATAAGTTTCCGTGTACGTGCCGAGCTCCTGGCATTTTTTTTTTTCAAGGACTAACTTTTTGCTTAGTGTCTGAAAGAATATTCCACAATGCGCGTAGCAACGTTATATGACGCTGAATGTGTGAAAAAGTGGTTGGGTTGTTATATTTATGTGCGTGTAATGAATGCATCGTTTGTTATTTTAACATATTGATTTCCGTGACATTTCTTCAGCACCTTTCTGAAAATGCTTGACAAGTATTTATTTGAAACATCTGGCAATACACGTTCATGTTCTTTATACACAGGAAGCGCATGTAAAAACATACGTTGAATCTTTTTCATGATGTCTGATACATGATACTGTGCCGAAAAGTAATTCAGCTTCGGATGCTTGATACTAGCGGATTCTACAAATTAGTGACGCACTCCTCGTAACTTTGTTGAAAAGGCTGCGGAGTTATATATTCATTAGAAGTGACGACCACATGACGGAGACTGCCAGAAGACAATCACGTTCGTGTGCAACGAAGATTCGCCAGTGCCTGTACAGCGGCTAACGTCAAAGGACCAAAACGAAAGGTTTTATGGTCTGCACAGACTGGAAGTAGACATGGGAAGCCAAAATTTGGGCTCACAAGCTGGAGGCATAACAAAAAAATAATAAAAAATAAGAAGAAAACAGAGACGAGTATAAGGAAAGCGTTTACCTCCCCCCCCCTTTTTTTGTTGTTTTTTACCGTATAGCTGTCAAAAGCGACCCACCTTAACTTTGTCCCTGTGAGTCGCTCGCAATGTGTGTGCTGGCTGCCACGTATATTTGTTTGAAATGAAATCTTGTCGTCGCCCACCAGCCGCTTTTATGCACTTTTTTGTCTCCGCATGTTTTGCTGAGGTAAGTTTGAGTCTGCCCTTATTTAGACAATCTACAGACCGCCTAAAAATGTGTTTAGACAGTCTTTAGACTGTCTAAATCTATTTTTGTAAGGGTGTGGCCCGTACCGCTAATGACCACAGACAACCCAACTCTCTGAATAAAAGGAGTACACATTCTTTTCACGGCAACTAACATCAGTACCACATGGCATTGCGGGGCAACGCACGCCACTGCAACGCGACAGCGTTCGGAAACAACCGGAACCGATGACAAAGGTGTCGCGGGCTGAAAGGTGGGAACTAAAAAAAAAAAAAAAAACGAGAGATAAGAGAAAACGGGAAGATGGTGTCACGGCCGCTGGATTTCAACGACGTTTGCAACAAGCCGCCGTTTGCAGCTGGCAGGGATGAGGCCTGAATTCATAATAAATAAAATAACTTCTCACATTTTGTCCAGATTTTGTGTTCACTGTTATTCGTTACACGATCATGAAAACGGCGTAAGGGGAAGAAACAGAACTACTGAAAAGCGCAGGAATGCAAGCAGTTGTGTTCGTGTGTTTTTCAGCCTTTTCATCAATCTTTCCGTCTGATTGTTTTCATATTATTTAATCCGTAACAGCTCGCCCAATTGTCAGTATTGAAGATGTAGTCACTGAAATTTTAAAGTGACTCGAATCTCCTTCTATGAGATGGTCGCACATATGATAAGCATTATTTCATGGCAGTTGCATGCAATACCGTACCGTATGTGTACTATAAACATGTTTGGAGGAAGGAAGAAGTTTATCTTATTTCGTGTCAAATAAACAGTGGCCGCTGCAGTTTTTGAGATCACTTTTTGAAATGAAATGATTAAATCTGAATCAACATACTCAGAGCCAAAATAAAGAATTTCGATGCATTAAGAAAGGTGCAGCGCCTCCAGGTTGGTTAGTTGTGGTCTTCTAGGATACCAGAAAAATATGCCCGCGCGATTTTTTCCGCAAAAAGCGATCGGTGCGCGAAGTTGCTTCTTTGGCAAGGCAAGAACAAAAATTCCCAAGCGCTGCAAGAATGAACAAGAAATATCGGTAATTAACTGATGTGTACACGCTAGATAAATTTTAGAAGAGGATTTCGGGCGTCACATGAAGACGCACGCGCCCAAGCATAACTGCCGCAAGCGCGCCGCGCATGTGATCCCGCGGGCGTCCGCGAAACCCGTCCCCGCCCGGTGGCGCCGCGGCGGTGCTCCGGGAAACTAGGCCCGTCACGCCGGTTTCGGAGCACGCGGCAGGCCGTACCCGTGCGCTTTTTATCCAGCGGCCGTGACACAGCTATGTCACAAGATACCAGTTTTGGTGTATGTATATCAAGCTAGCGAAACGGCCGCCAGCGCACCATGAGCGTGGCACGTGAGTCATGCTGTGCATGACATGCGTGTGATAATTTTCATGTTAACTCCTGTTATATGTGTTCGTCACACAGTCACGTCGCGAGATACCAATTTTGGTGTATATCAAACTAGCGAAACGGCCGCCAGCGCACCATGAGCGTGGCACGTAAGTCATGCTGTACATGACATGCGTGTTATGATTTTCATGTTAACTCCTGTTATTTGTGTTCGTCACAGTCACGTTGCGCGATACCAATTTTGGTGTATATCAAACTAGCGAAACGGCCGCCAGCGCACCATGAGCGTGAAAGTGTAAGTCATGCTGTACATGACATGCGTGTTATGATTTTCATGTTAACTCCTGTTATTTGTGTTTGTCACATAGTCACGTTGCGCGATACCAATTTTGGTGTATATCAAACTAGCGAAACGGCCACCAGCGCACCATGAGCGTGAAAATGGAAGTCATACTGTACATGACATGCATGTCATGTTTTTCATGTTAACTTCTGTTATTTATGTTCGTCACACAGTCACGTCGCGAGATACCAATTTTGGTGTACATCAAACTAGCGAAACGGCCGCCAGCGCGCCATGAGCGTGAAAATGGAAGTCATGCTGTACATGACATGCATGTCATGTTTTTCATGTTAACTCCTGTTATTTGTGTTCGTCACACAGTCACGTTGCGCGATACCAATTTTGGTGTATATCAAACCAGCGAAAGGGCCGCCAGCGCACCATGAGCGTGAAAGTGTAAATCATGCTGTACATGACATGCGCGTCATGATTTTCATGTTAACTTCTATTAATAATGTTCGTCATACACTCTTGTCGCGCCATACGAACTTTGGCATATATCAAACTAACGAAACGGCCGCAAGAGCACCAAAACTGTGGCATATAAATCATGTCGTTCATGACATGGATATCATGATTTTCATGTTATGACCTGTCAGTTATGTTCGTCATAAAGTTATGTTATGCTATACCTATTTTGGTGTATATCCTATTAACGAATCCTATTAACGAGTTGGCTGGAACCCTTGTCGCTATGTGCAACCAACGAGCTCAGGCAAGCGCAATTCTCAATTGACAAATACACCTGCACGGCCGCAACGTCACCGCAAACCGAGAGACTTGACGTGTTCCAGCCATGTACAGCAACAAATCAGCGCTTTGCGCCGCATCTCAACACTTTTATGGTGCTCTGTGATGTAATTTTTTTTTTCATTGCTGTGATTTTCGCGAATTCTATTATCTGTGAAAAACCGGAGCTATGTAAATGCGCTAACGTCTTCTAAAGAACATATAATAATAGGTAAACGAAAGCATAGCGACGCGTGTGGCTCGGCGAGTTGTCTTATAATATTGAAAAGAAAAACGAAAGCGAAACAAGCGTGTCTGTCTAGTGGCCCTTTGAGTAAAAACGAGAGCGTTCATTCCTGGTAAGCAAGTTTTGCTTAACAAAGTAATCGCCGCCTGCGAGTGACTGAAAAGAGCACGTACGGTCGGCATCAGGGAAGACAATCAGGGGACTCTTTCCGCCCAGCTCCAGTGAGACGCGCTTGCAGTTTGTGTCGCCCGAAGCCTTGAGCATCAGTCGGCCAACCTGGGATACATGTGAACAAGCACCATCCGATGGACAGCTTTCCTCACCTGAAGTTGGGTAAACATGCATTAGGAAATAAAACGCGGAAAGAAGGACAACTGGGAGGAACGGATAATAAAGCACGACGCGCTACCCGAAGTTCATCGAACAACACAGAAAGGCATACGGTAAAAGCAAGAGGCACCGCGCAGTCTCAGAATAGGTAACAAGTGTCAAGCAGTCTTCTAAGTGTCATAAAGGTAATGGACCCAGTTTGACGTGTTCGATACTGTAGGGCCAAAGCGAGTAGAGACCTGCGTGGATCCAGTGAAGGCGATCTTGTCTACGTCCATGTGGTTGGAAAGGGCGGCGCCCGCGGTCTCCCCGAATCCGGGCACCACGTTGACGACACCCGGAGGAAAGCCGGCGTCAGCCACCAGGCTGGCCGTGTACAACGCCGTCAAGGGCGTCTGTTCTGCTGGCTTCACGACAACCGTGTTTCCCGTGCACAGGGCAGAGCCGATCTTCCAGCAGAACATCACCATCGGTACGTTCCACTGCGAGACACACGGCGCAACGAATGGGCTGCAGGTTGTGCACGACACACCGCGCGCTCTTTTTCTTCAATCACTCAATGGAACAGGGGCGTAGCCAAGGGGGGGGGGGTTCAAACCCCCCCCCCCCCGAAATTTTTCAGTTTTGCTTGCGTATATATACACGCGCACATACAAACGCACGCACGAACATACATAAAGTATGGTTGAACCCCCCCCCCCCCCCCCCGAAAAAAATTTCTGGCTACGCCCCTGCAATGGAACTTTGTTTTCATGAACAGAATACGACGATTATTTGGATCGATAGCCTAAAGCCTTCGCTGTGCAACCTCTTTCCAGATCCACTATAAGAGTGCCTCACGATCCCTTCTGGCAATCAATACACCATGTATAGGCGGAGTAGTTGCAGGGATTTCTCCGATTTTTTCGTCCGGACGAGCACGCTCGCTGTGTGTGTGCGGGAAGGGGCGAAAAGCTACGCCCGCGCTTTGTGTCGTTTTTTGCGCGTCACACGCATTCCGCTGAGCCATGCATGCCAAAAGTAGGAAGTAGCTAAAGATGATAATTTTACGGTGATAAGAAAGGTTAGAAATTCTTAGATATAAGGTCTAACTCTCACTGGTTTTCGTTGTGTACCTATTCTTAGGAGTGCTTTTGTCTGGGAAAGTTGGTGCGACATTTGCGAAGTTAACCAGCACGAAAGACGACACGAAAGACACATGTACAAATAGGGCCAGTGCTGAACTACCAACTGAGCTTCATTCGATAAATGCTTATTTATACAGTGTCACTCGTCACCACCGTCACAGAGCTGCACGCACAAATTTAGCCAGCGATGACAACAAACGTCACTGCTATCTCTTAACAGAAAACAAAAACACGGCGGCAACATAGTTGAATATACAATGCAGTCGCAAATTATCACTGTGTAACATGTTAGTGCGCACATTCAGCATCTCGTTACAGTACCCTGTATTGCGAGTGTTCCTCCCAAATCAGCACAGAAAGCAAGGTATTAATGCGATTAAAATGTTGCCAGGTGAAAAATGATAATGTACCTAATTTAAAAACAGGATGAAAAGAAAAACGGAAGATCTAATATGCTCTGTCACACAGAAGTTTTGTTATCATAGCTAGCCTTGTCTAATTAAAACCTAAAAACTTAAAAGACGGCCTTCCACGAACGCCATCTCGTCTTTTGAGAGACGGATGGTTCTCAGCGGTCACCAGCTTTGTTGATGGTTATTTCTCTTTCTAATTTGTTGCTCGCTCTTTTTAGAAAACTGCTCCTCTGAAAATCTGGTTCGCAGCCATACCTGCGGCAGTGGTCGGCCCTCCCGAATTGTTACGCACATTAAACCTGTGCTCTCGTGCCCTATCATTTACACAACGTCCCGTTTGGCCGATGTATTTACGTCCGCAGTTGAGCGGAATTGCACAAAGTACGTGAGACCGGCAGTGAGTGAACTTGTTCCTGTGCTTCTTCTCGCACAATACTAGAGAACAAACCTTGGACAGCTTCTGAGGGGCGCAAAAAACAACATTGACACGGGTCGATGTGGAAGGATTCCTCATTCATATGAATACTGTATCAAGTGCGAATGCGACCAAACGAAAGACGTTTATTCAGGTAAGGCTCGCGCATATAAAGGGACACCATGGTTGATACGCATGCGCAGTTGCAGGTGCACATGACACGCTCGATACACCTTCCTTTCTTTATGGGAAGTTATACTGCATAGAAACTTAACACACTTGCTGAAAATTAGCATCGTAGTACAGCCGACGCGGCTGACGTGTTGGACGTGCTGATCGCCTAGGAGCCGGCGCTGCTGTTGTCGTGCTGGACGTGCCGACGTGCCCACTTCTGACACCATGTATCAAGTGCGAATGCGACCAAACGAAAGACGTTTGTTCAGGTAAGGCTCGCGCATATAAAGGGACACCATGGTTGATACGCATGCGCAGTTGCATGTGCACATGACACGCTCGATACAAATACCGCTACATCAACTGTAGCAATCACTGTGTTGGGACGAGCTATGAGGTTCATCATTCGGCAGAGCACATCATATTTAAATATAACAACAATATATCAAGACTTTTTTTTGGGCAAGTTTGTTCATTGTACAGCGCTTGTGTGGCCGTGTCTTCTCTCTTGTGGGTGTGTTCGCGCTGTTACCCATTCGCTGTATAATAATTATACAGGGAAGCGAAAACAACACCGGTGGCTTACGCAGGTATGCTATAGTTCACGAAGGGCCAGCGCTTTTATGTTTCGCAACAGGACCATATGTTTGTTCGTCAATCTGGCCATATGCGACTGCCATTTGACTGCGTGGAGAACTGGCCATTCTGGTCACATTGCGGCACTTGCCGACCTGTAACGTAACATAAACGATGTAACTTGAAGAGTCTGCAGCCACAAACGTTCTGCGTTTGGTGGTGAGCGTCGCATACTATAGACAGCAATTTCCTTTTTCTATAGTTGTTAGGACAACCAAAAACAGCGGTTTCCAGCTGATGTTTTGATGGCTGATGTCGCAATAATAATCATAAAAAAAACTGTTCGACAACGCCAAACATCGAAGCACGCACACTGAGCAAGGCCGTCTCGCACATTCCAGGATGCAAGAAAGTGCCAGACCCGTCCTCTCCGCCTGATGAAAAGGTCTTTATCTATTGGCTGGACTTGTGAATAAGATATGACTCTATATCTTCTGTCTCTCTGGGACCGGACTGAAGTGCTTAAAATTTGAGCTCATAGAAGAATTGTGATCTGCCACAGTAAAATGCTGCGCCACTGCTTTCGGCAATTTCTTCGCCGTGACCGCGCGACTCCCGGTTAATCGAATATTAAGGGACCCTGCAACACTTTTTCAGCATGGTCAAAAAACGCTGCCGATCGGTAGTCGAGGCTCCTGAGAACATGTGAGTCAAACATTTTAGGGCAGTTCCGTGGCTTGGAATTGACATATCTGGGTTGGGAGAGCGAAGGTTTGGAAGGAAGGACAGGACGACACAGAAGAACAGACGCTCAACTTGCAACTGTGTTTATTTTGAAAGACATCTCACCACGAAAACGTATGCGCAGGCGCGTCACAGCAGGTTGTCACACACGCGATAACAAATTCCTGGGAAAGATCGCGTTTACAAACTACGATAACGCGGAAGGGTTGCGTTTGATCAGCTTTCACACTTATCCGCTTTGAAGGAACTCAATTTCTTTCATTGTCAGATGCACCGAAGGTGCACTGATGCACGTATCTACGGCAGCATTTATCTGGTCAGCCTCTACGATCTCCCTTTCTCGCTTGCCTTTTACTCTGCTCATGACGTCAGTCTCCTCGAAAAGTGTTGTGCATCCGCAATTCCTGGAATTGACAATTCATTCTCAAAGTCAGCTAGAAATCGTTCCCTCTTCTTTTTACAAATGATGCCATATCCCCAAATGACCGCGCCATACATCCAAATTCACAGCCATTGGCTGATTTGGGCATTGTGAGCTGCATAGTTACCGCGCCCGACGCAGGTGGCCGCCACGTGCTCACGCGCTCGCTCGCGATCACACTGAAAGTAAGCATGGCGAAACTTGGGGCCCACAAAAAATAAAGAAAACACGAACAAAGAAAGTGATGACTGGACGATGCCCTGGGAAGGTGACATTTATCTCCAAAAACATGGTGTATGCATCGGTTCGTCAATAGCTCCCATTTTGAGTGACTTATTTCTTGCAAAAAAGGACAGATACATTAAAATCAAGCTCCGTGACTCCGGTGTTGTATAAATTATGAGGTATGTTGACGATTATTTGGTTGTACTGGCGGGCTCCAAGGAAGACTTCGACACTGGCCCGTTCCAGACTGGTATGACTAAGACCCTTGAAATGTTCACTGAGTGTTTAAATCCTTTCCTAATCATACATGAAGCACCAGAGACAGACTTCTTGATGTTTCTTGACCTAAAGCTCACGTTCACATTTGAGCACATCTGCTGGCAGTACGAACCACGCGGTAGCAAGCCTCTACTACCTTTCTCATCAGGCCATTCCAAGCTCGTTAAACGAGGGACTCACCAAACTCACCCGAAGAAATGCTTTAAGTAAATCCTGTTCGCACGCATCTGAGGCCAGCTTTCTCGTCCAAACAAATCGTTTGATCGCAGCAGCACGTCATCACTTCAGTAGCTGAAGGACTTTTAAGGACAGTCAAACGGAACATGCACAAATCCTCAGGTGATACCAAAGATCACATCATCCAGCAACGTATCTCTGTTATCCCTTGCATACACGACATATCACACCGTCTCAAGAAGGTAGCCAGCAAGGCGAACATACGGGTGGTTTTTTCCGCATCGAACAAACCTTCGAGGCTTTGTAAGACAAGCTACCCCCGTCACGGTGGTCTAGTGGTTATGGTGCTCGACTGCTGACCCGAAGGTCGCGGGATCGAATCCCGGCCGCGGCGGCTGCATTTTCGATGGAAGCGAAAATGTTTGAGGCCCGTGTACTTAGATTTAGGTGCACGTTAAAGAACCCCAGGTGGTCGAAATTTCCGGAGCCTTCCACTACGGCGTCCCTCATAATCATATCGTGGTTTTGGGACGTTAAACCCCAGATATTAATTAAATTAAGACAAGCTACAAAAAGGTCAGCTTTTCATGCGTCAGAAGACATCGAAACCCTTTCGTTTCGTGTCGAAAAGGCATCGTGTACTCTTTCCCACTGCCGTTCGGAAAGAAATATATCGGACAAACCGGCAGGTGCCTCAAAAACAGACTTCGTGAGCATTTTAACAGTTCTCGGAATATAGCAGCCGGTCATCTTATAGTCAGCTTGCAGGACCTGTGGTTGTGAACCTTCACTTGATAATTGCATCGTCATCGGCACTAGGAACAATAAGACAACCGGCGAGATTATTGAGGCAGTGGAAATCGCGAAAGCAGGAGCTTCTTGTATCAGCACAGCATCTATTGACCTAACGGAAAAGAGTTTGCATTCTTAAACAAAATGCAGTGGCGCGGCTCCGCACGTGTCAACGTATAGTTTTCAAGTGCTTTAATCAGTCTGCTCCTGCCCCCAAGTTATCATTGCATTTGATTTTGCTTTGTCGCCCCAGCCAAGACTCTCAGCGCCTGCGCGCACTGTTCAAGGTGTATGTTCCGCCTCTGTAAGCACATCGTCCAGTCGTCACTTTCTTTGTCTGTGTCTCTTTTTTTTGTGCGCCACAAGTTTCACCATGCATCACCACAAACAAGCCTATTCATACGTCCTTGAAAGTAAGCCGCGCGTTCGAAGGAAAAAGAAAGTGTTCAAGGTCATGACACGCGCGTGACGTAACTGCTTTCCCCCGTGCCATCGCTCCCTGCATAAGTTCCAGCGCGCTAGTAGGGACGAGAGAAGAGAGAAAGCAATTAGAGCGTGCGACAAATCTCTGTAAGTCTGCCCATACTTGATGGATTCCGTAGAGTTTCTTACAATAATACCTAGAGGGGAATCTGGCGCTAGTGTCTGCGCGGGCTCCTTGAGCGGCGCTTCAACCACCACTGGAATGATGGGAAGTACAGGCTTCGGATTTGCTTCGGATGGATTAGGTTCTTGAGATTCGCGACGCTTGTTTGTCGAGTGTAAAACAAAGCGATATGAAGTTATTTCTAATTAAAACTTGCTTCATTCTCTTGTGCGTAAAACTTATTGAAAGAAGTTCGCGTGACCGTGAGATGGAACAGAAACCTGGACAAATTCAACCACCAGGGTATGCACTGCTCTGCAATTGCGTTCCAGATTTGGCATCACAATATAATGAATTATTTTCTTTACAACACATACAACAAACGCGCTTGTCTTTCCCTCGAAAGTACGCATTATCTATTTATAGAAATAGCAGCACCGTATTGAATGAGAAACACTTTTCGACCTGTACTTGTCTCACTTCCCATCATTCCCATGGCGGTTGAACGATCGCAGCGCCAGTTTCCTCTCTAGGTTATTGTATGAAACTCTATGACGGATTCTAAAAATTTTTGTGGCGGTCGAAAAGTGTTTTTTTTTTTTCATGTGCTGCGATGCCAGATGCGTCTGTCCAAGTGGCCTGCCCTCAACGCATGTCTCGTTTTGCTGTGGAGTCGAGTCAGAGGAGCGTGACGGTGCGTCTACTTAGCGTCGCCGTCGTTTTGCAGTCCATTTCAAAGAGTTTTGACAAGTCACACATAAGTCACACATAACTCACACACAGTTACACACAGTTATCACATAACGTGAACTTTATGCAATTTCCTGCACTGGCATGGGACGCTACATCTATGCGCAACGGTGAGTGCACGACGCTTTGCTAAAACTGTCAAATACAACCTGCAAAGCTGCAACGCGGCAGCAAACAAAGAAAGCTAGCGGTCTTCAGCCTCTTTGAACAACAAAGGCATTGCTTGAGTGCTTTGCAACGCACCCCACTGCCCACGCCTCGCGAAGAACGAAACTGAAACTGTAGAAAAAGATCTGTAGACAGTTCGCTAGCTAACGAAATCTATTCCGAAGTCTATACTTCCCATCATTCCCATGGCGGTTGAACGATCGCAGCGCCAATTTCCTCTCTAGGTTATTGTATGAAACTCTATGACGGACTCAAAAAATGTTTGTGGCGGCCGATTCGTGAGTCAATAAACTCCTTCAATGAAGCCCTTTTATGGTTACTTGGAAAAGTGTTGCAGGGCCCCTTTAACAGGCTGTCCCGTGAAACATTGTACTGGCGAACAAAACACGGACAGGGTGAGGAGGAGACACACAAGGTGCTCTTCCTACCCTGTCCATGTCCTTGTTCTCCAGTACAGTGCTTCAAGGGAGAGGGACGGGGGAAGCTTAGAGGTCGGCCTGAATCAATTTTCTGACTCAGCGTTAGGACAATGTTTCAATGTATTCACCAGATTCAAGTAGCCTAGCCGTCGACGCTCAGCGAGAGGCTGTCCTGTTTCGCCGATGTACTGTTTGTCACTAAGGGAGGACGTTTGGGCGTGTTGGTAGTTTCATCGATAGCGCACTCACGAACACAGGACAAGAAGCCTGTCTGCTTCTTGTCCCGTGAAAGCGCGAACGTCCCGCCAAGCGAATTAAAGAGAGTCTACGCTGCTTTGGAAGCGAAGCGCGATCAATAAAAGTTAGCGTTGTGTAAACAGACTTGAGTCGAGCGAAAATTCACACTCCACTCCCAATTGTAGTCATGTAGACCTGTGTACAAAAGACGTTTGCCGCAAAATGAAATTGATAACTTCATCTACCAGCGGGTTATTGCGGACAACTAGCGTAGAGTGGGCGAGCTGGATACATTAAAACTTGTTACACGTGTAGAGGCGTTTATTGACGGCTGGATTGACGGCGACGATGCACAACAGTCACGACGGAGCGCAGACTCTCACGAGCACGAGCACGAGCACGAGGGGCGCGCTCTCCGAGAAGAGGCGAAGAGGGCGACCCACTAGAAGGCGCTGGAGAGGACGGCCCTTTACAACGTTCCAATGCTTCTCTACAATTACCCCGGGTACGAAAAGGGAGCCGTCTGGCGACCTAGCAGCTGGTCACTATGAGCGGGTCATGGTAGGGCTTGAGGCGCTCCACGTTGACAATGTCGCGCCCTCGACGGCGCATGTCGGAAGATGGGTCGATGGGTTCAATCAGGTAGTTGACCGGGGATGTGCGTTCGACGACACGGTAGGGGGCCTTCGTATTTGGGCAGCAGTTTGGAAGAGAAGTGGTAGGGACCGAGAGCCATACGAGTGCTCCAGGTAGGAACGTGGGTGCAGAAGTGTTGGTCTCACCGCGGATGCTTTTCTGCCGCTCTTGGTCCTGCGTAGTAAAGGTCTTCGCAAGCTCGCGACACTCCTCAGCAAGTCTGGCTGTGGCAGAAATAGGCGCACACTCAGATCGATCCGGCTTGTATGGAAGGATTGTGTCGATTGTGTGCGACGGGTGCCTGCCGTACAATAGGAAAAATGGTGAGAAACCAGTGGTGCTTTGAGGGGCGGTATTGTAGGCGTAGGTGACGAAAGGTAGAATGGAATCCCAATTTGTGTGATCGGCGGCGACATACATCGAGAGCATGTCGCCGAGCGTGCGGTTAAAGCGTTCCGTGAGCCCATTCGTCTGCGGGTGGTAAGCAGTAGTTTTGCGGTGAACAACGTTGCACTCTTCGAGGATGGCTTCGACGACTTTCGACAGGAAGACACGGCCTCGATCGCTGAGCAGCTCCTGGGGTGGAGCGTGGCGCAGCATGAACCGGCGGAGCAGAAAGGAGGCTACATCGCGCGCTGTAGCCGCTGGGAGGGCGGCAGTTTCGGCGTATCGCGTAAGGTGGTCTACAACGACGATGGCCCAGCGGTTACCAGCCGAAGTCAGAGGGAGTGGCCCATACAAATCGATGCCAACGCGCCCAAACGGCCGGTCAGGGCAAGGTAAAGGTTGCAGACCTGCTGGTGACTGGTACGTTGAAGTTTTGCGGCGCTGACAATCGATGCAGGAGCGAACGAACTTCTGCACGTAGCGGTACATGCCTCGCCAAAAGTACCGTTGGCGAATGCGGTGGTATGTTTTCGATACCCCAGAGTGCGCACACTGCGGATCAGCGTGGAACGATTCGCATATTTGAGAACGCAGACTGTGGGGTATTACTAGTAGCCACTGGCGGCCGTCGGCGTTGTAATTGCGTCGGTGGAGGAGGTCGTCGCGAATGGCGAAATGGTGGGCTTGACGACGCAACGCGCGAGTGGATGGTGTTGCCGAAGGATCAGTGAGCAAGTCTAGCAGTGAAGCGATCCATTGATCCTTGCGCTGTTCGGTAGCGATAGTGTGAACGTCGATGGAAGAAACGGCATTGTGAGACATTGAGCTGGGGGTATTGTCGTCAGGCAAGGGGGAGCGCGAGAGTGCGTCGGCGTCAGCATGCTGGCGTCCGTTGCGGTACAGCACGTGGATATCGTAGTCCTGTAGGCGAAGTGCCCAGCGGGCGAGGTGGCCTGATGGATCCTTCAATGATGACAACCAGCAGAGTGCATGGTGGTCAGTGATGACATCAAATGGGCGACCATACAAATAAGGTCGGAACTTCGTAAGGGTCCAGATGATCGCCAGGCATTCCTTTTCGGTGACGGTGTAATTGGTCTCGGCTTTGGTGAGCGTACGACTTGCATATGCCACGACATATTCAGGGAACCCTGGTTTGCGCTGCGCAAGGACAGCGCCAAGGCCAACACCGCTGGCGTCTGTGTGTACCTCTGTAGGGGCCGTAGGGTCGTAGTGGCGTAGTATGGGAGGCGACGTCAACAGACGACGGAGCTTCGCGAAAGCGTCGTCGCACTCTGACGACCATGAATTGAGGGACCCGTTACTTCCGAGGATCTTCGTCAGCGGCGATATGACGGTCGCGAAGTTTCGAATGAAGCGCCGAAAGTAGGAACACAGTCCTACGAAACTGCGCAGTTCTTTGACGGCCGTAGGTTTGGGGAACTCGGTCACGGCCCGAAGCTTGGCTGGATCGGGAAGAATACCGTCCTTGGACACGACGCAACCGAGTATTGTCAGCTGCCGTGCTGCAAATCGGCACTTCTTTAGATTCAGTTGTAGACCGGCGTCGCTCAAACGCGTCAAAAGATGCCGCAGGCGTTGAAGATGCCTGGAGAAGTCCGGAGCGAAAACAACGACGTCGTCGAGGTAGCACAAGCATGTGTGCCATTTCAGGTTGCGCAGAACGGTATCCATCATGCGCTCAAAGGTGGCGGGCGCATTACACAGCCCAAACGGCATGACGTTGAATTTGTACAAGCCGTCGGGCGTGACAAAGGCGGTCTTCGGTCGAGCGTCATCAGCCATGGGTACTTGCCAGTACCCTGAGCGCAAATCGAGAGATGAAAAGAATTCTGCTCCTTGCAGGCTGTCAATCGCGTCGTCTATTCGCGGTAGTAGATACACGTCCTTACGAGTGATCTTGTTGAGTCGTCGGTAGTCCACACAGAACCGCACAGAACCGTCCTTCTTCGCAACAAGAACGACAGGAGACGCCCAGGGGCTGTTAGAAGGTCGAATAACATCTCGCCGAAGCATGTCGTCGACTTGCTCGTTGATTACACGGTGTTCTGTGGGAGATACGCGATATGGACGTTGCTGCAGTGGCGGCTGGGCGCCAGTGTCGATGCGATGCGTAACGGCTGAAGTGCGGCCGAGAGAAGTTTGAGCGACATCGAAAGAAGAGCGAAATTCGTCCAACAGGCCCAGAAGCTGCGAACGCTGGACCGGTGTAAGGTCGTCAGCAATGGAGGAACCAAAGACATCAGCGGGTGATGAACGAGAGGTCGAAACAGCGCCGAGCCTACTGGAACTGTGGCAGTGCATTTCATCTGGTTCGTCCATAACTTGTGCGTCTTCGAGGGGTTCCACGCTGCCGAGACATTCCCCTCGGACCAACATAACACTGTACGGAGATGGGTTGATAACAAAAATTGACGTACTGCCCTGAGTGACTTGCACGGTCGCGAAAGGCACCAGCATGCCTTTCCTCGTGCAAACACGGTCAGATGGCGAGAGAAGTGCAACGGTGTCGGAGAGACTGGCGCAGTACACTGACACCGCCGTCGACGAGTTTGCAGGCACCTTGGTGTCGTCTTTGACAAGTACCTTGCCCGCAGCCGATGGACTCTCTGCCGGCGCCAATTCAGAGAATGGTGAGAGCTCTATTTCGGCTGGTGCGCAATGAATGACGGCGTCGTGGCGGGAGAGAAAATCCCATCCTAGGATGACGTCGTGAGAGCAGGCAGGAATTATGATGAATTCGACGGCGTACATAGCGTCCTTAATCACGACGCGGGCTGTGCACACCGCTGTTGGGTGAATACTTTGGGGGCTGGCTGTACGGAGGGAGAGCCCGGAAAGCGGCGTCGTCACTTTTTGCAGTAGTCGGCTAAACTTGGCGTCCATAACGGATACGGCGGCTCCAGTGTCGATAAGGGCAGATGCGCGAACACTGTCCACAAACACGTCAATCACGTTCGAGGGGCTTCGCTGAGGGCTTTCGCAGTTCGATAGCGTCGCAGCCCTTGCCTCGTGGACTGCGACGACTAGTTTTCCTGGTCACGTGAGACCGGACGGGGCCGCATCGGCGACAGTGAGCGACGTCGTGGAGACGGTGACCGGCGGGTAGATGTTGCGGGGCGGGACGTCGGTGACATAGGCGGCGCTTGGTCATAATAAGGGCTGCTTGATGAGCTGGTCAGGGTTGATGCGACCCGAGGCGGCTGCACGCGATTGCAGTAGCGTGCGACGTGACCGGCGCAACCGCCCGCAAAGCAAATGGGGCGGTTGTCGGAAGTGCGCCAGCGGTTCGCTGGTCCCATCCATGTCGCAGAACGGGATGGACGAGGCGGCTGCTGATATGAGTGCATTGTGGGCAGCAGTCGGGGCCTGGGGACGACGTCGACGTATGTAGGCGGCACAGCCGCGTCGAAGGCCTGTGGTCCGACGACGGCTTCGGCGTAACTCCGCGGGCCAGCCACAGGAATCGCTGGGGGCGGCCTGGCGACAGCTTGCGCGTAGCTTAGTGGTGCAGGCACTAGAGGCGGCTGGTGGTATTCAGGAATGACCTCCGCGATTTCTTGCTGAATCGCTCGGCGGAGAGGAGGCAGAAGTGTAGTTGGCGGCTGGTCAACATGCTGCGGTGGAGTGAAAGCCAGTAGAGAGACCTGGCGGGCAATTTCCTCACGCACGAACGACTTGATTTCGGCGAGCAAGGTGGAGTGGTCAGGAATTGCCGACAAGCCTGCGAGATCAGCATCGCGTGATGGCGGTCGGCGGGTCATCAAGCGCTGCCGGCGCAGCTCCTCGTAGCTTTGGCACAGGGTAATGACCTCTGCCACTGTGCGAGGGTTTTTGGCCAGCAGCATGGCGAAGGCATCGTCGTCGATGCCTTTCAGAACATTCCTGATTCTGTCAGACTCCGACATGCTCGCGTCGGCTTTCTTGCACAGGTCAAGGATGTCTTCGATGTAGCTCGTGAACGATTCCCCTGCCTGCTGAGCTCGTTCACGTAAGCGCTGTTCGGCTTGAAGCTTACGAACGGCAGGGCGGCCAAACACGTTGACGATGGCGGTCTTGAAATCGGACCACGTAAGGAAATCGGGTGCATGGTTGTTGTACCACATGCCTGCCACACCCGCGAGGTAGAAAACCAAGTTGGTCAGCTTGCCTGCTTCGTCCCATTTATTGGGAACACTCACCCGTTCGTAAATCGCGAGCCAGTCCTCCACGTCAGTGCCATCCGCGCCGGTGAAAACAGGAGGGTCGCGGATACGGGGGACACCGGGACAAGCGGTCGGGGCAGGGGGCGGCGTTTGAAGAGCGGCGTCTTGCGGCATGGCAGATGGCACGGTACGGGATCGGAGCTCCAGGGGCATCGAATGGAGACCGAAGTTATGGTGACGGTACAGCACTCTCCACCACTTTGTAAAGGCGTTTATTGACGGCTGGATTGACGGCGACGATGCACAACAGTCACGACGGAGCGCAGACTCTCACGAGCACGAGCACGAGGGGCGCACTCTCCGAGAAGAGGCGAAGAGGGCGACCCACTAGAAGGCGCTGGAGAGGACGGCCCTTTACAACGTTCCAATGCTTCTCTACACACGTACTATCGGCTGACGCAAAGTTCCTTTCAAATATCTATTAATACCAAACAGGCATTTTCTACAATACTGTTCCATTTTACTAATACGTTAGCCGGTAGGGTACCCCGCGCACATCTGACTTTAATTTTGAGACGTTTCGGAATGTTGCTTTCTTCAATGTCTCTAGAGTACTTCACTAAATGCAGTCTGTAGCTTGTTTGTTTTGCGGCAAACTCAGATGATTGAAGGAAAGAATGAGATTTGCATCTACTGCCCTCGCTGTTTGTTAGTCATTTGTGCTTGTTTCGGGCAGACCTCCGGGGAGGTGTATTCTTGCTACTCGTTGTGTCTGTGGTGAATGTCCGACCAAGAGTGTATTCAAGAATTACTTCAAGATTACGCCACAGACTCTGAACAAGGACTGATTCATATGAAAGAAGTCCTTCGACATTCTCTCATGTGCTTGTACCTATAGCGCTGGTCGATTATTGTTAACCCACCTGAAAATTTGTGCACCAGCCAAGTGTGCATGTATATGAAATGTTCGTAATTGCCTGAATTAAGAAACTTCTTTTGCGTGTTACGTCAACTCTGGGCTCTTACTGGGCCTTTAGACCACAACCAGCGTTCGCTGGAGCCCCAAAGGACCTGCTCTCAGTGCTATCGTGAGGCGATTCGGGGACCAATGTCCCTAAAATGAGCCCGGCAACTGCATCCGGGGCGTGACATTGTGGTTGTCAGCGAGATGCTCTCAAGCCGCCATCCACTGCAAAAGCTCTGAATGCTGGCTCTTACCGGAATGATTTGCCCGATGACTCCAATAGGTTCGCGTCTTGTATAAACGAAAACATTGCCATCTGAAAAAAAAACGTTTTGTTATGACATACGGCATTGTGCGACAATCGATAGTACATCGTATGAACGAACTTTTGCCCCGGTTCGAAACAGAATGACGACAGAAGAACGACTCCTCCGGCCTACCTCATAGAGTTTCTTACTATAATACCTAGAGGGGAATGTGGCGCTAGTGTCTACGCGGGCTCCTTCAACGACGCTTCAACCACCATGGGAATGATGGGAAGTACAGGCTTCGGATCTGCTTCGGATGGCTTTCGTTCTTGAGATTCGTGACGCTTGTTTGCCGAGTGTAAAACAAAGTGATATGACATTATTTCCAATTAAAACTTGCTTCACTCTTTCGTATGTAAAACTTAATACAAAATGTTCGCCTGACCGTGAGATGGAAGTGAAACCTGGACAAATTCAACCACCAGGGTATGCATTGCTCTGCAATTGTGTTCCAGATTTGGCATCACCAAATAATGAATTATTTTTTTACGACTCTTGAAACCAAACATTGTTTTCCCCTCGAAAGTACGCATGATCTATTTATGGAAATAACAGTACTGTATTGAGTGAGGAACGCTTAACGTATCGTCTGCTGCGATACCAGGTGCGTCTGTCCAAGTGGTCTGCCTCCAACGCATCTCTCATTGTGTTGTGAAGTCAGGTCAGGGGAGCGTGACGGTGCGTCTACTTAGCTTTGCCATCGTTTAGCAGTCCAGTTGAAAGAGTTTTGACAAGTAGCGCTCATCGAAAAACGTGAACTCTATGCAATTTCCTGCACTGGCATGGGACGCTACATCTATGCACAGCGGTGAGTGCACGACGCTTTACTAAAACTGTCATATACAACCTGTAAAGCTGCAACGAAACAGCAAATCGAGAAATCTAGCGGTCCTTCAGCCTCTTTGAACAACAAAGGCGCTGCTTGAGTGCTTTGAAACGTAGTGCCACTACCCACGCTTCGCGAAGAACGAAACTGAAACTGTAGAAAAAGATCCATAGACAGTTCGCTAGCTAACGCTATCCAATCCGAAGCCTGTACTTCCCATCATTGCCATGGTGGTTGAACGATCGCAGCGCCAGTTTCCTCTCTAGGTTAAACTCTATGGCCTACCTGATTTGCGTTAACACAAAATTGTTTTATACCGGGGTCCACCTAGACTTTCATGACACATTTCCGTCACGGAAATACGTCAGGAAAATGAACGCCATCAGATGGCAAAGTAAAAAAGACCTATAAGAAAAAAATTCCGTTGACAGGAGTCGAATTCATGACGTCTCGGTCCGCGACAATGGCTGTCGGGTGTTTAGCCCACTGAGCTACCGCCAAACACATTGCGGAGGCTACATGAACGCACCTTTTATCTTTCACACTTTCTTTCACAGAGCTCTTGGATGGATGGATGCCACGAACGTCCCCTTTATAACGGGTCGGTGACATGTGTGACATGTGTGACAACAGGCTTGAAAAAAAAAATGCACCGTTGCTCCGACCGTCCCATTCGGTGCGTTTCCAGTAGAAGTATAATTTCGTCAACCCTTTAACACACCGCGAGGTGGCGGCTTTAGGCAAGCTTTGCTCATAGCATCCATCTATATCGAAAAATAGCTCTCCAACGCTCGCTTGGCTGTCGCATCGCGTTCCCCGCTCGCCCTGTGATAATTAACGGCTAGGCTAGAGGAAAGACACGACGTGCGTAGCGTTTCTCTTCGCGTTTCACGACGCTTTGGAGGAGTGCATATCGAGTATCAGTGCTTATTATGTGCTTTGCGCGGGATTCGCCATATGCCATGTCCACGTACATGAGAAGAACTTCAGCTACCGCAAAGGTTAAATCATAATCATAGGCGTTAGTCGCCGGTACGGAGACGTGCCACTAGGCGTCAACGTGAGTGCGTCCACATCAAGTGGTGCTGTATCTGCCAAAGTACAGTAGACAATGTACAAGCTCTCATATACCAATGCACTATAAATAATCAACTACTGCTGTGACAACACGTTTGACTTTCGTGTTATACCGATTCCTATGATGTAGGATCAGCCATCTTTTATTCGTTTTGTTTTCCCACTGAAGGTGGCTCATGCCCGCTATATGGAATTTACCAACTTGAAGGTCGGTTTATCCTACAACTGCAGTGCGAACATGAGGTTATTGTAGGCGCTGTGAGTCGTGCGGCGATAAGTGAATGTGCAAGTCAGTGTGTCGCATTTTTCTTCTGACAATCTTATTTGTTAGAAATGACACAGTGCATGGTTGTGAAGCTGTTCTCTCTCACTGGCAGATTCCGCCGTGTGCACCGTGTTCATAGTCCATCATCAACATAGTCATGCACGCATACGTTCGCACGATTCAATTCGATTTAACGAAGTGATGACCAGGCTCTAATTATTTCTTTAAATTGGGAATTTCGTGAAATCGAGAAAGGGATTCTTCGGTCCTTCGAAATCCACAATTGTAACGTGGCGACGCCCAAAAGCTACCACAGTTTTTTGTCGGCAACCTACACCTGCGCGTCTGAAAAGTCCGCGAGGGCGGCCCAAACATCGGTGACACAATGTCCGGGCGATGCACGCCAAGTCAAGGGCGTAGCCAGTGTTCAACACCCCCCTCGAAATTTTTGATTTTGCAGGCGTATATATACACGCACACAAGCAAACGCACGCACCAACATACATCAAATATGGTTGAACAACACCCCCCCCCCCTCCACTGAAAAAAGTTTCCATGGCTACGTTACTGCGCCAAGTAGACGATCACGTGAAGCTGACAGGCTACCGATGTGCGATGAAGTGGCGAACGAATACAGTGATTGTGCGAGCATGCCGACCTATAAATATGCGAGGAGATGAGCAGTGCTATCTGTCGCATAAACCATGAAATTACCGAAGCAATCTATGCGGCACGCAAGGGCTCTACCGCATGCCGTGTCCGTTGTTCCGTGCATGCGTGCGGCGTACAGCCTGTCAAAGTAAGGCTAGGGCCGTTACTAAGGCGTCAAGATGTTTTAACAGGATAGCGTTGGAGCGCACACTCGAAGAAAAACCCGTCTCGGTCAGAATTAGAGGAAAAATATCGCAGCTCTTCATTCCTTTATTTCAGGAAAAATTTGGCTAAATCGCTTTTCGTGGCCAAATTTGTTTGCTAATTTCGCTTGATGACAACACTGAACTCAATGGGTATTTGCCAGGGAAGGGAAATTTCTTGGTTAAATCGGGAACTTGGTAAAATCGGGTTTCGTTAGATGTAGCTTTAACTGCATAAAAAGTTTTGGCCTCCGAAACTCATGCACGACAGAGAGCTGAGTTAGCTGGTAAGGATTCGTCATGAGAGAAGGTAGGCGTGAACACACAAGAGAACACAAGCGTTAAATATGAACTGAGAGGGCGGTGGAAAAGACTTACTTGCGCGTGCGCAGGGCCGCAGGTGTGATATACCCCCAACTACAAATATGGCATGCCACAGATAACTGTTTAGGCATTTCACTTTTTTTTAACACGAAAGTGTTTTATGCCGGGGTCCACCAAGTACATCCGTCACGGATATGACGTTGATAAAATGGACGCCAACGGGTAAGAAAGAAAAAAACCAAGAAAAAGATACCCCGCTGGGAATCGAACTCACGACGTTGTGGCCGCGACGGAAAGCGCCCGACTCCCTACCGACCGAGCTAACTCGGGAGATGCTAGGCGCGGCGCGAACGCGCATTATATCTCTCACACATTCTCTTCCGCGGCGGGCGGAGCGCGGAGGTGCCGCCGTCTGTGAGATGTGAAAAGAAGTAATGCTTCACGATCGACACTTGCTCGCGCTAACTCCGAGATTGCACACGATATCGGAGGTCATGGTTAAAGCGTCTCGGTACCAGAGAGGTAGACTGGCCGCGTTGGCGTCGCCGAGGCACCCCTGACGCAGTTACGTTCTTTGCCTTTGGCTTCGTGTTAGCGTGCGTCGGCCCATCGGAGTAGTGCGGCTTCCACATGCACCAACGGGATTTCTCCGCCGCCGACTGCTTCAATTGCGAGAGCACCGACTAACAAAACTGCTGCATTATGCGTTGCACAAAAGACGCGATTTCTACGGGCGAATGCCGTGCCTTGGTGGAGCGAGATCAGCGCCTGCGACACAGAGGCCAGCGGGACGCACGCGTTTGCGGCTCAGGCTACGAACCTCTACCTCCTGTGTTGCTGAAGCGCAGTGTGTTTTATGTATGCATGAGCACAGGCGTCGGCTACCCATTACTAGAAAGCGCACACCGTGCCGTTTCTCTCCTTAATTGACGACGCTTTGAACAAGTGCATGCCGGGTACCAGTGTTGATTATGAGCTTGTTGATATCATCCTTACGCGGGATTCGCGATTCGCTGTGTCCAAATATATGTTCACACCGTCAGCTACCACAACGGTTTAATCATGATCATGGGCGTTAGTCGTCGCGATAGAGACATGCTGTCGACATAGGTGCATCCACGTCAAACGGTGCTATCGCTGCCAAACACGAATATACATTGTACAAGCTCTCATATATCACTACACAATGAGCACTGCTTCTGTGAAGACACGTTTCACTTTCGTGTTATACCGATTCCTATAACGGAGGGATCAGCCATGTTTTTTTTCATGTAAGTGGCTTTCACTAATAGTCGATATCTGTTCCATTACACAGTTCCTTCATTGTTGTGCCTTTAAAATACTGCGCATTCATTGCATTTTGGCGTTCATTTACACTCTAGACAATGAAAGATGAGATGGTGAGCCTATAACGACACCTTATGTTCCCGTAATATCTGCTCTACACAGTATAGCCCATGGAGAAAGGGGCGTAGACGAAAGGATACGCCACACCTGCAATCTTTTGGGGCGAAACAAATGTCTGCCTGCTCATTCTTCCTCGGCGCATATTTTACCTATTGGCATCCTTAAAAAAAGCGTCTACTTCTTACTCTCATTGGACGATAAATGGACGCAAGGAATAGCTTAGAGTTGTTATTGTTTGCTGCCGCCATGTTCGGACCTGACGAAATAGCATTCAACGACAGCAACGCGAGGACAGCATACTTGTAATAAACCCGTAACCTGCGGGTTAAAGCTGGCGCTCATTTCGCGCACACAGGATTTGGTGAGATGATTTATAAATCATACAGCAATGCCGTTTTTCACCACCTTACATTGGTTCGACTAAAAGTTAACAGATCTGGGGAATACTGCGAGAATACGTGGCTCACTTCTAACATAAGAAAAGCGTCTGGAAATTGTATTACACCATGCTGAGCCAATTATTTGGTAACCTTGAGCCCTTTACTTTAAATCGCTCATGAGATAACCACGGATTCAATTACCTCACCCCTGCAAACGTCCGGGTAATGATAGAAATACCTCAATAATAAACAACCTAAAGCGTCCTCTACGCATTTGTTAGGCATAAATCACTAAGAATAGCGGCAGTTAACCTTTGAATCACTGCGAATTTCTGCACAAAAACATCTCTCCAACCAGCGCAGACGTTAAATACATAGCCCCGTAGAAACAGCACATTTATCCGTGCAAAGCGTTTCCTGCACTTGTTCATTAATACAATCATTAAGACATTTTTACAATGCCCACTGAAAGCTTTACATCCTCCGGGATTCTCCTGTCAGCAACTGAACCAGCACCTCGGTACAACGCATGCGAAAATGGTCCTACAAGCTCAGTGCTGCTAAGCAGTTCTGCAGGATGTCCCAGACATCGGCAGCGTCGGCGTCGACGCCGGAAGCAGTTCGATGTACGGAGGACCGATCAGCGCGCGACTGGCAGCGACTTCCGCCTACGTAATGGCGTCGTTGTTGCTGCCAAAATGGCCGCTGCCCGCCTCGGATTTAAGTCGTTGCCGTGATCTGTATGGCCAACAAATTCTCAGCTGATGCTTGCACTTGACTAAGATTTGTCCCAATATGCTTCGACAACAAAGAGTTCGCGATCTCTATACTGTTTCCGAGAACAATACTCAAGTTCATCGGTAGGCTTAGCAGGAATGGCTATTTTGGTCGAATACGTGGCCTCAAAGATGCGTGACAATGAGTGCTACTTCAGCTCACAGGCGATATTTTACAAGTTTGCGGTTCTTTTTAATCTCAATAGCTGGCGCTACAACTGACAAAGCAAATAGCCTTTTCGGCGGCACAGACTTATGTTATGGCGATAGCAATTATATGTACACCCTCGGCGGCTTATTGCCGTCGACGTCGCCGTCATGCCTCGTGTATGTACACACACACACACACACACACACACACACACACACACACACACACACACACACACACACACACACACACACACACACACATATATATATATATATATATATATATATATATATATATATATATATATATATATATATATATATATATAACACAGAAAATTCAGAAATATTTTTTGATGCGCGTGACCAGGGATTGGAAACTGCGACCCCTCGCTCCGCAGTGGACAGCGTTAAACAACTATGCCATGCAGCATACGTCCTCCAGCGTACTAACGGCTATTTATATGCACGATTTACCGCTGGCGGTACGCAGAGGTCGGAGGTGCTTCACCGTGTTCTTTATCACCCGCGAGATGGCACGAAGGGCGCTTGAAAGGTCCTCGCCTCGCTCGTTTGTCGCCGGAGTTGGGATGCGCGCGTGCCTCCTACCTTTACCACCTGTACATTGCCCTACAGGGCATGGTCGCCCGTGGGCACAAGCTTATCTCGTGAGGTTTGTACGTCTTGTGCTTTCACTGCAAAGTTTCCTCCATTTACAAAAGGTTAGAAATGATCAGACGCCTTAATTGGGATGTTAGGGTTGCCATGCGCACTTATTTGTTTTATGTGAACGGCAAACATCCAAAATAACTGTTAGCAGCACTCGGCGCGGGCCACCCCGCAGTGTTTGAGAAACTTGGCGATTATTTCAGACTGTTATGTTACGAATGCGCGCAGGACGTGAGCGATCGAGTTCATTCTGGAGCTAACGCGAGCACCAGCGACAACATCGGAAGGTTCTATCAAGCCTGCATAAAAGCCAACGCGTTTCACGGACGATCTGTTTATCGACGACCGACGATTGTCTTCGCCGCTATATTGTTGCATCGTGAGTGCTATTTTTGCGGGGCATAGCGGGCCTATACCGTATCACGAAATACAGAATTCTATTCTGTGTTGGTGCGCCCTGATTGGACATTTCTGCTTGGGGCACATGAAATATCAAGTGATAACAACCACGAAAAAAAAAAAGAACAACAGAAACATCTAAATTCATTGCGGAGACACGATTCCATCAACAGCTACACGTGCCAAGCTACGTGTCGCGCATATGCAGCCTTGCAAGAAGATATGTTTTTTTTTTTTGTCAGGACAATTGAGGGTACACTTACGCACCTGTTTGCCTGTCTGTGTATGCGCATAGCTCCACAGATCTCTCGTCTGGTCACGACACGGACCCGAAAACTGAGCTGCAATAAATGCTGGCACACACAGCTTGCAATGGTCGGTCAAGCCCCCGTTGCCGCGCCTCTGGCAAGCACGCGGCCCCTAAGGAAAGCGTACCTGCTGGAACTGTTTTCCCATGAACCTTGTCGCAGTAGCCGGCGCAGTATCGCAGACAGTTCATGGCAAACTTGATGTCGTGCACGGCTTCCGTGAAAGGCTTCCCATTGTTGAAAGTCTCCAAGCTCTGAAACATGGTTGCGATTATTCTCATGGCAGCTCAAAGTTTCAAATATACAAATGCGCTGCGCAAATGAGATTTGCACGGTGTGGGCGCGCAAGAGGGGCGTTTCTGCAATGCGAATAAGCACCACCCGCGTCCCTTTTGCTGCACGAATACCTCAGCCAAATCGATCATTTCCTCTACGCACACTTCCAGCTTGTCTTTGTTTTAATAATAATTGCTGGCCTTTTACGCCCCAAAACCACGATATGATTATGAGACTTAGAATAACAGAGAGCTGAGCTAGTTGGTAAGTATTCATTCTAAAAAGGCAGGGCGTGCAAACACGGACACAAGAAAGAAGTCAGGACACCACAAATGCCGACTAACAACTGAAGAGACGCACAACGGCTCAAAAGAAAGAAGGCACGAAAACTTATCTGCGCATGCCCATCCAACAGGCGAACCTATCAATCCGGCACGCGTGGCGGTCTACGTGGAAGGTTACTGTTAAGGCATTTTAAGGATTACTGTTTGTGGTGTCCTTACTTCTTTCTTGTGTCCGTGTTTTCACGCCCTGCCTTTTTAGAATGATTATGAGAGATGCCGTAGTGGAGGGCTCCGGAAATTTCGACCACCTGGGGTTATTTAGTGTGCACCTGAATATAAGTGCACGGGCCTCTAGCATTTCGCCTCCGTCGAAATGCGGCCGCCGTGACCGGGACTCGATCCTGCAACCTTCGGGCCATCAGTCGAGCACCGTAACCAAAAGACCGCCGCGGCGGGTAACGAAGCAATGTGGCAACGTGAAATGACAAGCCACGTCGATAGCAGGTCCGACGATCGAGAGAGCATCAATGATTAGAAAATGCCCGATCCAAGAATCTATTCGTACCGGCTCTTTCGCGCACGACACCAGCGAAATCTACAATTCATAACAATAAGTTGGAGGACGCTTCGCCTGCAAGAGTACAACGCGTAATCGGGCCCCGTGCGCATCGCCTTCAACCGTGCCGCAAGGACCTTTGTGCGCGTAACATTGGCCGTTTCAAACTATCTTTTCGCGCCCACATCCAAGTACCATGACAGACCAACAAGCCCGCATCGCTACCCTTGCCCACTACGCTTTAATTTTTCGCAGTCAGCGCCATACTGTGACCGGCTGCTGACCACTTGTTTTGCTTCCAGTCGGCAGGACACCCGGTCACCTTCGCATCAGCGCGATCGTCCAGTACGAGATGTAATATCGCAGTAAAACGGGGTACAAGCGTATTTTGCAATCGGGCGTCACACCATGTGAACTGCATAACGAGTTGGTGGTTTAAAGCCGGCCGCCCATTACAAAAGGCACACACATTACTGCGCGTATTCCCTTACGAACACGTAGTGGGTGCATCGAAACTTCGAAACAGTATCACTCGCGTAATTGCTGCTGGTTTAAAGCATGCCACCCATTACAAAGGGCATACACGTTAGTGCGCGCATTGTCTTACACACACCTATACTGGGTACACTGTTGTCATAAAAGTGCTGTTGAACAGGGCAGAAACCTTTACTTATTATAGGTATGTCGAGTGCGTGCGTGCGTGCGTGCGTGTGCCTGTGTGTGTGTGTGTGTGCCTGTGTGTGTGTGTGTGTGTGTGTGTGTGTGTGTGTGTGTGTGTGTGTGTGTGTGTGTGTGTGTGTGCCTGTGTGTGTGCCTGTGTGTGTGTGTGTGTGTGTGTGTGCCTGTGTGTGTGTGTGTGTGTGTGTGTGTGTGTGGTGTGTGTGTGTGTGTGTGTGTGTGTGTGTGTGTGTGTGTGTGTGTGTGTGTGTGTGTGTGTGTGTGTGTGTGTGTGTGTGTGGTGTGTGTGTGTGTGTGTGTGTGTGTGTGTGTGTGTGTGTGTGTGTGTGTGTGTGTGTGTGTGGTGTGTGTGTGTGTGTGTGTGGTGTGTGTGTGTGTGTGTGTGTGTGTGTGTGGTGTGTGTGTGTGTGTGTGTGTGTGTGTGTGTGTGTGTGTGTGTGTGTGTGTGTGTGTGTGTGTGTGTGTGTGATAGAGACCGGGCGACTGAACATAATGACAAGGGAAACAGAGCACGATGAGAATGGGGTCGGATATCGCTATCGCGTGCAACTCTTAAAGGCGAAGCTTAAGCGTCCCCGAATTTTCCTTGAGTCAATGCTTGAGTTTTTGGTAGCTTTTCAGAAGCCCATAACTTCATTTCGAGTTTTGGTAATGCCTTCACAGCTATCCATGTTAATATCCGCAGCATCCGAAAACACTGGAATAATTTTTGTGCGTTGATTTCTGGGAACCCTCCAGATCCCTTTAGAATCTTGAGCGCGCAAACACGAACAGTTGAGTTTATTCTGGAGCTGACGCAGCCACCAGCGATATCGAATGTTCGATATCGCATGCATAAATACCGACGTGCCTTACCGCAGATCAGATTATCGACGGCCGACGCTCTCTTCGCCGCTATCAGCGTGCAGTGTCTATTAAATGCGAAGCATTTCTTAGCGAACCTCAGTCACTTTGGCCGTTTCTATCTATCTATCTATCTATCTATCTATCTATCTATCTATCTATCTATCTATCTATCTATCTATCTATCTATCTATCTATCTATCTATCTATCTATCTATCTATCTATCTATCTATCCGCCTACGTCTGGGTGCTCTCCTGGTCGTCTCCGTAGGTTGTTGTATAGGGCTCCGTGTTTTCGGAGTTTATTTTTCTTGAAATTCGGAGGGTGTTTGTCGGAGTTTATTTTTTGGGAGGAAATTTGGCGTTTAATTTTGCATTATAAGTTGTTGCAATGTGTTCTTATGAATTTTATTTCCAATGAAAATGCGTTGCATTGTTGCTGCTAATCATGTTTCTTTATCCTTTCATTTTGTCTCACTTCTTGTTCATTTACCCTGTTATAATAAGGCTCTTGATGTGCACTGCTGTAAACTCGCCAAAGTCTACTTTCTTTTTTTTTTTTTGGAGGGGGGGGGGGGGGCGCAGGAGCTAGTTAAGCTGCTGCTTAGTTTTTTCTCCCAGCCTCCCTCAGCTTCTTGAAGAAAAATGAAGGACCTATTGTTATTATTATTCTCAATACTCCGCAATTTTAGATGAAATGATAGGGAGTTTTAGCTTGTAACGTATACTTCTTTACGTTACCGTTACCGGATTACGTTTACCGTTTCACCGGAACTCGACTTTTAGCAAAGTTTTTTAGCTGCCCAAACGTAAACCTTTGCGTACGTACGTAAACCTTTACGTTTGCGCAAACCACTAAATGGTGATGATAACAGCATTTAAACTACATTTAATTTAGATAATATTGAATTACGCTGCGGCCAAATCATAAGAGAGGTTTTTAGCGTGTGCAGTATCCCGGTATAAGCGAAGGGGTGTAGCAATACCAGGGTACTGGGCGATGGTGTCGACATCTTGTGACGCTTCGCGCAACCACAATCATGGACACGTTTGTTTTCGCTTAGTGTTCTTGAGGGGAAAAATGATTAAAAAGACAACTCATACGTAATCTGCAAGGCATTTACATTAGGAGGAGAATGCCCGATGTTTCTGCAATAACAATTTTGTGCTCGCCTGGTACACCTTTGCCCCGCTAGATGGCGCCACCTATCCAGCCTGTCAGCGTCTTTAGGCCTCTCACGTTCGGTAATCCGGCTGAAATAAGGTGATCGTAAGTGGCGCTCGCACTTCGGCGAGCCTCCGCGAAGCGGATATCGCGAGTAGCCGCGAACGAAGGTGGATTTGCGAGATATGACCGTAAACGTAAAGCCTATCCTGCGAGTAGTTAACGTTCCGTAAACCTTTACGTTCCGCAAAGGATCGCGCATGCGCAGATTCCATCCGGTATCCGGTAACACGGTAACGTAAAGAAGTATACGTTACAAGCTAAAACTCCCTGATATCTGAACTCGAAAACATGCGAACACACTAAGTGTAGTAACAACACTCTAAGTGTATTTTAAATGTCTCGTAGGTTTGAACGCACACACATATACACACAAGCGCAAATACTAGACAACAAAACACCTACGTTGGTTCGTATTACAACCTTAAAGCCTGTTGTAATAGACGCAAGCATATTTTACGAGGTTGCTGCCGCTGATGGAGGTGCGCTCGTTTCGATCGATGATTCTCAGCTTTGAAAATGCCCTTTGAACGTTGAAAGTGCCCTAAAAAATCGGAGTTTATCGGATGTTTTCGGATTTATTTTAAAACACGGAGCCCTATTGTAATATACCAAAACTGGCATAGCAGATGATCAGTGTATGAAGAACACTGGTCATGACATGAATAACCGTTCGCGTACGTCATAAAACCTTTTCTCCCAATCACGTGTGCCACGTACCCGCATACCAGGGTTCATGTTATGCGGGTATATGCCACACGAGATACAGAGTCCAAATCAACACAGTAACCGCGAACGCACACATTGACACGCGAGGAAAGTGATGATAATAATTACAATTGTAGGGGTTTTACGTCCCAAAACCACCATATGAGACGCCGTGGTGGAGGGCTCCGGAAATTCTGTAGTTCTTTAACGTGCACTGACATCGCACAGTACACGGGCCTCTAGCATTTCGCCTCCATTGAAATGCGACCACTGCGGCCGGGATCGAATTCGCGCCCTTCGGCTCAGCATCCGAGCACGGTAACCACTACACTACCGCGGCGGACGCAAGGAAATTGAGGGAGCTGAAGACAGAACACCCCTAGAAGACGCTCGACTGCCGTGCACTCGTCCACGTGGTCCGCAACGTGGACCACGTGGACTGCGCAAATACCGGGGTCGATGCTTCCTACAATAACACTGCCGAGAGGACCATGCCCCTCATCATTGCCGGTGACTTCAACATTGGCTTATCAAAACCCAACAGCGCCTGCTCCTTACAGTGCATGAAAGACTGCTTCGATGTCGACAGGGCATCGCAAGACCTCGTCGCCAGGTCCAGGACAGGAGGCATTATAGACAATTTCTTCGTAAGAGGCATCCACGATTTCCAACAGCTGTACTATACCCCGTGCTTCACTACGCTAAGACCCCTTGTAGCCGCGGTCACGAACGGATCCGATAACAAGTCCTGTCCAGCTGCTGGTGCTCATTGATCACGGTGATGATGCACACATGTGCACACGGGTTCGTGAAACGTACGTACGCTCTGCGTGATAACGAACAAGTATAAGCAGAACAACTGTAACAACTGCAACTGTGCACTGTAACTTAAGTGCAGTGCGCCTCCGCGTGCCACTCGGCTGTGTATATTGCCGCGTCTTATTTTTCATGAGTTGAAGCTTCACCCACAAAGACTGTGGGCAACGCGCTGCGCACGCCGCGCCGCGATGTGTAAGAAGCTTCGCGATTGTTTTAGAACGTTCCGTTAAGATTGCGCGCCGCACGCGAATGTTCCAGCTTTGTCGAGAGATAACACCGCCACCAGCAATATTGTTGGAAAGTTCGATAGCGCCTGTATAAAAGCCGACGCGCTTGACTGCTTGTCAGTTGATCGACGGTCGACGCTCTGTTCGCCGCTATCAGTGCATGCCGTGTGTATTGCTGTAAATTAACTTTCCGTTCCCGGCCACAAGCTCGGCCAAATACAGTAAAACCTCGGTGATACGATCTCGGCTCGTACGAATTTCGGGGTCATACGAATATTTCTGTGGTCCCGGCCAAAGCCCATTAGCCTGCACTGTATTGGAGCACGGTTGTTCCGAACCGATTTTCACCCCGCGACGTTTGATACGAACGTGCACTATCGCACAAGTACGAGCAGGTACTGGCACCGCTCTAGCGGAAGACGCGGCAGGCACGCGCGGGCGCGGGCATGCGCCTTGCGCAACCATCAACGGTGAGTCGTTGCCTCCGAGATTGTGCGCGCGAATCTTGGAGGCTTTTCTGCGTCTTTGAGTTTAGGTTACAGATGGCGTCGACGTCACGATTATTATCTTTTTTTTTCAGTTGACGCGTGCTGCTGTGATCAAGGCAGCAGCGTTTTTGTACAGTGTTAACTCGTGCCTACCACGTCGATGCAAGCTATGTCCTCACAATCAGACGTTCTATGAAACAACACTGAAACGTTGGCTGCGGGTCCATCATGAAGTCCCATGAAAGGTGGACGAATACCCGAAGAGACGAAGCGGACGGTCTTGGCGAAGAAACCAGGCTTCGCAACGTACGCGCACATCTGCCAACTCTCCCATTTGCACGGGAGACTCCAAAATTTTGAGCAAACCTCCCGATTGTGCAAGAAAAGCAGCCCCAACACCACCCGATAAGAAAATAAGAGCAACAAAGGACAGCGGTTCTAAAATTTTCTGGCCTTCATCCACCGCTTGCAAAGCGCTCTTAAGTCACTTTCGCCGCAGTACTGTGGTGTCATGCAGAAAAGCGTAGTAAGATTAGGAGGGGTCTACTAGCGGTAACGGGTCACAACACATCTGGTTCATTTTTAAAGACGATAGTCTTTCTTGGGGAACTTAAACGCAGAAATTTTGGTCTGTTTTTCTATTTGTCGGCACGTCACTCGATTCAACCACCCGGCCAAAGTTGAACCACTTGCCCAAGGGCCAGCCATCTTGAACGGCTGAATAGGTTCATATTTGTGTACATTGTCGATCACAAAGCAAACATTACACATATCTGAGGCGCAGCATCACTAAGTAAGTATTAGGTGGTGTGTTCCTGTAATAGAAAATACATAGATACGTAATTCTAGAGACCCTAGTTTCTTAAATGCGATTGCGCTGAAACTTGCCTTCCTCCGTGCCCTCTGCACGAACTCGTTGTGTTTCGATTTCGGTTGTATTGCACTGTACGAATGCCATGGGGCGCCGCTCTGGCATTCCTGTTTTACCCAGGCGACGTGTAAATAAAAGAGCGTGTGGAGAGTACTCGTTGAGTGCGGACGTTTCTTCTGCTTCGGCACTTCGCGCCAAACCGCGTGTTCGGGCTGGCTGGCGTCCTCGCCGGTCGCGTTGGTCACCGCCGGTGTTCGCCTGCTGCTGTGCCGGGACTACCAGCCCGCAACACAGCACTCACGTTTCCCGACGTATTGCCAGATGGCATCCATATCTCACGCAGCGCCTCTTCTATCGTCTTTAGACGACATTTGCAGCGAAGCACGCAGGTGCGCGGCCAATTTTTTTTTTTTTTTCACAAGCGCGCACGCAACCGTATATTCACGAGTGTAAGTATGATTGTTGACGTCTAAAAACATTGCTGGCAATCACTCAGAGCTGTTCATGACGTCGCTGTGGCCCAGAGAAACACTAAATCAAAACGGATGTCAACTTTCTTTTGTCGCATACTAATTTTTCATCTTTACTGGTGATACGAATTTCGGATGATACGAATATTTTTGGTAACCCCGCAAGATTCGTATCACCGAGGTTTTACTGTAAACAGTTTCATCTTGAAAACGCCGACTGCTGTCTTCGTCGACGTCACGACCACGTGACAATATATGCAGGGAGACTTCCCTGAATAAAGCTTAGTTGGCTTAGTTGCGAGTAGCGCCTGTCCTGTGCATCTGTGTTGCTTCTTTGTCCTGTTCGAATTCGTGCTATCCAGTATTGAAGAATATAAGCACTACACATGATCTTACCGCGTCTGGTGTTGGTAACACCCATTGATGTTGCTGTTGGCATCATTACGCAGCTGTAAGCATCTGGTTATATAACAAATGTGCGACTCTTCAACATATGTGTGCGCCTATACTTTTTGGATATTTCTTTAGCGTCATTCCGTCACGTTTCGCTCAATGTGAAAAATTACCCCACAGTCACCTTCCCGCGCATGATTCGCATAACGTCGATTCCCACGGTGCGTGGGATCTGACGAATTTTTTGCTTTGTTATTGTACTTCCTTTGTGTATGCATTTTTCCCCCTTCCATGTTCTGCCACAAGCATTGGTACGATGCATTTTCAGAGGGGAAATGCGACGCGCGCTTCTTTTGCTACACTTGTGTAAACGGCCCACTGGCTTGCGCAAACCGCACCCAGATTATTTTAGAATCTTCTGATAGTCTTGAGCGCGCAAACACAAACAGTTGAGTTTATTCTGGAACTCACGCGGCCACCAGCGATAAGGCTCGAATGTTCGATATCGCATGTATAAATGCCTACGCGCGTTACCGCAGATCTGATTATCGACTGCCGACACTCTGTTCGTCGTTATCAGTGTGCAGCGTGTATTTCTTCAAGTTTTACTTTTCGTTACTAACCTTACGTGATGTTATGTCATTTTAGTCATGTGACTAGTTGTCGCGTGATGTTACGTGATTTTTAGCCACGTGACTAGGTGTTACGCGCAAAAGAGAGACAGGAAGGGGAAGGTGGAAGCTTGCGATGAGAAATTCGTAAACAGCTAGGGCTTGTGTGCGGGAGCCGACGTTTCGATAATTGTCTTTTTTAAGGCTGCAATTGATTTCCTTAGCGCCCCCTCCCACCCAAACAAAGAAGGAGGAGAGGGCAACTACGAAAGCGGGGACAATGAAGAGTTGGGTGAGGAAGGGAAAGAGCCGGTTTCACTGAATTGTGGTTGTCAGAAGAAAGCACCACTTGACAATGGTATACTTTAGAAATTCTTAGACACTCCTCTGTTTCCGTTGTTGTTTGAAACGTTTATAACTGCTGGCTGGAGTGTACTGGACTTGTGAATAAGGTATGACTGTATATTTTCTCTCTCTTGGGGACCGGAAGTTTGACTGAAGTATGTGAAGTCCGAGGTCGTCCAAGTTGTGACCTGCTACATTAAAATGCTGTGCCGCTGCTTTCGGTAATTTCTTCGCCGTGTCCGTGCGATGCCCGTTTAATCTGGCCTTAACAGGCTGTCCCGTTTCGCCAGTGTACCGTTTGTGACAATATGAACATTCGATCATGTAGACAACGTTTGAACTAGTGGGGGCTCGACACCGCAGCAAAGATGCCACGCTTACCGCCGTTACTGTAACGGGCTGTGGTTACCTGGGCGATGTGCCGTGGTCCGCTTCGTTCCGGCCAGCTGCATCTCGTGGACGCCCCTCCAGAATGCCCTTTTTCTGCGCGCCCACTGACGCGCGGATACTCCGGGATCGTTTCTTGCCACAACATTTCGTCTTCGACTGGTCCACCTCTGCAGACGGAGCCGATTTGCTCTCTCCGGCCAGAGCCTGTCTGATGATAATGATGATGATTTGGGGCCATTCCCTTTGTATCGGACGGGCAAGATTAATTTGCCCTAGCCCGCGAACAAAAAAAAAAAGAAAACAAACCAACAAAAAAAAAACACACACACACAGCACCGTAAATAAGTCTGTACGGCTAAGTCACTGCCGCTGCGTCGCTCGCCACCACCGCACCAGCCTTGCTTTGGTGGTGCGAACTGCTGCATAGTTCACTGCACCAGCCGCTTCATCGCCTGCGTGCAGCACCGTGTCACTCGTGCACGCAAACCCCAGTGCCTCGGGCAGAGTAGTGCCCTCTCGCTGGCGGGGGCACAAAAACGTACAGCGTAGCATAATGTGGGAGATGGTTTCCTCTTCCTGCTCGCACACCCGGCATAAAGCCCTCGTGTCGTCGGTAGCTTCGTGGAATCGGCGGTGGTACACAAGTGTTCGCAGCGCCCCAGCCCGCGGTTCAAACAAAAGGCCCTACCCCCATTTGTGTCGTAGATGCGTTCCTTTTATATCACACTTTTGTGCTTGCGGTACTCCGTCAATGTTGTCTTGGAACACATCGCCTTCCGCCACTTTTCGTTTTCCTCTTCCCGTACTTGTTCTTGAACGGCCCGGGCCCATTGGCACTCCCTGGTTGCCGTCACAGGCTTCGCGAAGAACCCGAACTTTCGGCGGAGGGTGTGCAACCGCGCAGCCCATTCAGTCCTCGTTCCGGTCAAGTGTGTGTAGCGGAACAAGCGCCGTGCCCACCTGCGGTCGTTCATGAGACGCAGGCGGCCCTCGTAGGCGATCTTGCTCCTGGCTTCTCGAGCCTCATACGACGACCACCCCACGTCTCCTTGAATGGCCTCTATGGCAACTCGTCCGTGGCAGCCCAACGCCAGTCGACCAACCTCTCGCTGCCCTCGCTTCAGCCACTGTCTATTTCCTGACTGGAAGGTGAGCACAGCATTGGCAAACGAGCGGCATGGGACGTGCACACACTTCCACATTTCTCGGGCCAGCAGGAAGCGGTTGCAGCCCCAGAGATTTCGCTTGCGCAACACGTTCGCCGCTTTGCCTGATGTCTCACGGATGTTTTCCTCGTGGATGTCTAGGACATGGCTCGATGTGCTCAGTTGTACACCGAGGTACCTGTACTCATCTCTCCACGGAATCTGCCCACCCTCCGGCAGCGACACCACCGCAGATGTGTCCGTGCCTGCGAACACCAGCACCACTGATTTCTTGGCGTTGAAGCACAATCCGAGTTTGCTCAGGTGATTTGCCGATAGTGAGGCGAGATGCTGAAGGTCTCTCACATTGTCAGCCATTAGAACAATATCATCGGCATATATAAAGCCCGGCAGTCTCCAGGGCACGGGTGTTCCGCCATAGGAGTGAGCTAGTGAGAATCCACCTCCATTCTCCAGCAGCATCCTCTCCAGGCTGGCTGTATACAGCATATACAGCAGCGGCGACAACGGGCATCCCTGTTTGAGACCTCGCATCACCTTCACTGGTTCAGCTTGAGCGTCGGAAAAGCACGCAACCACCGTATTGTCCGTGTATAGTCGGCACAGTAGACTGACCCATGTCTTCGGCATGCCAATTTGTGTCATACAGTGAAACACCGGGTCATGCGGTACGCTATCATAGGCCTTGGCGACGTCGAGAAAGCAAGTGTATAGCCCTCTATTCTCCTTGCGTGCTATCTCGATTGCCTGTGTGAGCACAAATACATTGTCCTCGAGGCGCCGTCTGCTTCGGAAACCATTCTGTAGCTCAGTCAACTTGTCGTCGTGTTCTGCCCAGCCGCTCATCCATGTCTTTAAGATTTGTGCGAAAGTTCGGTATAGCACACTTGTAACTGTGAGTGGTCTGTACTCATGCAACAGCCTTGCATCCCCTCCTCTCTTCGGCACCAGGATTACTCGGCCACATAGCCAATCCTCTGGTGTCGGTTCTCCTGTCATAATGCCCGATAAGATGTCCGCCAATTTCTGCCTTGCCTCGTCTCCTGAGCATTTGATCAGCCCCGCAGGTATGCCATCAAGCCTTCGGGCGGTGTGTGCAATCTCCAGCACCCTTCCAGCGCCGCCTTTCCGACTAAATCAACAATTCACCCGGAGCCATATCTGGACGGAGTGGTCTATGCTTGTTGGCAACCTGAGCGTGACTTTGCCACCTCGTCTGAAACAGTCGCAGCAGTACAAAAGCACCAGTTGCCAACGGTCCGCTTGGGACTCGACACCGCCGCAAAGATGCCACGCTTACCGCCGTTACTGTTACAGGTTAGTTACCTGAAATCAGCCCATTGTACTAGGTCTAGCAATTACTGTCTTCTTGCGGTGTCGTGCCCACCAGAGTTGCTTGATCCATTGAACCGATGTTTTGCTTTTCTAAATCGCCTGTGTTCTTGTTTATCTGGTCTGCTGCTCATGCTTTCCGGTGACGTGGAAAGTAATCCAGGTCCCATGAGCAAGGCGGAGGCGGACGCTTTCGCTTCCGCCATGGAAAAGATTGCTAAACTTGAGGAGGGGCAGGCTACTTTACTTGCCGAATTGGTAACAGATAAGGAGAAATGCACCGCCGCCGAGAATGAAATTAAGCGCCTGAATGCCAGAATAGCAGCTTTGGAAACCCGTAGCACATCATCACAGCAAACTGCCGAAGATAACCATACTGTATCTAACTTGCGCAGTGTTACTGACCAGTTGTCAAACATTTCGTCTAGACGTGATAATGCTGAAAACCGGATGCGACGCTGTAACCTTCTTTTTTTTTTTTTGGAATTGAAGACTGCCAAAATGAAGACTGCATGGGTAGCATCTGAAAAAAAATAATGAAGTTCTGCTCAGAGAACCTTAACATTACTGTGTCAAACAACCAATTTGAACGTGTTCATAGACTAGGCAGGTACAGTGACGATAAACGCAGGCCAATCATAGCAAAACTCACCTTTTTCAAAGACAAGGAAAACATTCTTGCATCTGCACGCAAACTTAAAGGAACGCATTTTGCTATAAGTGAAGATTTTTCCCCAGCTACACGGCAGGCAAGAAGGCAGCTGATTGCGTTCGCGAAGACACATGATAAGCCTTTCAAACTGATGGTTGACAGACTGCGCATAGATAATAAGACGTACATATTTGATACCTCTACTAATACGATGATTCCCTCAAGTAGATAGCTCAAGGGCAGCACATGCCCAGGAGGCCCCAATCGGTATAACTCCTTTCATGCCTTTCCTCCGGTATCATTATCGTTCACTAACATTCGAAGTCTAGTGCGCAAACGCGACGAGCTTTCTTCCTTTCTTGAAGACAGTAAATCTGACATAGTAGCACTAACTGAAACTTGGTTGCACCCGGATATCGCTAACAAAGAAATATTCGACTCTGGTCAGAATTACAACATTTACAGGTGTGACCGAAAAGATAAAAGAGGTGGCGGTGTCCTTCTTGGAATAAAAAGAGCACTCCCGTCCTACGCGATTGACTCAAATTCTAACCTAGAAATCATCTGGGCTGCATGTACGTTGTCATCCTCGCGCGTATTGCTATGCGTTTGTTACCGGCCTCCGAGTTCTAATTCTTCATTTGTTAACGACTTACGTCACAGCATAGAATCAGTGACAAAACTTCACCCGTATGATGCTATCTATCTTCTGGGAGACTTCAACTTTCCTCTGATCGACTGGGTGAACTTAACTTCATAGTGTAACACATCAACAGAGTTTATCAATTTAGCCTTAGATTTTAACCTGTTTCAGTTGTTACGCAACCTACACGTGGTAACAACATCTTAGATTTGATTCTCACAAATGCACCTGAGACAATTGATCAAATTGTTTCTTTTGATGGACTTGGTGACCATTCCCTACTGCAAGTAACACTGAACGTTCCCTCATCTTTTACAGGTTTTGCCACTAAAAATATACGCGATTACAATAAAGCTAATTACAGCGATATAAACTCCGAATTAGATTTCTTCTTTTTCCACGTGTCTTCATTTAACAGCCGATCGGTTGAGTAGAATTGGACTCTCTTCAGGAATAAGATAACTACCCTGGTTAACGAGTACGTCCCCCTTATTAAAATAACTAATGACAAGTCCTACCCATGGTTCACCAGATCATTACGTTTACTACGCAACAGAAAAAAAAAAACGACACTACGATAGCGCTAAGCGCTTGCGCACGCAAGCAGCTTGGGACAAGTACAAGGAAAGCCTAAAAATTTACTGTTCTGCCCTATCTTCAGCTAAAGATAAATACTTTACTCACGATTTACCACTGCTTCTAAAATCTAATCCCAAAAAATTCTGGCGCATCATAAGCCCAGATGACGACCACACTAGCATTTCTTTGCACGACGATAATAACACTCCCCTTCCAGATGTTCGCTGTGCTTCAACTTTTAATTCCTATTTTTCTTCTATATTCCCCACAGAAGATCAGTCTGAACTCTCGGAAGTACCGGAATCAAACTACCTATGCATGTCACCCATAGAAGTAACGGTTGAAGGTGTCGCACGCCTAATAAATAACCTCAAGCTAACCGCATCCTGTGGCGTCGACGATATTAATTCTAAAATCCTCAAAAACACGGTCACAGTGTCCAGTCAAATCCTGACACACATATTCACACAATCATTAGAGACAGGCATGCCACCCTTAGACTGGAAGATAGCTAAGGTTATACCCATATTTAAGTCAGGTAACAAATACTCGCCGGCAAATTACCATCCAATATCATTAACATCGATCTGCTGTAAAATGCTAGAACATATAATTTCATCTAATGTCTACAGCCATCTGGAAGCTAACAAATTTTTCTTCAGAGATCAACATGGATTTCGAAGGAATTTCTCATGCGAGACACAATTATTCGAATTAACAACCGATTTACATGCTAACATGGACGAGGATCTACAAACTGATTGCGCTTTTCCTAGATTTTTCGAAAGCGTTTGATCTCGTACCACATCGCCGCTTGCTTTTGAAGTTATCTGTTTTAAAACTAGACTCCTCTTACCCTAACATGGATCCGTAATTTTTTGTACAATCGTCAACAATTCACAGTAGTTAATAATTTTTCATCTCCTCTTTCTAGCGGTAGCACAGGGAAGCGTTCTTGGGCCATTATTATTTCTTATATACATTAGTGACTTACCGAGTAATATTTCCTCACACGTGCGCATTTTCGCAGACGACTGCATTCTTTATCGTCCTATTAAGACTAACGACGATCACCAAGTCCTCCAGAGAGATCTTGAACTTGTTTCTCTTTGGTGTAACACTTGGCTAATGAAGCTTAACGTTTCTAAATGTAAAATAATTTGCTTTAACCGAAAACGTACTACATCTACATTTTTGTACCATGTAAATAACACAAATATCTTGCATGACACACAATATCAATATGTCGGTGTTTATCTAACTTCTACGCTTTCATGGTCAACTCACATTGAATACATTTGCGCCAATGCTTCGAGATCATTGGGCTACATACGCCGTATGTTAGCGTAAACTAGCTTACCTAACATTTGTACAACCTCAGCTTGAGTACGCAGCATCCATTTGGTCTCCCCATCAGAAGTATCTAATCGAAAAACTCGAATCTGTAGAAAATAGGGCTGCACATTTCATTTCACGTTGTTATGACTTAACACAAGCATTACACAAATTAAACTCGACTTATCGCTTCATCATTTGCATGATCGTCGGGATATCGCCCTACTATCATTGTTTCATAAATACATCTATAACACAGCGTCATCATTTTTCAACTTGAAACTCCACAATATAGGTCACAACGTTTATACAATCAGTTTAATTTCATGCGAATTTACGGGAAGACTAATTCATTTAACTATTCCGCTCTTCGAAGAGCCATTCGCCTGTGGAATGTCCTTCCTAACAACTTAGCTTCCGTAAGTATCTTCAAGCGTCTACTTACCACACATGTATTAAAATAATGCTTGATACCATACCTATTACACTGTCCTTTTCATAGCCTTATTGTTATTTGTGAGCAATTTTACGTTAAATGTATTTTGTAAGAGCAGAGTTATGTCGCGTTCGTTCTTTAATTATATTGCTCGTATTTTAATGTGCCACATTTTGTTGTGTATATGCGCTGTCGTGATTGAAAGTGTATTCTTTCCTTGCCTCTCGTTATTGTATAACGTAATGCTCACTACGTTCCCGCATATGTTTCTGTAACATTTTTTTTCTGTTCTTATGTATTTCTTAGGTATTTATACGCATTCATTTTGTACACTGTTCAAATGTAACATTTTTTTTTTTTGCATTACCCCCCTTACGCAATGCCTCCAGGGGCCTGTAAGGTACTTTTAAATAAATAAATAAATAAATAAATAAATAAATAAATAAATAAATAAATAAATAAATGTAAGCTAGGTTTTATATGATCGACGTAATAACTTCCGGTGCTTTTAACTCTAACGTCATCCTGAAGGTGTTTGCAAGTCTTACATCTTGGACGAGAATAAGGTGTTATGTGGGCAGTAGAATGAGGGTTTACTTTCGAACACACTAACATGCCCTTAAAATTCCTATTACGACGACCTTTGACACTTGGGGAAGCGCTTTTTCTATGGTGCTTGATAATATTGGATAATACTTGCGTAGGATACTTCGTGAGGTGACGTTACGTGATTTCAGTCCCGTGACTCGCCCATCATCCTCCACGGCCGGACAAATGGGGGAGCGAAGCAGAAGAAGAGCGCGTTCATTTACCCGGCGCAACGAAAAACAGCTCTGCTGTTAAAACGCATTTACTACGTCATCTGTTGGTTGTGGGATCCCTGAATAAATCTATCCTTTGCCTGCAACTTGTGATGGATCTCACGCCATTTCGAGAGAAGCTTTATAACGTTCCACTTGGCGCGGAATACGGACCGTCACCGTCTGGTTCCATTTAGGCGAGGTGAACGGATTGCGAGCGAGTCTTTTCATGCGCCTGCTTCGAGCTCCAGTGTTGCGCGCAACAGCTGGCAGCGATTTCAGCAGCCATTGTAATATAACGGATCCACCTTCTCTGGGCTGAAAATAAAATTTGTTCTTGCCAGCACTTCCTTCCAGGTATTAGAATGTTTGGACCTCATTACAACGAAGGGAAATAGAAAATGACTTTTTCTCGTACTTAAGCCACGGTGGCGGCTCAATGATGACGGTGCTCGCCTGCTGACCCGGCGAAACGCGTGCACTTAAAGAACCCCGCTCGTAGCCAGCCTCCAATCTTTCGAACGTGAGCACGAAAATGTATCGCCTCACAGCCATGTAGTCGGCGTTCTGTTCCATCAGGTCGGCCAACCTGTTGATGATGGCCCCGCGCTGTGAAGCGTCCATGGTTCGCCATTTGGAGCCCCGCTTGAACGCTTCTCTTGCTGCCTTCACAGCCGCGTCGATGTCCTCCTGCAAGCATGCGCAGCTGCATGAGAGCGCAGTTTCAAGTTGCCATGAGTTAGTTTGAAATAAAACTCACTTTGGTTCCTTCCTGAACATCAGCGATCTTTTCCTCACTGACCGGGTTAAACGTGGCAAACGTCTTCCCAGAGAAGGAGTCGATGAATTTGTTGTTGATGAATATCTGCAATGACAAGACAAAATTGATAGGCAGCAACAAAATTTACTTCACGGCATCTACAGGTGAAGTCCGCATATTCAGGCAACGTTTTGTATAATGGCCACAGCCAGTGGAAGAAGATGTTTGCGCGCGCTTTTCACGCCGCGACAAAGGAGAGTGCTTTGCAGATTTCGACCAGTGCTTCTTGAGGATGAGGCGGAAATGTTTCGTGCCAGACTGCAGCAGTGGGTACGCGTCCTGCAAGGAGAAGGCAATTACCTTCAAAGTTCCTAGTGACCCAGTGAGGCTCGAAGCGTGAGCTCGCGCCATACCAAGAAAAGACCGACAGGTGACGCCTCGCTACGTTTGCGACAAGCCTTCTCGGACAGTGACATAGACAGGCGGCGCTATTATGGCGAGCTTGGTAGGGAGCGTTCACGTGCGCGCCTCCGTGCCTCCGTCGGAGGTAGAGCACTGCACGGGCCGATTTTTCCGGCCCGGGCCCGGCCCGGCCCGAAAACGCTATGCTCCGGCCCGCCCGAGCCCGGCCCGGTGTTCTTAAATGTGGCCCGTACCCGGCCCGGGCCCGAAAGGTCTGGGCCCGGCCCGGCCCGGCCCGGCACTTTTCAGCTAGTTATGCCTTGAGCATAAAGAAGGCACTGTCCAACCTTCGGTTATTGTGAAGATACCTGCCGCACACAAGATATTTTCTAGAGATTGTTTTAGGAACTTCTTTCAGTGTCACGACTTTCACTGGTACTGTGCATACTTTCGGTGAATTACGCGCGTAACACTCTTGCGAAATGATTGCAGGGCAATATAAAATGTAATTAGTGATAGCTGGCTATTTCATGTACGCACGTAGTGCTAACCACGCAGTCTCATTTTTGCATTTCAAAGAACAACTACAAAATATAATACCTGCATAAAGTGGAGAAAAACGCATGGCAGAAATTTTTAGGTTGAGTCTACATCAACTGCATACGAGCTAGGGCTGTTCAGTAAAAGTAGCAAGTCTCCTGCAAACTTCATCTATTGCACAATGCCATGAAAAAAAAAACGTGCTCTAGCTGCTTCTGAGGAATACGCCAGGCTGGGCAGCGTTACATAAATTAAAGCTGTCATGCTGACGCCTCGACAGGCAACTGCACCCAACCTACACTACGTTTTTGTGTTCAAAACAACAAGGTTCTTTGTCCCACCCTTCTTACCCGAGTCACCGCCACCGCTACTCGGGGAAACGAGTGTCTCTATGGTCTGGCGCATCACCACTAGTAATGGGAAAATTAACAACGGCGTTTGCCCTGGGTTAAGAGTCGCTCCGCATCTTGCTCTTAAAATGCACGAAAAACAGCTCCTGAGATATTAATGACTCACAAGTAGTGTTGGCCAGTCTACGGGCATGCGAGCGTAGCTGCATACTCGGAATGTTTCCCTAGATACCAACGCGCACATCTTATATATACACTAATCTAGGCAGTTAATAATATTAACAATAATATTTGGGGCTTAACGTCCCAAAACCACGACATGATTATGAGAGACGCCGTGGTGGAGGGCTCCGGAAATTTCGACCACCTGGGGTTCTTTAACGTGCACCTAAATCTAAGTACACGGGCCTCAAACATTATCGCCTCCATCGAAAATGCAGCCGCCACGACCGGGATTCGATCCCGCGACCTTCGGGTCAGCAGTCGAGCGCCATAACCACTAGACCACCGCGGCGGGGCCAATCTAGGCAGTTTACCGTTGCTTTCTTACACGGTACCCAAGAACGTCTTTCACTCACTACAGTGGCGGAAGCTTATATTAGGCGTTTCTTGAAATCCCGAGTAGCATACCGATGGAGCAAAATTGTAGACGTCTTGTACTGTGCAATTTCTGTGCACGCCAATGCACTCCAGGTGGTTTAAATGACCCGGAGCCCTCAACGACGGCGTGTCATATAGTCTGGGTCGCTTCGGGAAGTTAAACCCCACAAAACAACAAAAACGAAGCCACACAACGTACACACGCATTTATACCTATACGTATGAGACCCGGGCCTAATACGGGCCTGGCTCAGGCCCGAGCCCGACCCGAGCCCGAAGATCAAGGGCCCGATCCCGGCCCGGGCCCGATCCAAGAACCCCTTACCCGGCCCGGCCCGGCCCGCGGGCCGGGCCGGGCCCGGGCTTTCGGGCCGGCCCGGGCCCGTGCAGTGCTCTAGTCGGAGGCACGGAGGCGCGAACATGAAGGCTCCCTAGAGATTGGTGGCGAAGTTCTCCTTGACACACCAAAACGGCCAGTGTTGTTACGAGACGCCGTGCCTTCAATCTTTCCGCGCTGTCCCAGTTAATTGTCTGCTGTTCTGAAAAAAAGACGTGAAATTTCGACCACCTGGGGTTTTGTGACGTGCACCTAAATGTAAGCACACGGGCCTTTAGCATTTCGCCTCCATCTAAATGCGGCCGCCGCAGCAACCTAAATTTGAATTCATGGGATATAGGGTAAGTCCCGTCATTCGTTGAAATAAATTATACCTAACTCATTGAGTTGACGTTATCAGAAATTATAGATTTCGCGTTGTACAAAATATATCACGCTGGTAATTTTCCTGCATGTGACGCCATTTTCCTCGTTAACTTGCCGAAAAACTTGGAGTGCGCTTGAGCTTCGCCTTTAGGAGAAGAACGCGATAGCGTAATCGGGCCCCGTGCGCATCGCCTTCTCAATTGATAGCGACACCGACACCGGTATTTCTGCGAAACGAGCTCTTCAACGCTGTCGCGTTAAAATTTGGAGCCGGCGGGGACGCACAAAAACACATCCATTCGGGCGTGAAGCACGAACGGCGAATCGGCGACGAATGGCCTTGAACCGACGAGCTTCGTCGGAGAGCGCGGTGAGAGGGACGCGCGCATTGTTCCTTCTCCGCTAGCGGACTCTCTCGACCGAGGGCGCGTGAGCGCTGTGCCCGATTCCGTGACTTTATTAGGACGCCCGAGCGAGCGCAGTTTCGCCTCCTCAAGAATTCTTGCTCCGTGGCGTGGGCACAGGCCGACGATTGTATCAGCGCACCATCCATTATTCTTTCCTCAAAAGAAATTTATTTTATAAAAACAACCTGACTTTTATCATGCGCATGTCCAGTGAGTTTTTGAATGTTACCTCAGGTCTTTGCGATGCCATCCTTTGTGTATATATGTGACGGAAACGCCTGGAGATAAAACAGTTGTTAGTCTGCGCTCTGTGTTTGTGGTGTATTCAGCCAATTCCTGTACGCTAAAAAAGCGCGATTACCCCCAAGATGTACAACCAACTAGCCCCTATAGCTGCTCTTATCACAAATGTTTGTTTTATTGTATATCATGGACGTTAGTCGTGGGAATGGAGTTGTGCCACCAAGCGTCAACTTGAGCTAAGGCACGTTGCCGGGCTAGTTGGTTGGGATTCATAATTCGTAAGGCGTAGAGCACCACGACAGGGAAAGAGAAGAGGGACACAGACAGCGCTAACTTGCAACTAATGGTTTTATTTGCGATCGCACATGCCTTTTATACAATAACAGTGAATCGATAAAACCGAGAGAACAACATGTAAGGATACAGCACAAAGCCTGCACGTGTCATCACTAATCACAACAATCTGCACCCGCCAACGTCAAAGCGAACATTCCAGATACATCTTTTCTTTAGCTGACAGGGCCAAAGAAGGCACACTCACACATTTTTCTTTCCTGTTGTCGATTTCGTAGGCTTCAATTATTTCCCGCGTGGTTCTGCCGCGGGCCCTACCGAGAATACTTGAGCGACCTGTTTTTAGCAAAACTAAACCAGGTTCTTGAAAAGCGTGTAAAGCACACGGATGTTGTTGCTGTTTTTAGGTTCGTAGACGACTATCTGATAGTTGCTAATAATGATCGTAACAAATTTGACGCGGTAGTTTCAGAAACTCTAACCATGTTCACGAAGGAGTTATCTCCCCTAATGCTGACGCATGAAGTAGCTAAGGACAACTTCATAAGCTTTTTAGACCTCGGGCTGTATTTTTGGCCGGCAGGAGTGTGCTGGAGCTATGAACCGCGAGGAAATAAACCGGTTCTTCCGTTCACATCCGCTCACTCAAAATTGGTAAAGCGTGCTGTGATAAATTCCTGTTTTCAAAATGCAATGATGAAGTCGTGTCACCACAAGCTTGATGCAAGCTTGTGGGCCCAGGCTGAACGTCTAACGGATTCTGGTTATCCCACGCGCCTGTTGACCGCCGTCGCCGAAAATGTGAGCAGGAAGGGAAGGACAAACGCCGGGGAGCAGGCAGCCGCTAAGGCAGCCAAGGTTGCTGTAGTGCCCTACATGCACGCCATTTCGCATAATTTGCGAAGGATAGCGAGGAAGGCCGGTGCGGACGTGGTTTTTTCTGCTCCCGAACGATTACAAGGGATGTGCAGAAAGGTAAATGCCGAAAGCCGGATTGTGTGATGAAGCACCGGGAAAAATTTGTCAATTGCAGTCGAGGAGTTGTCTATTGTATCCCTTTGACGTGTGAACGCGTATACATAGGCCAGACTGGAAGGTGTGTGAACCAAAGACTTAGGGAACACCAGTACAATGTAGAAAAAGCTGTATGTGGTCATTTGGGAATTCACTGTCAGAGGTGTGGTTGCGCCCCAATGTTTCCAAATACCCGTATTCTCGGCAGGGCCCGCGGTAGAACCACGCGGGAAATAATTGAAGCCTACGAAATCGACAAAAGGAAAGAAAAATGTGTGAGTGTGCCTTCTTTGGCCCTGTCAGCTAAAGAAAATATTGTGGGCATTCATTAGACACATCTACCCTCCTCGTACATGGTCATCATCACGGGTCTTCGTCGCTTTCATCTGTAGTGGGAACTCAGCTTGATTGTGATCTGTGCCACGGGTGTGGTCGCTTCACCGTGCCTTCGGGGTCATTTAATAAAGGTCGCGCTAACCGTTGCGTCACAAGTGGTGGAGGCTGCGCATCGATCTTCCTGCCTCTCCCAACCTGCTCTAACTCCTGGAGCTACGCTCAAGTCGCCGTCTGTACCAGGTGTCCGGTAACATGCCTCAGGACGAGCCAACCGGCGCACCTGCATCTACCTCCACGGCCCGGACTACCGCGGCCTATCCACCCTGGATTATCAGTGGCCACCAGCGTGACCCCCCCATGTTCGCCGGACTTCGAGGTGAAGATGTGGAGGATTGGTTGGACCACTACGACCGAGTGAGTTCAACAAACAACTGGGATGATCCGGCCAAGCTTCGCCGTGTATCTTTCTACCTCAAGGACGTCGCGAAAACATGGTATTTCAATCACGAAATTGATTCCACGGACTGGGCTCATTTCAAGCAACAGCTTCGCCAAATTTTCGGTATTCCGGCAGTTTGTTCTGCCCTCGCAAAGAAGACCTTGGACGCTCGCAAGCAACAACTTGGCGAATCCTACACCTCATACATTGAGGATGTGCTTGCTCTTTGCCGCCGTTTCAACACCTCCATGACCGAATCGGAGAGGGTTCGCCATCTACTGAAAGGCATAGGCACTATAGCCTTCAATGCGTTGGCCATACAGAACCCGACCACAGTCGCCGACGTTGTTGCCACATGCCAACGCCTCGAGGAACTCGAGTCCCAGCGGTTGCCGCCGGACAGCCCTGACAACACCGCCACCGCCGATCCCTCGTTGCGTGCTATGATCCGCGCGATTATACGGAAAGAGCTGCAATCTCTAGGCCTGTCAGCGACCCCGAGCCCACCTCACGCCTCCAGTACTCTTTTGCGCGACGTGATCAAGGAGGAATTGGCGTCCATGGCCGCTCCAGCGTATGCGGACTCTCTGACCCCTCGCGTCCAGCCAACGTACGCACAAGTTCTCGCTGGTTCACCAGGCGTCGTGCAATCGATGTCTGCACACTCGACGCCGGTCCACCTGGCTTCGATGACACCCAGTGCGCCTAGCCAGCCCCTTCACCCAACATGGCGATCGCCTCGTCCGGTGTGCTATTACTGCGGGTATCGTGGCCACATTGCACGCTTTTGTCGTAAGCGTCAGCAGGACGAGCGCCGTGGATTCGACGCCTACGAACGGGATGATGGTGCCGCCGGGGCCACGTTTCAACGCCGTCCTTACGTTCCGCCGCTACGTCGCTCTCCATCCCCAAGTGCAACATCCGAGACGGCACCAACTTACCGACCCGCTAGACGCCGCTCACCGTCGCCCTTTCGCCGCTCTACGTCACCACTGCGACCTGTTTCGCAGTTCGACCATCGCCCGGAAAACTAACCTATGCAGCTTTTGGAGGAAAAGCTGCATTGAACGACAAGACAGAAATTCCTCCAGTGCGTCCATATAATATGGTATCTGTTTTAGTAGAAGGTTTATACGTGGACGCTTTAATAGGCACTGGTGCTTGTTTATCGGTTATTGATCGCTCTTTGTGTTCCCGTCTCCGGGAGGTCACCAACCCTTATGATGGACCTACATTGTTCGCTGCTCAAGGGGACGCCATTCGACCTTACGCCATGTGCACCGCTCGTGTTTTCATTGATGGACTTCTCCATTACGTACAGTTCGCCGTGCTGAGTTCGTGTGCCCACCAGATTATAATAGGGTGGGATTTTCTATCTACGGCAAACGCTTCCATCTGCTGTCGAGAACGTGTTCTTCACGTGACGGAAACCGACTATGCCCTTTCTGTGGATGACAAGCCACTTCGTTTGCTCGCTGTGGAGGATACCGAGATACCACCTGGTCATCAACGAATAGTTACCATCGCCTCTGACGTGATCGATTATGGTGACGTGCTTGTCCTGCCATCTGCACGCTGTCTCGCAAGAGGGATAGCCTTTGCTTCAGGGCTAGTGCGGTTCCACGATGGCTGCGGACTTCTCTACGCTACAAACCAGACGTCCGAGAAAATTCTCATCCCTAAAGGCACCACAATGGCTTACGTCACGGAATCCCAGCCTCTCTCTGTTGTTCCGCTCGTGCCGGCGTCCTCTGACCCTCCTGTTGAACGTTCCCCGGGCATGTCTGCTCTCGCTGCGACCATCAGTCCCGACCTGACATCATCGCAGTCAGATGAGTTGCTTGCCTTGCTACAAAAGCATGCAACATCGTTTGATGCCCATTCCTCCTCTTTGGGACAAACGTCCATTATCACGCATCGGATCGAGACGCATGGCACTTCTATCGTACGCCGTCGACCATATCGCGTCTCTTCATCCGAGCGGAAGGTCATTGAAGAAAATGTCACCGATATGTTGCAACGGAACATCATACGTCCCTCCACGAGTCCTTGGTCATCTCCCGTTGTTTTAGTACGGAAAAAAGACGGCTCGGTGCGATTTTGCGTATACTACCGGGCCCTGAATAACATCACCCGCAAGGATGTCTATCCCGTGCTGCGCACAGACGATGCCTTGGATTCGCTACAGGGTGCCGAGTATTTCTCAAGTCTAGACCTGCGTTCGGGCTATTGGCAGATACCCATGCACGAGGACGACAAAGAAAAGACAGCGTTTTCAACACCAGATGGCCTCTACGAATTCAACGTCATGCCATTCGGCCTTTGCAATGCTCCAGCAACATTCGAGCGCATGATTGACACCGTTTTGCGAGGCCTGAAATGGAAAACTTGCTTGTGCTATTTGGACGATATCGTTATTTTCTCGTCAACATTCCATCAGCACTTGCAACGTCTGGAAGAAGTTCTCACGTGTCTTGCCAACGCCGGCCTTCAGCTGAACACCAAGAAGTGCCGTTTCGCGAGCAAGACAATTAAAGTCTTAGGTCACATCGTAAGCAAGGACGGCATTCGTCCTGATCCAGACAAGGTATCCGCTGTCCAGCACTTCCCGCGTCCTGAAAAAGCCAAAGACTTGCGCAGTTTCCTCGGCCTCGCTTCCTATTGTCGCCGATTCATTCGAGACTTCGCCTCAATCGCTTCGCCTTTGCGCAAGTTGCTCGGCTCCGGCGTTCCCTTTGTGTGGTCTCCTGAATGTGAATCGGCATTTGTCCATCTGAAGTGTGCCCTCACGTCCGAACCAGTCCTTTGCCATTTCGATGAAACCGCACCTAAACTCCTCCATACGGACGCTAGTGGTCATGGCATTGGTGGTATTCTGCTACAGCGAGACAAGTCTTCACGCGAGAGGGTCGTCTCATACGCCAGCCGTGTACTGACACCTGCAGAAACGAATTATACCATCACCGAGCAGGAGTGCCTAGCCGTCGTTTGGTCTGTGCAGAAGTTTCGACCTTACCTTCACGGCCGCCACTTTACTGTGGTTACAGACCATCACGCCTTGTGCTGGCTCTCGACACTCAAGAACTTATCTGGCCGCCTTGGACGCTGGATTCTTCGTTTGCAAGAATGTGACTTTAGTATTACGTACAAGGCGGGAAAAAAACACCAAGACGCCGACGCGCTTTCGCGCTGCCCGCTTCCTTCGGAACCGTATAACGGCACCACCACGACCGCTCGCGACGAGTTCTCGGCCGTCCCTTCTTCACACGTTTCATCCTTAGCTACTGTGGGCCCAACTTCTTTGAACGAGTGTGGTTCATTGTTATCTCACCAACGCGCTGATCCTTACTGTCGCCGCCTCATGGACCGCCTTGACGGGACTTCACGGCCCCCTAACGCACGTCTTCGTCGACAGCTGACGCAATTCAAGCTCGACAACTGCGTCCTGTACCGCCATATCTACCATCCTGACAGTCAACGCTGGGTGCCCGTTCTACCTCGCTCTCTTCGAGCTGAAGTCCTCAAGGCATACCACGACGACATGACCGCTGGACACTTGGGATTTCAGAAAACATACGATCGCATCAGATGTCACTACTACTGGCCGGGCTTGTCCACTAGTGTAGCGAAGAACGTTGCTTCGTGCGTGCTTTGTCAGCGTCAAAAGCTTCCCACATCAGCTCAAAGCGGACAATTACAACCACTCCCGTGTCCGCTGGAGCCATTTGAGGTAGTTGACATCGATCTGTACGGTCCGCTTCCTTTGACTGTCGCGCCGGTAATCGATGGATAGTTACAGCTGTCGACCATCTGACACGCTACGCCGAAACAGCTTCCGTGGCTTCTGCATCAGCTCCCGAAGTTGCTGATTTTATACTCCGATTCCTAATCCTTCGTCACGGTGCTCCTTGTGTCATCCTGAGCGACCGTGGAAAGGCATTTCTTTCACAACTCGTTGACGAAGTGCTCAAGGCATCCGGCACCACTCACAAAACAAGCTCCAGTTACCATCCTCAAACGAACGGGCTGACTGAACGCTTTCATCGTACGCTGTCAGACATGATAGCCATGTATATCCAACCGGACCACAGAAACTGGGACGCAATCTTGCCATTCGTGACTTTCGCGTACAACACCTCCGTACAGCGCACAACCGGTTACTCGCCATTCTACTTCGTCCATGGCCGTTTCCCCTCTTCTTTCCTCGACGTTTCCTTCTTCTCTGCGCCTGTTAAACCATTTCCATCCACCAGTGAAGAATACGTGTCCCGGCTGCTTCATTGCCGCCAGCTCGCTCGCGTCAACACTAAAGCAAGGCAATAGGACCGCAAGCTTGACTATGATGCCTCTCATCGCGCCGTGTCCTTCAGCCCTGGCGATGAAGTGCTGCTTCTTACACCCATTCGCACTCCTGGCTTGTGCGACAAATTTCAACTACACTTTATTGGCCCCTACAGGGTCTTGGAGCAAACGTCTCCCGTCAACTTACGCGTGGCACCCGTTGTCCTGCCAGCGGACCGCCGCTGCCGGGCTGCAGAGATAGTCCACGTATCACGGATGAAGCCTTTCGCACGCCGTTCTTCTTCACTTTAACCCGCGGTCAGGATGACCGCTCTCGCGTGGGGGGGAAGTTAGTGTGGGCATTCATTAGACACATCTACCCTCCTCGTACATGGTCATCATCACGGGTGTTCGTCGCTTTCATCTGTAGTGAGAACTCAGCTTGATTGTGATCTGTGCCACGGGTGTCGTCGCTTCACCGTGCCTTCGGGGTCATTTAATAAAGGTCGCGCTAACCGTTGCGTCACAATATGTATCTGGAATCTTCGCTTTGACGTTGGCAGGTGCAGATTGTTGTGATTAGTGATGACAGGTAAAGGCTTTTTGCTGTATCTTTACATGCTGTTCTCTCGGTTTTATCGATTCACTGTTATTGTATAAAAGGCATGTGTGATCGCAATAAAAACCATTAGTTGCAAGTTAGCGCTGTGTGTGTGCGTCCCTCTTCTCTGTTCGTGTCGTGGTGCGCTACGCCTTACGAATTATGAGTCAACTTGAGCGCATCCACGTTAAACGGTGCTATAGCTGCCAAACACCAACAGACGTTGAGCAAGCTCTCTTATCTCAATTTACAGTAAACATTCAACTACTTCATAAGGACACGTTTTACTTTGGTGTTATACCGATTCCTACGACGGAGGAGTCAACCATGTTTTGTTTTTACAATATTCAAAGCTACATATATAGGACAAGCGCGAACTGTCACAGCTGTTACTTCAACTAACCCCTACTTTGGCTCTTACAGCTAGCAGATCACTCCTTTCGTAAACGCGGCCGCTGCAGCGAGCAAAGTGACCTTCGTGCGGTCTATAGCTTCAATGCAAACTTTGCGGTGAAAGCACAAGACGTACAAAACTCCCACTCAAGAGATACGTACGTAATCGTGCGAGCACGGTCGACCACGCCGTGTATGTCAAAGTAGAAGTCGAAGGCGCACATCCCAACTCCGGCGAAACACTCGACAAATTTAGAATTGGGGACTCAAGAAATTTGCGAGCCGCAGGAAGCATGCGCAGAACGCAAGCCACTCTCGGGCTCTTGCGCTCGCGTTGTCCGAAGACCCTGCAGTGCCTTCCTTTGGGCGGCGAACAAAACCGGAGAGCGCGCGACCTCAAGAGAAGAAAATAAAGACGGCGCTTGGCAGTAGCACGTGAAGCTACGGCTCGCGTTCCCTGCGGGCGTCGATTCTGGTCACTGTTACGACCGGCTCTAGAGTTCTTGGCAGGCGCCATTGGGCGTGATCCTGTGAAGCAGGCCTGTCAGTCAGAGGGTTTCCCCATAAGTCGGCGCTTGGACGGAGACACAGAGCGCCGCATTTTTCTGGAGAATGCATACGCCCGCCTTCGTTGTCGGCATGGGATAGCGGCTATCGAAGGGTTCTGACTACACCACTACATTCCTTTACCCGAGCGCATGAAGGTTTGCACGTGCTCACGTAAGCTGCCCATCTTCCCCGCGGTCACCTCCCCTATCCTCCGGACTCAACCTCCTCACCGACATTCCCGTTTTGAGTCGTCGGGGCGTGGCGCGTGAATTGCGTGTTGTACTGGTGTTCCCCAGTTGGACTCCTCGACCTATGAGTGCATTGTGCGACTCATTGCCTCCTTTCTGGAGGCCGGACGCCGGGATGGCAAGTCGCCGGATTGGTGGGAGCTGCGGACACCGGTTTTGAGTGACTCAGGGTTGTCTCACTTGGGGCTCTATAAGCCGAAGACTTGCTGTAAAAAGCTCTCTCTCTCTCTCTTGATATCTCTCATCATCATATCTCTCTTGATGTCGCTCACGTTCGTCAAGAATGGCGTCCGGGACGCGATCACCTGCAGAAACACGGGGGCCGACCTCGGCAGCGACCACACTATCGTGGAAATCGGCATACCGGAACACAACCACACCAGCAACAGAACACACAGATGGATAGACTGGGATGCCTTCCGACACACCAGAAACCGGAGGGAAGACGGTGACGACGAGATCGAAGACATCAACTCGTGGACGGCCGAAATCACCAAGAACGTACCGCGACGCGACCAAAGAAATTAGAACGGACGCGGAGATAGACAAAGTAGACAGCCGGCTAGCGCATCTTATCGACGCCAAACAGTCGATACTCGATCGATGGAAGAAACATCGGCTCAACCGCAGACTCAGAAAGCAGGTGGCGGAGCTCAACCGAGCGATCGAAGATCACTGCCGCGCGCTATGCGCGCAACAGTGGAACGAGATCTGCAACGCAGCAGACGGACAGATACACAGCGGGAAGACGTGGAACCTGCTGCGGCATCTGCTTGACGAAACCAAGACTAAGTCACACCAAAGGGGCAGACTCGCCAAGCTCATACATCGGGCGGTCTCGGTACACGGCGCCGATGAAGTCACCAGGCGCATCAACGACAAATACCTGTCAACTACGCCCGGCCAACCCAACGCGAACCTCGATCGTGATATCGACGTCGAGGAAGTCCGCGCGGCCCTGCACGGCTTCAACAGCCGGTCGGCGGCCGGCCCGGACCTCGTCACGAACAAGGCGCTCAAGAGCCTCGACGACGGCTCGATTGAGAACCTGGCAAAGCACTTTAACAAGTGCTGGAAAGCAGGCGAGCTGCCGAAGCAGTGGAAGACAGCCAAGACCACTCTGATTCCCAAGCCGGGGAAGCCACCGGACACGGACAACCTCCGGCCCATCTCGCTCACGTCCTACGTGGGCAAGGTGTTGGAGCACGTCCTGCACAACAGCTGGCAAGATTACCTGGAACGAGAAGGGCTGTACCCGGCCATGGTAATCGGCTTCAGACAGCACCTGAGCACGCAGGACGCGATGCTGCAGCTCAAATACCAAATAATCGACGGCGATGGCAGCGCCCGCGACAACAAGGCAATCTTGGGGCTCGACCTGCAGAGCGCCTTCGATAAGGTGAAACACTCGGCGATCATGTCCCAAGTCTCAAATCTCAACATGGGTGAAAGATCCTACAACTAGATTAAGGACTTCCTCACGGACAGGACCGCCTAGCTGCGAGCAGGCGACCTACAGACGCAAGAGAAGAAGGTCGGGAGCACTGGCACTCCGCAGGGGTCGGTCATCTCGCCGATGCTGTTCAACCTGGTAATGATCGGAGTGGCAGAGAAGCTCGCGGGTGTCGAACACGTCAGGCACACCATTTACGTGGACGATATCACGCTGTGGGTGACCAGTGGCAGCGACGCCCACACTGAGTGCGTGCTGCAAACCCCCGTCGGCGCCCGGTTGGAGGGCACCGGACTGATATGTTCGTCGAGCAAATCGGAGCTCCTAATGCTCCCACCTACCAACAACGTCAGAGGCAAGACCAAAAAACGTGAGTACGAAAACATCCGAATGATAACCAAATCCGGCAACGTTATCCCCGAGGTCGGTAAAATCAGGATCCTAGGCATGGTCATCGAGAAGCACGGAAGAAACGGCGACATCATCGCCCGTCTTACGGCGAAGGCGGCCAACGCGACGCGACTCCTCAAACGAGTCACGTCCCGGAAAGCAGGCTCGTACAATCTTTTACCATCAGCCACGTCACTTACGTTGCAGCCTATGGCTGCAACACGAACGCAAGAAAATCAATGCCATCATTAGAAGAGCGTACAAAACGGCGTTGGGCCTGTTTGAGTCTACGAGCACGACCCGCCTCTTACAACTCGGGATACACAACACGCTCGAAGAAATCACCAACTATCACCACCTCGCCCAACTTGCGTGTCTTCTTCGAAAAAATAGCGGAAGCACAACGGACCGCTCAACTGGAGAGGCTGTCCACGACCACAGCCGGGAATAAAATACTGGATGACCTGGGAATAGGACGCTCGAACGAAGCGGAGACGAAGCTCCCCGTCCCCAAAGACATCCGACGCCAGACCAGAAAGGACCCCATACCCAAGAACACGAATCCCGACTGCAACAATGGAAGAAGAGCGGCGAGGGCCAAGGCTCTCATCGACCTGCACGCCAACGACGAGCACGCGCGGTATGTGGACGCGGCCGAATACCAACAGAACGCTCTCGCAGCGGTCGTCATCGAGGCGTCGACCGGCGCAACAGAGACGGCAGCGAGCGTGAAAAGCATCGGAGCGGAACAAGTGGAGGAGGTGGTCATCGCCCTGGCCATCACCGACCCAGACTGCCACACTGTGCTAAGTGACTCGAGACAGGCGGTCCGAAACTTCGCCAAAGGCCAAGTATGTAGAGAGGCCGAACGAGTATTGCGTGCGGCCAACTGCAAGACAGAAAAGTGAGAATTAACTGGTTCCCGGCGCACGCGGCTGACGTGTCGGAACGCAATGCCAACCACAACGAGACGGCACACGCAGCGGCGCGAGCGCTAACTAACCGCGCCCCGGCGACAGACCGTCCGACGTGGTTCGGTGCCAAGGACCGCATGACGGACTATAACGACATCACAAAAGCCTACCGCCTGGCTCGAAGGACTTTCCCACTCCCGCACCCACGATTGAGTCGACCGAAGGTGGTACTATTGAGACAGTTCCAGACCGGATCGCTACCGAGCCCGGGACTGATGCATCGCATGTACCCCGAGACATAGCCGACCGACAAGTGCAAGGTCTGCCGAAGGGAGAAGGCGGATCACACGCACATCTTGTGGGACTGCGTCAAACACCCTAAGCAAGCGAAATCAAGAACGATCCCGTCGCGGCTCGAGGAAGCCGCGAAGAGCTACGACCAGGATCAACAGCTCTGGGCCGTCCAGCAGGTCCTCGGGGCGCTCGAAAGGCGGGGACCCAGCGAGCCGGCAACGGTGAGCGGAGACCCGCGCCGAGTAACGGCAACCCCGAAGACGACGTAGGCTCTCGTCGGTGCGCGCGAGCGCCCAACTGCAGGCACAAATAAAGTTTGTTCCAATACAATTCAATCATCATGCCTCTACGTAAATGAACCTCTGTTCTCTCTGGTACGAACACGCCTTCTTCTCTGCAAAAGATGGGCTAACAGGTAATCCGGCGGGGGCCATCTGCCATTGACGTGACACGCCGGACCCGAGTCGTAACATCACTAAGAAAACTTCATTTGGTTCTAGTTGGTATATATTCCTGAGGCTAAAATTACAGCGCAAACGCACTTCTTTGTCCTTCTTACTTCTTCTTTGTCCCTGCACCCATCTGAATATGATTTCATGGATTCGCGTATCTAATACACTATCATCCTTGTTACACGTTTTGGTTTAGAGCTATTGTTGCGTGCGCATGTGCGGTAAGTTTGCCTTGGGCTTATATATGCATTGGCGTATAAAAAAATAAAGCAGTTGTTAGCGCTTGTGTCGTACGTTTCTTTTCTTCGTGGGTGTCTTGTGCGTTTGCGCTGTAATTTTAGCCTCAGGATTCTGGTGGCGTTGTAACATATATACTGTGATTCTGGTTCAGCCGTCTCGTTTCTTCCCTCCTGTGGCATAAGCCTACGAGAGCCAAAGCGTTCCCACTAGCTCGCGCCACCACGAGCTACGGGACGCTTTTATTTTTCCCTGGCCGACTGGCCACGAGTGGCATGGCGCTACAACCCCAAAATGGAAAACTAGCGTGGGTCGCCAGCAATACGACGCAAACACAGCGCGGGCAACGATGCAGCATGTCCCGCGTCTCACATAATTTTAATTTCGCCACGTTTCACTCAACGCCGCATGCGTTTGTATTCTGCCGTTAGTATCCTGGAGAACGAATGAATTAAAGAAAAAAAATGAGGTATGTCATAATTGTCTGAGGCAGCGAGCTGCGGAGCGAGGGGTCCCAGGTTCGAAACCCCGGTCGAGCGCTTCGGAAATATTTCTTCTGAATTACTTTTATTTGTGGCTTTTATTTATATATACATACATATATATCCGGGATATGACGGCGACGGCAACGGCAACGGCAAAAATTCGCCGAGAGTGTCCATATAATTGCTACCGCAATAAAATAATCTTCGTTGCCTCCTCAATTAGCCCCGGCAAAGCGCCGTTGATGCAAGCGTTCCATGGAGGGATCAGCAATCTCTTTTTGCTATATCCGAAAGGCGTAGGTGGGAAGGAGTATACAATGCGAAGGAGTATACAGTGGGAAGGAGTATACAGTGGGAAGGAGTATACAGAGGGGAAGGAGTGTATGGGAAGGAGTATACAATGCGGCTGACTTCGGTCAGCCGGCATAGACCTCCCTCCTTGATTCCCTGATGTCGCGTGGCTACGCGTCTAAGCAGGCCGCAGATCTGGCGGGCCGTGGCTTGCAGCCTCGCTATCGCCTCAGAATTGTGAATATTGTGCTGCACCAGCATTCCTAGGACTCTTATCGTTAATACTGGCGGGACTGGTCCGTCCGCCATAATCACCTGTATGGGGGTAACCGCATCTCCCGCCATCCCAGTTTTGGCAGATTTGTTTCTAATTGTTAGTAATTCAGAAGGAATAAACAGCGCAGATACGGGACGAAGCGAAAGAAACACACGCGGACGGGCGCCCGTCCTCGTGTGTTTCTTTAGCTTGGTCCCGTATCTGCACTGCTTATTCCTTCTTTAAAGTCATGCACCAACTAGTCCGCCTTTCACCGCTTGTTCAGTTAGTAATTCAGATTTCTTAGGAGAACACGCAAGACCGTTACGCCGGACGATGCTCTGCACCGTGTCAGCTGCTTTTGGAGCTCATCTGCGAGTTCCCCATCCGAGCCACTGTTAGTCCGAATGGTGGTATCATCCGTGTACATGGAGCATTTTCTCTAGGATGGAAGGGAGAGTACGCGTGGTGACAATGAAAGGAATGCACCTGGTGTCCCTGAGGGGAACATGCCCCTAGGTTCCCTATGTTGGACCTCTAAGCCTTTTAACTGCGACGCGGTTAACATCGAGCCAAAAAACACGTCTTGCGAGATGAACCGCTTTAATGGAACTAGAAAAAAAAAAGAAGAGGGCGAGCCAGCGCTGCCACGTGAGCACGCGTCAGCTCGTGAGGAGCATCCATAATGATGATGTTTGGTCATCTGTAGACCAATGACGAAGAAAAGGAAGTCACAACAGTCTCCCGCACCGACAGATGACGTTAGTTGGCTTCCAACGGGTAAAGTAGCTGTACGGGCCGCTTCACAACAGAGCCGTCGGGCAAGCATAAAGAGCAGGTCCTGACAATGCTGTCCCGTCCGCTGATCAGTTCCTCTATGCGGGCCAAACTCCACAGTTGCCTTGGAAGCTGTTTATCCCCGAGTAGAACTACGTTGCCTTTCTTCAAAGAGTCATTTCTTTTGGCTTGGTTGGATGTAAAGTTCCTGAGTTCATTAAGGTACTCTTTATACCAACGAGACCAAAATGCTTGCAAATCATCTTCTCGCTTGCTCCAAAGTTTCTTTAGTGCATCGTTGGTAGACTCGGTGTTGATTTTCAGTTCGTAATGTGGTAGCGCTGTCAGTCTCCTTCCAACGAGAAAATCTGCTGCAGATAGGGGGTACGGTTCATCCACGTCGTTGAACACGCAAGTCAAAGGTCGAGAATTCACCACGGCCTCCACTTCTGTTAGTAGAGTAACTAACTCTGTCCGACTGACAAGCCTTCGCCCAAGCATCTTCTTCAAGCAGGTTTTTACAGAACGAACGAGTCTCTCGTAGAACCCGCCCCACCAAGGAGCGCTCGGGCAAATGAATTTCCATTGGATCTTCGAGGAGGAAAAGAAGGCGAGTACGTCGGGGTGTCTTATCGTTCGCCAAAGCTTCTGTAGGTCCTTGGACGCTTTGACGAATGTTTGTGCGTTGTCGCTGTAGATAATGTGACAGAGACCCCGCCGTGATACGAATCTCCGCAGGGCGCAAAGAAAATTCACTGTGGTCAAGTCTTCAACCAGTTCCAAGTGAACAGCTCTTGTTCCCGCGCGCGTGAAAAGAGCGATGTAGGAGCGCTCGTGGGGATGCCCTTTGATGTATAGTGGCCCCGCAAAGTCAACTCCACTCACGAGGAACGGAGGGGCTTGAGTAGCACGATCCCGAGGCATACAAGGTGAAGATTGCTCAACAGGTTTACTCTGTAGGCGTTGGCAGATGACACACCGTCTTATCGTTTTCTTCACAGACTGTCGTGCTTGAAGAATCCAAAATCGTTCTCGAACTTGAGTCAGAGTGTCTCGAACTCCCCCGTGGAAGACCTTTGCGTGAGCATGATTGATTATCAGCATACTGAGGTGTGAGTCTTTTGGTAGGAGGATGGGATGGCGAGAACTGTACGAGTCGTCAGCCCTGGGAGCTTTTCCTTGTATCCGAAGAAGCCCGTTTTCGTCTATGAACAGTCTAAAATGCCCAAGTGGACTTTGTAAAGGGAGCGGTTTCTTGCTCGCGACACAGTCTGCTTCTTTACCAAAGTGAGATCTCTGTTCCTCTCGAAGCAAATAGCACTCCGCTTGCTGAATTTCCTCAGCAGACAGCTCCCCAGACCTATCGTTTTCCTTCTTCAACCTTTTGGCAAAACGGAAGACCCATGCCGTTACTCTTAAAAGTTTGGTGAGGCTGCTGAATCGTTCAATTTCAATCAGCGATGGCAGCAATGGTCTCGTATTAACAGCATGGGTACTGACCTTTAGTTCTGTCTCAGCTGCCTCGAGCTTTCCGTTTTCGATGTCAATCCTTCCCCCGTACACGGGCCAGCACGTATCAGACATTGCAAGCCATCTAGGTCCAAACCACCACAACTGCGACTGACTCAGTTTGAGTGCAGACAAGCCTCGAGTGAGCAAATCGGCGGGGTTTTCTTTTCCAGGACAATATCGCCATCTGGTATACTCAGTCAATGTTCTGATTTCTTGCGTCCGGTTCCGCACAAACTCCTTCCAGGTAACGGGATCCTTGTTAATCCAGCAAAGTGTAATCTGGGAATCGGACCAAAATGTTGCTTCACCAATTCCAAGGTCGCAATTCTTCACGATGTAGGCGTACATTCGGGCTGCAAGCAATGCTGCCATCAATTCCAGCCTCGCTAGAGTGACCGTCTTTAACGGCGCAACTCTGGTCTTAGCCATCAGTAGCATAGTCCGGACGGTGCCACTGTAGTCGGCCGTACAAAGGTAGGCTGCAGCCCCGTATGCCGACTCGCTTGCATCAGAAAAGATGTAGAGTGCTGCCTTTTGGTACGGGCCTTCTCCGCCGGCTGCTATGAACCTTGGAATACTGAGGTCACTAAGCATGGTTACCTCCTTGCTCCATTTCAGCCAGACAGCAGACAATTTGGGTGGCAATGTTTCATCCCAGTCGAGGTTTTCCTTCCATAGATCTTGTAAGAAGATTTTCGCCCGTACTAAGAAAGGTGAAAGAAACCCCAAAGGGTCGTAGATCCTTGCAACAGCCTGAAGCACAAAGCGTTTTGTAATCCGATGCTCCTGTATGAACTGGAGGATATCCTGGGGCTTGAACGAAAAGGTATCCGTCTTCTTGTTCCAATGAAGTCCAAGTACTTTCAGAGGTCCAGAAGGTGAGCAAAGAGATTTTTCCTGTGAAGTGATTCCTTGTTCGAAGGCGGCAGATACTAGAGGATCGTTGCTGGCCCACTTCCGAATGTTCATGGAAGCTTGCCTGAAGATCTCAATTATTTCTTTGTGCATCTGGATAGCTTCTTCAGCTGTGTCGGCTCCAATCAGAAGATCGTCCATATATATGGAGCTTTGCAATCGTCGAGCTGTCACAGGATAGAGGGTTTCTACGGACCTGAAACGGTGCTTCAAAGTAGCAGTCAGTAAGAAAGGACTTGAAGTAGCTCCGAAGGGCACTCTAGTCATTCTCCAAACTTCTATTTCCGGCATTGGGCTGTTCATTTTTGGGGAAGTTTTGAACCACAAAAAGCGGAGCGCATCTCTGTCTGGTTCTCTCAGGCCAATCTGTAGGAACGCCTTCTCGACATCGGCATTCATCGCTACCTTGTAGCGTCGGAAACGAAGCAGTAGGGTCACTACGTCAGGATTTAGATTTGGGCCAGCTTCCAGGTAATCATTCAAGGACTTTGAACCAGATTCGTGAGAGGATGCGTCGAATACGATGCGTACCTTCGTAGTAGATCGGTCCTCTCGTATTACAGCTCGATGTGGCATATAATACAGGGGTCCAAGTGGATGCTCTTCTGTTTCCGGTACTCTTTCAGCAGATCCTTCATCGAGGTACAGTCTAATAGTCTCATCGTATCTTTTCAAGAGCTCGCTGTCCTTGTCAAGTTTTTTCATCAAACTATGCAGACGTTTGGTTGCAACTGCATAGTTCTCTGCCAGGTCGACCCTTTCCTTCCACGGTAGCGCGACTTCGTACCGATTGTCTTCCTTCTTGATGTTGTTCTCGAATTTTTCCAGCACTGAATCGGCGACCTTCGTTTCTTCGTGTTCGGCCTTGATCCCGATACTTTCAAGATCTCAAAACCGAGTCAGAAGTTTCGAGATGTCTTGCTCTGTCACCGTGGCTCGAAGGACTACGACACTGGTACTCTGTATTACTTTGGTTGTAGCAGACAACGGCCCTTGAACAGTCCAGCCCAGTCTTGTCTCGACAGCTTTCAGCTTTTCGTGCACAGGCTTCACGGTACCAGTTACTAGATCCCAATAATAGTCTGAACCAATTAGGACCGCAATCTGTTTGTCTTCAACTCCTTGCAGAGAGAGAGCTTGCGTATCCAATTGCATCTTGTTCATTTCTCTCAAAACGTTTTCTTCTGGTACCGGAATGCATTCACTGCATATTGTGTCCACCACCAGCGCATCGATTGAAATCGGAATTTCCTCTTTCGCAAGGAGAATCGATACTCGCACCCTCTGCATGGTTTTCCGCGCGTTTTCACCACCGAACACGCCTACGGTCAACGTCTCCTCTTCTATTACTTCGCAGCCAAGTCTTTGGGAAGCTTTCGTTGTAATGAAGCTCCGCTGACTTCCGCCATCGAAAAGGACTCGGTAGCGACCAGATGTTTTGTTTCCTGATATGGTGGCCGTCAGATACTGCAGCATTACGACTGAGCTTGGCTGCTTAGAGATTAGATTGACCGATGCAGATAGCACCTTCTCCTTGTCGCTTCTGATCTCTTCCGATGCGCAAACGGATGTTGCGTGCTTTCTCGCACACTTTCCACATTTCAGCCGGCTTCTGCAATCTTTCGCCAAATGGCCCTGCTTTAGACAACGGAAGCATCTTCCGGCTTTGGTAAGCATCTCCTTTTTGAGTGAGAGGCTGATCTCCTTTTTATCACAAACTTCAGCAGAATGCTTTTCGGAACGGCAAAACAGGCACTTCTGCGGACTACTAGCTGAGCTTTGTAGAGCAGCTGTCGTGGAAACGTCTCGTGGATGGCTGGGCTTTAATCCTCCTTTCTCTGGTGTGCGACGACTTCTGTGTATCTCTTGTTCGGCCACAGCTTCCCGACAAGTCAGTTGAAGGTCGAAGAATTCCAAAAGCATTTGAAGCTCGTTATCTTCTGTATTCGAAGAAGCTGCAGCTGATGATGCCTTGCGCGCCTCGTGAAACCGAAGTACCATGTCAGTCGGGAGAACTCTTAACAGGATTTCTCGCAGCATGGTGCAATAAGTTGTCGAGTTCGTGCCAAGCGCCTTGAGGCTTCGAATATGAACCTGTACTTTGTCGTACAGTTTCCTCAGCTGATGGACGTCTGCTGATGATGACACCGGTTTGAGGTCCAGTAAACCTTGTAGATGATCTTGAACGATGATCTGTTCATCTCCAAAACGCTTCTTTAAAATTTCAATGGCGTCTGCATAGCACTCTTCCGTAGCTTGCAATCCCGATATAGCTGAGGCGGCTGCTCCGGTCACCAGACTGCTCAAGTAGTTGAACTTGTCAGCTGTGCTCAGCTCGCTGTTGTCGTGAACTGCTGATGTAAACTGGGTCCAAAATCGCGGCCACTGTCTGCGGTTCCCGTCAAATTTTAGGAGTTCTAGCTGCGGAAGCTTGCTCTTGCCGGAAGGTAACGGGCGAATAACGTTAGTAGGGCCTGGGGTTGAAGGCGACAGACATTCATTCAGTTTGACGCGTAGGTTCGCTGTCAGGGTAACAACCTTGTCACGGTATTTTCCAGCGTCTAACGTCTCGCTGTCTAACAGGTCGTCTGGCGTCTCTTCAAAAATCGCCTCATCAACTTTCTCTATCTGTCCGTAAAAGGAGCTGATTCGATCGAGGAGTACACTTACAGTAGCTTTCGTGACCTCTCGATTCTCTCGCAAGTTGCCTTCCGCCTCGGCCAACAGGACATCGAGTTGAGACCGCAGGCTGTTGCGTCGTCTAAGCTGTCGTTCCATTCTGTCGCACGCAGTCGGGGAATCTCGCCGAGGTCGCAGGCGCCGCGTCTTCTTAGCTGTCGCGGCTCCGTGCGTCGATGATGTCAGCGGTGTCTAAAGGTCCCGGGTTTTCGGCACCATGTGTTGGACCTCTAAGCCTTTTAACTGCGACGCGGTTAACATCGAGCCAAAAAACACGTCTTGCGAGATGAACCGCTTTAATGGAACTAGAAAAAAAAAAGAAGAGGGCGAGCCAGCGCTGCCACGTGAGCACGCGTCAGCTCGTGTGGAGCATCCATAATGATGATGTTTGGTCATCTGTAGACCAATGACGAAGAAAAGGAAGTCACAACACCCTACTTTTAAGGAAATTTCCGCAATGTAGGCATACATTCGCTGCCCTACATTCATTTCGGCTAAAATGGCTACGATCGATTCGTGTAACACGTTTTCAAAGGCTTTACTAACGACCAGTCCAAGAATAGTGCGTATGGCTCTAATGGGACCTGGATGGAGAATGAAAAAATCCGTAAACAGGGGGTGGCTGCTCCAGCCGACGTTTCGACAAGTGGACTTGTCTTCTTCAAGGCTTGAAGAAGACAAGTCCACTTGTCGAAACGTCGTCTGGAGCACCCACCCCCTGTTTACGGATTTTTTCATCGCAAGCTTCCATCTTCCACTTCCTGCCATTTTTCTGGATGGAGAATGTCGTTTTGAATTTGCCACAAGATATCCTGTGCGGATGGATTTGGCCTAAAGCCGGCCATAGTATCCCGAAAGAGCCTCTCTCTTTCTACGTATTATTGACTCTGTTAGGATAACGTGTTCCATAACTTTACCGAGACATCAAGTTAGAGAAATAGGACCGAGCTTTTCCAGATCTGGCGTTTTGCCTGGCTTGGGTATGAAAATTACTTTAGCGTGCTTCCAACTGATCGGTATTGTTTCCTCTTTCCAGTGGTTGTTGAAGAGCTCGGTAACCTGCTTTATACAATTGTCGTCTAAATTGCGCAGCATTTTATTAGTGATTCTATTTTCACCGGCTGCCGCCGTGGTTTTTATTTGGTTTAGGACTGCGCTAACCTCGGATTCCGAAATATCTCTATCGAGTGTGTCGTTGTTTTCCTTGGTATAGGTATCTGTCGTTGGGAAACCCGCGTTAGTGCTAAAATAGCGTTCCTTGAGCTCTTTAATAAGCGAATCATTGTCTCCTGAAAGGAGTGCACTACCCTCTATAAAAAAAAAAGATACGTTTTTTCCAGGAATTTTTCTCTTTCTCTCTGCCTGTACTCGTTCTCCTCTCAGCCGTCAGAGTTGTCAGAATCTGTGAGCGAAGAGGAAGAAGAGAACGATGACGGCAGTTTTTGTTCACAGACTCGGCATAAACTGCTCCGCCGTTACAAATTACCGATGATTACGATACTTCCTGATGAGAAATGCGAGCGCAGCCGTATGCGCGATATATTGAGGTAAAGGACTTGAGAGAAGCATGTATCTACGTACGTGCAGTTACAGAGTACTCTTTATTTTCGGTTTTATTTCTGTGACATTTATTTTTAAACTTGCATGATTTTTTCTTAGATTCTTTTCTCTTTTTGTTACTATTAGTATTATTTTATTTCCTGCTTTGGCGGCGCGAACAGCAGTCAAAGCTTTATTTTTCTCTCTTTTTATTCGTTATTTTTATTATTTTGTAGGTTTCTTCTTTTTCTGTATCAGCGGCGAAGGTTGTGCACCAGAAGAAGAACAGCGTCGCGTGTCGCGCAACTCAAGGCACATTCCGGATAGCAAGCTACCTGGTATCACATTCGCGTATAAAAATTTGAGCGCAAATAGACGTCGCAAGGAAACACACACCACAAGCGGCGCTTGTGGTGCGTGTTTCCCTCCTTCGTACTGCGTCGGCTATTTGCGCTGAAAGTTTTATATGAGATCTTTCGGTATGCTCGTTCACTCGGCTACGGCCAACGACACTCAACCCAGGAACGTGCGCTCTAAAAATGCCTACGACCAATCACAAGTCGCCGTAGGCGTTCAAGACTCTACATTTCGAACGACTAATCGGTTAGATAGCGTCCACGCAACGACAGGTGCTTGTGCGCCGTTAAATGTTCACGTGCTGCGGCCCCGCGATCGCTTGATTGAGGCTTCATTCCATTTAAAGCTGCTCACCGACTACAGAGGGCTCAGTAATAATTCATCATAATGATCAGCCACAGCATCAACAAAGTGTGCGGCGGCGTGCACATATTGCGTAGTGGGTAACGTGCGTTCAGGACCGCAGAAGCTTCCTGTCCAAACTGCTTATTTAGATGCACCAAGGTCTTCCGTTCCGTGAGTGGCTGCCGGCACAGAGGCGTGCGTGAGGCGCCCCAAGAACAAAGCGGGCGACTCGCTGTTTTTCCTTCGCGATCGTTTGGTGACAGCGCTTATGCTGCACCGGCCGACAGAGAAGTTTGTCTCGCGCAGCCCTGCAGTCCATTTATGCACCGGTGGTATCCGGCGCATCTATCTGAACACATCAAACCGAAGCTTCGTGTTTGGTACTTGCAGCGAGCGCCCTACAAGCGGATTTTAAAAAGTCGGCTCTCCAGCTTACGCTGCAGAACTGTATCTCTGTGATGTTTTTTGTTCACTTGCCGATATTAACTGCTTGGAATAATTTGCTAAAGTTTGTTTTGCTTATGCTAACTGATTGTTGCCCTCCTGCTTCCTACAATATAGGGCGGCAGTTTGCCGCCCTATATTGTAGGGGTGGTTTCAGCTTCTCCACACTGAACACGTGGGGCAGCCATGCGACGAAGGTTGCCTTTTAAATGAGAAACATTTCTTGGTGAACTGAAGCCACATTAAGCGTATCTATCTATCTATCTATCTATCTATCTATCTATCTATCTATCTATCTATCTATCTATCTATCTATCTATCTATCTATCTATCTATCTATCTATCTATCTATCTATCTATCTATCTATCTATCTATCTATCTATCTATCTATCTATCTATCTATCTATCTATTCGCGGGCGTTTCATTATTTTGACATATGACATATACCAAAATTGGAATGGTATGACATGAGTGCATGATGAATATCAGGTCATACTGCGAAAGTTATCTCACGCATATCATGTACGACATGACTTCCATGATACGGTCCCCGTACTCTTGAGAGCATTTCATCACCTTAACACATACCAAAATCCGTACGGCATTATATGAGTGTACGAGAAACACGATTCGTTTTTTTTTTAAATTATTTAGATGCCCAGGAATGCCGCTGTGTTCAAGAGCATAGACACTTTTCACCTGTATAGCGTAAACTCGCAGTATCGCGGCGTGTCCCCCACCTGCAGAGAACGAAACTTCACGGCAGCAAGGCAGGCAGCGCTTGTGGTTGACACAGGCGAGCGTGATAGCGCGCCAGACAACGCGCATGCCGAAACCCTCAAAGCCCAGCGAGCTAATCGGCTGGAGGGGCTCTTGAACGAGGAACAAAGCGCATCCGTGGCGGCGTCCTCTTCACTACAACTTTTTTATTTTATAGATCTGGCACGAGATGATAGCACGGTGAGTAGATATAGAAACATGCGAGCATGTGAGCACGTACAAATGTGTAACAATTGCGGGCTTTTTGCACACATGGGTAGAAAACACAAAAATATACAAACACACAAATTCATAACCTTGGAACTGCTTGATACTTAGAACTGTTTCAACAGTTCTAAGGACTTTGGAGTAACGATACCGGTATTAAGATTATTCTAGTCTGTTGTTGCCCTAGGAAAAAAAAAAGAACATTTAAAAGTTATTCCGTGCGTTCAAGCTTGGGAGCTATTGTTAGAGCAGGACATCTCGTTTGATAACCTGAGTACATGAAAAAATTGAAAGAGTGGTGACGTTATAATGGAGCAATCCTCCCACCTGAGTGAACTTGATGACGGGATTCCTGATGGGTCCCATGGCGAAGCCGTCTGGTCGCTTGCAGCTCTGCGCGAGAACTGGTTTGCACGCGCTGGAGGGGATGATAAGCGCCGCCGTCGGAGCGACGTAAGTGGCCGCCGAGGGAAGCAGGACAACGAGGAAATTCCCCCTTGCAGGGTTGAGCCAAGTTTCACCGCAAACCTCGTTGGTCGAAAGAGCTTCTCAGTGGATGCCTGCCTCTGGTCACCGGCTTTCCGGAGGTGGGAATTGAACAACTGCTGAGTTGTACCATCAGTAGTTGCACCCCGGCCGCCATTGTCGTGACGGGGCATGTCAGATTGAGATAAGGTATGGGGCATCTTTGGCGTTTCCCTAGGATGTTTCCCCTGTGCGCACGCCTATGCTTGCGGATGTAATAGGAACACACTACAATCGGCGCGTGTGTGTGTTACGAAAAGAGCCGCGCATCGCCTTAAATTTGTTTGAAGGTAGGAAGGACTGCCACCCACATCAGGCAACACGGCGCTGTTGCACTTTGGCTGAGGACATAAATCCGACAGATCGCAATTCAAGATCGCCAGACATATCCAGTCAGGGGCGTATCAACTTGTTCGGGAGTGTGTGTGCTTTGTAAATAATGAATTAATTACAAAACAAAAATTTATCTGTGGTGCGCAAGGTGGCTGTCAGCTATTTGCAACTGAGTTTACTCGCCTGCCTCTTAAGATTGTATTTTTTAACCCTTGGCTAAAGATAGCTGGGACGCCCTATATATATATATATATATATATATATATATATATATATATATGTAAGAAGGTTTCGCTTGAGGATCGACCATCTTCGCTGAGCCAAGCTTTTCGCGACTTAGTGCAAACTTTCCGCATTTTTTTATTGCGATAGCACTTATATGGACAGTCTCGGCTGAATTTTGCCGTCGCCGTCGCCGTCATGCACCGTATATGTATAGGTATGTATATATATAAAAGCCCCAAAGAAAAATAATTCAGAAAAATGCTGCCATAGCGCGGAATCGAACCAGGGACCTCTTGCTCCGCAGCGAGTGGCGCTAGCCACTACGCCACGAAACGCAGATCCTCCATGTAGGTAACGGCGAGCGTTACATACACACCATTTACCGCTGGAGGACTCAGAGACGGCTGCGCTTATAAGCGTTTCTTCATTACCAGCGAGATGGCGTTAGGAGAACGACGGGCGCATTTAAAAGTCGTCGGCGAGCTCGCTCGCTTCTTCTTATTGCGCAGGGAGAACCTTGCCCTTCCGCTGTCTGCTCGCGTGGTTTTCTGGTGGTGAGGGGAAGAGGGTTGTTTCAAGCTTTCACCATGGTATCCGCGCTCATGTTACGGAGCGTACGGAAGTCACTCGATCTCAAGGGACGCCGCTAAACGAACAAACAGACGATGAGCGCGAACTATCAAGTGTCACAGCTCGACACTTGAAGCACGCTAGTTTTCTTCGCTGCTTCGGCCGCCTTTGCAACAGGAGCGCTGTTCAAACTGAGAGTATCCATTGGCGAGCCTCACTTCGTATAGCATTAGTTTCCTGCTATCGCATTCATTGCTTCGCCCTTGCGGCGAAACTGTGACTTTTTATGAGTCATCGAGACAGTGTTGGCGGCAGACCAGTTTCATTCACACAAGCCGGATAAACCTAGCAGTAGTCATCTTCATCCCGATCGTCGTCTTCATCGTACCACCCACGTAGCACCGGGAATTCTTCTGCAAGACCTTTTCGACCAATTCTTCTATGTGTACAGGCATAGCGTAGCTTGCACTGAAGGCGCAATGCTAAAGGGACAGGGGAGCCGATGGGCACCTATGTAGTCCTGGCTGTTGCCGCTTTGCCAAGTTTTGCAAATTTTCTTTCTTTCTTCCTCCATTTCTTCTCTCTGTTTTACTTATGTCTTTTTTAAACGCGAAGCATTTCTTAACGAACCCAAGGCACTTGGAGCGTTTCTTTATATCTATCTATCTATCTATCTATCTATCTATCTATCTATCTATCTATCTATCTATCTATCTATCTATCTATCTATCTATCTATCTATCTATCTATCTATCTGTCTGTCTGTCTGTCTGTCTGTCTGTCTGTCTGTCTGTCTGTCTGTCTGTCTGTCTGTCTGTCTGTCTGTCTGTCTGTCTGTCTGTCTAGCCGCCTACGTCTGGGTGCTCTGGTCATCACCACCTCAGCTTGGTGTAGACCAAAATTGGCATGGGAGGGTAAAATAGTTTGACGAATATGACTGTCTGGTCATGACATGAATGACGCGAAAATCCTATCGCGCACGACATCAAGCCCTTTCCTTCAGACACGTGTGGCACCTACCCGTATACCACGGGCCACGGTATACGGTTATGAGCCACAGGTGATTGACAGTTGATTGACAGCCACAGGTGATTGACCCAGGAACGGCGAGAACACACACAGGTAATTTAAATACGAGAGTCTAAAGAAAAACGGACAAAGGCAGCGCTGACCCGATGAATGCAAAGAATAAAAAGATGACTGATCCCTCCGTCATAGGAATCGGTATAACACGAAAGTGGAACGTGTCGTCACAGAAGTAGTTGACTGTTTATAGTGCATTGGTATATGAGAGCTTGTGCAATGTCTACTGTTGTTCGGCAGATATAGCACCGCTTGATCTGGACGCGCTCACATTGACCGCCTAGTGGCCCATACTGACGACTGACGCCCATGATCATGATTTAACCCTTACGGTAGCTGAAGTTCTTCACATATACGTGGACACCGCATACGGTGAATCCTGCGCAAAGATGGCATCAACAAGCACATAATAAGCACTGATACTCGATATGCACTCCTTGAAAGCGTCGTGAATCGCGAACAGAAACGCCACGCGCGTCGTGTCTTCCCTCTAGCCTGGCCGTTAATTCTGACACGGCGAGCGGGGAACGTGGTGCGACAGCCAGGCGAGCGTCGGAGCGCTATCTCTTTATATGGATGGATGATATGAGTGAGGCTTAGGCTAAAGCCACCACCGCGCGGTGTGTTAAAGCGTTGACTAAATTGTACTTCTATTGAAAACGCGCCGAATGGGACAGTCGTAGAAACGGCGCGTTTTTTTTTTTTTTTCGAGTCTGGTGGCACACATATGTCACCGCCCCGTTATAAAGGGGACGCTCATAGCATCCATCCATCCGTACAACAGCACTGGGAGAGAAAAAAGTAAAGATAAAAGCCGCGTTCATGTAGACTCCGTAATGTGCTTCGCGGTAGCTCAGTGGGCTAAACGCCCGCCAGCCATCGTTGCGGACAGAGAGGTAATCGGTTCGGTTTTTTTTTCTTTGCCATCTGATGGTATTCATTTTGCTGACGCATTTCCGTGACGGAAATACGTCATGAATGTCTCGATGGACCCTGGCATGAAACACTTTCGCGTTAAAATCAGGATCGCAGCAGGAATCGAACCCAAGCATTCTGTGTGACAGTCAGGTATTCCACCACAGAGCCACGCCACGTCTTAAAACGGCTTTGGAAAAAGACTCTGTGCAGGCGTAATGTCAGTGCAACGTCAGTTGTGCTTGCAGTGCTGGCTATCTAATTTTAGAACAAAGCAATAAACATTACAGATGTTTTTCTATGATACATGCGTCATGCCGGATTAACGGCAAGTGTGGTTCCAGTGTTGGCTCCGCTTAATAAACATTGCACTTGTATTCACATGATTCAGGAAGCTATGCTCAAGCGTTGCTCGACCCCGGAGCAATATGCTAACGAAAGTTACGTATGATATTAACATCATCGCACCCTGAAGGGCACTTCGATTTGATAATACTGATGTCTGTGCTAGAAAGTGAGTGGTGTCGTTAGGTCACTCCATAAGTTGACCTTTAAACGCCAGTGTGGTCGACGTGCCTGGCAAAGCCACGATGTGCACACAGCTATTACGCTTACAAACACATGTCGATCCACCTCGCAACGCATGGCTGAAAACCATAAAATACAGTATAGAGAACTTAAATACAGCATAGTATAACATAAATACAGCATAGAGAACTCGCTCATTGCTTCGCAAGAAACCGATTCCCACACGGCGTGGGATCTGCCAATTTTCTTTGTTTATTTCTGTTTATTTCTCTCTCTCTATTTCTTTCTATCTTTCTTTCTCTTTCTGCATTTCTTTCCCTCTATTTCTCTCTTCTCATTCTTTCTGTGCTACGCTTTGCTCTCTCGCCTCCTTCTTTCCCTCATCCTCACATCTCTCTTCCTCAGGCTCACTTCCTTTTCTCAGCCCCTTGCTATACTATACTACACAAGGCTATGATTATGCGCCGTCTCTAACTCCATTTACCATCTCTTATTGTGTCATCATTTCTCTCTTCTCATTCTTTCTGTGCTACGCTTTGCTCTCTCGCCTCCTTCTTTCCCTCATCCTCACATCTCTCTTCCTCAGGCTCACTTCCTTTTCTCAGCCCCTTGCTATACTATACTACACAAGGCTATGAATATGCGCCGTCTCTCACTCCATATACCATCTCTTATTGTGTCATCATTTCTCTCTTCTCATTCTTTCTGTGTTACGCTTTACTCTCTCGCCTCCTTCTTTCCCTCATCCTCACATCTCTCTTCCTCAGGCTCACTTCCTTTTCTCAGCCCCTTGCTATACTATACTACACAAGGCTATGATTTAACGTCGTCTCTCACCCCATTTACCATCTCTTATTGTGTCATCATTTCTATCTTCTCATTCTTTCTTTGCTACGCTTTACTCTCTCGCCTCCTCCTTTCCCTCATCCTCGCATCTCTCTTGCTCAGGCTCACTTCCTTTTCTCAGCCCCTTGCTATACTATACTACACAAGGCTATGATTTAACGCCGTCTCTAACTCCATTTACCACCTCTTATTGTGTCATCATTTCTCTCTTCTAATTCTTTCTGTGTTACGCTTTACTCTCTCGCCTCCTCATATCCCTCATCCTCACATCTCTTTTCCTCAGGCTCACTTCCTTTTCTCAGCCCTTTGCTATACTGTACTACACAAGGCTATGATTTAACGCCGTCTCTCACTCCATTTACCACCTCTTATTGTGTCATCATTTCTATCTTCTCATTCTTTCTTTGCTACAATTTACTCTCTCGCCTCCTCCTTTCCCTCATCCTCGCATCTCTCTTCCTCAGGCTCACTTCCTTTTCTCAGCCCCTTGCTATACTATACTACACAAGGCTATGATTTAACGCCGTCTCTCACTCCATTTACCACCTCTTATTGTGTCATCATTTCTATCTTCTCATTCTTTCTTTGCTACGCTTTACTCTCTCGCCTCCTCCTTTCCCTCATCCTCGCATCTCTCTTCCTCAGGCTCACTTCCTTTTCTCAGCCCCTTGCTATACTATACTGCACAAGGCTATGATTTAACGCCGTCTCTCACTCCATTTACCACCTCTTATTGTGTCATCATTTCCCTATTCTGATTCTTTCTGTGTTACGCTTTACTCTCTCGCCTCCTCATTTCCCTCATCCTCACATCTCTCTTCCTCAGGCTCACTTCCTTTTCTCAGCCCCTTGCTATACTATACTACACAAGGCTATGATTATGCGCCGTCTCTCACTCCATTTACCATCTCTTATTGTGTCATCATTTCTCTCTTCTCATTCTTTCTGTGCTACGCTTTACTCTCTCGCCTCCTCATATCCCTCATCCTCACATCTCTTTTCCTCAGGCTCACTTCCTTTTCTCAGCCCTTTGCTATACTGTACTACACAAGGCTATGATTTAAGCCGTCTCTCACTCCATTTACAACCTCTTATTGTGTCATCATTTCTATCTTCTCATTCTTTCTTTGCTACGCTTTACACTCTCGCCTCATCCTTTTCCTCATCCTCGCATCTCTCTTCCTCAGGCTCACTTCCTTTTCTCAGCCCCTTGCTATACTATACTACACAAGGCTATGATTTAACGCCGTCTCTCACTCCATTTACCACCTCTTATTGTGTCATCATTTCCCTCTTCTGATTCTTTCTGTGTTACGCTTTACTCTCTCGCCTCCTCATTTCCCTCATCCTCACATCTCTTTTCCTCAGGCTCACTTCCTTTTCTCAGCCCTTTGCTATACTATACTACACAAGGCTATGATTTAACGCCGTCTCTCACTCCATTTACCACCTCTTATTGTGTCATCATTTCTCTCTTCTCATTCTTTCTGTGTTACGCTTTACTCTCTCGCCTCCTCATATCCCTCATCCTCACATCTCTTTTCCTCAGGCTCACTTCCTTTTCTCAGCCCTTTGCTATACTGTACTACACAAGGCTATGATTTAACGCCGTCTCTCACCCCATTTACCATCTCTTATTCTGTCATCATTTCTATCTTCTCATTCTTTCTTTGCTACGCTTTACTCTCTCGCCTCCTCCTTTCCCTCATCCTCGCATCTCTCTTCCTCAGGCTCACTTCCTTTTCTCAGTTCTTTGCTATACTGTACTACACAAGGCTATGATTTAACGCCGTCTCTCACTCCATTTACAACCTCTTATTGTGTCATCATTTCTATCTTCTCATTCTTTCTTTGCTACGCTTTACACTCTCGCCTCCTCCTTTTCCTCATCCTCGCATCTCTCTTCCTCAGGCTCACTTCCTTTTCTCAGCCCCTTGCTATACTATACTACACAAGGCTATGAATATGCGCCGTCTCTCACTCCATTTACCATCGCTTATTGTGTCATCATTTCTCTCTTCTCATTCTTTCTGTGTTACGCTTTACTCTCTCGTCTCCTTCTTTCCCTCATCCTCACATCTCTCTTCCTCAGGCTCACTTCCTTTTCTCAGCCCCTTGCTATACTATACTACACAAGGCTATGATTTAACGTCGTCTCTCACCCCATTTACCATCTCTTATTGTGTCATCATTTCTATCTTCTCATTCTTTCTTTGCTACGCTTTACTCTCTCGCCTCCTCCTTTCCCTCATCCTCGCATCTCTCTTCCTCAGGCTCACTTCCTTTTCTCAGCCCCTTGCTATACTATACTACACAAGGCTATGATTTAACGCCGTCTCTCACTCCATTCACCACCTCTTATTGTGTCATCATTTCCCTATTCTGATTCTTTCTGTGTTACGCTTTACTCTCTCGCCTCCTCATTTCCCTCATCCTCACATCTCTTTTCCTCAGGCTCGCTTCCTTTTCTCAGCCCATTGCTATACTGTACTACACAAGGCTATGATTTAACGCCGTCTCTCACTCCATTTACAACCTCTTATTGTGTCATCATTTCTATCTTCTCATTCTTTCTTTGCTACGCTTTACTCTCTTGCCTCCTCCTTTCCCTCATCCTCGCATCTCTCTTCCTCAGGCTCACTTCCTTTTCTCAGCCCCTTGCTATACTGTACTACACAAGGCTATGATTTAACGCCGTCTCTCACTCCATTTACCACCTCTTATTGTGTCATCATTTCTATCTTCTCATTCTTTCTTTGCTACGCTTTTCTCTCTCGCCTCCTCATATCCCTCATCCTCGCATCTCTCTTCCTCAGGCTCACTTCCTTTTCTCAGCCCTTTGCTATACTGTACTACACAAGGCTATGATTTAACGCCGTCTCTCACTCCATTTACCACCTCTTATTGTCTCATCATTTCTATCTTCTCATTCTTTCTGTGTTACGCTTTACTCTCTCGCCTCCTCATTTCCCTCATCCTCACATCTCTTTTCCTCAGGCTCGCTTCCTTTTCTCAGCCCCTTGCTATACTATACTACACAAGGCTATGATTTAACGTCGTCTCTCACCCCATTTACCATCTCTTATTGTGTCATCATTTCTATCTTCTCATTCTTTCTTTGCTACGCTTTACTCTCTCGCCTCCTCCTTTCCCTCATCCTCGCATCTCTCTTCCTCAGGCTCACTTCCTTTTCTCAGCCCCTTGCTATACTATACTACACAAGGCTATGATTTAACGCCGTCTCTCACTCCATTTACCACCTCTTATTGTGTCATCATTTCTCTCTTCTCATTCTTTCTGTGTTACGCTTTACTCTCTCGCCTCCTCATATCCCTCATCCTCACATCTCTTTTCCTCAGGCTCACTTCCTTTTCTCAGCCCTTTTGCTATACTGTACTACACAAGGCTATGATTTAACGCCGTCTCTCACTCCATTTACAACCTCTTATTGTGTCATCATTTCTATCTTCTCATTCTTTCTTTGCTACGCTTTACACTCTCGCCTCCTCCTTTTCCTCATCCTCGCATCTCTCTTCCTCAGGCTTACTTCCTTTTCTCAGCCCCTTGCTATACTATACTACACAAGGCTATGATTTAACGCCGTCTCTCACTCCATTTACCACCTCTTATTGTGTCATCATTTCCCTCTTCTGATTCTTTCTGTGTTACGCTTTACTCTCTCGCCTCCTCATTTCCCTCATCCTCACATCTCTTTTCCTCAGGCTCACTTCCTTTTCTCAGCCCTTTGCTATACTATACTACACAAGGCTATGATTTAACGCCGTCTCTCACTCCATTTACCACCTCTTATTGTGTCATCATTTCTCTCTTCTCATTCTTTCTGTGTTACGCTTTACTCTCTCGCCTCCTCATATCCCTCATCCTCACATCTCTTTTCCTCAGGCTCGCTTCCTTTTCTCAGCCCATTGCTATACTATACTACACAAGGCTATGATTTAACGCCGTCTCTCACTCCATTTACCACCTCTTATTGTGTCATCATTTCTATCTTCTCATTCTTTCTTTGCTACGCTTTACTCTCTCGCCTCCTCCTTTCCCTCATCCTCGCATCTCTCTTCCTCAGGCTCACTTCCTTTTCTCAGCCCCTTGCTATACTATACTACACAAGGCTATGATTTAACGCCGTCTCTCACTCCATTTACCACCTCTTATTGTGTCATCATTTCTCTCTTCTCATTCCTTCTTGTGTTACGCTTTACTCTCTCGCCTCCTCATATCCCTCATCCTCACATCTCTTTTCCTCAGGCTCACTTCCTTTTCTCAGCCCTTTGCTATACTGTACTACACAAGGCTATGATTATGCGCCGTCTCTCACTCCATTTACCATCTCTTATTGTGTCATCATTTCTCTCTTCTCATTCTTTCTGTGCTACGCTTTGCTCTCTCGCCTCCTTCTTTCCCTCATCCTCACATCTCTCTTCCTCAGGCTCACTTCCTTTTCTCAGCCCCTTGCTATACTATACTACACAAGGCTATGATTTAACGTCGTCTCTCACCCCATTTACCATCTCTTATTGTGTCATCATTTCTATCTTCTCATTCTTTCTTTGCTACGCTTTACTCTCTCGCCTCCTCCTTTCCCTCATCCTCGCATCTCTCTTCCTCAGGCTCACTTCCTTTTCTCAGCCCCTTGCTATACTATACTACACAAGGCTATGATTTAACGCCGTCTCTCACTCCATTTACCACCTCTTATTGTGTCATCATTTCTCTCTTCTCATTCTTTCTGTGTTACGCTTTACTCTCTCGCCTCCTCATATCCCTCATCCTCACATCTCTTTTCCTCAGGCTGACTTCCTTTTCTCAGCCCTTTGCTATACTGTACTACACAAGGCTATGATTTAACGCCGTCTCTCACTCCATTTACAACCTCTTATTGTGTCATCATTTCTATCTTCTCATTCTTTCTTTGCTACGCTTTACACTCTCGCCTCCTCCTTTTCCTCATCCTCGCATCTCTCTTCCTCAGGCTCACTTCCTTTTCTCAGCCCCTTGCTATACTATACTACACAAGGCTATGATTTAACGCCGTCTCTCACTCCATTTACCACCTCTTATTGTGTCATCATTTCCCTCTTCTGATTCTTTCTGTGTTACGCTTTACTCTCTCGCCTCCTCATTTCCCTCATCCTCACATCTCTTTTCCTCAGGCTCACTTCCTTTTCTCAGCCCTTTGCTATACTATACTACACAAGGCTATGATTTAACGCCGTCTCTCACTCCATTTACCACCTCTTATTGTGTCATCATTTCTCTCTTCTCATTCTTTCTGTGTTACGCTTTACTCTCTCGCCTCCTCATATCCCTCATCCTCACATCTCTTTTCCTCAGGCTCACTTCCTTTTCTCAGCCCTTTGCTATACTGTACTACACAAGGCTATGATTTAACGCCGTCTCTCACCCCATTTACCATCTCTTATTGTGTCATCATTTCTACTCATTCTTTCTTTGCTACGCTTTACTCTCTCGCCTCCTCCTTTCCCTCATCCTCGCATCTCTCTTCCTCAGGCTCACTTCCTTTTCTCAGCCCCTTGCTATACTATACTACACAAGGCTATGATTTAACGCCGTCTCTCACTCCATTTACCACCTCTTATTGTGTCATCATTTCCCTATTCTGATTCTGTGTTACGCTTTACTCTCTCGCCTCCTCATTTCCCTCATCCTCACATCTCTTTTCCTCAGGCTCGCTTCCTTTTCTCAGCCCTTTGCTATACTATACTACACAAGGCTATGATTTAACGCCGTCTCTCACCCCATTTACCATCTCTTATTGTGTCATCATTTCTATCTTCTCATTCTTTCTTTGCTACGCTTTACTCTCTCGCCTCCTCCTTTCCCTCATCCTCGCATCTCTCTTCCTCAGGCTCACTTCCTTTTCTCAGCCCCTTGCTATACTATACTACACAAGGCTATGATTTAACGTCGTCTCTCACCCCATTTACCATCTCTTATTGTGTCATCATTTCTATCTTCTCATTCTTTCTTTGCTACGCTTTACTCTCTCGCCTCCTCCTTTCCCTCATCCTCGCATCTCTCTTCCTGAGGCTCACTTCCTTTTCTCAGCCCCTTGCTATACTATACTACACAAGGCTATGATTTAACGCCGTCTCTCACTCCATTTACCACCTCTTATTGTGTCATCATTTCTATCTTCTCATTCTTTCTTTGCTACGCTTTACTCTCTCGCCTCCTCCTTTCCCTCATCCTCGCATCTCTCTTCCTCAGGCTCACTTCCTTTTCTCAGCCCTTTGCTATACTATACTACACAAGGCTATGATTTAACGCCGTCTCTCACTCCATTTACCACCTCTTATTGTGTCATCATTTCTCTCTTCTCATTCTTTCTGTGTTACGCTTTACTCTCTCGCTTCCTCATATCCCTCATCCTCACATCTCTTTTCCTCAGGCTCACTTCCTTTTCTCAGCCCCTTGCTATTGGCCTCGAGGAGTTACGGAGTCGCCCTCTATCGGACTCGCCTCGATTGCGTGCTAGGCAGGATACCGCCGGCGCGCTCCCCATAGGTTTTGCTGTCGGCGCTCTACAAAAACACCTCGCGGAAGCCCTCCAGGGCGTTTCTGTGAGGACTTTCGAAATGAACTGCGTTCTTCACTGTCAAAATAATCATTTTCGACGAACTGAAAGCACAAGATATTCTAGAGTCGCTGTCTCTTTGCAGAAAACGGAGCATCCGCTTCACGCGATCGCCGCGTTGGAGACCGCTGAACCGGCTTCCTGCTTGAAAAGTAGTCACTCGCTGAGTGCAAACTATGTGAAATACCTCGCTAGAGTACACTACCTGTTTAACCAAACGGAGCATAACAGAAAGGAGCCTCAAGCCAGCGATCGGACGGGTTGGCGACGACTGACGGTGCATCTGCATGTATGAGCGTCTGCATGTATGTTCGTGGTCTCGCTTTTACTACGAGCGCATTGGGCACGGCGCTGTGAACTTTAGGCCGCAAAATATGAGAATTTGTGAGTAAACAAACAAGTACTGTTGCGCGGACGCTATCAGAGCAGTTCAAAAACAATTTCCTTACAACTGCGGCTTCGGTGCGCATGGCAACTTTGTGATCTGCCGTCCCGACGATTCAGTGTTTTTTTTTTCTTTTTCGGTCTAAATTCGGGTACGTTTCAATGTCATTTGACAAGTCTCGCACTGCGTATTGATCGGTTTTCTCAGCGGGCAAATGCTGCTGCTTCTGTTTCTTTATTCAGCGCATTCGTTTCGTTTGCTCACACGAAACGTGAGAAAATGCGACGCATTTTTCTAATGCTCCTTAATTATCGTTCCGTTTGGATTCCAGTGAACTTGCCGCTCTCTGTCATCAACAAATTCATAGACCAAAGCTTCACCACTTCGAGATTGCTGGTGGAAGATGAACCAGTCTACGAGACCGAGCATGTAGTAGCATGCGACGCCTAGGAAAAGAAAGAAAATACAGTAACGTTTGCCGGACTTGTTCTGCAAACGTCGGCTGTGAACTAGGACCCACATGAACTTGAAATAGCAGTGGATAAAATAGAAGGTATTGCAGGAACCAGCAGCCGCAAAACAGGATAGTAATTATTTGGCGTGTACCCCAGCAATTTTGGCAGCAGTGTCGTGTCTAACGCCAACTGGGTGGCATCTTTCCCACGTAAATAAATGAGGCTCCAAGAAAATACATGGGGTTGGCCGGTGGGCCGATCACGGAGGCAATGCAAAATGTATGTAGCTTATGAAGCAATGCATGCCTCATCAAATGGGAAGGTTGCTCGTGGGCGTCCCGCGTCGGCGGCGTCAACACGAGTGATGCAAAAAATAATCGTCACGTGATGGTGTCACCATATGACGTCATCATGACGTCACAAATCGCCAGAATATGTAGCGTCATTATGACGTCACATGATGACGTATTCATGCGTCATGGTCGCTTTGCATTGCCTCCGTGATCGGTCGCGGAGGTCGTGAAAAACCGCGTTAGGTGCAGAACGCTTTTGGAGGGGGCCGCGGGAGAATCAGTACATCGACTGGCAAGAAGAAGATGGCTTTCGCCTGCTAGTCATCTTTAACGAATGCATAAGGGACCCTGTGCGTTTTTCAATTCAACGTATCTAAACAATGACTTGCGCATCTGCAGCCGATTTTGTGGACGCTGAGCACAGGGCCGACGATCAAGAGGTCGCATTGGAGGGTTCTGAGATGGCATCGCACGTGGTAAAAGGTAGCGCTTTTACCATCCTGTGGCAGATAAGCATCATTTGCCGGCGGGAAGCGCGCGCGAGCCATCGTCTCAGTGCGCGCTGTCTGCTACTCACTGAACATCGCAGGCCCGACGCAGTAAGAAAAGTCTTCGTCGCGGAAGTGCTTGTTGCACACAAGACTCGTAGCCGATAGCTACTTGCCGGTTCTTAGCTTTACAACCCATGCTTCACGCAGTTTCTTGTCCCGCGGTTACCGGTACAGGCTGACACTGGGCTCCGTTGCGTAAGCGCGGCACTGCGGCACCGAGCGATAGAGCCCCATGTTCGTCGCCTTCGGAAGCAGCCACTCTATTACAATGGTTTCAATTGAGTAGAAAATGAGAAAAAACTTCCGAATTCGAACAGACCGCAGCGCATGTGGGACTTGAAACTCGTTTTCAAAGCACGCGGCAGTGCGCCACAAGCAGCCGACGCAGCCGCTGAGACCACGTGATCCTGCCAAGCACGTCACGCAGACGGTGGCGCCGGCGTTTCCAGTGGTGGGCCTCGAGGCCAATACTATACTACACAAGGCTATGATTCAACGCCGTCTCTCACTCCATTTACCATCTCCTATTGTGTCATCATTTCTCTCTTCTCATTCTTTCTGTGTTACGCTTTACTCTCACGCCTTCTCATTTCCCTCATCCTCACATCTCTTTTCCTCAGGCTCACTTCCTTTTCTCAGCCCCTTGCTATACTATACTACACAAGGCTATGATTTAACGCCGTCTCTCACTCCATTTACCACCTCTTATTGTGTCATCATTTCTATCTTCTCATTCTTTCTTTGCTACGCTTTACTCTCTCGCCTCCTCCTTTCCCTCATCCTCGCATCTCTCTTCCTCAGGCTCACTTCCTTTTCTCAGCCCCTTGCTATACTATACTACACAAGGCTATGATTTAACGCCGTCTCTCACTCCATTTACCACCTCTTATTGTGTCATCATTTCTCTCTTCTCATTCCTTCTTGTGTTACGCTTTACTCTCTCGCCTCCTCATATCCCTCATCCTCACATCTCTTTTCCTCAGGCTCACTTCCTTTTCTCAGCCCTTTGCTATACTGTACTACACAAGGCTATGATTATGCGCCGTCTCTCACTCCATTTACCATCTCTTATTGTGTCATCATTTCTCTCTTCTCATTCTTTCTGTGCTACGCTTTGCTCTCTCGCCTCCTTCTTTCCCTCATCCTCACATCTCTCTTCCTCAGGCTCACTTCCTTTTCTCAGCCCCTTGCTATACTATACTACACAAGGCTATGATTTAACGTCGTCTCTCACCCCATTTACCATCTCTTATTGTGTCATCATTTCTATCTTCTCATTCTTTCTTTGCTACGCTTTACTCTCTCGCCTCCTCCTTTCCCTCATCCTCGCATCTCTCTTCCTCAGGCTCACTTCCTTTTCTCAGCCCCTTGCTATACTATACTACACAAGGCTATGATTTAACGCCGTCTCTCACTCCATTTACCACCTCTTATTGTGTCATCATTTCTCTCTTCTCATTCTTTCTGTGTTACGCTTTACTCTCTCGCCTCCTCATATCCCTCATCCTCGCATCTCTCTTCCTCAGGCTCACTTCCTTTTCTCAGCCCTTTGCTATACTGTACTACACAAGGCTATGATTTAACGCCGTCTCTCACTCCATTTACAACCTCTTATTGTGTCATCATTTCTATCTTCTCATTATTTCTTTGCTACGCTTTACACTCTCGCCTCCTCCTTTTCCTCATCCTCGCATCTCTCTTCCTCAGGCTCACTTCCTTTTCTCAGCCCCTTGCTATACTATACTACACAAGGCTATGAATATGCGCCGTCTCTCACTCCATTTACCATCTCTTATTGTGTCATCATTTCTCTCTTCTCATTCTTTCTGTGTTACGCTTTACTCTCTCGTCTCCTTCTTTCCCTCATCCTCACATCTCTCTTCCTCAGGCTCACTTCCTTTTCTCAGCCCCTTGCTATACTATACTACACAAGGCTATGATTTAACGTCGTCTCTCACTCCATTTACCATCTCTTATTGTGTCATCATTTCCCTATTCTGATTCTTTCTGTGTTACGCTTTACTCTCTCGCCTCCTCATTTCCCTCATCCTCGCATCTCTCTTCCTCAGGCTCGCTTCCTTTTCTCAGCCCCTTGCTATACTGTACTACACAAGGCTATGATTTAACGCCGTCTCTCACTCCATTTACAACCTCTTATTGTGTCATCATTTCTATCTTCTCATTCTTTCTTTGCTACGCTTTACTCTCTTGCCTCCTCCTTTCCCTCATCTTCGCATCTCTCTTCCTCAGGCTCACTTCCTTTTCTCAGCCCCTTGCTATACTGTACTACACAAGGCTATGATTTAACGCCGTCTCTCACTCCATTTACCACCTCTTATTGTGTCATCATTTCTATCTTCTCATTCTTTCTTTGCTACGCTTTTCTCTCTCGCCTCCTCATATCCCTCATCCTCGCATCTCTCTTCCTCAGGCTCACTTCCTTTTCTCAGCCCTTTGCTATACTGTACTACACAAGGCTATGATTTAACGCCGTCTCTCACTCCATTTACCACCTCTTATTGTCTCATCATTTCTATCGTCTCATTCTTTCTGTGTTACGCTTTACTCTCTCGCCTCCTCATTTCCCTCATCCTCACATCTCTTTTCCTCAGGCTCGCTTCCTTTTCTCAGCCCCTTGCTATACTATACTACACAAGGCTATGATTTAACGTCGTCTCTCACCCCATTTACCATCTCTTATTGTGTCATCATTTCTATCTTCTCATTCTTTCTTTGCTACGCTTTACTCTCTCGCCTCCTCCTTTCCCTCATCCTCGCATCTCTCTTCCTCAGGCTCACTTCCTTTTCTCAGCCCCTTGCTATACTATACTACACAAGGCTATGATTTAACGCCGTCTCTCACTCCATTTACCACCTCTTATTGTGTCATCATTTCTCTCTTCTCATTCTTTCTGTGTTACGCTTTACTCTCTCGCCTCCTCATATCCCTCATCCTCACATCTCTTTTCCTCAGGCTCACTTCCTTTTCTCAGCCCTTTGCTATACTGTACTACACAAGGCTATGATTTAACGCCGTCTCTCACTCCATTTACAACCTCTTATTGTGTCATCATTTCTATCTTCTCATTCTTTCTTTGCTACGCTTTACACTCTCGCCTCCTCCTTTTCCTCATCCTCGCATCTCTCTTCCTCAGGCTTACTTCCTTTTCTCAGCCCCTTGCTATACTATACTACACAAGGCTATGATTTAACGCCGTCTCTCACTCCATTTACCACCTCTTATTGTGTCATCATTTCCCTCTTCTGATTCTTTCTGTGTTACGCTTTACTCTCTCGCCTCCTCATTTCCCTCATCCTCACATCTCTTTTCCTCAGGCTCACTTCCTTTTCTCAGCCCTTTGCTATACTATACTACACAAGGCTATGATTTAACGCCGTCTCTCACTCCATTTACCACCTCTTATTGTGTCATCATTTCTCTCTTCTCATTCTTTCTGTGTTACGCTTTACTCTCTCGCCTCCTCATATCCCTCATCCTCACATCTCTTTTCCTCAGGCTCGCTTCCTTTTCTCAGCCCATTGCTATACTATACTACACAAGGCTATGATTTAACGCCGTCTCTCACTCCATTTACCACCTCTTATTGTGTCATCATTTCTATTTTCTCATTCTTTCTTTGCTACGCTTTACTCTCTCGCCTCCTCCTTTCCCTCATCCTCGCATCTCTCTTCCTCAGGCTCACTTCCTTTTCTCAGCCCCTTGCTATACTATACTACACAAGGCTATGATTTAACGCCGTCTCTCACTCCATTTACCACCTCTTATTGTGTCATCATTTCTCTCTTCTCATTCCTTCTTGTGTTACGCTTTACTCTCTCGCCTCCTCATATCCCTCATCCTCACATCTCTTTTCCTCAGGCTCACTTCCTTTTCTCAGCCCTTTGCTATACTGTACTACACAAGGCTATGATTATGCGCCGTCTCTCACTCCATTTACCATCTCTTATTGTGTCATCATTTCTCTCTTCTCATTCTTTCTGTGCTACGCTTTGCTCTCTCGCCTCCTTCTTTCCCTCATCCTCACATCTCTCTTCCTCAGGCTCACTTCCTTTTCTCAGCCCCTTGCTATACCATACTACACAAGGCTATGATTTAACGTCGTCTCTCACCCCATTTACCATCTCTTATTGTGTCATCATTTCTATCTTCTCATTCTTTCTTTGCTACGCTTTACTCTCTCGCCTCCTCCTTTCCCTCATCCTCGCATCTCTCTTCCTCAGGCTCACTTCCTTTTCTCAGCCCCTTGCTATACTATACTACACAAGGCTATGATTTAACGCCGTCTCTCACTCCATTTACCACCTCTTATTGTGTCATCATTTCTCTCTTCTCATTCTTTCTGTGTTACGCTTTACTCTCTCGCCTCCTCATATCCCTCATCCTCACATCTCTTTTCCTCAGGCTGACTTCCTTTTCTCAGCCCTTTGCTATACTGTACTACACAAGGCTATGATTTAACGCCGTCTCTCACTCCATTTACAACCTCTTATTGTGTCATCATTTCTATCTTCTCATTCTTTCTTTGCTACGCTTTACACTCTCGCCTCCTCCTTTTCCTCATCCTCGCATCTCTCTTCCTCAGGCTCACTTCCTTTTCTCAGCCCCTTGCTATACTATACTACACAAGGCTATGATTTAACGCCGTCTCTCACTCCATTTACCACCTCTTATTGTGTCATCATTTCCCTCTTCTGATTCTTTCTGTGTTACGCTTTACTCTCTCGCCTCCTCATTTCCCTCATCCTCACATCTCTTTTCCTCAGGCTCACTTCCTTTTCTCAGCCCTTTGCTATACTATACTACACAAGGCTATGATTTAACGCCGTCTCTCACTCCATTTACCACCTCTTATTGTGTCATCATTTCTCTCTTCTCATTCTTTCTGTGTTACGCTTTACTCTCTCGCCTCCTCATATCCCTCATCCTCACATCGTTTTTCCTCAGGCTCACTTCCTTTTCTCAGCCCTTTGCTATACTGTACTACACAAGGCTATGATTTAACGCCGTCTCTCACCCCATTTACCATCTCTTATTGTGTCATCATTTCTACTCATTCTTTCTTTGCTACGCTTTACTCTCTCGCCTCCTCCTTTCCCTCATCCTCGCATCTCTCTTCCTCAGGCTCACTTCCTTTTCTCAGCCCCTTGCTATACTATACTACACAAGGCTATGATTTAACGCCGTCTCTCACTCCATTTACCACCTCTTATTGTGTCATCATTTCCCTATTCTGATTCTGTGTTACGCTTTACTCTCTCGCCTCCTCATTTCCCTCATCCTCACATCTCTTTTCCTCAGGCTCGCTTCCTTTTCTCAGCCCTTTGCTATACTATACTACACAAGGCTATGATTTAACGCCGTCTCTCACCCCATTTACCATCTCTTATTGTGTCATCATTTCTATCTTCTCATTCTTTCTTTGCTACGCTTTACTCTCTCGCCTCCTCCTTTCCCTCATCCTCGCATCTCTCTTCCTCAGGCTCACTTCCTTTTCTCAGCCCCTTGCTATACTATACTACACAAGGCTATGATTTAACGTCGTCTCTCACCCCATTTACCATCTCTTATTGTGTCATCATTTCTATCTTCTCATTCTTTCTTTGCTACGCTTTACTCTCTCGCCTCCTCCTTTCCCTCATCCTCGCATCTCTCTTCCTGAGGCTCACTTCCTTTTCTCAGCCCCTTGCTATACTATACTACACAAGGCTATGATTTAACGCCGTCTCTCACTCCATTTACCACCTCTTATTGTGTCATCATTTCTATCTTCTCATTCTTTCTTTGCTACGCTTTACTCTCTCGCCTCCTCCTTTCCCTCATCCTCGCATCTCTCTTCCTCAGGCTCACTTCCTTTTCTCAGCCCTTTGCTATACTATACTACACAAGGCTATGATTTAACGCCGTCTCTCACTCCATTTACCACCTCTTATTGTGTCATCATTTCTCTCTTCTCATTCTTTCTGTGTTACGCTTTACTCTCTCGCTTCCTCATATCCCTCATCCTCACATCTCTTTTCCTCAGGCTCACTTCCTTTTCTCAGCCCCTTGCTATTGGCCTCGAGGAGTTACGGAGTCGCCCTCTATCGGACTCGCCTCGATTGCGTGCTAGGCAGGATACCGCCGGCGCGCTCCCCATAGGTTTTGCTGTCGGCGCTCTACAAAAACACCTCGCGGAAGCCCTCCAGGGCGTTTCTGTGAGGACTTTCGAAATGAACTGCGTTCTTCACTGTAAAAATAATCATTTTCGACGAACTGAAAGCACAAGATATTCTAGAGTCGCTGTCTCTTTGCAGAAAACGGAGCATCCGCTTCACGCGATCGCCGCGTTGGAGACCGCTGAACCGGCTTCCTGCTTGAAAAGTAGTCACTCGCTGAGTGCAAACTATGTGAAATACCTCGCTAGAGTACACTACCTGTTTAACCAAACGGAGCATAACAGAAAGGAGCCTCAAGCCAGCGATCGGACGGGTTGGCGACGACTGACGGTGCATCTGCATGTATGAGCGTCTGCATGTATGTTCGTGGTCTCGCTTTTACTACGAGCGCATTGGGCACGGCGCTGTGAACTTTAGGCCGCAAAATATGAGAATTTGTGAGTAAACAAACAAGTACTGTTGCGCGGACGCTATCAGAGCAGTTCAAAAACAATTTCCTTACAACTGCGGCTTCGGTGCGCATGGCAACTTTGTGATCTGCCGTCCCGACGATTCAGTGTTTTTTTTTTCTTTTTCGGTCTAAATTCGGGTACGTTTCAATGTCATTTGACAAGTCTCGCACTGCGTATTGATCGGTTTTCTCAGCGGGCAAATGCTGCTGCTTCTGTTTCTTTATTCAGCGCATTCGTTTCGTTTGCTCACACGAAACGTGAGAAAATGCGACGCATTTTTCTAATGCTCCTTAATTATCGTTCCGTTTGGATTCCAGTGAACTTGCCGCTCTCTGTCATCAACAAATTCATAGACCAAAGCTTCACCACTTCGAGATTGCTGGTGGAAGATGAACCAGTCTACGAGACCGAGCATGTAGTAGCATGCGACGCCTAGGAAAAGAAAGAAAATACAGTAACGTTTGCCGGACTTGTTCTGCAAACGTCGGCTGTGAACTAGGACCCACATGAACTTGAAATAGCAGTGGATAAAATAGAAGGTATTGCAGGAACCAGCAGCCGCAAAACAGGATAGTAATTATTTGGCGTGTACCCCAGCAATTTTGGCAGCAGTGTCGTGTCTAACGCCAACTGGGTGGCATCTTTCCCACGTAAATAAATGAGGCTCCAAGAAAATACATGGGGTTGGCCGGTGGGCCGATCACGGAGGCAATGCAAAATGTATGTAGCTTATGAAGCAATGCATGCCTCATCAAATGGGAAGGTTGCTCGTGGGCGTCCCGCGTCGGCGGCGTCAACACGAGTGATGCAAAAAATAATCGTCACGTGATGGTGTCACCATATGACGTCATCATGACGTCACAAATCGCCAGAATATGTAGCGTCATTATGACGTCACATGATGACGTATTCATGCGTCATGGTCGCTTTGCATTGCCTCCGTGATCGGTCGCGGAGGTCGTGAAAAACCGCGTTAGGTGCAGAACGCTTTTGGAGGGGGCCGCGGGAGAATCAGTACATCGACTGGCAAGAAGAAGATGGCTTTCGCCTGCTAGTCATCTTTAACGAATGCATAAGGGACCCTGTGCGTTTTTCAATTCAACGTATCTAAACAATGACTTGCGCATCTGCAGCCGATTTTGTGGACGCTGAGCACAGGGCCGACGATCAAGAGGTCGCATTGGAGGGTTCTGAGATGGCATCGCACGTGGTAAAAGGTAGCGCTTTTACCATCCTGTGGCAGATAAGCATCATTTGCCGGCGGGAAGCGCGCGCGAGCCATCGTCTCAGTGCGCGCTGTCTGCTACTCACTGAACATCGCAGGCCCGACGCAGTAAGAAAAGTCTTCGTCGCGGAAGTGCTTGTTGCACACAAGACTCGTAGCCGATAGCTACTTGCCGGTTCTTAGCTTTACAACCCATGCTTCACGCAGTTTCTTGTCCCGCGGTTACCGGTACAGGCTGACACTGGGCTCCGTTGCGTAAGCGCGGCACTGCGGCACCGAGCGATAGAGCCCCATGTTCGTCGCCTTCGGAAGCAGCCACTCTATTACAATGGTTTCAATTGAGTAGAAAATGAGAAAAAAACTTCCGAATTCGAACAGACCGCAGCGCATGTGGGACTTGAAACTCGTTTTCAAAGCACGCGGCAGTGCGCCACAAGCAGCCGACGCAGCCGCTGAGACCACGTGATCCTGCCAAGCACGTCACGCAGACGGTGGCGCCGGCGTTTCCAGTGGTGGGCCTCGAGGCCAATACTATACTACACAAGGCTATGATTCAACGCCGTCTCTCACTCCATTTACCATCTCCTATTGTGTCATCATTTCTCTCTTCTCATTCTTTCTGTGTTACGCTTTACTCTCACGCCTTCTCATTTCCCTCATCCTCACATCTCTTTTCCTCAGGCTCACTTCCTTTTCTCAGCCCCTTGCTATACTATACTACACAAGGCTATGATTTAACGCCGTCTCTCACTCCATTTACCATTTGTTATTGTGTCATCATTTCTCTCTTCTCATTCTTTCTGTGCTACGCTTTACTCTCTCGCCTCTTCCTTTCCCTCATCCACACATCTATTTTCTTCAGGCTCACTTCCTTTTCTATGCCCCTTGCTACACTATACTACACAAGGCTATGATTTAACGCCGTCTCTCACTCCATTTACCATCTCTTATTGTGCCATCATTTCTATCTTCTCATTCTTTCTGTGCTACGCTTTACTCTCTCGCTTTCTCCTTTCCCTCATCCTCACATCTCTCTTCATCAGGCTCACTTCCTTTTCTCAGCCCCTTGCTACACTATACTACACAAGGCTATGATTCAACGCCGTCTCTCACTCCATTTACTATCTCTTATTGTGTCATCATTTGTAGAAAATTATTCGCTCAATGGCAGGGCTCTCAAACTCGCCTGAGCTAGCGGGCCGCGGTTACGAAATAAGTCTCCCGCAAGCGCCGTGACACTGAAGTAGATAAGAGCAAAAGGACAGACTGATGGGCTAGTTGGTAGTTCATAATTCTGAACGGTAGCGCAAAAAAGCACACGGACGGCGACAGATCAAGACGGGACACAGCACTAACTAACAACGCAGTGTTTATTGCACGTGATCGCATATATATACACACACGACACCGCGCGAAGGAAAAGGATAGGGATGGAGGATACGCAAGGTAATCGACCCAGCAAATCAAACAGGCGACTGACGCAACAAAAATGCCATTTCCTTTTCCGATAAACAGATTGAGGGGCAATGTACAGCGCCTCTATATTTATTCTCTGCTGCTTCAATAATTTCTCTCGTTAGCTAGTCAGAATTATTCGCTAGCGAATGTGCGCGGTTGAACAGTGGCTTGCAACCTGCAGCGCTGTGGCTTGAAACGCTGTGTCCCGTCTTGATCTGTCGCCGTCCGTGTGCTTCTTTGCGCTACCGTTCAGAATTAGATAAGAGCGAAGAGGAGTTGAAACAAAACGTCAGCTAACGTTGCCATTTGAAAGAAGGCCTTTCCCATATCTCATATATGCGCCATTCCGGAAGGGCATTTTGCGTCGGGATTCGAGAAACACATCGATACTGATCTCCTGAATGACTGAAATCAGAATGCCGATTCTGAAATACAGTTTTTTCTTCCATGGTTATGTTTTAACACATTGTGAACGCTTGGGGTGCTTCACAGAAGAAATGAATCGATTCACGCCTGTGTAGCTCATGAACATACTTATTAAGAAAAAAACATGGGACAGTGATGTACGGGCCGCGGCCGCGTGTTTGAGACCCCTACTCTATAGGTTTCAGAAAGAAATTGTTGATTCCGTACTATTTCTGCAAACAAGATTTTCAATAACTTATTTATTTAGCGCAAGCCGAAAGGAGTTGGTGAAGAATGTTATTGATTTGTGCTTTCCAATCCCACTATATCGGGCTACGTTTGGAAATCGACAGTTCTCACGTATTAACTCGATTTTTAGAAATATCCACGGGGTGAATGATGATGAGTGGGGCGAAGCTCCGGAGAAAATCATCGGTAAACCGTGAATACTCCGAGTAATTCGCCCAGTATATGATCAAGTAAACACGTGAGAAACACCATGTATAAAACATCAAACTTTTATTGTACTGTTGGTTTACGTGGTCCATTCATTACAACGGTCCCCCTAGCGTACGTCGCCGCACTAAATTGAACGATTGCCTTCTACCAATGACACGCGCAAAATGTGAATCTTCCGTGAATTCTGCCCAGTACATCATCAACGACGTGAGATCGGGCGCGTTGATAGTAAAGGGTCGATGAGAGTCATGGCGACTTGCAGCTCACTTTAATTTTACATGTATGCTGTGAATTTTTATTGTTTAATCACGCACAGGAGAAATGTCACACAGGCACTACCTTGGAGGTCAAAATCGAGTGCCTATATATACGGGGTGGTCAGTCAACGGTTGTGCAGCGCGAACAGTCGGTTTTTTCAATCAAGAAACTCGCTAGCAGACGCTGCCTGAGTCGGCCTCGCGAGGCGAGAGAGGGGTGGGGGACCAGAGTAGAGGTGCGCACGGGCTCCGGGTAGCCCGAAAACCCGAGCCCGACCCGGCCCGCGGGCCGGGCTCGGGCGGGCCCACGTATTTTCACCTTGGGCCCGGGCCGGGCTCGCACTACTTGGAGTTTTAGCGGGCCGAGCTCGGGCCCGGCGCAAAGCCCGACTCAAGCCCGAAATATAGAGAAGGAGCGGGAATTGTTTTCCAGCACGCACACAGCGCCTTTTCCGCAACCGCCCTTTACCGCTTTTCCTTTCCATTCGCTACTTTAAACAAAAGGGGAGCAGGTAAAGCACTGCCTCTGTTGCACTCCGACAAACAGAGAAGTAGCACCACCTGTGCTAGTGACGGCGCCACGCGACTGTTCGCGTTAGATTTAAGGCCAAATCCCATATGAGTGAAAATGCACGCGACAGCGACGAACGACCCGACGTAGATCGCCTTCGTGCAAGCTGATGCTTGCATGGGCATACCCCATACACGTGACGGCTATGGCGAGCGAACTCCATCGTTGCTGGCATGAGGCCGTCTTAGAGACTGTTCGTCGTGTGTCGTTTGATCATATTTGATACGCTCAATAAAGTGCCAAATTACCGGAAAACGATGTTTTGTTTTCGCAGCGAACCTTCAAGGGGTCATGAACCACTTTTCCAAGTAATGATCTAATGGCCTCAGTATCGGAGTGTACTGCCTCCCGAATCGATTGCCGCAAAAATTTCTCGAATCCGTCAAGAATCAGCGGAGTTACGGGGGTTTGGCGCACGCTCCCAGCGCTTTCTCTCTTTTCTCGTGCCGGCGAGCGCACTGGAAGCTAGACAGGGAGGGATGGCATGGGGGAAAGAAGTTACGCCAGCGCGCGTCATGAAACGCGATCGCTCTCCCGCTGTGATTCGCTTGCGCGAGTGCGGCTACCGTGTACTGAGGAGTGCGGCGCCGGCAAGTGGTGGCACCCCGCGGCAAGAAGCGCATCTGATCCGAACGCCGCTCTCGATTTACGTCGGCTATCGGCCAATAAGCATGCTATGTCTCTTGCTACGTACAGCGGACAGACGCCCCGCCCACCGACGAGAGTGAGAACCGGCCTCTGTTTGAAAAGAGGGTGCCTGGGGAAACGGCAACTTCGCGCTCCGCTTGTGGCCATTACGCGGCGCGCACGACTGTAATATTTGGCAGAGCAGTTCATAGCCGTGTCAGCTTTCCCCAGGATGTGTTTTTTCAATCAGCCCAAGGGGTGCTTCATGACCCCTTTCAAAAAGTCGGGCCGGGCCGGGCCCGGGATTGTGTTTTCGTACGTCGGGCCGGGCCGGGCGGGCTCGCAGCCCTTTGCCGTCGGGCTCGGGCGGGCCTTCGATAAAGTCAGCGGGCCCGGGCCGGGCTCGGGCTCGGAAATACGGCCCGTGCACAGCTCTAGACCAGAGCACGCATCTGCAACGATGGATGGATGGATGCTATGAGCGTCCCCTTTATAACGGGGCGGTGACAAGTGTGCCACCATGCTCGAAAAAAAAACCTTTACTCTTTTTTTTTAGCGTTGGCCTAGTGTCTTTACTTCAATTAAAACTATTTTACTCCAGAAGAAAAAAAAACCTTAAGTTTTCAGCTCCGTTCTGTCCCTTTACGGCAGAATGCCGTTATTTTTTTTTCCCCAATATTTATTTTTGTCCTTTCTCTCTAGTTTTCTGCCACCAATACTCTAACCGTCTCTTACTTATTTCAATCGCGGGTGTGTTCAGCTTTCCATTGTCTCTAAAACCCAAGGCGTCATGTAGGCTCGTGCCCAAACGTACACCTGGGTGGATGTCTCCACATTCACTCAGAACATGCTCCGCCGTTTCCTGATGTTCCCCGCAGCACGTGCATTGTTCTTCTTCTTTACTGAATCTCGCTTTATAACTATCCGTTCTAAGGCAACCCGATCTCGCTAAAAACAGTAAAGCGCTTCCCATTTAATTGTCGTAAAATGCCTCCCTCCTTATTTCATTTTTGCCCTTTCGGTAGTTACTCAAAGCCGGTTTTTTCACCATAGCTGCCATCCAGTAAATCCTCTCCGCCTCTCTGACTTTTCGCTTAACGCTCTTTGTTGACATACTGCTTGCACTGCCAGCCGTCTATTTACTAGTGAGCCTCCTAGTTCTTTTTCTCCACTGTGTGTCCGCGCTCTCCCTATACAAGTAACGGAACACCTTCTCTGCCCATCCACTCTCCTTCATATTCCTTAGCCTTTCTTCGAACCTTATTTTGCTCTGAGCCTCCCTCGCCTCAAAACCTGCCCATCCCATATCGCCCTTTACGGCCTCATTTGTCGTCTTCCCGTGAGCACCCAACGCGAGGCGTCCCACAGTCCTTTGATTTATATCCATTCCCGATTGCACCTCTGCCCTCATGCACACCACTGAGTTCCCAAAAGTAAGGCCCGGAACCATTACACATTTCCACAGACCTGGAAGCACCTCGTACCTATTGTATCCCCACAATGCTCTGTGCTTCATTATTGCAGCATTCCTCTTTCCTTTTGCTGCTGAGGCTTTTTCCTGTACCTCCATGTACCTGTCACCCTCATTTATCCATACTCCGAGGTACTTGTATTCGCTCACCCTCGGTATTTCTTGGCCCTGTATTGACACCGCCTGATCACAAGGGTCATTGAATACCATCAATCCACATTTTGTTACACTAAATCCTAGTCCTAGAGCTTCCCCTTCTCTTCCGCATATATCCGCCAGCTGCTGTATATCCTCTCGTCTGTCAGCAAATAAGACAATATCGTCAGCATAAAATAATCCTGGAAGCTTCTGCTCAATCATCACGCCGCTCTGTTTGTGTGACAGATTAAAACCAAAGTTGGTACCTTCTAGCGCTTTTTTCCATATTCACCATGTACAGCATGAATATGCTGTGCATGAATATGCATGTACAGCATGGTTGCTGTGAGCGCCTCCGCGCCATCTAGGGATCTTTCTGAGAACTAGAGGTGGCTACGACAGCGCCATCTAGTGATCACTCCAAGAACTAGAGGTGGCTACCTACTACTACTACTACTACTACATACTACAGAGGAGGGACAGACCCACACCCTAAGGAGCTTCGCCCCTAAAATGTGCGTGTCTCCAGGAACAAACAATTTAAGATGCAGGCAGGTACCCTTCATTTGAAGACATGGCAAAGGTCTTTGAATAGCGAAGCTATTTAGCAAATTGTTCCTTTTCGTACTAACCAAAAAACTATCATCATCATAAACGGGTACGTGTCACTGAAATTGGGTAAATCTCACTACTAACCACTGGTCCAATAAAAATGAAGAAGGCAACAGTTAGCCCAACAAAAAATGGCTGCGAAGCGACGGCGGCGAGCCGAAGACCCCAACTACTTACAACGAGAGAATACTAGGGAACAGGAAAGGCAACGGCGGCTGCGAGAAGACCCCGAAACGATGGAAGGCCTACGCGAACGACGACGTGCCCGTAGATCTATGAGAATGCGAACGCTTGGTTTCAGCATGAGTTTCTGTCTCTGGAGTTTGGACATCCGTGTCGTGTCTGTGACTGTCTGTGGTTTAACTCGAACTTCTCTGCGCTGAGAATAAACGTAGAAACAACCTAGCATCACCAAGCTAAAGCCTAGCAACGACCTAGAAGCAGCCTATAAAGAACCTGCATCACATAGCTGAGGCCTAGAAACAACCTAGAAGCAACCAGATTAGTCTTCGGAATCGTCCATTTTCGCTGTTTCAAGCCTTGCGCGGCTTAATGCAAGCTTCTACACTTTTTTTGCTCCCTGGAACGTAAATTGCAGATTGTGCAAAAAGCCCGAGACTATCGATCATTGTTTTATTGGTTGCTGTGATGCAGTGTTCTTTTTGGATGTACTGCAGAGAACACTGAAAAAAGACTTTGAAATGAACTATGTAAGCATTAGGTACCTCGATGTGACAAAGGACAAGACATTTCCTTATGACGTAATTTCTTATTGGTCTGCATAGCCTCTGGAGAGCAAGACTGATTGACAGAAATGCTGAACCTCCGCGATCAATAAAAAACATCTTCCAAGAAAAAATCATTCAAATACGGGGAATATATTAATGTTCTAGAGACGCTCTAGACTGCTTTCCTGTGTTTGATTCGTGTTTAATTATGCCTGATTATTAACTTTTGAAATGTCAATCTAAGTGCAACGGTTCCCTTCCCTGTAATAAAGAGGGGGAAAAATGCCTGGACAGACGAGTGGTTAGGACATTCGCCTTAGGATCGAGGGTACGCGGTTTCTAATCCCGCGTCGTGAAGAACTTTCTTTCGGTAAGTCTCTTTCTCTTTCTTTACATCGTTCTTTATTTCTGTCTCTCTGCACTCGTTCTCTCACCCGTCAGGGTTATTACAGGCCACGCCGGAGAATTGGGCGTACGTATTCTAGGAACGAAGAGGAAGAAGAGAGCGCGTGCCGTTTCATGATGATGATAGTTTAGGGTCATGACATATTACGCCGAGCTAGAACAGCTTCGCTGTTGAAAATGTTGACGATTGTAATGTTAAACTACCTCGCCTTGCTTCCTTCCGCATTGGTTGTTAGCTGTTTATGACTGGTCGAAATTTTCTGGGTCATGCACACAGCACCTGCTAGTCCCGCCATGCAAGAAATAACGCGAAAGTGATCATCGCGCAATGACCACTTATGTACGACTACGTAAAAACAAGAGAATACACTATTTTCTATACGGAATATCTGGTTGCCATTGGCTCTTCGCCATTCCTCAAAATGTTTCGGCGTACCATATAATCCTCTGCTTGTAACGCGACGTCACAAATCTTCGAAAACCAGCGGCGTTAAAACGACGGGTGCGCAATCGACGTTGCACCGACATTACGCCTGCGTATGTTGTTTTTCCAAACCAGAATACCTGATTGCCACGCAGAATGTTTGTGATCGATTCCTGCTGGGATCCTAATTTTTAAATGCGAAGCATTTCTTAGCGAACTTCTACGACTTTGAGCGTATCTATCTATCTATCTATCTATCTATCTATCTATCTATCTATCTATCTATCTATCTATCTATCTATCTATCTATCTATCTATCTATCTATCTATCTATCTATCTATCTATCTATCTATCTATCTATCTATCTATCTATCTAGCCGCCTACGACTTTGTGCACTCCTGGCCGTTTCGTTAATCGGATGTATACCAAAATGGTTGTGTCATAACATGGCCTTATTACGAACATAAATGACATGTCATATCATGAAAATCATGACACGCATGTCATGGACAGCATGATTTACATTCCACGGCCTTTGGGCTCCCTGGCCGTTCCGTTAATCGGATGTATACCAAGATTGGTGTGTCATAACATGGCCTTATCACGAACATAAATGACAGGTCATATCATGAAAATCATGACACGCATGTCATGAACAGCATGATTTACATTCCACGGCCTTTGGGCTCTTGCGGCCGTTCCGTTAATTTCATATATACCAAAATTGGCACGGCGTGACAAGACTTCGTGACGAACATAATTACAGGTCCTAACATGCAAATCATGACCGCATGTCATGTGCACCATGATTTACATGACATGGTCTCGGGGCGGTCGCGGCCGTTTAAATGAAGGGATACATACGAAAGCTGGTATGACGAGACATTTCTGTATGACGAACATAAGTGACACGTGGTAACATGAAAGTCATGATATGCATGTCATGTATGACATGATTTACATGCCACACTCATGGCGCACTCGCGGCCGTTTCGCTAGATTGATATACACCAAAATTGGTATTGTGCGATGTGACTTTATGAAGAACATGAATAACAGGTGGTAGCATGAAAATCATGACGTCCATGACATGTATGTCATGATTTACATGCCACGCTCGTGGTGCATTCGCGTCCGTTTCGCTTGCGTGATATACACCAAAATTGGTGTTACGCAACACGACTGTATGACGAACGTGAGACGTGGTAACATGACAATCATGACATGCAAGTCATGTACGACCTGATTTACATGCCACGCTCATGATGCGCTAGCGGCCGTTTCACTAGATTGATATACACCAAAATTGGTATTGCGCGATGTGACTGTATGAAGAACATGAATAACAGTTGGTAAGATGAAAACCATGACATGCATGTCATGTATGTCATGATTTAATTGCCACGCTCATGATGCATTCGAGGCCACTGCGCTAGCTTGATGTAACCAAAATTGGCAACCAAAATGAGACGTGGTAACATGAAAATCATGACATGCATGACATGCACGACATGATTTACATGTCATATTCATGACGCACTCGTGCCGTTTCGCTTGCTTGACATACACCAAAATTGGTATTGCGCGACGCGACTGCATGACGAACGTAAATGAGAGGTGGTAACATGGAAATCATGACATGCAGGTTATGTATGTCATGCTTTACATGCCGCGCTCATGGTGCATTCCCGGCCGTTTCGCTATCTTGGTATACACCAAAATTGGTATTGCGCGACGCGACTGCATGACGAACGTAAATGAGAGGTGGTAACATGGAAATCATGACATGCAGGTTATGTATGTCATGCTTTACATGCCGCGCTCATGGTGCATTCCCGGCCGTTTCGCTATCTTGGTATACACCAAAATTGGTATTGCGCGACGCGACTGCATGTCGAACGTAAATGAGAGGTGGTAACATGGAAATCATGACATGCAGGTTATGTATGTCATGATTTACATACCGCGCTCATGGTGCATTCCCGGCCGTTTCGCTATCTTGGTATACACCAAAATTGGTATTACGTGACGCGACTGCATGACGAACGTAAATGAGAGGTGGTAAGATGGAAATCATGACATGCAGGTTTTGTATGTCATGATTTACATGCCGCGCTCATGGTGCATTCCCGGCCGTTTCGCTAGATTGATATGCACCAAAATTGGTATTGCGCGATGTGACTGTATGAAGAACATGAATAACAGGTGGTAACATGAAAACTATGACATGCATGTCATGTATGTCATGACTTACATGCCACGCTCATGGTGCATTCGCGGCCGTTTCGATAGCTTGATATACACCAAAACTGGTATTGCGCGATGTGACTGTATGATGAACATTAGGGACAGGTAGTAACATGAAAAACCATAATATGCATTTCATATATGGCATGATTTACATGCTCTACTCATGGTGCACTCGCGGCTATTTCGCAACTTTGATATACACCAAAATTGGTATTGCGCGATGTGACTGTATGACGAACATAAATGAGAGGTCTTAACATGCTGATCATGTTTTGCAAGTCATGTACGGTATGATTTACATGCCACTGTCATGGTGCGCTTCCGGCCGTTTTGTTAACGTGATATATACCAAAATTGGTATGGCATGACGCGAGTGCGTGATGAACATAAGCGACAGGTCATGCATTTATATACCAGAATATGCGTTTCATTGGCATGGTGTACACTAGATTGTGCATGCATGCGTGCATGGCAAACATGCGATATATGGTGGACTAGATACCATGGCACGAATGATTTCATTTGGCTCAAAGACAAACAAGGCGATGTATGCAGCTCTTTGCTGGCTGCTTCGCATTACATCGATTCCCACAATGCGTGGGATCTGCCGAATTTTTATTCTTTCCATTCGTCGGGTCAACGCTGCCGATCTCGGTTTTTCTTAACGCTCTCGCATATAAATTACTAGTGTCTGTTCTCGCCGTTGCTGGGTAGATATAAACTGCCAATCACTTGTGGCGCATACCCGTACACGGCGGCCCGTGGTAAACGGGTATGTGCCACACGTCTCTGGAGGGAAGGGTTTGACGACGTATTCGACAGGATCTCCACGTTATTTATGTCATGACCAGACAGTCATATTCGTCAAATCCTCTTACCCTCCCATGCCAATTTTTGTCTACACCAAGTTATGGAGGCGATAATGAGCGCAGCTGGACAGACAGACAGACAGACAGACAGACATAGATAGATAGATAGATAGATAGATAGATAGATAGATAGATAGATAGATAGATAGATAGATAGATAGATAGATAGATAGATAGATAGATAGATAGATAGATAGATAGATAGATAGATAGATAGATAGATAGATAGATAGATAGATAGATAGATAGATAGATACCCTATCAAAAAATCTCATATGATACGTATGACACATATCCAATAATCTCGTATGACCATACGAGCACACATATGATTCATATGTGTTCATACGAGATTATTAGATACGAGGCATATGTGTCATATGAGAATTTTCGATAGGATAGATAGATAGATAGATAGATAGATAGATAGATAGATAGATAGATAGATAGATAGATAGATAGATAGATAGATAGATAGATAGATAGATAGATAGATAGATAGATAGATAGATAGATAGATAGATAGATAGATAGATAGATAGATAGATAGATAGATAGATAGATAGATAGATAGATAGATAGATAGATAGATAGATAGATAGATAGATAGATAGATAGATAGATAGAAACGCTCAAAGTGCCAAAGGTTCGCTAAGAAATGCTTCGCATTTAATATAAAAAGAAACGCTGCCAGTACGTTGGTCAACTCTGTTATCGCGCATAATCACGCACGTGTTGATACACTCCTGTATAAGAACAGCTTCAATAAATTTAGTTGGATGTCAGCGCTGTTTCCTGTCTGTTTTCGTAAATATTTTTGCTCTGGTTGGTTGGCTGGTTGGTTGGTTGGCGAATTGTACCTATGAGATTTAGTGTGAACCAACTTGCCCAAATCAATCTGCTCAAAGTGTCAGCATGTCCTCGAGAGGTCGTCGACGTTCCTGTTTTTGCAGGACCTCGTTGTCAGCTCGAGGACCCCACGGGGAGACAACATCCGCCACTGATAACGATAGTAGTAAAGATGCGAGCTTGGTGGACAGCGAGATAAGGCGCTTTTTTTACTTACAGCCAAGCGAAGAGCAATAAAGGTGAGGGAAGCATATAACTTAGACATGTACTACTTCTGGGCTAGTGGGTGGCTACTTGTGGGCTAGTGTTGTGACAGTGCACACCGGATGAAACGGCGAGCGCGAAAACAAAAGGACAACGCAAACGCTGGAGGAAAGTCTCCAAAAAGAGGGCGTTTAGCTACCACCCATGTCAGTACTGACATTGGCCATTCCGCGAGGAAACTACACGGCCCAGAAGTAAGAAATTATACGTGAAAAGTCTCTATCGATGTTTCGTTTATTGAAGGCATAAACTGTGTGCACTAAAATGGGCAAAATGGTGAAAAGAGAAGTCGTCTTAAGTGTATACTGAATGTGAAAGCATTCGGGCAACACGGAGCAGACCAACGCGGCTGGCGAGGCCCCAGCTGTCACGCCTAATACGGTGCTCGGCTGCTGACCCGAAGGTCACGGGTTCGACGCCTGCCGCGGCGGTCACATTTTCAATGGAGGCCAAAGTGCTAAAGGGCGTGTACTTGAACGTTGGTGTACTTAGCTTTAGGAGCACGTTAAAGAACTCCAGGTCGTCTATGTAACCGGAGCCATCCACCACGGCGTGCCTCATATTCATATCGTGGTTCTGGCACGTGAAACACCAACAATTATTGAGGTCACAGTAATGATGCAGAACCTTTCCGCTACAGCTGAATAGTTTGACTTTATGACCTTGTGTCAGCGAAGTACTCTGGTGAAGAACGCATGCATGTCAACTTTCTTGCCCTTCAGCCTGCTGCTCCGGCTCCACTATGTACCACGCGCGCGGGGAACCAAATTTATTCTGCAATGAGTTCGCGCTGTTGATTTTAAACTATCGATAGCACTATCGTTAGTATCTTTTACCATCGATAGTTCAATAGTGACTCAGCTATCGATAGTATCGATAGTACCATCGATAGTTCTGCATCACTAGGTCACAGCCTGTCTGAACATCGACGTCCATGTCAAATGACATTCTTATACTATGTTATCACTTTGTTCTCAATTAGTCACGCGACTATTGGCAATCCTTTCAGGATAGTAGTGTCCGAAACCGGCACGTGGCAGTGTTGTCTGGGAACCTATCTGCAAAGACGTCTGTCATATTTGGAAGTAAGAGATCCATTCCCGGTCAGCAACTCGTCCACGGTGTGCGAATACCTGAAGAAGTCTTGTGCCACTGAAACATTCGCCTTTTCTGTGGACATAAAAGACTTGTACTACAGCCTACCTCAAGATGACCTAGTCTTTCTCGTTCAAGAAGGCATAGATGAGGTGGGAATTGTGCGCTTCCAAAACGCCATTAGAACCAACGTACCCAAATTTCTGGATCTGCTGAACCTATACCTCCGATCGACGGTGGTAATGCATAACGGCCGAATGTTTGTACAAAAAATGGGGCTGCATCGGCTCTCAAATCGCTCCTATTTTGAGTGACCTACTCCTAGCACACTACGACAGAAAACTTCGGGATCAACTGGCCTCCATAGGCCCTATCAAGATATTCCGATACGTGGACGATTTCCTGGTGCTATTCCCTGCCAAGCTAGAAGATGTCCCTGCACAAGTGGAATGAATTTTTAGTGCCTTCCAGACAACTTTTCATGGCTTAACCTTCACGAAAGAACTTCCGTGTGATGAACACATCCGCTTTTTAGATTTCGAACTCCACCTTGGACGCAAACACATCTGCTGGGCCTATGCTCCCCGGTTGAAGAAGCAACTTCTGCCCTTTTCATCGGCACATTCAAGGACAGTAAAGCACGCTGTTGCACTCGGAGCAATGAAGAACGCCCTCTCCCGCAGCTGCCTACACAAGATCGACCGCAGCTTCAATGACAAACTTAGCCGCCTCAAGGATTGTAGATTCCCGGAACCCCTCCTCTCTACCTTCATTGAAGTCTTGGTCCGAGATGCCCCAAAGAACGGCCTCAACTGGACAGATCAAAATTAGTGTCGCATCGAATCAAAAAAGCCGCTGAGAGAGGTGTGGTGTTTTCTCCCCCGAATAAACTTTCATCTTTATGCAAACTGGTCAACGGAAATCCCCCCCGACTCCAAATCCTGCAAGAAGAATCACACCCCGCCCTATGTACAGCGCAAAAAAGAGATCGTATATGAAATTCCCACGACGTGTGGCATATCGTACATCAGCTAGTCGGGACGATGTCTCAATGATCGTCTACGAGTAGAATGGAAAATTGGGCTAGTTGGAACACGCAAACAACGTCAAGAACAAGCACGGTAGCAATTTAGCTATCCATTGCGCAGACTGGGGGTGCTCTCCGCTGCAGAAAAGAGACAAAGTGTTGCGCCGATACAAGGACAATCTAGCACGTTAAATATTTGAAATTTGCGCCATTATGTGCAAAGGCGCGGATTGTGTCAGTGCCCCTTCGCTCACCATTACAGACAAGGAATTCCGATATCTCAGCCAGTAATCAGAAGCGTCTTGGTATAATGTCATCGTCACACCCATGCGCATAACTCCTCTTCCTTCCATGTTCGCTTCTTTTTCTCGCCCTCTTCATATATGTGAACGCACAATAAACCAACTCCTCATTCTCGCCCCGTGTGTTTGTGTTCGTTAAGCGCTGTGTATTTCATGGGTCATATCTTAATTCAAGTGGCATGCAACTACAGACACATGCGTGTCGTTTCGCACCGCAGAGTGTTTTCGCGCATGTCTTGTGCTACGCAGGGTGGTTATTTAATGATCTGACTGTCCTTCGTAGACGAGCACTACGGCGAAGCGGAAAAACTTTGCCGCACCTTAAATTACACTGCTACAAGCAATTAATAAGAACTTGTTAATTTTTTAAATATTAAGCTGAGGGCAGTTTATATGGAAAGTTTGGAGGACGTGGTGCATTATGGCATCATATTTTTCTTTTAATCCCCAAGAAACACACGTAATTTGAGATATTAATAATTGAAATTGAGGGCCCCGTTCCAGGCGATATCGAAATTGAGCGCTCCGGGCGCGCATGGATGGATTGGATTGGATTGGATTGGATGGATGGATGGATGGATGGATGGATGGATGGATGGATGGATGGATGGATGGATGGATGGATGGATGGATGGATGGATGGACGGACGGACGGACGGACGGATGGACGGTTGGATGGATGGATGGATGGATGGATGGATGGATGGATGGATGGATGGATGGATGGATGGATGGATGGATGGATGGATGGATGCTATCAGCGTCCCCTTTATAACGAGGCGGTGACAAGTGTGCCACCAGGCTCGACAAAAAAAAACCCTTTACTCTTCTTTTTCTTAGTGTTCGCCTAGTGTCTTTACTTCAATTGAAGCTATCTTACTCCACAAAAAAAACTTAAGTTTTCAGCTCCGTTCTCGGCCCTTTACGGCAGAATGTCCTTATTTTTTTTCCAATATTTATTTTTGTCCTTTCTCTCTAATTTTCTGCCACCAATACTCTAACCGTGTCTTATTATTTAAATCGCGGAGGTGTTCAGCTTTCCATTGTCTCTACAACCCAAGGCGTGATGTAGGCTCGTGCCGAAACGTACACCTGGGTGGATGTCTCCACATTCAATCAGAACATGCACCGCCGTTTCCTTATCTTCCCCGCAGCACGTGCATTGTTCTTCTTCTTTACTGAATCTCGCTTTATAACTACGCGTTCTAAGGCAACTCGATCTCGCTTCAAACAGTAAAGCGCTTCCCCTTGAATTATCGTAAAATGCCTCCCTCCTTATTTCATTTTTGCCCTTTCGGCAGTTACTCAAAGCCGGTTTTTTCTCCATAGCTGCCGTCCAGTAAATCATCTCCGCCTCTCTGACTTTTCGCTTAACGCTCTTTGTTGACATACTGCTTATACTACCAGCCGTATATACTAGTGAGCCTCCTAGTTCTTTTTCTCCACTGTGTGTCCACGCTCTTCCTATACAAATAACGGAACACCATCTCTGCTCTCCTTCATTTTCCTTAGCCTTTCTACGAACCTTATTTTGCTCTGAGCCTCCCTCGCCTCAAAACCTGCCCATCCCATATCGCCCTTTACAGCCTGATTTGTCGTCTTCCCGTGAGCACCCAACGCAAGGTGTCCCGCAGTCCTTTGATTTATATCCATTCCCGATTGCACCTCTGCCCTCATGCACACCACTGAGTTCCCAAAAGTAAGCTCCGGAACCATTACACCTTTGCACAGACCTCGAAGCACCTCGTACCTATTGTATCCCCACAACGCCCTGTGCTTCATTATTGCAGCATTCCTCTTTCCTTTTGCTGCCGAGGCTTTTTCCTGTACCTCCATGTACCTGTCACCCTCATTTATCCATACTCTGAGGTACTTGTATTCGCTAACCCTCGGTATCTCTTGGCCCTGTATTGACACCGCCTGATCACAAGGATCGTTGAATACCATCAATCCACATTTTGTTACACTAAATCCTAGTCCTAGAGCTTCCCCTTCCCCTCCGCATATATCCGCCAGCTGCTGTATATCCTCACGACTGTCAGCAAATAAGACAATATCGTCAGCATAAAATAACCCTGGAACCTTCTGCGCAATCATCACGCCGTCCTGTATGTGTGACAGATTAAAACCAAAGTTGCTACCTTCTAGCGCTTTTTCCATGTTCACCATGTACAGCATGAATAACAGCGGGGACAAATTATATCCCTGTCTCAGCCCCTTGCTAATCTCAACGTTCTCTTTGCTACTCATTCCTTCCCATTCTATGCAAACTGTATTTTCTCGGTATATCTCCCTCAAAAGCTGTATACAGTCGTCGCCTATGCCCATTCCTTTCAATATATCCCACAAAATTTCCTGATTAATGTTGTTGTACGCCCCAGTGGTGTCTAGAAAAGCCCCGTACAAGGGCCTATTTTCTATTTTAGATATTTCTATACACTCAGTGAGAACAAAGAGGTTATCGTCTAACCGCCTGTCGACTCGAAATCCATTCTGGAGTTCTCCTAAAATATCGTTGTGTTCTGCCCACTTTTCTATTTTCATTTTTACTGCTTGCATCGCCAACCTGTATAGTACCGATGTAATGGTTAGTGGTCTATACGAGCGAGTGTTATCCTTTTCTCCCTTGCCTTTATAGATTAAGTTCATTCTACTTTTTTTCGCCAACTATCCGGTATTTGCCTGTCCTTTACGCAATTTTCTACGGCTTTCAGCAGTGCTTCTTTAGTGCAATGTCCTAGTTCGTTAATGAGGCTTACGGGAATCCCATCTAAACCCGTGGCAGTGCGTTTTGGAATTTTTCCTTCAGCCTTTTTTCAGTTGAAATTCTCCAGTACTAGCTCTTCCTAGGTTGCTCTCTCCGCCACACTTTTACTCACCGGGGAAATCCCCTGGACGCTGTTTTTAAACGAATCGGCTGTTACCTTTCGGATGTAACCTAGCGCTTGGTACCCTTCCAATTGATTTCCTCCTTCATCTACAATATGTTGTTGCGTTGTGACAGACTTCCTACCTAGTGCCTTTATGTGGCTCCAAAATATCCTAGGTGCGGCCTCCTTTTTTTCGTGAATCTCTGTCACCCAGCGTTCACTTTCACCTTTAATTTTTGCCTCGACCAATTTCTGTACAATGAATTTTTTCTCTAAATATATTTCCCATATTTTGTTGACGTCGTCCTGCGGCGGCTTCTTTTTTTGCCCTTCTATGCTCCCGTGATGCTTCGCGCCGCTTCTCGATCGCTTCCCGGATTTCCTTGTTCCACCAACTTTTTGGCTTCCTCTTTCCTTTCCAGAAAATAGTTTTATTCTCTCTCCCTATCTCTTTCGTCATTAGATCTAACAGCTCACTGTACTCCCAGTCCTTGCCTGGTATTTTGCCTACTTCTTCCTCGACGCTTGTGGCTATATTTATTATTTGTTTGTCATTTAAATACGAGGTGCCAGACTGATTCTATGCTCTCATTTCCAGTTTTATATCCTATTTGTAATGTTATTCGTTTATGATCACTACCCAAACTTTTAATCCCTTTCTCGTCTATTCTCATTTCTCTCAGTTTGTGATAAATTCCTGCAGGCATTTCATTTTTTTCATTTTATTTCGTTAAAGACCCCTCTTGGGGGTATTACAGTAAGGGGTGGATATATATCTAACTTGTACAAATAACCACATATGTTAATTGCGCGACACGTGATGTGTTACATTTAGCAGGAATAAAGTCGGGCAGGTAGTGGCGGCAATGCTGTGGAAAAGGTCGTTCCATTCAGCAGATGCACGTGGGAAGAAAGAGCCAGAAAATGTCGTAGTTCGGCTGCGTGGTCTGGTGAATTGCAAGGCATGACTGGTACGATGAGATATGCGGGCTGGAGGGGTGATAAAGTCTGGGTGGTCACGTGAGCTGTAATAGAACTTGTGGAACAGAGCTAATGTAGCAATGCGGCGACGAAGTGCAAGAGGCTATAGGGATGATTCTTTTTTCAATGATGACACACTGACATGATACGAATATGAAGAATGAATAAATTGTACCGCGCGGTTCTGGAATGCCTCAAGTGAATTTGTTAGATAAGCCTGAGGCGGGCTCCAAATAGCAGCGGCATACTCAAGTTTTGGTCTGATAATGGATTTGTAGGCTAGCAGTTTTAAATGTTTAGGAGCGTGACGTAAATGCCGTTTTAGAAACCCGAGCGATCTGTTAGAACCCGTGATTATGTTCGTGACATGCGCACCCCATGTTAGATCATGTGACAGTGTTACACCTAGGTACTTGTAAGATTGTACTCCGTCCAAGGCAACGTTACCGATCGTGTAAGGGAAGATTAAGGGGTTTTGACGACGAGAACGACAATTATTTGCATTTTGTAGGGTTAAGTGTCATGAGCCACTGATCACACCATGCTTGAATAGAGTTAAGGTCATCTTGAAGTGCTTGCTGCTCAGATGAGTTAGTAATGGTACGATAAATGACGCAATCATCGGCGAACATACGAATGTGATATGAAACGTGCAAAGGTAAGTCGTTATTATAGATCAAGAACAACAGAGGGCCCAATACAGAACCCTGAGGGACACCGGACGTTACTGGAAGAGGGTTAGAAACGTGCTCATCAACAAAAACCGATTGTGAGCGGTCCCTTAGAAATGCTTCAATCCAACTAAGAACGCTAGGGTATAATGTTTAAGCCAGAAAGTTTAAAAAGAGGAAGCTGATGCGACACTTTATCAAACGCTTTCGCGAAATCTAAAGAGATGGATTCAGTTTGTTGACTACAATCTAAGTTTAAGTGTAAATCATGAAGGAAGTTAGCGAGCTGAGTTTCACAGGAGGAACCTTTACGGAAACCATGTTGTGAACAACATGGTTTCCGTAACATGGTGAGACAATAATCAATACTTGACTGTTTGTTTCCGACTTCCCACGTGATCTGGCCGTCACACTTAGGCCCCGTGTTAACTATCTCCAGACTATGTTGCTCGGAGAGATCTAGTAATAACTTCCCATTGGTGTCTGAATATCCGTCAAGGTCGTGTACGTGGGCATTCATGTCCCCTAGAAGGTTGATTTCGGCCCCATTACCAAATTCCTTAATATCCTCACTCATGCAATCCACTATCTCCTGATTCTTTTCTCTGTAGTTATTTCCCGTCCACAAGTAGGCAACCCCTAGCCACGTTTTCTTTCCACCTACTGTGCCCAAAACCCAGAGGTGCTCTGAACACGTCTGTTTCAATCTAACCCATTTTGCGCCGCGGTGAATTAGCATTCCTACATCCCCACCTTTCCTTTCTGATATGATCCTGTTGCACCCTTCCCAAACATAATTTTCAATATGTGGTGGCTCTTCCAAGTCTGTAAGGTGTGTTTCTGTAACCGCATAAACGCCTATCTGTTCTTTGTTTAACTGCTCCTCAATCTCTAACCATTTTGCCTTTTTTCTGCCACCCTGCATGTCTATGTAACTAATTGCAACATGCGCCTTCTCCCTTTTTGTTTTACCTTACTTCTGGTTTTTCGCAGTACTACCTGTCAAAGAGTCCTGGTTGTTTTCCCTGTTACTATCTACCCTGGACTCCGAAGTGCCCGCGTGCCCCCCAATAAAGCTACTGCGCGTCCTGCCAGTCGCCAGCCCACCTCATGACCAAGCCTCTTATCGAAGTGAATTCTGTCTCCGGAAACCGCCCCACCTGTGCACCTCCCTGTTTATATCCACTACCTCGAAACCCTTCTCTCCAATAATTCGCCATATCTCTTTGTTTGCGTCGACAACCGCTCTTTGCAAGTTGATATTGCGCACTGGTACTTCCGGTATTGTGCATACTACAATTTGCACCTGGGGGGACACGGTGCGCACGTCATCGACCCCTTTCACCAAGGTCGTCGCTAGTCCTGGCGATTCTTCATTCAACATGTCATTTAGCCCTGCCGCAATTACCACGAGGTTACGTCTGAGCTTTAGCAGCGAGTTTTTCACTCGCTTGCCTCATAACTGTTCCCAGCGTATGTCCTGGGAATGTCCCTATCGAGACTCTCTTATCTCCTTTCACCCTTTCTTTGAATGCCTCTGCGCATTGGACTAAATTTGAGTCACCGGCACTAATGACCTGCTCAGACATTCCTTCTGTACCCTGCATCTGGCTGCTGTCTGGGTGACTAGCGTGAGTCACGGCTGCGGCTTTGTCCTCTCCCTCCCTCAAAACTACTTCTCGGAAGCTGGGCCCTGTGACCACTGAACCTGAATGTGTCATGCCTGATGTTCCCTTCGCCTCTCCCGCGCGGGGGGTTGTCGTCATAATGCTTCCACCGTCACCTGCGTCTTCTTTGTTCCCTTTGACGACCTTCGATAGGCCCTCCTCGGCTGACCTGAGCCAGAGCCGTATATTCCCTTTGGGAGAGTTCGGCGCTCTTTTGATCTCGCCGCCAGTCTGGCAACAGCGCGCTTCCGCGCCGCCGACGCCATTTCGTGCCGAGGTTTCTCGTGATGCTGTACCCGTGACGTCGCTGTCGGCATTTATGCTTCCTCTGTGACCGACCTGGTGTGTCTTTGCTGCTGATCGTGCACGTGTCGGCTGCGTGGAACATCGTGGACCTGCACGGACGTCGCAATGGGGGCTTGCAGCGCGGTCGCTGAAGAAAGGGTTCGCCAGAGACGGAGCGTTGCGGGCGCACGCCAACGCGAGCTTACAGTGCCGCGGCACAAAATGGCGGACAGCGCCGCGCCGCCGCTAAATTTGGATGGTTGTTGGCTCCGCCCCTCCGCCGAACTCTCCGAAGGAATATACGGCTCTGACCTGAGCCTTTCTCCCATGGCCTTCGTCTTCTCTCGCTCTGTCATCAACGCATTCTCCAGCTCCGAGATTCTCGTCATGAGCCCACTCTGGACAGCCATCATGTTTTCCATTTTCTCCTCGAATTCGCATTGTCTACACTTGGCGTCAGCTTCTTCTGCCTTCTCGTCCGCACAAACTTCCATCTTCCAACCTACCCCGCACCCTGAACACTTTACGGGCTTTTTGACCATGGCTAGATCTGTTCACCGATGCCCACGTATTAGAAAACTGTCACAAATAATCACGGCGTACTAAATACACTGACCTAAGTCAAAAGGGCGCTACTTCTCGCTTGTCTGTGAGAAGTAGCGCCGCAGTGGCTGCCGCCTCGTTTTACGCTGTATAGTGAAAGAAAAGGCGGAAATTGCGGTTTTCTTGGGTAGAGCACCAAAGAAACAGATAAGCGCTACACACTAAACGCAAACAATAAACGTAAAAGTTGGGTATTTGAGACTGCTTGCTGTTTGGGTATTTGGGAAACTTGCTGGCAGCGCGAAATGTGTCACAGTTCTGTGTGCTAGATGGCGCTTGATGGCGTTAGTTGCCAGTAGTTCGCCCATGTCTTTTCAAATTACGTTCAGAAAAAGACATTGTCTCGCTATTCCGAAAAAAAAATGAGTTATTGTTCAGCGCAGTAATGTGCTGCTTATTGTGCACATTTCATTTCAACGCCGCGAGTTTCCGCAGACTCGTGACGATGCGTAGAGGCGATTTTATGGCACATTGAAAGGTTTTGAGGAATAGCGAAGAACCAATGACAAACAATACGCCGTACTGAAAATAGTTCATTATCATAATATTTTTACGCAGTCATACGTGAGTGGTAATTACGAGGTTGATCACTTACGCGTCATTTGTTGCGTCGTTTTACGAGCAGGTGCTGTGAGCGTGACCCAGAAAATTTCGACCAATCATTAACAGCTGACGACCTATACGGAAGGAAACAATGTGGGGTAGTTTAACGTTATAATTGTCCACATTTCTTCTAAGAAAATTTGAGCTTACACAGTTTACGTACGTGGGCTATTTACTTGGAGGAACCGGAGGGGAGGAGTAAAGGGACACTTCACTGCTTTTCCGTCCACCCCTCACCCAAGCTGGGAAAAGTAGGAGGGTAAGGAACGACACCTCGTATATAAATTCGTAGTCATTTATAATCTTATAACTATACGCAACCAGCTCAACGGGATTTCCTTAAAGAGGTACAGGCACAAAAACTTTGGCCTCGCGTTTTTTGCTGCAATGTGTTGCTGGGGGCCGGATAGTCATAACACGGCACACCGTTTCCTGCAGAGCTAATTAACAGATAATTACAAGCTCCTCATTACCGACCAGTGTCAGTTTCGGTTTCAAAAGGGACAAGCGCCGGGTGCAGCTATCACCACCTAGCGGGCGCAGCGCTCGATCACGTCAGCACACAGAACTGTGACGCACTTCCGCATGGTTGGCGAGCAGCCGCCGAAGTCTGCTGGAGCGGAGCGGAGCGAACGCGTCAAAAAAAAAAAAAAAATGGCGTATATGACGTCATCATAACTTGTTGCAGCGTGGTCACGTGAGGAAAGTAGGGGGGTCACCGAGGGTCACCTTTGAGGGTGTCAATAGCGCGAGGGTGTCGGTCGCTCACGCAAACTTCAAAATTGATTTAAAATACCTTGCAAGCTATATTCTCGGTTGATATTTTGCAGATGATATACGCATGTTCACGGGAATCGATCCCGCAGGCTATCTCGGCCGCGAAAGGTGGTGTCAGTACCCCTTTAAGTATTAGTCGACTGAACTTGGTCTTCTTCTTATATATATATATACATATATATATATATATGTGTGTGTGTGTGTGTGTGTGTGTGTGTGTGTATGTATGCGTATATATATATACATATATATATATATATTTATATATATATATATATATATATATATATATATATACATATATATATATATATATATATATATATATATATATATATATATATATATATATATATATATACGGCGGACAGAGTGAGCGACGCGAGCCCCCCTTCCCCCCCCCCCCCCCCCAGTCGCGAACGAGTTGGTACGCCACTGGCTGGGAGTACCGTCCAAGGTAAAAGAAGGCACTACTACCGTTTGATAGAAGAAAATTGAACGACCAGAAGGCAACGTTGCAGCAGAGAATAGAAGAAAGATTGTTCATATGATTCCATATATTCACCGCATTTCTCATAACATCAGAAGAATAGCATCAAAGCACAACCTTCAAGAGTGGTTTTTTCAGCATCTTGCAAATTTTCTAAAATATGTGCGACGACAAGTGAAGATTCCAGGTGGCTCTGCATTACGAAGCATCGAACGCGCTACACACAATGCGTTTGTAATGTGGTTTATGGGATCCCTATTACCTGTGGACGCCAGTACTATATAGGACAGACTGGAAGGTGTTTCAACGAACGGGCAAAGGAACACAACTTGAATGTGCGCAAAAAAAGGGGAAGCTTTCTAGCAGAGCATTGCAAACAGTACGGATGTGTTCCCATTTTTGAGAACACCCAATTTCTAAAGAGGGCAAACCACAAGACAGAACGTGATATCGTCGAAATGTTTTTCATCAGGGAAGCGGCAGACAACTGCATCAGCAAGCCATCTCTTTCGCTCACTGACGCTGAGATTCAATACCTCAAGGGTTTCATATAATGCATTTCTTTTCCTGTGTTTTTATTTGTTGGTCATTTTGTTGTTTTCATCGATTCACTCACATGAATTGTTATCGCGGTAACAGTGCCTCCGCCTCGAAGTATGGCTAGTTGAATTTTTTTCAAGTTTTGTAGCGTTTAGGCTAGAGCATCATTCGCACCACAAATTAAGCGAAGCACCGTGAACTAAGGCCGCTACGGACAATTATATCTATACCCTCCTTCTCACCACTGTCTTGCCTCCTCAACTCATGAGACACGCTGGGATTCGCTGGTGATCGCAGCAGCGCACTCGACGGTTTGAACTTCGCCCAGTCATGGCCTCCAAGTTTGCGCGCAATCTCGGAGGCCATGACCCAGTGCGCCCGGCAGCACGCCGTCGGGCAACAGAGACGAAGCTAGCGGACATGGAGGAAAAAAATAGGAGGGAGCACGCCTAGCGTTCACAAGCCAACCTCCTCTGAAGCAGCTTGCTCCTCGTGTTCGTGTCACATTTCCCGTGATGCTCCTCTTTCATTTCCTTTTTTGGTGGGCTCATGAAAAAAAAAAACGCATCTTCATCTTCATATAAGCGTCACGTGCATATGGAAAAAAAACATTCCAGTTGAAAGTCAGCGCTGTGTGTGTGTTTGCGTGTTCCTTCTCCGTCCGCGTCCAGTCGCGCTGTTGAAACTAAGCATGAACAACCAACTAGCCCGCCAACGCACTTTAGTCAATTTCATTTCTAGTACATCGGGCATCCCTCCTCTTTTTGTCTCGGACCCATGCCGCATTGTTACGCTGATCGCAACCGCTGCCTGCAAAGCTGGAGTGCTAGGCTTCTGCATCCGACACAAGGTTCTGCCTCCAGAAATTGTGGCCTTATTCGGCTATTGCCTACCTTCAGTGAACCATGGGGTTCGCATTTGTAAGGTAATGCGCTCTGAATGGCAGAGGCAGGTACGGCTGTACAGAGACCAACTGAGGCATCTTCTAGGACCGTCTTCAAGCCCTCACACTTGGCGAGAGTCCTCCAGGCTTACTAGCAGCTCAACCGAGTTCCTCTGGCAGCAGGTGCTCCCGGGCTTAAGAAAGCAGGTGCAGAAGTCTCCGGTTCCAACGAATCCCATTCACGTCGTGGGTGACGTGACACTGCCGGAACATGTGCAACGCGTCCTCAGGTGTGGACCCTAGTTCGCCGTCGAACCTCAGAAGTCGCGTCCTGAACTGCTCTCCATGGTCAGGCAAGTGTCCAAGGAAGTTCCCGAAGCCGAGTTTGATAGGAGCATATCTGAAGGCGTGGATGTACTGTGTCGCACCCGTCCTTCAGGTGAAAAACTTTCGTTGGCTAGTACTGTTAGGTACATGAAGGATAATTTTCTGTCATTGTTATCCGCGGACAAAGAAGGTGGCTTCGCGGTAATGCCCAAGTCCGTGTACTTGACAAAAGCCTCGGAGTCTGTATCCGCCGTGTTCAATGCGCATGACGACGTGCCGCTGAGGAAACTTCGAAATGAGGCAGTAAAGTTGTGCAAAAGATATAATCTCGAAAGCCTAGCTCGATCGTTAGGAAATAGCAAAAAGTTGCAGTTAGAAATATTTTTTACAGCTAAAACGCATAAAAGTGACTGTCCTCTCCATGTGATTTTGTCCGAAAACGACACATGGCAGAAGTGTTTGGCATTGTTCTTACAGAAGCACTTGAAGGTGCTTCCTGTTGACGATCCTTATTTGGTAGTTAAGTCGGAGCAAGTTGTTGAATTCTTTAAGGTTAGGCAGGACCAGAACCTAGCCGTCTTTTCGATCGACGTTAAAGATTTGTTTTATTCACTTCCCCAGGCGGAACTGATGACATGTGTTGCAGATAGCATTGACAGGTTGGGAAGTGTCAATTTCCAGAACGCTTCCGGCTTGTCCTGTGATCAGTTTTTAGAGCTCCTTCACTTTTATGTAAACTCAACGTACGCAACTTGGGACGAACACATTGTGAAACAAAAAAATGGCATATGTATAGGGTCTTCTATCGCTCCCTGTTCGAGCGACCTATTTCTGGCTCACCGCAACAAGCTCCTTCGCGATCGTTTGACCAGTACGGACGTCGTTGGCGTCTTCAGATTCGTAGACGACTACCTAATTGTTTCACGCCTTGACTCTAACAACTTTGACGCAGGGGTCGCTAGAACCCTGAGCATTTTTACTGACGTGTTGTCCCCTCTTTTACTGACGCACGAAGTCCCGAAGGACAATTTCATAAGATTTTTGGACATAGGGTTGTATTGCCGTCCAAGAGGTGTTTGCTGGAGCTACGAGCCTAGAGGTAACAAGCCGGTGTTGCCATTTGCATCGGCGCACTCCAAGTTAGTCAAATGTGCCGTGATTCAGTAGTGTTTCCACAATTCTTTGTCCAAGTCTTGTGAGCATAAGATTGAGGAAAGTTTATGGGGCCAGGCCAAGCGTCTGTGCGACTCCGGTTACCCCATGAGACTGTTGTCAGCGGTGGCGGAGCGCCTGAACAAAAGTACAGGTCTAATCCGAGTGAGCATCACAGTGACACTCGAAGGAAAAAGCTCGCAGTAGTGCCCTACATCCACACCGTATCTCACAACCTGAAAAGGATTGCGAGAAGGTCCGGTGTGGACGTTGTTTTTTCCGCGCCCGTGCGACTGCAAGGACTTTGCAGGCGAGTGAACGCCGAAAGAGAAAAAGAAAATGCTTCGTGTTCCACTAAACATAGCGAGAAGTTTGTTGCCTGCGTTAAAGACGTTATTTATTCCGTCCCGCTGTCATGTTCCCGTGTGTACATTGGCCAGACCGGCCGGTGTGTCAATCAAAGGTTGCGCGAACATAAGTACAATGTCACGAAAGTTATTTCCGGACACATTGCAATTCACTGCCAAAGATGTGGCTGTTTTCCCATTTTTGATAAAACTGTAGAGAAGCATTGGAACGTTGTAATGGGCCGTCCTCTCCAGCGCCTTCTAGTGGGTCGCCCTCTTCGCCTCTTCTCGGAGAGCACGCCCCTCGTGCTCGTGCTCGTGAGAGTGTTGTGCATCGTCGCCGTCAATCCAGCCGTCAATAAACGCCTTTACAAGGTGGTGGAGAGTGCTGTACCGTCACCACAACTTCGGTCTCCATTCGATGCCCCTGGAGCTCCGATCCCGTACCGTGCCATCTACCATGCCGCAAGACGCCGCTCTTCAAACGCCGCGCCCTGCCCCGACCGCTTGTCCCGGTGTCCCCCGTATCCGCGACCCTCCTGTTTTCACCGGCGCGGATGGCACTGACGTGGAGGACTGGCTCGCGATTTACGAACGGGTCAGTGTTCCCAATAAATGGGACGAAGCAGGCAAGCTGACCAACTTGGTTTTCTACCTCGCGGGTGTGGCAGGCATGTGGTACAACAACCATGCATCCGATTTCCTGACGTGGTCCGATTTCAAGACCGCCATTGTCAACATGTTTGGCGGCCCTGCCGTTCGTAAGCTTCAAGCCGAACAGCGCTTACGTGAACGAGCTCAGCAGGCAGGGGAATCGTTCACGAGCTACATCGAAGACATCCTTGACCTGTGCAAGAAAGCCGACGCGAGCATGTCGGAGTCTGACAGAATCAGGAATGTTCTGAAAGGCATCGACGACGATGCCTTCACCATGCTGCTGGCCAAAAACCCTCGCACAGTGGCAGAGGTCATTACCCTGTGCCAAAGCTACGAGGAGCTGCGCCGGCAGCGCTTGATGACCCGTCGACCGCCATCACGCGATGCTGATCTCGCAGGCTTGTCGGCAATTCCTGACCACTCCACCTTGCTCGCCGAAATCAAGTCGTTCGTGCGTGAGGAAATTGCCCGCCAGGTCTCTCTACTGGCTTTCGCTCCACCGCAGCATGTTGACCAGCCGCCAACTACACTTCTGCCTCCTCTCCGCCGAGCGATTCAGCAAGAAATCGCGGAGGTCATTCCCGAATACCACCAGCCACCTCTAGTGCCTGCACCACTAAGCTACGCGCAAGCTGTCGCCAGGCCGCCCCCAGCGATTCCTGTGGCTGGCCCGCGGAGTTACGCCGAAGCCGTCGTCGGACCACAGACCTTCGACGCGGCTGTGCCGCCTACATACGTCGACGTCGTCCCCAGGCCCCGACTGCTGCCCACAATGCACTCATATCAGCAGCCGCCTCGTCCATCCCGTTCTGCGACATGGATGGGACCCGCGAACCGCTGGCGCACTTCCGACAACCACCCCATTTGCTTTGCGTGCGGTTGCGCCGGTCACGTCGCACGCTACTGCAATCGCGTGCAGCCACCTCGGGTCGCATCAACCCTGACCAGCTCATCAAGCAGCCCTTATTATGACCAAGCGCCGCCTATGTCACCGACGTCCCGCCCCGCACCATCTACCCGTCGTTCACCGTCTCCACGACGTCGCTCACTGTCGCCGATGCGGCCACGTCCGGGTTCACGCGACCAGGAAAACTAGTCGTCGCAGTCCACGAGGCAAGGGCTGCGACGCTATCGAACTGCGAAAGCCCTCAGCGAAGCCCCTCGAACGTGATTGAGGTGTTTGTGGACAGTGTTCGCGCATCTGCCCTTATCGACACTGGAGCCGCCGTATCCGTTATGGACGCCAAGTTTAGCCGACCACTGCGAAAAGTGACGACGCCGCTTTCCGGGCTCTCCCTCCGTACAGCCAGCGCCCAAAGTATTCACCCAACAGCGGTGTGCACAGCTCGCGTCATTATTCAGGATGCTCTGTACGCCGTCGAATTGATCATAATTCCTGCCTGCTCTCACGACATCATCCTAGGATGGGATTTTCTCTCCCGCCACGACGCCGTCATTCATTGCGCACCAGCCGAAATAGAGCTCTCACCATTCTCTGAATTGGCACCAGCAGACAGTCCATCGGTTGCGGGCAAGGTACTTGTCAAAGACGACACCAAGCTAGGTGCCTGCAAACTCGTCGACGGCGGTGTCAGTGTACTGCGCCAGTCTCTCCGACACCGTTGCACTTCTCTCGCCATCTGACCGTGTTTGCACGAGGAAAGGCATGCTGGTGCCTTTCGCGACCATGCAAGTTACTCAGGGCAGTACGTCAATTTTTGTTATCAACCCATCTCCGTACAGTGTTATGTTGGTCCGAGGGGAATGTCTCGGCAGCGTGGAACCCCTCGAAGACGCACAAGTTATGGACGAACCAGATGAAATGCACTGCCACAGTTCCAGTACGCTCGGCGCTGTTTCGACGTCTGGTTCATCACCCGCTGATGTCTGGTTCCTCCATTGCTGACGACCTTACACCGGTCCAGCGTTCCCAGCTTCTGGGCCTGTTGGACGAATTTCGCTCTTCTTTCGATGTCGCTCAAACTTCTCTCGGCCGCACTTCCGCCGTTACGCATCGCATCGATACTGGCGCCCAGCCGCCACTGCGGCAACGTCCATATCGCGTATCTCCCACAGAACGCCGTGTAATCAACGAGCAAGTCGACGACATGCTTCGACCTTCTAACAGCCCCTGGGCGTCTCCTGTCGTTCTAGTTGCGAAGAAGGACGGTTCTGTGCGGTTCTGTGTGGACTACCGACGACTCAACAAGATCACTCGTAAGGACGTGTATCCACTACCGCGAATAGACGACGCGATTGACAGCCTGCAAGGAGCAGAATTCTTTTCATCTCTCGATTTGCGCTCAGGGCAAGTACCCATGGCTGATGACGCTCGACCGAAGACCGCCTTTGTCACGCCCGACGGCTTGTACGAATTCAACGTCATGCCGTTTGGACTGTGCAATGCGCCCGCCACCTTTGAGCGCATGACGGATACCGTTCTGCGCAACCTGAAATGGCACACATGCTTGTGCTACCTCGACGACGTCGTTGTTTTCGCTCCGGACTTCTCCACGCATCTTCAACGCCTGCGGCATGTTTTGACGCGTTTGAGCGACGCCGGTCTACAACTGAATCTAAAGAAGTGCCGATTTGCAGCACGGCAGCTGACAATACTCGGTTACGTCGTGTCCAAGGACGGTATTTTTCCCGATCCAGCCAAGCTTCGGGCCGTGACCGAGTTCCCCAAACCTACCTCCGTCAAAGAACTGCGCAGTTTCGTAGGACTGTGTTAATTCCTACTTTCGGCGCTTCATTCGAAACTTCGCGACCGTCATATCGCCGCTGTCATCATTGAAGGATCCATCAGGCCGCCTCGCCCGCTGGGCACTTCGCCTACAGGACTACGATATCCGCGTGCTGTACCGCAATGGACGCCAGCATGCTGACGCCGACGCACTCTCGCGCTCCCCCTTGCCTGACGACAATACCCACAGCTCAATGTCTCACAATGCCGTTTCTTCCATCGACGTTCACACTATCGCTACCGAACAGCGCAAGGATCAATGGATCGCTTCATTGCTAGACTTGCTCACTGATCCTTCGGCAACACCATCCACTCGTGCGTTGCGTCGTCAAGCCCACCATTTCGCCATTCGCGACGACCTCCTCCACCGACGCAATTACAACGCCGACGGCCGCCAGTGGCTACTAGTAATACCCCGCAGTCTGCGTTCTGAAATATGCGAATCGTTCCACGCTGATCCGCAGTGTGCGCACTCTGGGGTATCGAAAACATACCACCGCATTCGCCAACGGTACTTTTGGCGAGGCATGTACCGCTACGTGCAGAAGTTCGTTCGCTCCTGCATCGATTGTCAGCGCCGCAAAACTTCAACGCACCAGTCACCAGCAGGTCTGCAACCTTTACCTTGCCCTGACCGGCCGTTTGGGCGCGTTGGCATCGACTTGTATGGGCCACTCCCTCTGACTTCGGCTTATAACCGCTGGGCCATCGTCGCTGTAGACCACCTTACGCGATACGCCGAAACTGCCGCCCTCCCAGCGGCTACAGCGCGCGATGTAGCCTCCTTTCTGCTCCGCCGGTTCATGCTGCGCCACGGTCCACCCCAGGAGCTGCTCAGCGATCGAGGCCGTGTCTTCCTGTCGGAAGTCGTCGAAGCCATCCTCAAAGAGTGCAACGTTGTTCACCGCAAAACTACTGCTTACCACCCGCAGACGAATGGGCTCACGGAACGCTTTAACCGCACGCTCGGCGACATGCTCTCCATGTATGTCGCCGCCGATCACACAAATTGGGATTCCATTCTACCTTTCGTCACCTACGCCTACAATACCGCCCCTCAAAGCACCACTGGTTTCTCACCATTTTTCCTATTGTACGGCAGGCACCCGTCGCACACAATCGACACAATCCTTCCATACAAGCCGGATCGATCTGAGTGTGCGCCTATTTCTGCCACAGCCAGACTTGCTGAGGAGTGTCGCGAGCTTGCGAAGACCTTTACTACGCAGGACCAAGAGCGGCAGAAAAGCATCCGCGGTGAGACCAACACTTCTGCACCCACGTTCCTACCTGGAGCACTCGTATGGCTCTCGGTCCCTACCACTGCAACTGGCCTCTCTTCCAAACTGCTGCCCAAATACGAAGGCCCCCTACCGTGTCGTCGAACGCACATCCCCGGTCAACTACCTGATTGAACCCATCGACCCATCTTCCGACATGCGCCGTCGAGGGCGCGACATTGTCAACGTGGAGCGCCTCAAGCCCTGCCATGACCCGCTCATCGTGACCAGCTGCTAGGTCGCCAAACGGCTCCTTTTTCGTACCCGGGGTAATTGTAGAGAAGCATTGGAAAATTGTAATGGGCCGTCCTATCCAGCGCCTTCTAGTGGGTCGCCCTCTTCGCCTCTTCTCGGAGAGCACGCCCCTCGTGCTCGTGCTCGTGAGAGTCTGCGCTCCGTTGTGACCGTTGTGCATCGTCGCCGTCAATCGCCGTCGGTGTCCACACCACATGCGTAGTAGTTTTTATGATCAGATCCACCGGTTAACGGCGGCGCGCTTCCCTTCGTCGGTCATAAACACGGTCGCCGAGGCTCTCATGAAGAAGATAAAACATGGAACACAAAGGGATGGAGCTGCTTGGGACCCATTGGGTTCTAAGCTTCATGTGATGCCGTACGTGCACAAGCTCTCCCATAACCTGAAGAAGGTTGCTGCCAGGCATGGAGTGGCTCTGGTCTTTTCGGCGCCAGAAAAGCTAGCCAAGTTGTGTCCGCGCATTTGCGATAGCAAGAGACGCGGTTGCCTGAAGAAACATGAGAAAGCCTACGTTAAATGTTCCACGGGAGTTGTATACTCTATTCCATTATCCTGCGGAAAAGAGTACATCGGGATGACAGAGAGATGCCTAAATGACCGGCTTAGGGAGCATGCGCTAAGTACGCGCATCTTGTGGCGCATACTTCCGCATGTGGGTGTGAACCACGATTTACAGACATGCAGGTTCTTCGAAGAAGCTTGAAATCATCTGCGCTTCTGCTGTTGGAAGCGTATTTTATTGGAAAAAATAAGGACAATTGTGTTAGCGAGCCGTCGTTGGTGTTACATCAACAGGAAATATCTTTTCTCGAGGCAAGGATTTAGTGATCTGCTGGTTTATCTGCTTTTTCGTATTTCTTTTTCAATTTGTTTAATTTTTTTTGCCTGGTGGGGTGGGGGCGCTCATACTTCGCTTGTATGTTGCTTTCACATGCGCACCTTTATTCTTCATTGGTTTTGCGCATTTTTCTGTACCTATATAAGAGGGTCATTTGAGGTGCAATAAACAGTTGGTAGTGAGCGCTGAGTGTCGTGTGTGTTCCTCGGGTGGATGAGTGAGTGTTTGTGTGAGTGTTTGCGGGAGCCAAGGTCGCGCTGATCATCCTACACTATGCCGTCAATCCAGCCGTCAATAAACGCCTTTACAAAACTAGTATTCTCAACAGGGCAAGAGATCGATTGACAAGAGAAATTATTGAAGCGTATGAAATAGATAAAATGAATGATACATGTGTCAGCATGCCATCCTTGTCACTAACAGATAAGGAAAAGAGATATCTGGATCCGTCACTCTAGGTTGGTGGCAACTGGTTGTGATTGCGGCAGAACATGCGCGTTTGGGTCCTGCTTTTGTTTCTTGTTTTGTGTGCACCTGCTCGCGTGTGTCTATATAAGCGTCACGTGCATATGAAAAATAAACATTCCAGTTGAAGGTCAGCGCTGTGTGTGTGTTTGCGTGTTCCTTCTCCGTCCGCGTCCAGTCGCGCTGTTGAAACTAAGCATCTTCATGAAATCGCAGCGGTGCGCTCCGGAGCACCACGGCGCTACGATGATTGGACGAAACGATGCATCGCCCCGTTGCGCACCGGTGCGATTTCATGAAGATACCAAAAAACTTACGAGCGCGCGCGCCTAGCGTCCACAATCCTCGGATGCCACCGACGCCGCTACACCCCCCCCCCCCCCACTCCTCGTTTTCCGTACGCTGGTCACAATTTCCAGCACGCTCCTGTTTCATTTTTTATGACTGGGCTTCAAAATTTTCACGTGACGCTCCCTCCCAGTTTTTTTTTTTAAATGCGAAGCATTTCTTAGCGAACTTCTGCGACTTTGAGCGTATCTATCTATCTATCTATCTATCTATCTATCTATCTATCTATCTATCTATCTATCTATCTATCTATCTATCTATCTATCTATCTATCTATCTATCTAGCCGCCTATGACTTTGCGCTCTCCTGGTCGCTTGGTTAATCGAATGTGCACCAAAATTGGTATGACGTAACATGACTGTATGACGAACATAAATGACAAGTCATAACATGAAAATCATGACACGCATGTCTTGTACAGCATGATTTACATGTCACGCTCATGGTGCGCTGCCGGCCGTTTCGCTAGCTTGATATACACCAAAATTGGTATCTTGCGACGTGACTGTGTAACGAACATAAATAACACAAGTTAACGTGAAAATCATGACATGCATGTCATGTACAGCATGACTTACATGCCACGCTCATGGGGCGCTGGCGGCCGTTTCGCTAGCTTTATATACACCAAAATTGGTATCTTGCGACGCGACTGTGAACGAACATAAATAACACGAGTTAACGTGAAAATCATGACACGCATGTCATGTACAGCATGACTTACGCGCCACGCTCATGGTGCGCTGGCGGCCGTTTCGTTAGCTTTATATACACCAAAATTGGTATCTTGTGACGTGACTGTAACGAACATATATAACACGAGTTAACATGAAAATCATGACATGCATGTCATGTACAGCATGACTTACATGTCACGCTCATGGTGCGCTGCCGGCCGTTTCGCTAGCTTGATATACACCAAAATTGGTATCTTGCGACGTGACTGTGTAACGAACATAAATAACACAAGTTAACGTGAAAATCATGACACGCATGTCATGTACAGCATGACTTACGCGCCACGCTCATGGTGCGCTGGCGGCCGTTTCGTTAGCTTTATATACACCAAAATTGGTATCTTGCGACGTGACTGTAACGAACATATATAACACGAGTTAACATGAAAATCATGACATGCATGTCATGTACAGCATGACTTACATGCCACGCTCATGGGGCGCTGGCGGCCGTTTCGCTAGCTTTATACACACCAAAATTGGTATCTTGCGACGCGACTGTGAACGAACATAAATAACACGAGTTAACGTGAAAATCATGACACGCATGTCATGTCAGCATGACTTACGTGCCACACTCATGGTGCGCTGGCGGCCGTTTCGCTAGCTTGATCTATCCTGAAATTGGTATTGCGTGACGTGACTGTGTGACGAACATAAATAACACACGAGTTAACATGAAAATCAAGACACGCATGTCATGTACAGCATGACTTACGTGCCACGCTCATGGGGCGCTGGCGGCCGTTTCGCTAGCTTGATCTATCCTGAAATTGGTATTGCGTGACGTGACTGTGTGACGAACATAAAAACACGAGTTAACATGAAAATCATGACACGCATGTCATGTACAGCATGACTTACGTGCCACGCTCATGGTGCGCTGGCGGCCGTTTCGCTAGCTTGATATACACCAAAATTGGTATCTTCCGACGTGACTGTGTGACGCACATAAATAACACGAGTTAACATGAAAATCATGACACGCATGTCATGTACAGCATGACTTACGTGCCACGCTCATGGGGCGCTGGCGGCCGTTTCGATAGCTTGATCTACCCCGAAATTGGTATTGCGCGACGTGACTGTGTGACGAACATAAAAACACGAGTTAACATGACAGTCATGACACACGTGTCATGTACAGCATTACTTACGTGCCACGCTCATGGTGTGCTGGCGGCCGTTTCGCTATCTTGATCTACCCCAAAGTTGGTGTTGCGCGACGTTACTGTGTGACGAACATAAATAATAGGAGTTAACATGAAAACAATGACACGCATTTTCCTCAATGACACACAAGACGATGTATGCAGCTCTTTGCTGGCTGCTTCGCATTACATCGATTCCCACAATTCGTGGGATCTGCCGGCTTTTTTTTTTGTTTTTCATGTTCGCGGAGTGGCTGATGCTCCGACAGGTGCCGCCCCACTACCAGCCAATCTTATTTTATTCTCCTGTACGGCGACAACCTGCAAAGGCATCCGGACAAAAAAAAAAAGGAATTCGAGAACGATCACTGACTGATAAGCGTAAACTCGTGCAATGCGGTTGTGTCTTCAGGAGTGAAGTTACAGGGTTACAGCCGCAGACACGTAGATCGTGGCGTTGACCGGATAGCGAGAGCGCGACGCTGATTGCATCGACGAGCTGACGGGATTCCGCTCGCCAGATGCCTCACAAACATTGCACGATGTCGCAGCTTTACAAGTTACCAATTGCTAGATATGTGGTACATAACACGGCTAGAGCAAACCATTGTCTCCAAGAAAAGAAACCTCGAGATAGAGACTGTCGCTCAGCTCATGTCAACACGGAGCACGCTGTAACACAGGCAGACGACGGTCGCTGCCAACAGGAGGCTCCTAGACTGCACATATCCAATCAGGTCAGTCGCTGGTTCTGCGTGTATTGGAACAATTCTACGTGTAAAAGGCGCGAGAAGTTGAAAACTCGTTCGGCTGAGCCGCTGCGATCTGTAGCGATTCACATATGTTTAAAGTCTTTTAATAATTTACATAGTTGACGCAGAGAGCTTAAATCGGTCTTCAAATGATTCTTAGGACTTGCTTTACCGGCTCACTGCGTTCGTACAACATCGTCAAAATCGTTTCTGGTTTCCTATAATCTTTGTTAGTCTGTCGGTATGTGTTTTCACTTGTTTGCCTTTTACAAATAAAGTTTTAAAATACATTTTTCTTGACGAAAAGCCACCAGAGCAATGTTTTACTGCAGGAAAATAATTAAAACTGAAGATTTACGTGCAGTGCAAGCTGATGACAACCACCAATCCCACTGTAGTGAGCACACACAGCAAGGGTCACTTTGGCCCGTTAAATCCCGTGAACAAAGCAAATGACGACATAAATATTAACACTGTGTTTTCACTGATATAAGCGCTCTCCGATAAAAAAATTGTCGTCCAAATTGAGACCGGAGTTTTTTTTTATTTCTTGAAAATGTTTTTTTTTTACATCTCGCTTCTTTAAAGGGGTCATGAAGCACCCCTTGGGCTGATTGAAAAAACACATCCTGCGGAAAGCTGACACGGCTATGAACTGCTCTGCCAAATATTACAGTCGTGCGCGCCGCGTAATGGCCACAAGCGGAGCGCGAAGTTGCCGTTTCCCCAGGCACCCTCTTTTCAAACAGAGGCCGGTTCTCACTCTCGTCGGTGGGCGGGGCGTCTGTCCGCTGTACGTCGCAAAGACATAGCATGCTTATTCGCCGATAGCCGACGTAAATCGAGAGCGGCGTTCGGATCAGATGCGCTTCTTGCCGCGGAATGCCGCCACTTGCCGGCGCCGCACTCGCGCAAGCGAATCACAGCGGGAGAGCGATCGCGTTTCATGACGCGCGCTGGCGTAACTTCTTTCCCCCATGCCATCCCTCCCTGTCTAGCTTCCAGTGCGCTCGTCGGCACGAGAAAAGAGAGAAAGCGCTGGGAGCGTGCGCCAAACCCCCGTAACTCCGCTGATTCTTGACGGATTCGAGAAATTTTTGCGGCAATCGATTCGGGAGGCAGTACACTCCGATACTGAGGCCATTAGATCATTACTTTAACAATTCTTTTTCTTCTTTTGTGCTGCTTGTAGGAAAACTATCTTCCGCATAAATGTTGCAAAGGCTCTTTGTCATACATGACACTGTTTGAAGTTTTTGTGCGAAATAGGAAAAACGCCAAGGCACATCAAACTTGGCAAACTTGGTTGATTTACACCGTGTTTGCCATTTTTTTCACATTTCTTTTTCTCTTTGAGGACGGCATAAAAAATCATGGATGTAATTCACAGTAATGCCTATTAAAACAGCAAAAAAAATTTTCGGCACATCATTTATAGTTCGCGTTAAATTCGGCCGTGAAATCCGAAAACATTGCACTGAGCCCGCGCCGCCACCTTCAAATATTTCTTTAGCGCGCTGGGAGCGTTTCTTGGAAATAAAATTCTCGTTTCCGTGCCCTTTGAATGTGCTCACATAACATATAAAAAACCCAGGCAAAACAAAAACATCGACCGGACAGGCATGTTCGATCTCTCGTGGAATCGCCCTTTAGAGGGCGGCAGTACCCTACTTTCGCACACGCTAGACACAAATAAAATCTTAGAACACATTTTTCTTGACGAAAAGCCACTAGAGCAAGGTTTTGCTGCAGCAGAATTTATAAAACAGTAGATTTACGCACAATGCAAGCTGATAACAACCATCAGTCGCACTGAAGTGAGCACACACAGAAGGTTCATTTTGGCCAGTTATATCTCGGGAACAAAGCAAATGAGGACATATGATATTAAAACCGTGTCTTCACTGACATACGCACTCTTCGATTAAAAATTGTCGTCAAAATTGAGACCGGTGTTTTTTTTTGAAAATCAACGTTTTTGAAAAAAATTAGCTTCTTTAACTTTTTTAAATTTTTTTACGGTACCCGTAGGAAAATGATCTTCCGTATAAGTGTTGCAAAGGCTCTTTTCTATATTTTACACCGTTTTTAAGGTTCTGTTTGAAATAAGAAAGGCGCCAAGGCGCCTCAAATTTAGCACACTTTTTTTATTTCGGCCGTGCTTTCCATTTTTTTCCCATTTTCTTCCTTTTGAGCACGGCATAAAAAAGCATGAAAGTAATTCGCAGTAATGCCTATTAAAACCAGCAAAAGAATTTTTCGACACATAATTTATAGATAGCGTTACATTCGGCCGTGAAATCCGAAAACATTTCAGTGAGCAAAAAGAGTAGACGCGCGTCGCCACCTTCAAATATTTTTTCGGCGCGCTGGGAGCGTTTCTTGGAAATATAATTTTCGGTTCCGTGCACTTTGAAAGCGCCCACAAAACATATCAAAAACCCTGGCAAAACAAAAATCTCGACCGGACAGGCATATTCGATTTCGATCTTTCGTGGAATTAATCAGCTGCTCCGCTTTTTTTTTTTTTTTTTAAGCCAGATGGTGACTATAGAAGGGTCAGTACGCGTACTTCATCTACACTCAACCTTGTCTTTGTATCTAATCGATTGTTGTCTTTTCATATTGACTGTGTGACCAGCGATGGTATCTCTGATCATAAAATAGTAGTGTTGTCATTAAATTTCTCGCCCACTACTATCAAATATAAATGATAGTTGAACTACCAACACGCCCTCCTCTCCAAAAAAAAATGTTTTATACTTTGCTAGAGTTGATGGTCAAGAGTCTGAAGGGATCCCGTCTGGTCGGGCACAAACATAGTGAAATAAAAGAAAAACGCCGAATAAAATACAAGGCACAAAAATTTTAAAAAGACGTTTCGGCTCCCGCACGGATGCCTTCTTAACAATGACAGCAAACGGCGTAATATACTCTTCTTAGGTACGTGTTGTCACGTGTTGCAGGCATCGCGCATACACAGGGGGGAGTGTTCCGATATTTTCTGTTGAGTGCGTGCGCAGTAGTCTGAAAGCCAAAGATCCCAAGTGCAATCGCGGGAAGAACTTTCTTTCAGTGGCGATGAGGCGTCATACCAGTTGATTTCGTGTCCAGTAGATACCACATGCTGTGCAAGAGCATTAGAAGCAACTTTCTTGTTCGTGACGTCATTAAAATATTCCCGGAGCCTTCTTATGAAGTTCCCTGCCTCAGCAATATATGCATGATCGCAGTCTGCGCAAGGGATTTTCTATACTACTCCTGGAAAGCCTTGTCTGTCCAACTTATCTTTGACATTTGTAAGACTGCCTATGAGTTTCTTTGTCGAGACGTGAGCCACTTGGAGCCGCGCAAAATCTGAGCGAGCGTTTCACTGTACTTCAGAAACCGTCTCGTTTCACAAAGACATCAAGGAACGGAAGGCAGCGATCCGATTCCCCTTCCGCGGTAAATGGTATCGCGTCGTCAGCATAATTTAGCAGCTCCAGGAATCATGGCAGGGAATCCCGATGCAGGGCGCAAAGAGAGTCATCCACACATCGAAGAAAAATTTCGGTTGGGCAACAAATGAAGTCAGAGCGCGGTTTTCGACAGCTTCCATGGTAAGGTTTGCGGCGGTGACAGACGTAGATCGCAGTGCCATGCACATGCTTGAAGTATTTGTTCCTGAATATGGAGTAAGTGTTGCGTAAGCAGAACTGGTAGCAGCCTTGAGAGATCTCGAACATCGATGAGCGTTCTGTCCGGCAATGCCCGGTCTGACTCAAGGGCTGCCTTACACACGACAACGGCCAGACCGACCAGTACACTTGTAAAAAGCGGCAGGACGTCAAAAGATGCCAGAACATCATCGTTATCCAGCACAACGTCGCGTACCTTATCAGTGAAGTCACTGGAATTCTTTAAATGTGTTTCACTTTTTTTCAAAGAACGGTGAGAGGACTCTGTGCAAGTAAGCTGAAAGCTTGTGCAGGGGGAACCTAGTAAAATCGACAACAGGGCGCATTAGGACACCTGTCTAGTGAATCTTAGGCAGGCCACACAAAGCTGGCGTAGATCCATTGTTGCCCAGAAGCAACGTTTATAGAACCAGGTCAGTTGCAAAACTAAGCGATGTTGCGCGGCGCCGCCGCCATCAGCGACAGATGTGGCGCTGCTGTCGCATCAGGATTCACTCGCTGCACTCTCTTCAGCCGGCGTTGCGGCGCGTCAGTATCCGTGGAGGCTGCTTAATTCTGCGTGAGCAGTTTTGCGCTTTTTATTGTGTTTCGGATGTGCTGCGTGTCTTCACCATGCCGACATGTGTTCCCGCGGCTGTACGAGCGGTTACAGGAATTCTGTGGGAAAATTGTAGCGCAAAACAACACAAGGACCGACAAAGAACACGGGACGTATTCTTTGTCGGTCCTTGTGTTGTACTGCGCTACAATTTTCCCACAGAAGTCATGAACCAACTAGCCCAAGAAAACGTTTTGCTAGGTTACAGGAAATCCGAGACACCACGACATTCCTTTTGGGCGTAGGGTTCTTCAATGAAGGGAGTCGGGAAGGGAGGTGGGGGGGGGGGGGGGAGGGGGATTGTTTCTTCATTGTTTCGGCCTCTTCAGCTGGCTACGTGCTGCTCGCAACACTTCCTCCTGCTGGAGAATGTACCCGTAAAAGTTGTCGCGCTGCGCACAGAAGTACAATCAAAGTAACCAAAGCCCTTCGCAGCCACCGCTGTACCACCGCAACATTGCTTCGTGCGTGGTATTCGTGAGATCTTCGTGTTCTGGAGCGTGACGCGCGGTGTCGGGTGTGCGTTGGATCACAAAAATCTCTAACTGGACGGTCCGGAATAAATCCTGGACATATCGCTGTCCTGACAGGGACGGCTCGGGACGCTGTATGAAAAGTCGGGACAGTCCCACGAAATTCGAGAAAGTTCGTAACCTGTTTGTGCCCCGCGTGACCCTGACCAGCGAGCGGCGTGGAATCGCGCGATTTCTCGATCGTGAGGACAAGAAAGCCCGACATATCACGTGTATGTGATATGCACTTTCATGAGGAAGATATCCTGAAGACTTTCGCTCACATGGTCAATGGTAAGAATTAAGGCTGCAGTCGCCAGCGGAAAAGAGCCTCGTCGAAGGATGCGCCCCAAAGATATTCTCGAACTTGCCTTGATTTGAGTGATCCTAAAAATTGTGCGGTAAATAATTTTTTACAATTAATTAGAGCTGTTTTGATAAGGTTTAATGCCTGAGACTGTAAATAAGTTGTGCCGTTTGTGTGCATCACAACATACATGCAATATCTGAAAAATTCTTTCTCTGCATTGCGTGCGTAAAATAAATACAATTTTTCTTTATATAGCAGGACTGAAATTGTGGCGTGCAGTACACACACGGCGATTTTACTACTCAATAACTGCAAGTAACGACAGCCGCAATACATAGTGAAAACTCCTCACTTCAAAAAACTTATAAAGTGAATAATTATCGGAAAGAAAACAGCGCAAAAAGAAAGACGGAGCACCAGAAAAAAGGATTACACAAACAACCGCGCTGACTTGCAACAAAGATTTATTCGTTAACACCGCGCAATACTTGCACACTCCAAAACGAAAAGACAGAAGTACCAACACGCCGAAGCATCCACTATAGCTGAAGAATTTACGCTACGGGAATGCGGCATATTTCCAGTTAATTCCTTATAGGGTAATAGACCGATTCATATGTTATGCTATCAAGCATCAGTTATCGTGGGCAGTCTAGAAAGCCATAGCTTAACTGATTTTACCTTTACGCTGCTAAATATTACTCAGTTTGACGTTGCAGCGGCAGCGCAACGGAAAATCTCGATAATTACACTCGGTGAGTAAACAACGGAGCTCTTTCTGAACGGCTGCCGCGGCGTCTTGCCACGCAGACTACGTGTTTTCGTCTGCTAGCGGAAGCTTGTTGCGCCGCCAGTGCCACCAAACCGGAAGCTGCCCCGGCGCCGCGCGACGGGTTGGCTGACGCGGGGAGTTTTGCAACTTACCTGGTTCTATAAACGTTGCCCAGAAGTGAATAACATAGGGACTGTAGAGAAGCATTGGAACGCTCTAATGGGTCGTCCTCTCAAGCGCCTCCTAGTGGGTCACCCTCTTCGCCTATCCTCGGAGAGCACGCCCCTCGTGCTCGTGCTCGTGAGAGTCTGCGAGTCTGCGCTCTGTCGTTGTGCATCGTCGCCGTCAATCTCACCGTCAATAAACGTCTTAACAAAGTGGTGGAGAGTGCTGTACCGTCACCACAACTTCGGTCTCCATTCGATGCCCCTGGAGCTTCGATCCCGTACCGTGCCATCTACCATGCCGCAAGACGCCGCTCAGCAAACGCCGCCTCCTGCTCCGACCGCTTGTCCCGGTGTCCCCCGCATCCGTGACCCTCCTGTCTTCACCGGCGCGGATGGCACCGACGTGGAGGACTGGCTCACGATTTACGAACGGGTGAGTGTCCCAAATAAATGGGACGAAGCAGGCAAGCTGAGCAACTTGGTTTTCTACCTCGCGGGTGTGGCAGGCATGTGGTACAACAACCATGCATCCGATTTCCCGACGTGGTCCGATTTCAAGACCGCCATCGTCGACGTGTTTGGCCGCCCTGCCGTCCGTAAGCTGCAAGCCGAACAGCGGTTGCGTGAACGGGCGCAGCAGGCCGGTGAATCGTTCACGAGCTACATTGAAGACATCCTTGACTTGTGCAAAAAAGCCCACGCGAGCATGCCGGAGTCTGAGAGAATCAGGAATGTTATGAAAGGCATCGACGACGATGCCTTCACCATGCTGCTGGCCAAAAACCCTCGCACAGTGGCAGAGGTCATCACGCTGTGCCAAAGTTACGAGGAGCTGCGCCGGCAGCGCTTGATGACCCGTCGACCGCCATCACGCGATGCTGATCTCGCGGGCTTGTCGGCCATTTCCGACCACTCCACCTTGCTCGCCGAAATCAAGTCGTTCGTGCGTGAGGAAATTGCCCGCCAGATCTCTCTACTGGCTTTCGCTCCACCGCAGCGTGTTGACCAGCCGGCCACTACCCTCCTGCCTCCTCTCCGCCGAGCGATTCAGCGGGAAATCGCAGAGGTCATTCCTGAATACCACCAACCGCCTCCAGTGCATGCGCCACTAAGCTACGCGCAAGCTGTAGCCAGGCCGCCCCCAGCTATTCCTGTGGCTGCACCGCGAAGTTACGCCGAAGCCGTCGTCGGACCCCAGGCCTTCGACGCGCCTGTGCCGCCTACGTACGTCGACGTCGTCCCCAGGCCCCGACTCCTGCCCACAATGCCCTCATATCAGCAGCCGTCTCGTCCGTCCCGTTCTGCGACATGGATGGGACCCGCGAACCGGTGGCGCACTTCCGACAACCGCCCCATCTGCTTCGCGTGCGGTTGCGCCGGTCACGTCGCACGCTACTGCAATCGCATGGAGCCGCCTCGGGTCGCATCAGCCCTCCCCAGCCAATCAAGCCGACCTTATTATGACCAAGCGCCGCCTATGTCACCGACGTCCCGCGCCGCAACATCTACCCGCCGGTTACCGTCTCCACGACGTCGCTCACTGTCGCCCATGCGGCCACGTCCGGTCTCACGTGACCAGGAAAACTAGTCGTCGCAGTCCACGAGGCAAGGGCTGCGACGCTATCGAACTGCGAAAGCCCTCAGCGAAGCCCATCGAACGTGATAGACGTGTTTGTGGACGGTGTTCGCGCATCTGCCCTTATCGACACTGGAGCCACCGTATCCGTCATGGACGCCAAACTTAGCCGATTACTGCGAAAAGTGACGACGCCACTTTCCGGTCTCTCCCTCCGTACAGCCAGCGCCCAAAGTATTCACCCTACAGCGGTGTGCACCGCCCGCGTCATTATTCAGGATGCTCTGTACGCCGTCGAATTGATCATAATTCCAGCCTGCTCTCACGACGTCATCCTAGGATGGGATTTTCTCTCCCTCCACGACGCCGTCATTCATTGCGCACCAGCCGAAATAGAGCTCTCACCGTTCCCTGATTGGACGCCGGCAGACAATCCATCGGCTGCGGGCAAGGTACATGTCAAAGACGACACCAAGGTGCCTGCAAACTCGTCAACGGCGGTGTCAGTCTACTGCGCAAGTCTTTCCGACACCGTTGCACTCCTCTCGCCATCTGACCGTGTTTGCACGAGGAAAGGCTTGCTGGTGCCTTTCGCGACCGTGCAAGTCACTCAGGGCAGCACCTCTATTTTTGTTATCAATCCATTCCCGTACAGTGTCACGTTGGTGCAAGGGGAATGTCTCGGTAGCGTGGAACCCCTCGAAGACGCACAAGTTATGGACGAACCAGATGAAATGCACCTGCCACAGTTCCAGTACGCTCGGTGCTGTTTCCACGTCTGGTTCATCACCCGCTGATGTATTTGGTTCCTCCATTGCTGACAACCTTACGCCAGTCCAGCGTTCCCAGCTTCTGGGCCTGTTGGAAGAATTTCGCTCTTCTTTCGATGTCGCTCAAACTTCTCTCGGCCGCACGTCCGCCGTTACGCATCGCATCGACACTGGCACCCAGCCGCCACTGCGGCAACGTCCATATCGCGTATCTCCCACAGAACGCCGTGTAATCAACGAGCAAGTCGACGAGATGCTTCGCCGCGATGTTATTCGACCTTCTAACAGCCCCTGGGCGTCTCCTGTCGTTCTTGTGGCGAAGAAGGACGGTTCTGTGCGGTTCTGTGTGGACTACCGACGACTTAACAAGATCACTCGCAAGGACGTGTATCCACTACCGCGAATAGACGACGCAATTGACAGCCTGCAAGGCGCAGAATTCTTTTCATCTCTCGATTTGCGCTCAGGGTACTGGCAAGTACCCATGGCTGATGACGCTCGACCGAAGACCGCCTTTGTCACGCCCGACGGCTTGTACGAATTCAACGTCATGCCGTTTGGGCTGTGTAATGCGCCCGCCACCTTTGAGCGCATGATGGATACCGTTCTGCGCAACCTGAAATGGCACACATGCTTATGCTACCTCGACGACGTCGTTGTTTTCGCTCCGGACTTCTCCACGCATCTTCAACGCCTGCGGCATGTTTTGACGCGTTTGAGCGAGGCCGGTCTGCAACTGAATCTAAAGAAGTGCCGATTTGCAGCACGGCAGCTGACAATACTCGGTTACGTCGTGTCCAAGGACGGTATTCTCCCCGATCCAGCCAAGCTTCGGGCCGTGACCGAGTTCCCCAAACCTACGTCCGTCAAGGAACTGCGCAGTTTCGTAGGACTGTGTTCCTACTTTCGGCGCTTCATTCGAAACTTCGCGACTATCATATCGCCGCTGACGAAGCTCCTCGGAAGTAATGGGCCGCTCAATTCGTGGTCGTCAGAGTGCGACGAAGCTTTCGCGAAGCTCCGTCGTTTGTTGACGTCGCCTCCCATACTACGCCACTACGACCCTACGGCCCCTACAGAGGTACACACGGACGCCAGCGGTGTTGGCCTTGGCGCTGTCCTTGCGCAGCGCAAGCCAGGGTTCCCTGAATATGTCGTGGCATATGCAAGTCGTACGCTTACCAAAGCCGAGACTAATTACACCGTCACCGAAAAGGAATGCCTGGCGATTATCTGGGCCCTTACGAAGTTCCGACCTTATTTGTATGGTCGCCCATTTGATGTCATCACCGACCACTATGCACTATGCTGGCTGTCATCATTGAAGGATCCATCAGGCCGCCTCGCCCGCTGGGCACTTCGCCTACAGGACTACGACATCCGCGTGCTGTACCGCAACGGACGGCAGCATGCTGACGCCGACGCACTCTCGCGCTCCCCCTTGCCTGACGACAATACCCACAGCTCAATGTCTCACAATGCCGTTTCTTCCATCGACATTCACACCATCGCTACCGAACAGCGCAAGGATCAGTGGATCGCTTCACTGATAGACTTGCTCACTGATCCATCGGCAACACCATCCACTCGCGCGTTGCGTCGTCAAGCCCATCATTTCGCCATTCGCGACGACCTCCTTCACCGACGCAATTATAACGCTGACGGCCGCCAGTGGCTACTAGTAATACCCCGCAGTCTCCGTTCTGACATATGCGAATCGTTCCACGCTGATCCGCAGTGTGCGCACTCTGGGGTATCGAAAACATACCACCGCATTCGGCAACGGTACTTTTGGCGAGAAATGTACCGCTACGTGCAGAAGTTCGTTCGCTCCTGCATCGATTGTCAGCGCCGCAAAGCTTCAACGCACCAGTCACCAGCAGGTTTACAGCCTTTAGCTTGCCCTGACCGGCCGTTTGGGCGCGTTGGCATCGATTTGTATGGGCCACTTCCTCTGACGTCGGCTGGTAACCGCTGGGCCATCGTCGCTGTAGACCACCTTACGCGATACGCCGAAACTGCCGCCCTCCCCGCGGCTACAGCGCGCGATGTAGCCTCCTTCCTGCTCCACCGGTTCATGCTGCGCCACGGTCCACCCCAGGAGCTGCTCAGCGATCGAGGCCGTGTCTTCCTGTCGGAAGTCGTCGAAGCCATCCTCAAAGAGTGCAACGTTGTTCACCGCAAAACTACTGCTTACCACCCGCAGACGAATGGCCTCACCGAACGATTTAACCGCACGCTCGGCGACATGCTATCGATGTACGTCGCCGCCGATCACACAAATTGGGATTCGATTCTGCCTTTCGTCACCTACGCCTACAATACCGCCCCTCAAAGCACCACTGGTTTCTCACCCTTTTTCTTATTGTACGGCAGGCACCCGTCGCACACAATCGACACCATCCTTCCATACACGCCGGATCGATCGGAGTGTGCGCCTATTTCTGCCACAGCCAGACTTGCTGAGGAGTGTCGCGAGCTAGCCAGGACCTTTACTACGCAGGACCAAGAGCGGCAGAAGAGCATTCGCAGTGCCACCAACACTTCTGCACCCACGTTCCTCCCTGGAGCGCTCGTATGGCTCACGGTTCCTACCACTGCAACTGGCCTCTCTTCCAAACTACTACCAAAATACGAAGGCCCCTACCGTGTCGTCGAACGCACATCCCCGGTCAACTACCTGATTGAACCTATTGAACCATCTTCCGACATGCGCCGTCGAGGGCGCGACATTGTCAACGTGGAGCGCCTCAAGCCCTACCATGACCCGCTCATAGTGACCAGCTGTTAGGTCGCCAGGCGGCTCCCTTTTCGTACCCGGAGTAATTGTAGAGAAGCATTGGAACGCTCTAATGGGTCGTCCTCTCAAGCGCCTCCTAGTGGGTCACCCTCTTCGCCTATCCTCGGAGAGCACGCCCCTCGTGCTCGTGCTCGTGAGAGTCTGCGAGTCTGCGCTCTGTCGTTGTGCATCGTCGCCGTCAATCTCACCGTCAATAAACGTCTTAACAGGACTTATGTTGAGGCGGCACGAAGCGAAAGACGTCTGCAAGCAGCTTCTAGAGATCCCTTTGAAGTTTTGCTGTTGGGTCCCTGTTTGGCGGAAGGTATTTATAAACAACAGAGACCGACGGCATGGCTGCCTTCTTTCACCTTTAATGCCACACTCATCCTAATGATGATTGTAGGCTCGCGGTGCACGGCCGTCATCGTCTTCCATTTCCAACATCTTCCCGCCCGTGACAAAGCGGAAAACAAAAAAGATGGCGCAATACAAGAACACTCCAGAACCACCGCACTGGCTGAGCGGTAGTTCGAATTCACGTTACTGGGAACATCATGCGCTCTCTTTTCGTTCGATGGCTGCAGATATGTCGATTCACCGTGCACTCAGCGTCCGGCACTACCCACCACTTAGTGTTCGCGGAAAAGTCACGCACACAAGTATCAAGTTCGGCGTAGTCTTTCAAACGCGGTCCGCAACAGTCCCAGTTCCGCCCGCAGTCGTCAGAGTTGTCTGGAGGTTATCAATAACCTTTTCTCTTCCATCGATGCTTGAATTGCTTGAAGAGATTTCCAATTAGAGCCGCTCTTCCGGCATGACCGCGCGGCTGACATGCGGTCAGTCTGTGATCGTATGTTCGGTGAGTCTCTGCCTCACCCGTTCTTGGTGTAACGTCGTGCCTCCGGAAGTCGTTGCGTGCTCTCGTTGGATTCTTTGGCGTGTGAAGACCGTCTTTCTTTTCCTGAATTCCTTTCGATGGCGCTATTGTGTCGCTCCAAGCTGCCAGGTGCTTTCGCTTGGTTCTTTTGTCATGTACGCCTTGAGCATGATGGCCGCGTCTCTTCAATCGCATGCACCACGGACGCACGTGCACACTCTCCTTCAAGCTTGTCGTGTTGATAGTCGAGATCGTGATTCGTATGGCTTGTACCGATTTCCACGTGTCATCTTTAAAGGGGTCATGAAGCACCCCTTGGGCTTGTTGAAAAAACACATCCTGCGGAAAGCTGACACGGCTATGAACTGCTCTGCCAAATATTACAGTCGTGCGCGCCGCGTAAAGGCCACAAGCGGAGCGCGAAGTTGCCGTTTCCTCAGGCGCCCTCTTTTCAAACAGAGGCCGGTTCTCACTCTCGTCGGTGGGCGAGGCCTCTGCACGTTGACGTTGCGGATCTGCCAGTTTACGTCGCAAGAGACATAGCATGTTTATTGGCCGATAGCCGACGTAAATCGAGAGCGGCGTTCGGATCAGATGCGCTTCTTGCCGCGGGGTGCCGCCACTTGCCGGCGCCGCACTCCTCAGTACACGGTAGCCGCATTCGCGCAAGCGAATCACAGCGGGAGAGCGATCGCGTTTCATGACGCGCGCTGACGTAACTTCTTTCCCCGGTACCATCCTTCCCTGTCCAACTTTCAGTGCGCTCGTCGGCACGAGAAAAGAGAGAAAGCGCTGGGAGCGTGCGCTAAACCCCTGTAACTCCGCTGATTCTTGATGGATTCGAGAAATTTTTGCGGCAATCGATTCGGGAGGCAGTAAACTCCGATACTGAGGTCATTAGATCATTACTTGGAAAAGTGGTGCATGACCCCTTTAACCGTATTTGCATGGTTGCTTGCTCGCGAACTTGAATTTTTTCTTCGTTTGGCCCTTTGGATTTCGTGACACACATTTGATGTTTTGGTCGCAGCGGGGTCGGATCTGTCATGAGCTCCAGTTAAAGAATAGCAGGAAGTGTCTTCAGGACTCCCACAACAGACAGATGACAGTGCGACAGGTCCTAAGACTACTTTCGACAGAATTTCTGGGAATTGTTTCAATCGTTTCCTACTCAGGCGCAGCTTCATCATTGGAACCCGTTACTGTTTCGTAGCTTAGGCCATCTTGCGCATTGGTAGCAGAACTTCTTAAAGTGGCAGTCTTTTCTCCAGTGTCGTCGACGGTCATTGTCTCGCCCTGCGAGTAAGTCAAGCTCGGCTTAGAACTCGTTACTGAACTTCATGTTGGTTGTGCGAGTGCGCACAACGGTCTCTTCTCAAATTCCTCTAATCGAAGTTCAAGGTCTGGTATCACGCAAGATGTCACAGTCAAAGTTTCCACAATTCTCGACGTCGCTTTCTATTTCTTCAAGAGGTATAGTGTCATAAATCTGCTGGTTTACTTTCTTCAAGTCATGTCTCATTAATTCCAGATGTAGGAGTAATTCCTTGAGCTTACCGACCTTCGGTGATGTAGACGAAAGCACTAGGTCACTTTCTTTCATGACTTTTTCAATGTCTGCACGCAATGACCTCCGCATAACTTGGAGCTGCTTTATGTTCTGGTCTTCTACTCTTCTTTTTATCCTCCGCGCTCGTGAGTCCACAGTTATTACGCTTTAATATCAACAATGCTGGCATGGCGCTATATAATCCAAGCGCAGGACCTTCATGATTTTTCTCGTTAAAAGGCTTCAGCATTCCGACTTCGGGACCGTTAAATCGAGTATCGTCACGCAAGCACTGCGGGTCGAATAGTGAATAGTCGGTAGCTTCGATGGCTATGCTTGCAGGACGGGCGTCATCGTAGCAAAAGTTCATCGTCCTGGCCTCGCGAACCTCGAAGTTGTCATTGAAGAGAAAATCTAGATGGGCAGACATACCATTGGCTGCTTCGAGGGCTGGGCTGACAGGATGTGACTCAATAACGCATGCTGTCGGGCTAGTTGGTGCATAGATGGTTAGAAAATCGTTGGCGCAAAACGAGAACGAGGACGTAGAAGTAACACGGACAAGCGCACGGACAAGTGCGCTTGTCCGTGTTACTTCTACGTCCTCGTTCTTGTTCTGCGCCAACGATTTTCTAACCAGGATGTGACTCCTTTCTTCATGGTCATCCTAGCCTTGCAAACCTCGGGCTGTCGTCTTGAAGGGCAAGGACAGACCAGAGCCGAAGTAAACGTAATGGGCTCCCGCCTCGCGAACCTCCACGCTGCCTCGTGAATCCATCAGTCACCATCTCGGTCTCTGTTCAAGCCGAAGTCGTAGACGGCAACAAATATAAACAGAAACCGACGGCATGGCTGCCTTTTTCCACCTTTAATGCCACACTCATCCTAATGATGACTGTAGGCACGCGGCCGTCATCGTCTTTCATTTTAATATCTGGGGTTTAACGTCCCAAAATCACGATATGATTACGAGAGACGCCGTAGTGGAGGGCTCCGGAAATTTTGACCACCTGTGGTTCTTTAACGTGCACCTAAATCTACGTACACGAGCCTCAAACATTTTCGCCTCCATGTCTTTCATTTTGAACACTATGTACTGGCATCCTCCAAGAGGGCAGTCACCTTGTTCACGTAGTCACTCGTGTCAAGCAAAACTGTGGCGTTGCCTTTGTCCACAACATACAAGTTCAGCATTGTTACGTAGGTACTTGACTGACTAGAGCTCTCTTTTGGGGTGGAATGCTCCATTTGTCGAAGCGAAGAGAGCACCGAAGCTGCACGAGCCTCTACGAGAAGGTTCTACAAGGCTCACCGCGTTCTCGACGGCGCAAATTATCTTCTCAGGGTCCGCTTCGGGGCCTCTGTTGAAATTGAGTCCCTGGTTTAGAAACGCATTCTCGACGACGCTTGGCTTGTATGAAGAAAGGTCATGCACAGTGCACTTTTTGGGGGCACGCACACCCCTCGTATGCTCCAAAGGTTTCACAGCGCATACAACGAGGACGAGCAAAGAAGAGACACACACAGCGCTGAACTTACAACTGGCTTTTTATTTTCCTGCCACGGCAATATATATGCGCATTTTTACAGGAAAAAAGGAAGAACAGAGCAGACGAGGTATACAAAATCAGTCAAAGGAACAGCAACCCATTATCGATATCACATGTTTTGAGATAAAAATTCACTGTCCTTGCTCGAAAGAGCAAGCGACGCAACACTGACACACTTTTCACCACGTTTCAAAATTTCCTGGGCTTCTATGATTTCGCGCGCTATCCTATTTTTGTTTCTCGCGAGCACACGTGTGTGATCGAAACGAGGCCGGCACCCACAATCCCGACAATGAATTCCTAAATGCCCACTGATAGCCCTGTCTACATTGTACCGGTGTTCCTTAAGACGTTCATTAAGGCACCTTCCGGTCTGCCCGACATATTCACTGTGACAAGATAGCGGAATACAATACACGACGCTATCTTCACACGGGACGAACCTATTTTTATGCTTGGTGGTGCACATTTTTCGAGGTCTTGCTTCAGAATTCACCTGACGGCACATTGTAAGAAGCTTGGCGGGGGCTGAAAAAACAACGTTTACACCAGCTCGCTTGCCAACCCGCTTTATGTTGTGGCTAATTTGATGCAGGTACGGGATTACTGCGACTTTTTCTCGCACTTGCGTTGCCTCAACGGATATTGCAGTAGAACGACTGACTGATTTTGTATGACTGACTGATTTTGACCTTTGACTGATTTTGTATACCTCGTCTGCTCTGTTCTTCCTTTTTTCCTGTAAAAATGCGCATATATATTGCCGTGGCAGGAAAATAAAAAGCCAGTTGTAAGTTCAGCGCTGTGTGTGTCTCTTCTTTGCTCGTCCTCGTTGTATGCGCTGTGAAACCTTTGGATTATGCTGCACCAACTAGCCCAACGCTCAACCTTAGTAAACCTCGTATGCTGTTCTTGTAGGCTGGCCAGTTTCTTTTCGAGCTATTATTCAGACTACTGTGCACACACTCAATAGAAATACTAGACCAAAAAGAACGTTGTTTTGATAAGCTAAGAACTTTTTTAAACCAAACTGTTTCAAATTCTTCTTTCTCAAAATGGCATTTCTCAGTTCTAGAAACCTACCCATGGGAGCAAACACTACCCCCCTGTGTATGCGCGATGTCTGCAACACGTGATAATACGCACTGAAGAAGGGCATACTACGCCGTTTGCTGTCGTTGTGAACAAGGCTTTTAACACGAAAGTGTTTTATGCCGCGGTCCACCAAGACTTGAGTGACGCAGTTCCGTCACGGAAATGACGTCGAAAAAATGCACACGATCAGATAGCAAATAAAAGTTTTAAAAAAATGAATTCCATCAACGCGAGTCGAACCCACGACCTCTCTGTTCACGACAACAGATGCCGGGCATGCTATCCACTGCGACACCGTCACAAACTCTGCAGCTTTTACAAACGCGCCTCTTATATCTCACACTTTCCTCTCGCAGTGCTCTTGGTCGTCGGGGTGGTGTCAGGACAGGTAGGTGGGCTAGCTGGTATCGCATTATGATATAAAACTTTGAGCGCAAATAAACTTCTTCGTCCGGCAAAATTTATTTGCGCTCAAAGTTTTATACCATAATCGAGTGGTGTCGCCGTTTGGGAGCGGTAAAGTGAAGCAATGCATCACGACCATGGTCTTCGCGATTAGCTCCAGTAGAGTGTACTAGAAACGCTTCTAGTACACTCTAGCTCCTTCAACGCGTCGTTGCTACGCGTCCGTCCCATTCGGTGCGTTTCTAACAGCAGAACTGTAATTTTGTCAATGCCTTAAACACCGCGGGGTGGCGCTTAGCCCAAGCCTCGGCCTCGTTCACGGCACGACCTACTGTACTCCTGACCTGCACAGCTGTCCCCCCTCCAGCGCCCACGTTCTAGTTCATGCCTCCTGTCGCTAGGGACATAATCTACGAGCGGCGTGGCGCTAGTCAGCACCTGTTCACTCACGTCAGCCAGCGTTCGTGGGGATGTTTCGGCCAGCGCAGACCGATTATATCATGCAATTATTATGCGCAAATGCAAAATACCTCAAAAATAAAGGTATGAGAAGTGATCTTGAAATTCTTTCCATATGAATGTACCCCGATATGATATAGGCCGTCCCAACCCACGCTATAGTCTACGGCTACAGACGTTTTGAACCGCTATACAATAAATATTTAACCGCAAAGTATATCTTACTTAGCCCTCTGTTTAAGTTTGCAAAAACCGTCACATATACGCAGCCACTTCGTCACAGAATGGGGGCATTCTGACTCCAACGCCGTCTAAAAGGCCGCAGGGTAGCACACGAATGGATGGATGGATGCTATGAGCGTCCCCTTTATAACGGGGCGGTGACAAGTGTGCCACCAGGCTCGACAAAAAAAAAACCCTTTACTCTTCTTGTTCTTAGTGTTGGCCTAGCGTCTCTAATTCAATTAAATCTATCTTACTACAGAAAAAAAAACTTAAATTCTCAGCCCAGTTCTCTGCCCTTTACGGCAGAATGTCCTTATTTTTTTCCAATATTTATTTTTGTCCTTTCTCTCTAATTTTCTGCCACCAATACTCTAACCGTATCTTACTTATTTCAATCGCGGGTGTGTTCAGCTTTCCATTGTCCCCTCTAAAACTCAAGGCTTCATGTAGGCTCGTGCCCAAAAGTACACCTGGGTGGATATCTCCACATTCAATCAGAACATGCTCCGCCGTTTCCTTATCTTCCCCGCAGCATGTCCATTGTTCTCCTTCATTACTAAATCTCGCTTTATAACTACCCGTTCTAAGGCAACCCGATCTCGCTTCAAACAGTAAAGCGCTTCCCATTGAATTATCGTAAAATGCCTCCCTCCTTATTTCATTTTTGCCCTTTCGGTAGTTACTCAGAGCCGGTTTTTTCTCCATAGCTGCCGTCCAGTAAATCCTCTCCGCCTCTCTGACTTTTCGCTTAACGATCTTTGTTGACATATTGCTTACACTACCAGCCATATATTTACTAGTGAGCCTCCTAGTTCTTTTTCTCCACTGTGTGTCCACGCTCTTCCTATACAAATAACGGAACACCTTCTCTGCCGATCTGCTCTTCTTCATATTTCTTAGCCTTTCTTCGAACCTTATTTTGCTCTGAGCCTCCCTCGCCTCAAAACCTGCCCATCCCATATCGCCCTTTAGAGCCTGATTTGTCGTCTTCCCTTGAGCACCCAACGCAAGGTGTCCCAAAGTCCTTTGATTTACATCCATTCCCGATTGCACCTCTGCCCTCATGCACACCACTGAGTTCCCAAAAGTAAGCCCCGGAACCAATTCACCTTTCCACCGACCTCGAAGCACCTCGTACCTATTGTATCCCCACAACGCTCTTTGCTTCATTATTGCAGCATTCCTCTTTCCTTTTGCTGCCGAGGCTTTTTCCTGTACCTCCATGTATCTGTCACCCTCATTTTTCCATACTCCGAGGTACTTCTATTCGCTATCCTTCGATATCTCTTGGCCCTGTATTGACACCGCCTGATCAGGATCATTGAATACCATCAATCCACATTTTGTTACACTAAATCCTAGTCCTAGAGCTTCCCCTTCCCTTCCGCATGTCCGCCAGCTGCTGTATATCGTCTCGACTTTCAGCAAATAAGACAGTATCTTCAGCATAAAATAATCCTGGAAGCTTCTGCGCAATCATCACGCCGTCCTGTATGTGTGACAGATTAAAACCAAAGTTGCTACCTTCTAGCGCTTTTTCCATATTCACCATGTACAGCATGAATAACAGCGGGGACAAAGGACATCCCTGTCTCAGCCCCTTGCTAATTCAACGTTTTCTTTGCTACAAACTCCTTCCCATGCAAACTATTTTCTCGGTACATCTCTCTCAAAATCTGTATAGAGTCGCCGCCTGTGCCCATTTCTTTCAATATATCCCACAAAAATTCCTGATTAACGTTGTCGTACGCCCCACTGATGTCTAGAAAAGCCCCGTACAAGGGCCTATTTTCTATTTTTTTTTCCATTGACCTTCGATCTGGTTATTGGCAGATCGCTGTTGATCCGCAAGACCGAGAAAAAACCGCATTTGTAACCCCAGATGGCCTGTACCAATTTAAGGTCATGCCGTTTGGGCTTTGCAATGCTCCCGCCACCTTTGAGCGGATGATGGATTCCCTTCTACGCGGCTTCAAGTGGTCAACATGCTTGTGCTACCTGGACGATGTCATCGTTTTTTCACCAACATTCGCAAGCCATCTTGAGCGGCTCTCCACTATTCTCGAGGTATTCCGCAACGCTGGTCTACAGTTGAACTCCTCCAAATGCCGTTTTGGCCGTCGTGAAATAACTGTACTGGGTCACCTCGTTAACGCAGCTGGTGTCCAGCCTGATCCCGACAAAATTCGCGCAGTGACACAATTTCCCGTACCCTGTTCGGCTAAAGATGTCCGCAGCTTTCTCGGGTTGTGTTCCTATTTCCGCCGCTTCATCCGGAATTTTGCCGATATTGCGCGTCCTCTCACAGAACTACTCAAGAAAGACGTCAGCTTTACTTGGGGTTCACCTCAAGCTGCTGCGTTTTCGGCGCTCGTTACAGCCCTCACAACTACTCCAGTATTAGCCCACTTTGATCCCACCGCCCCGACAGAGGTTCGCACCGACGCAAGTGGTCATGGGATTGGTGCTGTTCTCGCTCAGCGTCAACACGGACGAGACTGCGTCATCGCCTATGCCAGCCGACTGTTGTCCACGGCGGAGAAGAACTATTCAATCACCGAAAGAGAGTGCCTTGCTCTAGTTCGGGCAGTTGCTAAGTTTCGCGCATACCTGTACGGCCGCAGCTTTACTGTTGTAACTGACCATCACGCCCTGTGCTGGCTCTCTTCGCTCAAAGATCCCACGGGCCGCCTCGGTCGTTGGTCTCTCCGCCTTCAAGAATACACCTTCTCGGTGGTTTACAAATCCGGCCAACTCCATCAGGACGCCGATTGTCTGTCACGGTACCCAGTGGATCCACCCGACACCGCAGAGAGACCCGCTGAGTCTGGGGTATTCTCAATATCAGACTTCCTCGATATAGGTTGTGAGCAACGCCGCGACTCGGTTTTACGTCCCATCATTGACAGTCTGAGTTCCGGAACTCCAAGCAGTTCTCTAAACTTGTACTGCCTTCACGACGGTGTTCTATACCGCCACAATATGCGCCCCCACGGCCCTGAACGCCTTCTCGTCGTGCCTTCCCACTTGCGGGCAGATGTTCTTCGCCAGCTCCATGATGAACCTACCGCCGGTCACCTTGGAGTTACACGCACTTACGATCGCGTCCGGCGCCGTTTCTTCTGGCCAGGCCTCTATCGCTCCGTGCAAAAGTACGTCAGCAGCTGCGACCTCTGTCAACGTCGAAAACGACCAACAATGCTTCCAGCCGGCCACCTTCAGCCTATTGACATCCCCGCCGAACCATTCTACCGCGTCGGGCTCGACCTCCTCGGACCATTCCCCACTTCTGCATCCGGGAACAAGTGGGTCGCCGTAGCGACTGACTACGCCACACGTTACGCCATTACCCGCGCTCTTCCCACCAGCTGCGCAACTGATGTCGCCGACTTTCTACTGCATGACATCATCTTGCATCACGGTGCTCCTCGCCAGCTTCTCACCGACCAAGGCCGATACTTCTTGTCCCGCGTCATCCAGGACATTGTTCGTTCCTGTTCTACAAACCACAAGTTCACAACGGCACACCACCCGCAAACTAATGGGCTTACGGAGCGCCTGAACCGCACTCTCACCGACATGTTGTCGATGTACGCTTCTGCCGACCACCGCGACTGGGACGCAGCGTTACCCTACGTCACATTCGCTTACAACTCCTCCAGGCATGACACCACAGGTTATTCCCCGTTTTATCTTCTGTATGGACGTGAGCCATCCCTCCCTCTTGACACGCTGCTTCCCACTGGCTCGAACTCGCCTGTCACATACGTTCTCGATGCCATTGCCCGAGCCGACACAGCACGACGGATTGCCCGAGAGCGCCTCACAGCATCTCAGGCCTCTCAAAAAGACCTGTATGATCGCCGACACCGAGATGTCTCTTATGAACCCGGTTCACTTGTCCTGTTGTGGACCCCATGTCGTCGCATCGGTCTCTCAGAAAAGTTGTTATGTCGCTATGACGGACCATACAAAGTCCTGCGGAAGGTCACTGACCTCACATATGAAATACAGCGAGTCGCCGATTCAGTGCAGTCAACGCCAACGCCACCCACTGTTGTGCACGTCGTAAGACTGAAACCATATGTGCCGTCCACCTCACTACTTCCGTGACCAGCGCCGGGTCGGCGCTTTTACGCCGCGGGGTAGTGTCACAAGGTAGCAGTGGGCCAGTGGCACAAGGTAGTAGTGGGGCCCACTCTGGAAGAGGGACAACGACGAAGTGCTGAAGGGACAGGCTCCGGTCCGCCATTGTCTCAGCGTCTATTTCTGCTTGTATATATTTGTAAATATACGTTTTCTCGTAACATTATTTTTATACACTCAGTGCGAACAAACAGGTTATCGTCTAACCGCCTGTCGACTCGAAATCCGTTCTGAAGTTCTCCCAAAATATCGTTATGTCATGTTTCTATTTTCATTTTTACTGCTTGCATCGCCAACCTGTATAGTACAGATGTAATGGTTAGTGGTCTATACGAGCGGGTGTTATCCTTTTCTCCCTTGCCTTTATAGATTAAGTTCATTCTACTTTTTTTTCGCCAACTATCCAGGGACACTAAAGGCAAATAACAATTTATGTCAGAGTGAAAGCCCAATGTATGACAACTTCTAAAACGGCAATATTATCGACAGCAGTGCCCTACTTACCGAGAAATTAAGCTAAATGTATCACATGATGAGCGCCACGAGTGGGACATTTTCGAAGTGATCCCGATGACGTAGGGAAGTCGGCCTACAATAAATCACTAGTAATCAAACTAGCAGCAGTAAAAAAAGAACATTCCGAGCATCAAAAGACGTAACAAAATGCTGTTTGTTCGTTTCCGCTTGATTCATGGAAAACAAAACCTCCGTGGCGTTGCCATGGGGAACGGCGCGCGTGGTTCAAAGGTTCCGTTTTCGCCGAACTGTGCCTCGCCCGTCTCAGTGGTAGTTTCGGGATCGCGTACTGCCGTGCGTGTTTTGCGCGCTCGTGAAAGTCGCTCTGACAGAAAGTTCGACAAAATGCCGCATGCGTGTGATATTGCCGGATGCCCGAATGGTGCACAACGCCAGTGCTGCAGCAAGGAAACCGGTGTGTCTTTTCACTGGGTGCCGCGGAATGAACCCTTACGCTCGAAGTGGCTTAGTGTCATGCCATTGCGCCAGTGTGCTAAACAGTCAAAACCTCTGCGTGTGTGCTCGCTGCATTTTCGTACTGAGGATTACGAGACCAACCGCAACTTGGTGACGGCTTTGAATGTGCCCATTCGAGCAAGTCTTTGCCGCAGCGCCGTTGTTGCTACTGTGGGTCCCGCTACTTCCGCTCGGCTGCTACTAGTGTCGGCGGCCGCGCAGTAAAAGCGGGCAACGTTGGGCACGGCAGCAGTGACGTATGAGAGTCGTATTTTCAGGCGGGAGATTTGAAGCGCGCTAACGCGATGCGGACCACTAAAAACGTGATTTTATTTCAAAATAAGCACTTCCTTGGCACAAAAGCAGCGCTACGAGGTTTCTGGGCCGCTATTTTAACAATCAACGTCGACTTAATATTTGCCTTTAGTGTCCCTTTAAGCAATTTTCTACGGCTTTCAGCAGTGCTTCTTTAGTGCAATGTCCTAGTTCGTTAATGAGGCCAACGGGAATCCCATCTAAACCCGCGGCAGTGCGCTTTGGAATTTTTCCTTCGGCCTTTTTTCAGTTGAAATTATCAAGTACTAGCTCTTCCTCGGTTGCTCTCTCCGCCACCTTTTTACTCACCGGGGAAATCCCCTGGACGCTCTTTTTAAACGAATCGGCTGTTACCTTTCGGATGTAACCTAGCGCTTCGTGCCCTTCCAATTGATTTCCTCCTTCATCTACAATATGTTGTCGCATTGTGATAGACTTCCTACCTAGTGCCTTTATGTGGCTCCGAAATATCCTAGGTGCGGCCTCCTTTTTTTCGTGAATCTCTGTCACCCAGCGTTCACTTTCACCTTTAATTTTTGCCTCGACCAATTTCTGTACAATGGATTTTTTCTCTAAATATATTTCCCATATTTTGTTGACTTCGTCCTGCGGCGGCTTCTCCTTTTTTTGCCCTTCTATGCTCCCGTGATGCTTCGCGCCGCTTCTCGATCGCTTCCCGGATTTCCTTGTTCCACCAACTTTTTGGCTTCCTCTTTCCTTTCCAGCAAATAGTTTTCTTCTCTCTCCCTATCTCTTTCGTCATTAGATCTAACAGCTCACTGTACTCCCAGTCCTTGCCTAGTATTTTGCCTACTTCTTCCTCGACTCTTGTGCAGGTGTTCGCGTGTTGTAGCGGGCATTAAAAAACAATTCCTCTTTTGAGTTGTATCGTGTGACTCGTCATTTGTATACCGTGCTCAGCCCTGGTTAACCTTCCCGCCTTTCTTTTATTCTTATTCTCTCTCTCTCTCTCTCTCTTCCTCGACTCTTGAGGCTATATTTATTATTTGTTTTTCATTTAAATACGAGGTGCCAGACTCTGATTCCATGCTCTTATTTCCAGTCTTATATCCCATTTGTAATGCTATTCGTTTATGATCGCTACCCAAGCTTTTAATCCCTTCCTCGTCTACTCTGATTTCCCTCAGTTTGTGATAAATTCCTTCAGACATGAGACAATAATCAATACTTGATTATTTGTTTCTGACTTCCCACGTGATCTGAGAGCATACAGGTTATAGGACTTCCCACGAACAGTTATAGGAAGTGCCGCCAACGGCGAGCGGTTGAACGAGAGCGGGGACCCGCGCTCCCATAGGAGCCCGCTATCTGTGCAGGTCAACAGTACAGTAGGTCGTGGTTCATAGCATCCATCCATATTAAAAAAAGATGGTTGATCCCTCCGTCATAGGAATCGGAATAACACGAAAGTAAAGCGTGCCCTTACAGAAGTAACTGAATGTTTACTGTACATTGATATAAGAGAGTTTGTACAATGTAAATTGATATCTGGCACCTATAGCACCGTTTAACGTGGATGCACCCACTTTGATGATTGGTGGTGCATCTCCATCCCGACTACTAACGTCCATGTTAAATGATTAAACAAACCCTTGTGGTAGCTGTAGTAGTTAACGGTGAAAGCGTAATCAGAGAACGAGGAGTGATAGCCAGAACAGCGTCAGATATTAGACGCAGAACTTGGTCGCCATCCCGCGGCATGTTAAAATGTGATTGAACACCACGGCCGGACTAGAGGGAAACGCGAAGCGCGTCGTGCTGCCCCGGTAGCCCGGCCGCGATTTTTCTCGGGGCGAGCGCCTGAGCGGGGAACGCAGGCGCGCGTCGCAGAGCTATTTTTGGTTTGGATTAGCGTGATGCTATGAGCCAGGCCGACGCTTTTACGACGCTTGCGCTAAGATCGCCACCTCGCGGTGTGTTAAGGCCTTGACAAAATTGAACTTCTATTGAAAACGCGCCGAATGGGACGTACGTGTAACGCGTTGCAGGTGCTAATCGTGGAGGCCACGGTAATGAAGAATTGCTTTACCTTACCGCTCCCAGAGGGCAACACTACCCCGCCGACCGGGAGAGTGGTAGATATAAAAGGCGCCTTTGTAAAGCCTCTATAGTCTGTGACCGTGGCGCAGTGGATAGTGTGCCCGGCATCTGTTGTTGCGGACCGAGCGGTCATGTGTTCGATGCTCGTTAATGGAACTTTTTTTCTTTGCCATCTGATCGTGTAAATTTTTTCGACGTCATTTCCGTGACGGAAATACGTCACTGAAATCTTGGTGCACCCCGGCATAAAACACTTTCGTGTTAAAATAGCTCTGCGACGCGTGCCTGCTTCTGTACCGCGTTTCCCGCTTACGCTCGCCCCGAGAAAAATCGCGACCGGGTTAGAGTGGAGACAAGACGCGCGTTGCGTTTCCCTGTAGTCCTGCCGTGGTGTTCTGTTTACTCTTACACATGCCGCGGAATGGCAACGAAATGGACTTTAGTAGACGCTCATCTGGCTGTCGCATCGCTTTCTCTGATTACGCTCTCACCATTAGCTACTACAGCTACCACAAAAATTTGTCTAATCGTTGATCATGGACGTTAGACGTCGGATGGAGTTGTGCCACCAAGCGTCAACTTGGGTGCAACCACGTTAAACGGTGCTATAGCTGCCAAACACCAATAGACATTGAACAAGGCCTGTTACATCAAGGTACAGTAAAAATTCAACTACTTGATAAGGACAGGTTTTACTTTCGCGTTATGATTCCTATGATTCCTATGACGGAGGAGTCAACCATGTTTTGTTTTGTTTTGTTTTTGTCTTTGAGCTTGGTCAGCGTTTTTCTTTTATTTCACTACAGCGGATGATGTTGGAGTTGTAGAATTGTGAGAAGTATCTTACGAGCGATTCTCTGAACTTTTTATGCATAACCAGAGGCCAGATTATGTTTGAGGGTACTTTTCTAATTTGGTCATGTCCTGCATACAACTGCATATGCCAAAGCGTACCAAAAAACTAGTAATAGAAGTCCTCGGATAATTCTACACAAGTAATACACTCAAAAAGACAATGAAATAAAAACGTCACACTCCTAGCATTCAGAACCGCCTTGCTAAGGATCTTAGGATAGGTAGGTAGGTAAACAACTTTATTGATTCGTGAAAGAATCATGTGACGGGGGGGGGGGGGGGAGCGGAAGCAGGACGACGATGAGCCCTCGGGCCGCTCTAGGTGGCCGGACACTTCTGTGCTTCGTGACCCCTCTGGCCCAGCCCACTGTCCGGAGCTGTAACTCCGGTTGTGAGTTGCGCAGAGCAGCCTCCCATCGCTCCTGGTGTTCTGACCCTTGCCACGGGGGCTTGGGTTTGTTTGGGCAATTCACAAAGACGTGATTGAAGTCGGCTCTGGTGCTCGGACACAAGTTGAAATGAGGAGAAGTTTCGCCAGTAGGGTACTTGTGAAAGAATCCGAACAAAGGTTCTTCGGCATCACAGTCCCGAAATTTAAAGAGAGGCACCGGGTAAGTTTTAGAGATATGTTGTGCCATCAACGAATCAATTAACATATCTGCAACTAATGACTGCATGAAAAAAGAAAGGGTGAAAGCTAAGGATTGAACGAAGAAAAGCAACCGGGTCAGCAGGCAAAATAGTTTTATTAAGCGCTCGTATTTAACAGTGTTCAAGGAGTGAGCGCCGGCTTTGGGTGAATCACGAAAAGCCTATTTTGTTCTCGGCGATGACTTTCTTGCCGAGTCATTCCAAGCTTGTGTTCAGACCAGCCGGGAGACATCTACGTGATCGGCGAGTTCGTCGCTTGTCTGCACTAGGATGACGGCGTACGTGATGATGGAGCCGGCCATCTGCGAGCGTTGTTAATAAAGGCGAAGCGTTTCTTAACGAACCAAAGGCACTTTGACGGTTTCTATCTATCTATCTAGCCGCCTACGTCTGGGCGCTCTCGTAGCCGTCTCCTTAACTTGGCACATACCAAAATTAACAAAGGAGGACATCAGTGTATGACGAACACATAGGTCACGAAATGAATGACGTGAAATGCCTGTCGTGCACGTAATGAAGGGCTTTCGCTCGGCCTCGTGTAACGCATATCCGCCTACCGCGGCCATGTGGGTATGCGCCACACGCTGTTTACAGTTTATATCAACCCCGGAACGGTGAGAACAGACTTTGGAAATCTTGACGTCATAACGCTAAGGAGCTCGTGGCGAGGAAAATGCAGTAGCGGCGTCGGTGGCGTTGTCGGTGAGCGAAAAATCAGATGAATGCAAGGAATAAAGACCACAGTTCGAGCCGGAGGGGTGTTTTACCGAAAATAAATATTGAAAATACGTGTTTTTCTCAAATAGTCAAGGCCTCCAGCAAGTGCCCCCCCCCCCCCTCTCCCAGGCCTAGGCATAACCCAAGCAAGTTCGGCACACTTGACGCAGCTGCGTAGTACATGACCACTACCGACCGCTGCTTATAAAGAGCGGCCATGTTAAAAGACTGGACGTGCAAACACTGACACAAGAGAGAAGTCAACGCAAACGCCGACTAACAACTGAAAAGGCACGCAGCGGCGGAAAAGAAGGTAGCAGGTAAAGAAAGCTTATCTGCGCATGCCCAGGCAATACCTATCGCATGGGGGTCTGCGTGAGAGATAACAAAACTGCGCGTACATCGAATTCCGGCCTCTCGACAATGTATTAGATGGTTAGCGACCCCTTTATGTTCTCTTAATCTCTGCTTAATTAACACCAGCGGCCCGCCTGCCATGTGTAGAAGCGGCCGCAGCTAAGAGGAACTTTATAGACCACAAATGTACGGCAATCAGTAAATTTGTTGGTGTCTTTCACGAAACAAATGTCAGTCCGCTTCTTGTCAACTCATTCATTCTCTGTGCGGCGGCGCATAGTTATCCAGCTTATTGGTAGCCGTAAAGTCAACTTCAACGCCGTCTCTACTGTGAATGTAAGGAATACCTACGACACGCTTGTTACTATTGCTTTCTGCAACCATGGTAGGGTTACTTAATTTTTGTATTGGTGACGACTTTGAATCTGTGCTTACCTCAGTGAGTGAACAATTTCAGTTAAATGGAGCAGGGCTAAACTTTACTGAAGAATTGCCTGAGAATGGTGGAATACAATTTCTAGACATTTCCTTAACGTTTCAGAAGAAACAAATATTCTGACAGTATTCTCCTATATCTTCAAAATCTGTTAAACTTCTCGTCGAAGCATTCTAAGGTTGTGAAAAACGGTATAGCTGTCATCAGTAAAGGGGCACGGGGCACGTGCCGAATGTCGGTGGTGGCGATGGTGTGCGCAGCATGGAATATCCCCCGATGGTATGCACTCCTGCCACGTCCGCGCACGCGATTGGCCGGGGAAGGGCTCGTGGCACGCCAGCCGAGCCGAGGTGCGAAACCCCAAGAGAAGAGGCGGACATTGTTCGGTGGAGCGCCGTGCGAGAAAGGTGGAAGGAGTCGGCGTCGCACTCGCGGCGAGCGCAGCAGGCGCCCGGAGCTGCACTCTAAGAAAAAAAAGAGTATACATGACTCTTTTCGGAGAGTTCTGACTTGCCACGTATAGGACTCTCTTTAAATAGTCACGGTGACTCTCTCGGTGGGTCAGGGTCGGCTCGCTCTAGGAGAGTCCCCTGACCCTCTAGGAAGAGTGCAAAGACTCTCATCGGGAGGATCACGTTACCACTTATAAGGAGTCAGACGACTTTTGTCGGCAACGCTCCTACGGGGGTCAAGGGACCCACACCGAAGCATCAAGCGACTCCACAAGTATAGACCCTTTTCGAAAAAGGGCGCCCCTAGCGCCGCGCACGCAAACTACAGTCTGCCGCCATTGTGAGGGCACCGCAGCAGACGACGCTGGCTTCGGCAATGTGCCAGTGCGTGACATAATCGTGAAATGCCATCAACGTTTTTCGTAGAGACGGCGTGCTGCAATGCTGCAGAAGTGCTGCGTTCCCATGTGCCACCATCGAGGATATCGCGACGAGAACAGCGATAAGGTACACGATATAACTTGAACAGCAAACTCACGTGCTCTCTCTCCGTACGTGATGTCAAACGAACGTGCGGAAGGGCGCCGTTTTGTAAACGCGCTACAGAAACGGACGTGCTTATTTCACAGCGCCATGTGTAGCCTTGCTTTTACGAATGAATAGTCTTCTCCCGAGTGTCTGCATGCGGTGCATTGCGATAGATTGTTTGTGCAGAAATACTGCGAGGGTTCGTAAAAATAAAAAAATGAACTTGCGTACCGTTCATTTAGTACATACAAGCAGGGGCGTAGGCAGAAATTTTTTTCGGGGGTGGGGCAACTTGATCTGAAGTGAGGGCCGGGCAGGCAGATGTGGTAGAGTGTCATTTTGTGCTCTGTGTGCCATGGCAAAAAAAAAAAAGAAACTTTCGGAGGGGGGCACGGGCCCGGTGTACCCCCCCCCCCCTCCCTGGCTACGCCACTGCATACAAATATACCCAACGCGTGGCGTCCGGAAAATAGTTGCGTGGTGTGGCTTGCGGCGGACAGGATTTTCACCGGTAGCGGCGGTCGCATAGTTCCGCGACAGTGACGTCCTTCCTTTCCTTCGGTGAGAAGTTTGTAGTTTGTAGCTTTCGGTGAGAAGTTTGTAGCTTCGGCGAGCCTTTTTTTCCCGGTCCGGGCGCGCACGCGAGTTGGCTGTGGTCACGGTCCCGCAACCGCGGCAGTCGAGCCAAACTGCTCGTCCAACCCGTTGAAGGGTACAAAATGTTGCTCATTGTGCATCGGAAGCACCTCAGAAAGACCAACGGAGAGTACTAAGAGCTCGTTCAAGCACGCAAACGGTGAGATTTCAGCGGATGACACGGAGAACTAGCCGCCAACACAAACATCACAGCACTCACGCATTTGACGGCTCGCTTTCCATGCCCTCACGATGGCGCGGGCTATCCCACGCTCCTTTGCGAAGCGAAACTGACGAAAAGCCCACCGTCAGGTGGCGTATTTATGAAAAGGGTCTATTTTAAGCTACTCATTTGATCCTTGCTCTACTTTTGCGCGACTACTGTTGAAAATAGTGGAGTATTCATTTTAACTATGTCCAATAATACTTGCCGTTCTGCCCAGCGACTGTAGGAAAAGAATAGTTCAGTTTTAGCATTATTTTAATAAAGCTCGTCAAAACAACACATATTTTCCAACAAAGTTATATAGAAAGCGCGAAAAGATGGTCTGTGATTTCCAATTAAGAAGTTTGGGTATTCCTCATTTACATGCTTCTATGAGTATAGCCACCTAAAATGTGTGACTGTGATGTGCACAGTGTCATATGGTGCTGTTATGATCGGCCTGCCTGGCTTGGCGCCGCTTTGACTCATGAGACGTTGCGGCTAAGACTACCCTGATTTCTTCCGGGTCAGCGGTTCCAGAGATGCCCCAAGAGCGGCGACAACACGAAGGTCGTTCGTCTATTATTCTCAGGTTGTCTGCGCCCCTCGTAAAACCCTTTGGGCACGCCTGACCGACTGACGGATTGGGAAGAGTTGTTGGCCGTCGAGGCGGCTTGCTTTGTCGTCAAGGTGCCCCGGACAAAGGACCCAGCGTCTGGGAACCGTCTGCGGATGCATTTCCCACGTTCTCCGTGGCGCCTTGTTGCCGCTGTTTCCAGAATTCGTGGTCTGCCTCGCGCATACCCATCATTGCAACAGACTACGAAATTGACTTCCACGTAAGACTCAACGTCTTCGTGCTGTGCCGTGTAGTGCGCGGTGGGCAGTGTTTTTCCCTCGCCATGGGACGAACTGGATGTGCCTCTTTCTCCTTTCGTGGGTTGGGAAGGAGGCGGCGTTTCACCTTCCCCTTTTGGGGGCGGAGGTGAAGATGGAAATTTTCATTGGACTGTCCTGGCCTCTATTGTTTTTTCCTGGGAAGGACATGACATAAAATGCGAGCGCCGATGCGCTCCCGACGAGCTCTCACAAGTTCTCTCAAGCTCTCACGAGCTCCGAGAGCTTCCATGATGCTAACCCCATCATGTAGCAACACGCTACCTGTAAATAAACGTTACTGTTAACAGCTCCGGGCTCCTCTCCTCGACATCTCCCCGGGACTCTGGCTGGCTCCGGTCCTCTGGGCAGAACCCCGATCACATCAGTGCTAAATGAACAGCAGAAATCGCCATCATGTTTCCATATTTATTCCTTGTGATTAAGAATAAATCAAAAAGTGGCGACGGCTTGAGGCATCAGACTTGTGGCTTGCTAGGTTGTCGCTCCTGTCCAGCGTGAGCACCATGAAAAACGGTATCTGAAAAACAGAACGTGATATTATGATGAGAAAATGAAATTGCAGTAAAGGTTTGCAAAACCTACACAATAAGTGGCTTTCACAGACATAATAAAGGCTAACAACAAAACAACAAAGCACATCCTCCGGCAGCCAGGGGCATGCCGTGAGCGGTTATTGACCGCATGTTTTACAAACGTAACCCAACCCTAAATACTCAGATAAACAGATGCGAGTACTAGGGCCCGATCGACACACAGCGCGTGCGTACGCCGTCTACGTCGAGATCAGACATGTCATATGCTAGAATTAGCGCACATAACTCCCACAATCACGTACACTCACTCGATTCTGCTATAACGCCCAACGTCATCGCAGTATATGCAAACCACGAAAACAGCAAACAGAAACGAGGGAAAAGAGTGCACGGCGGAGGCCGCAACAACGCGCGCCGTCGAAAGTCTAGAGCTTTTTCACTTTACCGGCGAGGCGTGTCCAACTTGAATGACTACCGCGTACGTTCTGGAAGCCACCGTACTATATCTGCACCTCAAACTACCGTCTTTAAGCCAACAAAAACCATTATATATAGTGCGTCTGAGCGTTCTGTACAAAGGCTTTTTTTTTTTCACGTTCCCACGCGCGGAAGCACGCTGTACACTCAAGGTCGATGGAAATGTTATTATGAAGTAGACTAAAGTGCATCTCAAAACGACATCTTGCACCTTCAGTAGTGCAGACACAACGTGCGATCAGCAAGAAATGACCCTCGATAGCTGTTTGCATCGCTCGCTTTATGGGAGCTTGTACAGCAACGCGCATAACGGTGGTAACTCGTTAACTGACAGCTTTAGTTGGGCATCCGCAACAGCCCCGCGGACGCAGGCTGCTGTTGGAAATGGCTGTTAGATAACTTCAGCAAGGCTGCTGCGGACGCCCAGCTAAAGCTGTATAATTTGTACCTACGAAAGCAGTACACTCACCGTTAACTGGCGCCCGTCGTCGGTGTCCGCAGCTCCATGAATATTCCGCCCTCCAAGCGTCACTTCGTGCACGGAGCCGGCGTCAACACCACCGAAGACGCGCAACCAACGCAACCGACGCAACCACGCAACGCATTCCAATAGACGAGGAGACTGAGACAACTGAGACGACTGAGAGAGGAGAGCGGCACGCCACCCCGGCGCCAACCCCGTCTGCGTCATGTCTGCGTCGCCGAGCAAGGCGCCGCAACGGCGCCAAAGGGCAAGCGCGCGATATGTACGGCGTATACGGCGGCTCTTCCGTATACCGAAGCCAATCGAAACGCGCTTCAGGAGGGTCCAGTGACTCCTTCCCAAATGCGAACTCTTTTTCTCTGCCTGTACCTTCCAAAAGGGGTCAGGTGGACACCCAAAGAGAGTCACGGTTCCATGACCCTCTTTTGACTCTCTTTTTTCTTAGAGTGTGGAGGCAGCGGCATGAGAGGACCGGGAAGCAGCCGTCGACCTTGGCAGACACCGAGCGAAGCTACCCGAACTTGCGGCGGCCTCATCGCAGCAGTTCCCGGTGCACCGGCAGCACTTGACCTTCTTGGCCGGACGGCGGCAACCCACACGACAGTCCCCGGAGCGCCACGTCATCAGTTTGGCCAGGCGACACGAAGAAGCGGAGGCCGAAGACAGTTAGGCCTAACCTGCCAAGCTCGACGGCGACCGGGTTACAGGCGACGGAGTCGAGCGGCTCGTCAGGCGGGCGCTGATAGACGGTGACTGCAGGGACTAACCGAGAACGTCGACGGCGAGCGCGACGCAACACGGACGACGAAGGATCGATTAGGGGTGTGTTCCAATACTCACCGTAGACGGCTAAATAGACAGCTGAGTGGACAGCGGCTATCTTAAGTCCCATTCCAATTCTCACGTAGCCGGCAAAGCAGACAGCTTCGAGAAAGACAAAAACGATGCAGGCTACTTTGCTGTCCAAACAAGATGGCGGCTCAGCGCAATTATGGTGGCTAGAACAGGCTAGTGAAAGAAACCCACGTGACGGGTATGGCAAATTGAGGCGCCATCTGTTGACTGGGATCAGAGTTAAAATCTGCGTTCCGTCTCTTTCCTCCCAACTCTCTTCAACCCCCTCTCTGGCGGGATCAACTCCCTTTCCTGCGAGAGGCGCGCTTTCCGCCGCCTTGCTGGCGCCGCCGACTTTGAAATCCGTTAGGAAGTTTCGTGTCTGGCGTTGGTAAGGCGTGCGTTAGCCACCGTCGCTCGTCCGTTTCATGGTGCTCGCTCGCTGTGTGCTTGTGCGACGCGATGTTTTACGACTCGCGCTGTTCGTGCATAGTGCTTTGTTGCTTGAATACTTCCAGAACGAGTCCTGGAATATATGTGCCGGCCCCCAAAAGAACGACAGGTGAGCGTGCCCTTTGACAGACAGACAACAAACTTTGAGTCGCGGTTTTCATTGTGTCTATTTGAATTCACGTCCATACCAAGTAGCTGTTCTCTGCAGTGGGGCTACAGTTACTGTTTTCAAAAATGACTGATTTGAAAAGGGCAGGATGCTGCGTTTAAATCGTTATACGAACAAGCAGCGGACATGAAGCCCATGCAAAGTAACTATAGTTACAGGTTTACAACTCTCACAGAACCGCGTGCTTGAGTGTGTGCTTTGCATTTGTCTCCGGTTAATTACTCCCCATCGCCTCCACGTTTGTGAGACATTAGGTAGATGTATGAAAACTTGTGCTGCTCTGAGACGAACAAACGAGTTCACTTTTGCACGAATCGACGGCGCTCTTTACCTGATTGAAACTTGCCCTTTTCTTTAGGGTGTATTTCGGAACGCAACACAGCTGATCGGTGCGCCTAGAGAAAAGCTGAAGAATTGCAGAATCGGCGCACTTCAAGAAGAGATGCCATGAATCATCCGATATCAGCCGTTCATTTTCTCCGCGTTTATCATCACTAGTTATATGAAAATCAACGTTTTTGGAAATGTAGTCAATAAAGTGCGGCCAATATTAGTTGTGTTATATGTGGAGTTCATTTTGACATCTTTAAAATGATCGTTAGATTATTATTCTACTTTTGGGTATTTCAACTGCTTTCATTGTTTTTGCATTTCAGGAATGTTCAATTTTGTTAGTTATGATAATTTTGTGCAATATCGTGCGCATATATCAGAAGCTGTTCTGCACTTTTGTCAGTATAAATATTGTGTTTTTGAATATGTGCCCTAGTGTTATGTTATGTTTTTTTTTTTCCACTGTTCTTTAAATTCTTAACATTGCCGAGAACTTTCGTGTTGTTTAGTGATCATGAACACGTGTATGTTAACATCCTGAGCCTGTATCGCACCACATTTGATAGAATGTTGATTTTCGGAAACGAGGAGAATAAAAAGAGACCAAAGATATTTTGTGTTGTGAGTGCAATTCATTCTTTTGCGTTCTGGCACATGCTGCACGACTGCAGTGTTTGCAGAATGCCTGATTGCAAATTGCGCACATTCAAACGCGCAACGAACGCGCGGCGCAGTACGCGCAGCGGATGCAAAAAAAAAAAAAAGCGCCCGGCGCGCTGCACGGCGCAGCACGCGGAGGAGGGGCGAGGGGGTCATAAAAGAAAGGGAGAGGGAGCCCACGCACGCAAACAAAACAAAGAAAAACACGGCGCGCGCGAGGGTGCTAGGAAAGGAGGCGCGGCTGGTGTTAGTGTTGCCATGACTACCATGACGACGCATACCGTGTGCGCCGCCATTCTGCCGTTCGAGTCTCTGAATCCCAGCCACCAGAATATTAACTGAAGGGACGTTTGGCGCTGCCAGCGCTGACGTCATGAATTAAGGCATCCTATGGGAGGTATACGGAGTAACCAGGCCCCGGAAAGTCTCAAGTTCTAGCGATCGCCGCAGAGGGCGAAAAAATCGACCGCGGCGAGTTCCACCGATATGCGCGCAGAGTGGAGCTACTAACTCCTCTTTTAGCGGTCGGCTATCTTAGTTTGCATTTTCCCTGCTAGGGGCGCTAAACCACCCAAATTTTCAACTTTAAGAAATTGTTTTGCGCAAGCCAATCAATCATTCAAACATGTTATTTTACTTTGGGTAGCTAGAGAGTTACTTATGTTTAGACTTAATTTGTATAGCTGTTTTTTAATTGAAGTGTCAACGTTTTAAGACTTCAGTGATGACTAACTAGACCATAATCCAATTTGTATCCATCTTTTTCGTGGCCGTTGGCGTTCAAATTGTTCGGCGGCAACGTAAATGCGGAAGCACCTTTCGCTTCAGTTCGCAGACGCCCTTTTATCTTTACAGCAATAGTAGCTGACTCAGTTTACCGGCGAATTTAGGAATGCCGCAGCGATCGAGATCGAGGGGTACGTTTGACGCTTTCGTGGAGTCGATCTGTTGATTGCGCACCGTAAACAGGTAAGCCGCTCTTGTTCAATGGTCCGTCGTCGTTTCTTTGACATAGTTTTTACATCAACTAATATATTGCTATAATGACGAATACATAAACCACATATTGTTCAGTGTCAGCTTTGCATTGCCGTGTAACTTGCACACGCGACACGTCTGGTTTGTGATTTTGGTGTACTGTACCTAAAGGGATTGCGCGTGATTTTTCAATAGGACGCCTAGGCAATTTGACGTGGCTATGCGTGCAGCGTTTCTAATAATCGAGCACAAGTTTTTTAAAAGAGATTTTATATCCGCGAGGGGCGCGAACAGCGGTGATTATTGAACGTAATGGTAATCGTATTAGGTGAAAGAGAACGTTTAAGTGCTTTGGGGTTCTTCATGAATGATTAGATTGTGTTAAACATTTAGATTATTATCAGCAGTCCTTAAAGTCAAGGGGGCTTAAAGTTAATGCGGTCCCTGGGGGTCTCATACCCCTCCCCGATATTGAGATCTAAGACCCATCTCGCCAGAATGTAGGGGTGTGTGTGTGTGTGTTGGGACCGTCGAGATTGTTCAGAAACTCTTATCATTTTCCTTGGTTTCACGATTACTATAAAATCTAAATTTTGTAACGAATTTTGCCTGATGAGTATTTTGTACCTTCCACCCTGTAACGGCAGTGGTTTCGCGAATAATATTTCTTATGTCACAAGTGTCGAAGCTTCGTTTCGCTGCTTCCATAGATGGTAATTTTGATTGTTTACTTGATTGAAAGTGTGTATTTCATCTGATGTGGTTTTTTTCTAAAGCGGATATAGAATTAATGTAATGATGTGCACTTTCAGAATACCAAGATTTCCCCGACTTCTCTCCAGAGCTCTCAGCATCAAGGAGTGAGACCAGTAAGTGGGAGCTTTCCAAAAATAAAGCACAGTGCCATTGCTCCTGCTTAAATTTATATAGTGATATACAGCATTCTTTTCCAGTGCCCCTCAATATCTCTCCACCAATACAAGAGCCAGCATCCCAGGGGGCACAGGAGCCATTGCCAACAGCACCAACTACACAGAGTAGGTATTCTTCCTCTTATTAAAGCAAGATTAATGCAAGATTACATAGTAATTCCAGTAAGTGTGTCTTCATTCTACAAAACAAAAAGGAATTATTCCCACATGTGTCCCCAATATATAAATATTGGCACTACAACTGGTTAATGATACAGCTCATTACATTAAATAGATGCTTTCATTAAATAAATGCACTTTTGTTTTAACGTTTTACTATCTGCCACTGGGTGTGTGCCTACTTTTGGCCAGTCATATACGTGGCTGTGTGACAAAAAATACATTTTTGCCTGTGTATATTTTGTTCTCATAACATGCAAAAATACCAAATTAGCCTTTTACACTAGCCTGACCTGGTATTTCAATTTGGGCATAGCTTGCAAATTTTGTAAAGGATGCACACAAAATTCCAGGTAATAATACGTTGCATTAAAATACAAATGTACGTGTTTCTAGTGTACCAAACTTAGCAAACCATTTAACCAAAGTGTAAGTTTTAAAACCTCTTGCTTAGACTTAACATTAGTGATGTGGCTTTTTGATTTTCCAGGAACCCCAAGAGCCAGGACCAGGACCCGGAAAGTGCTCACTCCACGTTATATGAAGAGGCTTCAGCACTACTGCGACGAGAACTCCCACCTCCATCAAATTCTTGCAAGACTTAAAAAGTCCAAGAAACCAATTGCATCTCATGCGCAGCTTCTTCTTGAAGCAGGCAGGTACCTAAAGAAGGGCTTTTTCGAAATTCTAATGCATCTGCAACCACTGAAAAAACATGGGAGACGATCGCCGATGCAACTTAGACAGTTTGCTCTCAGTCTTTACTTCACAAGCCCTGAGGCATATAAATATCTATCAAAGGTACTAAGTAGGGGTGTGCGAATAGTGAAATTTCATCTTGAATCGAATAGTGCCGCATAGTGGCCGAAAATATCTAATAGTATCGAAACGTGCACTGCCAGTAACAGCAAGAGAAAGGAAAAATCAAGAAAGCTACGGCGTGGTGACAGGTTTGTGACGTGCTTGTTCGGGAGGTTTTTTTTTTTTTTTTCAGGTTTTATGGGCTCGAAACCATGTTGATAGAAGAGCTGCCATTCCAGTTAGCCGTGCCACTCTTAACCTCTTGGGCAACAGAGGGTGGTGGTACGTTAGCTAGTTTTTTTTGCCGTATAATTGTACAATACGGCTCATCTGGCAACGGTCACATTATTGTGCTCCATGGCCATGCTCTGGGCCCAAAAATCTTCAGGCGCCCGTTCACAGCAGAGTTTTGTTTGAGCACCGGAACGATGGGAGTTTCTGAACGAGTGGTGCAGTACGGCAGTGGCGAATGTGCAGCGTGGTCAAATTTTTACATGTGAAGCCAATCCTCAAGGGTTTCGCATGCCAAATTCGGGACGTCCTACGGCACTTGCGGCATACGCGACCGAACTATTCAAAAGTCCATACCTTCGTTTCGGAAGTGAAGTTGAGAAGGGCTTGCCACTTTTCTTGTCTTTCTTTTTTTTTACGTTCTGAAATAACATAACCTCCTCTAAAGTAAACACGCGCTCATTTTCGAACCAGAAAATCGGTGAAAGTTCTAACAAAGGCCTATTGTAACGACGTTAGCGTTAAGTTTTAGCCACCCCACCTTCACCAAGTTGCACCATTGGCCTTTGTTGCGTTTTAGATATTCGCACTGTCGAATTATTCGAAAGTTTGAATACTAGCTATTCGAAAGTCGAATCGAATTATTCGATTAGTTAGTATTCGAAACTCGAATATTCGCAAACCCCTAGTACTGAGCCTTCCCACAGTAAAGTCCTGAAGGACGTGGCTGTCGGCTGTAAATATAAAGACAGGAGTTCTGCCTCAGATTCTCGAGTTATTCAAAGGAAAGGAAAAAAAAAAATTGGGAAATTCAAGACAGAGCTTGCTGCCTAAGTTTTGACAAAATTTCATTAAAAAGAAATCTGCAGTATGACCCTAAGGAAGACATCATACATGGATATGTTGATAATGCCAGAGAAAGAACAAATGGCACAGCGCACACTGCAGCACTTGTGGTCTCTGGGATAGCGAAGAAATGGATACAGCCAGTAGCCTTTTTGAGAAGAGAGGGGACAGTTCGCGCAGGGCCCCTTTTAATGTCATTGAAAAAGCTAATCATTGAGCTAAAGGCATGTGGCCTCTTCGTCAAAGCATTGGTTTGTGACCAGGGTAGCAGCAATTGCGTTATTGCAAGAACACTGGGTGTCAGCCCTGACAGGCCTTTCTTTATTGCTGATAAATAGATTTCCTTCATTTTTGACGTCCCCCACCTGTTGAAATGTATGAGGAATAATCTGAGGAAGCATGATATTCCTGTTGGTGATATTGTTGCTTCCTGGGGGTATATTAAGATTTGTATGAATCAACACATCACCTGAAACTAAAATGCCTACCTAAACTCACTGAGGGCACATCTATGAAAGTGCATTTGGTAACATGAAAGTAAACTGGGTGCTCAGCAACAGTGTCTATCTAGCAATAGAAGCATTCATAGCATTTAATGTTCTCCACCAGGAGCCACAAGCACAGTTGAGTTTGTTGTGAAAATAGATCACTTGTTTGATTCATTTAACAATTCTTGTGTAAAGATCGCTGAGAGAAAAATGAGGTATACAATTAATACTTCTACAGGGCACATTGAATTCTTGCATTCTTGGAAATTCAAAGAACCTAGGCAACCAAGAACCATTTAGGGCTGGCAGGTGACAATTAAAGCGGTTTGTATGCTGTGGGCAGATCTGCAGGAATCCTATAACTTCCAAGTTTTTGCTCGCTCGTCGTCTGAATCAGGATCCCTTGGAGTACTTGTTTGGGATCATTCGGCAGCAGCACAGCTGTAACGAGACTGCAAACACATTTCAGTTCACTGCCGGTCTCAGGCATATCATTGTCGGGAAGCTCTTCAAGCTTTCAGATGGCAGCAACTGCCAAGCAGATAAGGCTGTTCTTCTAACTGAGCTAAAGAAATTAAGACTCGATCAAGAAAGTCCTACTGTGGCCGACACCTTCAGCTCAAACCTTTCAGACACCGAAGAACCAGCAGATGTACTTGAATCAAACATAGTTTGTTACGTGTCAGGATACCTAGTACAGGCATTTCTGAAAAAAGCACCATGCTTACAGTGCAAGGATCTCTTGAAAGACAAAAGCCAAGGTTTGTCTTCACCAAACCTAATCTCCATGATGTTCAAAGCAGTGGAGGTGCAGGACAAGACTCTAGGTAATTTAACAGTACCCACAGAAGCAGCTTTCAATTTTGTCAGATAATTGGAAGAAGCATTCTCTGTTCAAATAGGTGCTGTAGCACACTTGAGAGGGGTGTCAGAGAAACTGCTTCGTATTATGATGGAGGTGACTAATGGCCCATTTTGCAGTGCTCACTGTCGCAAATTGTTTCTGCAAATGTTTGTACTAGGGGTGTGCGAATTGTGAAATTTCACCTCAAATCGAATCGAATAGTGGCCAAAAATATCGAATAGTATACTTACACAAAATGTGTACTGCCAGTTACGGCAAAACAAAGGACAAATCAGGGATGCTACGGCGTGCCGACATTTTCATTACGCACTTGTTCGAGAGTGGCTTTTGTTTCAGTTTCTATGGGCGCGCAAGCATGTTGATAGAAGAGCCGCCATTCCAGTTAGCAGCGCCACTCCAAACCTCCTAAAGGCTAACAGAGGGGGGTACGGTGGCTAGTTTTTTCCCCATGGTCGCGCAATACGGCTCATCTGACAACGGTAATCCTGTGCTTCATCGCCATGGGTGCTCCGTGCCCAAAAATCTTCGGGCACCCATTCACAGCAGCGTTTCAAATGCGTGCCGCAACGATGGAAGTTTCTGAACGAGTGGTTCAGTGTGGCAGTGGCGACTGCCCAGCGTGAACAAACTTTTACAAGCAAAGCCAATGACCGAGGGTTTCGCAGGTCAAAGTCGGGACGTTTTACGGCGCTTGCAGCATACGCGACCGAACTGCGCAAGAAGTCCGTGCCTTCGTTTTGGGAACGAAGTTGTGAAGGGCTTGACAGTATTCTCATGTGTTTTCCTACGTGCGGAAATGACAATCTCTTTTAAGATGAGCGTGCACTCGCTTTTGAACCAGAATGTCAGTGAAAGTTTTAACGGAAGGCCTAGTGTAACGACGTTAGCGTTAGTTTTTGCCACCCCACCCTAACCAAGTTGCACCATCGGCCTTTGTTGCGCTTTAGATATTTGTCCTGTCGAATTATTCGAAACTTCGAATACTAGCTATTCGAAAGTCGAATCGAATTATTCGATTAGGTACTATTCAATTCGAATTCGACACTCGAATATTCGCACACCCCTAGTTTGTACATATTAGGATTCTTTGGTATTTGGAATTCAAAAACAGAGAATTAAGCCAGGCAAAAACTTGGAAGTCAGCTCCAAAAATTGACTTAGCAGTTTAAGACTATTGTTTTTGTGCTCATACACTGCTGTGTTATAATTGTTCTAAGCAAAAAGGATAAGCAATCCAAGGAGCTCATGTCTTGGTTGTACAATTTTACTTGTTGTCCATGTGTTTACAAGCAATGTACTGATATTTCCTACAGTATTGTTGTGACCATGAAGTATTTGTTATGTATCTGTGTTGTGAATTAAGCTGGTTACTTACAATGTGGGAACGCACAGAATGATTAGACCATACCTATTAATTTCTGGGCACTTGCCGTGCTGTCAAGTGGGCTCTTTACCAAGAAAGGTTGGAATTTCCCCAGCCCACTTGTCTGCGGTCAGCTGCAAGCTGAAACAAATTTTGTGCTGCTCCGAGCCACTACTTGCCTCTTTGGTCATAACTTAGCCGATTGCCTCTGCAGAAAGAAACTAGATGTTAGGATAATTTTTCATCTAGGGCGAATTTATTATAGGTTCACTCCACCAGTTTAGAGTTTTGAATCCATAGAAATTTAATATATGAATTGTTTTTGGAGAATTACGTGCTGAAACCACGATGCGATTATGACGCGCATCATAGCGGCCACTCCGCATCAGTTTTGACCACCTGGGGCTCTTTAATGTGCACCTTAATCTAATAAGTACACGTGTTTTCGGTTTTCGCAACCCACCGAAATGCCCGTCACGGCGGCCACATCCATTTTGTCGCCTAGTTTTCCTAAGCGATAAAACAAAACAAATGCGGCCGTCGTGGAGGGAATTCACACCCACGTCCTCGCATTTACCAGCGCGGCACCTTACCTGCTATGCTAAACTTGTCAAGAAACAAGCCAGTAGTAAGGAAAATACGGATTCGGGTGGTTTGAAGTCAAAAGGTCGAGAGAAGTGAGTTTTGCGCTGCAAGCTATCGTATTCTCTCCGCAAGGCTACCGGCCAGGTGATGTCCCAAAGAGGCTACATAAAATTGGCACGAGGAAATAGGGAAATAATTATAGTGTACACGAGCGTATACATACGTTTCGTAGCTCTTCTTGCTCGTGCGTTCGCGCTTTATGAGCCACTACTTCACGATGTAACCGCGTTGTTTGCTTGTATGAACGCTCAGTGGTGTACTTTGTCTTGTAATGATTTATGAATATGTAATAAAACATTATCAGGCTTACACATCGCCGGTGTTGTGTGCGTTAATGCCAGTTGAGGCATTGGCGTCTCCTGGCACCTTCGTAGCATTTCACACTGTTGGGGCACGGAATACACACGAAAGACAGTTCAGAAGATTCATTACGACACTCGCAGGGCTCGGTAACTGAACAAAACGTGGCATATACATTTATTTCTTTTGTACGAGCACGGGCGACCGGAGCGCACTGCACAGCAACCAAAAACGAGCGACGGCAGCCATATTGCATAAAACTCATTTCCGTTTCCTGTTGTACAACGGCATCTGTTGGTCGGCTACTTTAGTTCACAACGCCACCGCTACCCTTATTTCCGTTGCACTGTCAAAGGTACAGTTTCCCTTCTCTAAGTGTATGGGTGTTCTCTGGAGTAACCTCCCCCTGGCTAGAAGGAGAGGTGTCAGCATCGGCGCGCCGGAGAGGGAGCGAGAATTCATCCAGATGCGGCGGCGCTGCTGTCGGCTCAGAGATGCCTGCGCTCGCGCCCGCGCGCGCGTAGCAGCCGCTTTTCGTTGCAACTATTTCACGTTACCATGCGGATTATAACAAAGGCTAGCTGGCACATTTCTGGTGGCTCGCTGCAAAGAGTGTATTGGCACTGAAAACTAATGTTTTCAATTTACTTCCTTGTATATCAGCTACGTTTGCCACTCGCACCCCGAAGCGCTCGAAGATAGGGAATCAGATGAATGACTTGCCGTGAGCTTGACACCAAAACAACGTCCGTGCAGTTTTCACTTTGATGCCACAGTGTTCTCCGTGACGTCTCAATGCAGGTAAAGGTGTCAGCAACCATACATGAATGCGTTATTTTAGTAGGGGTGTGCGAAAGTGAAATTTCATCTCGAATCGAATCGAATAGTACGTATACTTACATGAAACTAGTAGAGCCAGTTGCTGCAAGACAAAGGAAAAATCAGGGACGCTACGGGTTGGTGGCAGCTTCATTACGCGCTTGTTCGGAAGAGTATTTTTATTCTGCTTTTCTGGGCGCGCAGGCATGTTAATAGAAGAACCGTCACTCCAGTTAGCAGGGGCCCTCTCAACGGCTAAAAAAAGGGGGTACGGTAGCTAGTTTTTTTTCTCTACGGTCGCGGAATACGGCTTCAATTGTGCTCCATCTGTGGTCGCGCAAAGCTTTATCTCGATGCACACTCGGGGCCCAACAATCTTCGGGCGCTCGTTCACAGCAGTGTTTCAACTACGCGCCGAAGCGCTGGGAGTTCTTGAACGAGTGGTGCGGTGCGGCAGTGACGACTGCACAGCGGGAACAATTTTTCATATATGAATCCAATCACCGATGGTTTCGCGGGCCGAAGTCGTCGCCTGCGGCATACGCGACCGAACTAGGCAAGGAAAGTGCATGCCTTCGTTTGAGAGGCGAAGTTGTGAAGAGCTTGACAGTTTTCTCATGTTTCTTTTTTTTTTTACGTGTGCAAATACATGATCGCCTTTGAAATAAACATGCGCTCGCTTTTGTACCAGGATATCGGTGAAAGTTTTAACGAAAGGCCTACTGTACCGATGTTAGCGTTAGTTTTATCCACTCCACCCTAGCCAAGTTGCACCTTTGTCGCGTTTTAGATATTCGTCCTGTCGAATTATTGGAGGCTTTGAATACGAGCTATTCGAAAGTCGAATCGAATTATTCGGTTAGGTATTATTCGATTGGAATTCGAAACTCGAATATTCGCACACCCCTAACTTTTATGACTTGCGCATCGAAAACGAAGCAAGACATTTATTTTGACACAGTCTTACAATGCATCCAGGTGCAAAGCAGTGTCTTTGCTGTTTACACACCACTGTCGTCACTGTGGCATGGTCACATCGGTACGTACCGATACCGAACAAGTTCAAATTGGCACACCGCAGACCAGGGGCATAGCCAGAAATTTCTTCCGGGGGGGGGGGGGGTTCAACCATACTTATGTTCGTGCGTGCGTTTTATGTGTGCGTGTATATATACACATGCAAACTTGAAAAACTTCGGGGGGGGGGGTTGACCCCCCCCCCGAAGTTTGACCCCCCCCCGAAGTTGACCCCCCCCCCTTCCCTTGGCTACGCCCCTGCCGCAGACGTTGCGAGAACACGTGCAAGCGAGGAAACGTGCGGCTCGGCGGTTGGCGGGTGTTCTCGACCATAGCCTCCTTTATATGTCTCGACAGATCTCAGTACTGACGTGCGCGCCGCCCCGCGGCGGCATGAAATACCAGCACGCCTCCTTTCACGGCGCGGCCGAGACGATGCTGACACCTCTCCTTCTAGACACCATAGCGCAATGCTCGCGTAGCTCGGATCTCGCCGGTATGGTATGCACCTGACGTCATCCGCAAGGAGCGCTAGCGTCGTTCCAGGATGCCGCCATTTTGGCGGTCTCGGTGGTTCGCGGCGCTCATGGTCAACGTTTATAGATACTTTTTCAGTTCCGTAACTCCTCCGCCGAAGGCGGCCGCCGCTTTTACCCAGGCAGTGAGAGGGCGCCAGAGTCGTGAATAGCGCTGTCGCGCGCGCGGGCACACGTGTTCTTTCCCGTAGTTGCTTCGCCGCGTGCGGAGCTGTTGTTGGCTTTGCATGCGCGAGGTTACTCTCGACGACTTCGGTGACTTCAGACAATCGAGCATTCATTGCCACAGGAAGTCAAGCAGTTTTCAAGCTTTGCGATGCCAACTTGTTTCGTGCCCGGCTGTGCCAGCGGGTAGAGAAGCGGCACTTTTTTTTTGCGCCGCCACCCGGTCCGCGGCCTCTTTAAAGCTGGGTGCGAGCCAGGGGCGTAGCCAAGGGGGGGGTTGGGGGGGGTTCAACCCCCCCCCCCGAAATTTTTCAGTTTTGCTTGTGTATATATACACTCACACATACAAACGCACGCACGAACATGCATAAAGTATGGTTGAACCCCCCCCCCCGAAAAAAATTTCTGGCTACGCCCCTGGTGCGAGCTATTTCTTGCGCCGATAAACCGCTGAGGAAAACATGTAAGACCATATACCATAGTGACTAAGTTTAGCCACTTGTACCTTGCTTAGTGCACTTGAAAGCCTCTGTGCAAAAAAAAAGACGTCGTGAGGTCCTCGTCGAGAAAAATGCGATGAAAGACACAGGTGCTTCTGACGACCATGGGTACTGTGCAGCATTACCAGAAGCCAACGGCCTTTTGTTACCTGGCAGGCTACGTGGCTTTCAAATTGAAGAAAACAACGCGTTGCGAGGTCTGCAAATACGATGCCCTTGGTAGGCGGGATTCCCTGCCGCTTGAGTCTATGCTGGTCACTGTGCGCGAATGTGTCAGTGGTAGCCTTTCAGAGAAACTGCTTGCACGTAAGCACGTACGGCAAAGCGTGCTTCCAGCATGCTAGCAAGGACACATTTTTTGGTGACCTGCTTTGGGGTGTGCTGAATGCTCTTATAACGAGAGGCACAAACACTGTTGGCTTCACTTTTATTTACTCCCGTGCACTTCTTTGCGCAAGCCAAATGCTTGGAAAACAGCAATACCATTAGGGCATAGAGAGAGAGCAAGAAAGCAAGCTTTAAAAATTAGTTGGCAGCAAACCTGCCAACACAAGCGTAGCCAGGAAGGGGGTGGGGTCAAACTTCCTCGTCCGATATTTTTCAATTTTGCATGTGTATATATCCACGCACTCATACAAACACAAGCACGAACACACAAAAAATGTGATTGCCCCCCCCCTCCCCAGGCCCTAGCCTGGAATTTTTTTCGGGGGTGGGGGGCACTTGCTGAAAACCTTGACTATTTGAGAAAAACACCCATTTTCATTATTTATTTTTGGTAAAAACACATACTTAAGAATTTCTGAGGGGGGGCCGGACCCCTAGCGCCCCCCCCCCCCCCCCGGCTACGGGCCTGCCCCTCCTCCCCGAATATAATGCCTGGTTATGCTACTGCCTGCCAACAATGCTGTGCAGTATGTACGCGTGTAAAAAAATTCCGCGTTCATTTTGCATACCAAGGATCTCGGTTTGCTTTCACAATGTAATATTTTTTGCGATACCGCCATATTCGAATTAATTGACCAAAATGCATGTTGCTTGGCGCTTTGAAACAATACAAATGCGCATAATCATTTCGTACAATGCAAAACTTTCGAAAACGTCACATAACGCGAAGTTGCAAAATTATTACGCACGGAATATGGTGCGCTCTTGGCTAGACCACATTTTTTCAATGTTAATGAACGCACTAGAATTACTGAAACGATATGTGTCCGTCAGTTCTCGGGAAATCCGTGACACGCTTGCCAACCGCGAAATATTCTCGGCGAATAATTCGAGTATATTGATAAAGCAATGTTTGATTCGTACTACAAAATGTAAATTTCCCCGCGTTTGAGAGATGTTATGTAACCCTGAGTTTTCTACGTTTGAAATTCGTATTTTTGGAGCATGCTCAATAGCCAAACTAGTGTGGTCTTAACGAAAGGCACATGGAAAGGCGCAGAGGGAAGCGAGCACGTTGTCATTGCCCAAAACTGACGCCTGCGAAGCGTGTCTGTAGAGGTCTTTTCAAGTTCGTGAGCAATATAACGCGCAGAAATTAAAGTAAATGTCCAATTAACGTTAAGCAAGTAAGGACCAAGTACAGTGTTCGCGCAATTCTCATTCGGCCGTGAGCAATAGCTCATGCAAAACCCTTCGTGCTAGCAGACGACCTTCGCTCTCCTAGCGCTAAGCGCGACTGCAGCGCTGTGGTGGCGGGTGCGGCGACAGGCCACCTCCTCCCTACGCGCGCCGCGAGGAGATACGGAACTGACTCATGGTCAACGTTTATAGTATCTATAAACGTTGCTCATGGTGGCACTGTGGAACTATCTGTTTTTTCGCTCTTCTTGGTGCATCTGTGGACTGCAATGGACTTAAGCGCATACGCACGTGGGTTAGATAAACCTGCACGATTGCGCTACCTGGCGAAAGTGCGTCTGTGCGGCGGCGCAAACCCACTCGAACTCGAAGACGCTGAACTTCAACTCGATGTTGCACTGCATGCTGCCGCGGGTCGACTTCACCGACATGAAGGAATACCTTGTTCACGAGACAAGTTTTGTGTCGCGTGAGCAACTGAAAGCTTATAAATCCATGCACGGTCACAACTATCTCACGAGCGGATGGGTGCAGCAGCCGGGTGTCAAGGTTCTCCAAGACAGCACGATAGTTGCAGTTGGAAAGGGAAACAGACTTCCCTCGTCCACTTGTAATCGCGTTTATTGTGCCGTGCGAGCGCTCTGCCGATACTGTAAACCCAGTAACGGGATGTAATGGCAGAAAAGAGATCACAGCAATTGCTGCAGTGCTGTTTTCAAACGGTTTTTGCTTCTCAACAACCGCTGCGTGCGGTGCTAATGTGTAGCCGATTTATCGCAGCTTTTTAGTGCAGGCGTCAAAGTTCTGCCGTACAGCACAATCGCTGTTGTCAGAAAAGTAAGCCGACTTCCCCGTTTATTTCTAATCGCCGTGTGAAACCCGTAAACACGGTAACGGGACGTCAGGGCAGGAAGGAATTACAGCACTTGCCAGTGGCTGTTTCTAAATGGTTTTCGAATTTCAACAACCGCTGATTGCCTTGCTCGTGTGTAGCTGAGTTATCGCAAGCGTTAAGCGACAGTTCTAGCTAGGGCGACGCGCAGCTTTCTGAAGGATTAAGTATGATCTAACTCCATTCCGCGTTAAACGCCATCGCCAGAATTTTAGAAGCCGCGTTGCGTCGATCACTTACGTCGTGCAAATCAGCGTTGACGTTGCTTTATTCAGACATTTCTTGGTGTTCCAACTTTGAAGCTACGATAGCTTTCTAATTTATTTCAAATGTTTAGGTCACATCACTGAGGTTGTCTGTTTGTACTCCCAGGTTCGTCATTCACAGTCATTTAATGAAAAGCTCCTTACGCCGTGGCTTCTCATCAAAGAAGACGGTGAGGTACAAGCTGCTCACTGCACCTGCAAAGCTGGCCTTTGGTATGAAAAAGAAACCAAACGAGGCAGCATTCTGATCCATAGGCTTCTTTTTCGTGTGGTTGTTACAACCAAACACGGCGCAGTTCACCATTGTCGCAGCTGGCTGACGTGCAACCACGGCACGTACCGTCTCTCCGCACACACAAATAAATTCGTTCAAAGATTTTCACGTAATAAATCCGCACCGCGCACGAGATCGACACTGCTGTGCGTGGGCTAAGCAGAACGCATACAGAACGTAGCCCGATACTGCCGGTACTGCTACCTGCTACTACTGCTACTGCGCTCACGAACGGCCGGACCGCCAAAATGGCGTCGCTGCCCGGCGATGCTATCGCCACCTCGCGGATCAAGGTACAGTGCATACCCCCTATGCACCAGTAGGCGCTTTTCCAGGCGCTCAATGTAAGCTACGTTAATTTTTTCATAGGTTTGAACACGAAAGAGGCTAAAGAAAGAACATTTACGTTTGTTTTTCTTAGCTTTCTCTTCTCGACGCTAGGTGGCATCACGTCGCGTAGACGTCTTCTAGACGCGTTCCATTTGTCGGACAACATGACCTCGATGCTGTCTTCTAAGCTGTCAGCGTAGACTGTCTACGATGCTGTCCAGAATTGGAACACAGCCTTGGACGCCGCGCCGACCGTACCATAGAGTTTCCTAAAATTAACTAGAGGGGACTCTGGCGCTGCGATCGTTCAGCTACCATGGGAATGATGGGTAGTACACAAATTTGCCTAGTCTTCGTGCTTGCGGCTTCAAACGTACTTGTGGCTTTGTTTATTGCTATGTTTTGGTTTTCTTTCGGATAAAAGAATGGATCGTTGTGAACTTCGTGACCAGATTTGAATCGCTGAGCCTAAAGAAGTTAAAGTGGCGAAGTGAAACTGCTGACTTTTGCTGAAATTCGTTTTGCGACAAAGCGGATGCAGCCAACGCGGAGCTAAACGGAGCCGAAAGTACGAAGTTTAGACAAATTTGTGTACTACCCATCATTCCCATGCTGGCTGAAGCGTCATGCGTTGCAGCTCCCATAGACACTAGCGCCAGAGTTCCCTCTAGTAAGTATTGTAGGAAACTCTATGGACCGTACGACAAGTAAGGGGGCTCCATTTTGGACGAGAGGTCAGTGTGGCCAGATTGTTATGATAGCCACAGACTCAGTTTAGTCTAAGAATTCTTTTGTTGAATTTTTGTAATATCTATTTTTTGGTTGTGTGAATTTAGAGTGTGGTTTATTTTGTTTTTCGGATCGTGTTTGATAAAGTCTGTTTGCCGTGAGACCGCAATCTCCCGTCTCTCCCTCCATCCCATCCACATTGCAAGCCCTCCCGAGATAGCCATGTCACGTCTCAAGTCTTCTCTCACCGAGTCGTGTGAGCACAAAACGAGCGCCAGCTTCAACGCACGGGTTACGCTTCTTTTAGATGTCGGTTATCCTCGCGTCGCAATGGCCACTGTCGCTGAACGTTTGAAGAAGTCCGTTTTGTTAAGTCCGAGCATGGGTGCAGAAAGCAATAGTAACAAGCGTGTCGTAGGTATTCCTTACATTCACTGCGTATCTCACAGGCTAAAGAAAGTGGGATGCCAATGTTGTTTTTACGGCTGCCATTAAGCTGGGTAAGATACGCGCCGCCGCGCAGAGGTAGAAATAGCGGGAGGTGTTGGCACCGAGAGGAGCATCCTTTCCCCTGCTGCAGGGAGGAGAGGGTTTCTGCTGCAGGCGGTTTGCAGGTTCGATGAAGTAAAGACGAGAAACAGGTACTCACAGAGACCAGCAGAGCCTTGTTGAGGCGGAAGAAGCCTCCCCCGGTAAAGCACAGGGCCTCAGGGTCGACCGTTCTGTGCAAGTATTGCACCTGGAAAGGGATAACATCGAGGCGTGTTCCGATACCTGAGCGTATGAGCTATACCTGCTCCTTGTAAGATTCTCCGCTCGTTTCCACGTGAAGTGAGGCATCCTTCAACTGCTGTGCCTGGAATAAGAGGCGCGCCACACCAGCTCGGTCAGCTACCACAAAGCCATGGACGTTTTGCACGGATAGAGTGAGAGAGCACAATGGAGTAAAAACAGCTACAGCACGAAAGAGAGAGCACAGACCCTGTGGCCATGCATTTGCTCCTGTCGCTCAGGGCTGTTTTTGCTCAAATCATGCGCCAACCAGCACACCTACTGCAGCGAGCACATGTAAAGAAAAAAAAAAAAAAGACGCCCAGCATAGGCGTATCTACATCGGGCGCGCTAGCCCCCCCCCCCCCCCACCACCACCACCACCATCCCCCAATTGAGGAAACTTGGGGGGATGCCGGATTCCTCCCCCCCCCCCCCCCCCATACACACACACTTTCGACAGTGGTCACTGTCGGCCGCAAAGTGGAAAACCAACAACTGAGGCGAAGTTTTCTTTCAACACCACAATCACGTGATCATATAATGAAATTTGTCCTATGCTGCTGCTGTAAAGTTTGACCCCCGTGTCTCACGACCTCGAGCTGTAGGCTCTCTGCGGTGCAGGTCGCTCATGCGACTCTTTCGCGTCTTGCGCTCCAGCCCTGCAGAGGAGGCTACCGCTGAGCAGGGGCTCTGCAACGTTAGGCCACTCTATCGTGATTTTATTCTGCCCTGCCTGGCCTGAAGTTTAGATCATCGACGACCGAAAAACAGGCGGGAACCAGCAAATGTTTTATGGACTGATCAAATCTCTTCCTGTTTCAGGAAATTCATTTTCTTTCATTGAGAAAGAACATCACCGCTGCTCTGTATCTAAGCCGCTGTGCTATAGATCTGAAGAAAAGAGCCTTCAGAATAGATGCAACTTCGCGCAGCTGTTCTGACGCCAGGCACGCTCACAATGACGCGAAAGAAAGAAGGCAATACGGTCGCCATATTGCGTGTACCTGTAAACACATTTTGCCGTTTTCTTCATTACAATACTGCCAACATGCTATAGATTGTATGGAGGTCAAGCGATGAAAACTTTTGCGGCTGGCTAAGGGAGTAGAGTAAGTAAGAGACAATCGAAGTACAGTAATCTTGACGAGTTTTGTTCATTGTTAATGGGGTTTGTCTGTGAGCACTGTCCTTATCAGATTAAGATTTCTGCTGGCCTGAATTTTAATAATCGACGGCGCAAATACGGGTGGGAACCGACCGATGAAACCTCTTCGTGTTTCAGGAAATTCATTCATCGAAAAAGAGCGACATCACTGCTGCTGCTGTGAGTCGATGAGTGTGCAGACGTGTTTCTGTTGGGATGAGCCAGGGGAGCTAAAAGAGGTTTCCGCTTTAGTCTCCGATTAACATGCTTCACCTTGCTCATCAGTGCCACGTGCTTGTGACGGTGCCGGCTGCCGCAAGAGTGGGAGATATGGAACTGTTTATTTGGGTGAACTTGTGCCCGGAAAACGAAACTTCAAGCCACAAGCAATGCACGCTCAACAGATGTAACGGACCGGTTACATAAAAGTAGCAAAAGAAGCGCGCGTGGCAATAGCTTGCAACAAGGCGACGAATAGGGCACTGGACTTGATCACACTGGGAAGCGCAGCTTTCAAGCTTGCCCTGCAACTTGATCTACCGGACCAGGTCAAGGCCTACGTTGTTTGTTTTTGTTTTTTTGACTAAGGAGAATGAATTGATAGTTGGCCTTGATTCATCTTGAGTTGACCTGTACAGATACAACTCGGACGGCAAAGGAGCACGCACTCGCAGCGCTGTTTATTTCATTCCCTCTCTCTCAGCAAGGATGAGTCCACAGAGATGTATACGCGCACAAACAGCTCAACATCGTTGCGCTACAATGGAATATATTGTCACGTGGCTGTGACGGTGAAGAAGGCTCCAGGAGTACTCAGAAATATACGGAACCCTTTATTTTGGCGAACCTGTGCCCGAAAAATGAAAGGTGAAATTACAAGCAATTCAAGCTGTACGCTGATACCGGCGAGAACAGCGTCGGCCGTCGAGTAATCTGATCAGCAGTAAAGCGTGTCGGCCTTTTATACCTGCGGAATCGAAGATTTCGGCGTTATGGTAGGTGGCCGCGTTAGTTCCAGAATAATCTCCCATTGTCCACGTGCGGCGCACAGTCTTTTCGGAAGATTCTGAAATAATCTGGAAGGTTCCCTGACACTCGGGCGCGGTTTGCGCGAGGCAGTGGTTATACATGTCACGGACCGGTTACATAAGAAAATATCAAAAGGAGAACGCGTAGTAATATTACATTCATATGAACCCATCTCCCCTCCAGATATAAGTAGCCGCTGCCAATGTGACTAGAGGGCAGCCTTCTTGAGTTAGGTTCAGAATGAGACACTGTCCGGCTATACAAAAAAGGTTTCGGCATTGTCCAGCATAGTAATGTTCTGTTAATTGTACACCCGCCATTTTAACGTCGCGAGATTTCAGATTTGTGACGTCGTGTAAGAGGCAGGCCATGAATGATAGCGGGGTATCTGTTGCCAATTTTTTGGGAAATCTTGTCCTTTTATTTAAAATCTACATTCGCTGGATTGCATAGTGAAATGTATGTCCAGAATTCAGGGGTCTGCATTGGCTCAAAAGTAGGCCCGGTTCTTAGCGATATTTTCTTGGCCAGAATAGACAGGAATATTCATAAAGGATTGCTTGGTTTGGCTGAAAAGGTTTTTCGGCTTGTTGATGATTATTTAATTATCTCTGAGAAAGACGTGCAAGGCTGCAATGTTGTGAATGTTTTGAAGGTGTTTAGGGAATATGGGATGGGTCTTAAGTTCACGCATGAGGTTGCCCAAAATAATCAGTTGCAGTTCCCTGATTTAACCTACAATCAGGACACACATGCTGGTTGTATAATCCTCGGTCAGTAAAATCTCTTCTCAACTATGGCTCAGGCCATTCCAAAATTGTAAAAAATGGAATTGCAGTGTCTTGCCTGAGGAGTGCCTTGTCGAAACCATGCATTCATACCATGTATTTTTTCACGTCAAATCAACCGACTAAAAATGGCCGTATACCCAGACAACATTGTACGCAGAGCAGTTGAAAAGATTGTTAAGATTTTAAAGGCTGGACCAGAGCACACTTCTGCAAAGAAAGACACACATTGCAAACGCTTTGCTGTTTTACCTTAGATTCATCGTTTTTCCCGTGGGCTCAAGCACATGCCACTCGGTTTGGTGTAGAGGTTGTTTTCAGTGCACCTAGCAAGATCCAACGCATCCGTCGTGCGGTGGACCAAAAATTTGACAAAAAAATGAAGAAGACAAAATGTGTTTGCCTTTCAAAAGAAAGCGGAAAGTTCGCGAGGTGCAGGATAGGGGCAGTTCATTTATTGCCCTTAACCTGTGCTCGTGCATATATAGGTCATACTGGCCGATGTATTAACACTCGCCTTAATGAACATATGAAGTCTTTGGACACTAGCAATCACTCCCACCTAGCCGAGCATTGCAGGAACTGCCAATGTCATCCTGTGTGGTGTGACACTAACATTTTGTTTTATCACAAAGACAAGCTAACTCGGAAAATAGTTGAAGCTTTTCATATCAGAAGGTGTGCTGATAACTGCGTAAGTAACCCATCGATTGTGTTAACAGACAAGGAATTCGCCTTTTTGAGTCGCACTTGACTTTTACTTTCTGCTGCACGTTGTAGATAGCACTTCTGCAAAATTACTGTCAAGATGTGTTTTCTTTTGTTTTGCTTGTTGGTTTGTTTGATTCGTTTTTCAAACATGCGCTCTTGAGCCACCCTGGGTTATATATTTCGTGTACTTCTTTTTCTTAATAAACTGAGTTGTGAGATCGCGCCCGTTTGTCTTCTCGCCTTTCGTTTTCGTCTATTGTGTGCGCGCCGAAATGTTTCCAATGATGTCCTCAAACCAACTCGCCCAGCTCTCCATACTTTGACATAAGCGATGTCACGAAGCGAAGTAACGACAATATGAATGCGACATAAGCGAAGTAACGACAGTATCAATGCAAACAGATCGCGTCAGGGCTTAGACCCCAGACGCGATACACCGTGCCAGAATGCGCCGCGCCGCGCGAGAAGCAGCCGACCGGAACCATAGAGTTTCCTGCAATACTTACTAGAGGGAACTCTGGCGCTTAGTGTCTATGGGAGCTGCAACGCATGACGCTTCAGCCAGCACGGGAATGATGGGTAGTACACAAATTTGTCTAAACTTCGTTCTATCGGCTCCGTTTGGCTGCGTGTCGCCTGCATTCGCTTTGTCGCAAAACAAAGTTCAGCAAAAGTCAGCAGTTCCACTTCGCCACTTTAACTTTTTAGGGGCGAAGCTCCTTAGGGTGTGGGTAGTTCTCTCCTCTGTAGTAGTAGTATGTAGCCAGCTCTAGTTTAATGAATTCCTCACTAGATGAGCAATTCACTAGATATCATAATTTACAAGACATCGTAGGGTTCCTTGATTTAATCACACTAAAAGACATACTTTGCGGGCGATATACTCTAGTGAGCTTTCAACTTTTTGTCTTAATGTACATGATAAAGAAAATATTTCTACGAAAAACACAAAGCACACCTTGAGCAAGATGTTTGGTTTTGGGACGCTTTATGTGCAGTAAACGCCGTGCATTGTTCGCGAAGCCGGAGCACTTGCACGATCGCGTTCCGTTGGCTTTCGTTGGGCATGCTACCGACCTCGCGTCGTGGAACGTGAAGAGGAACGCTACGCGCGTCGTGTCTTTCCTTTAGCCTTGCCGTTAATTCTCACAGGGCGAGTGGGGAACGCGGTCGCTCTTGGCGCGCTTTCTCTTTCGCACGGGAGCGGACACTTTCCCTGCATTTCACCGATCACAAAGCGGTGATAATGAAGGGACCACGTAAACCAACAGTACAATAAAAGTTGGATGTTTAATATATATACACGCTGTGTCAGACTTTTTATATGATGTACTGGGCGAATTTCTCGGAAGAGTTTCACGGTTTTCCGATGATTCCCTCCGGAGCTTCGCCCCACTCATCATTATTCACCCCGTGGATATGCTGTGATTTTTTTTAAGCTCACCAAATCAAACCTGGTCACGAAGTTCACAACGGTCTATTCTTTTATCCGAAACGAACGCCAAAAGACAGCAATAAACAAAGCCACAAGTGCGTTCGAAGCCCGCAAGCACGAAGACTAGGCAAATCCGTGTACTACCCATCATTCCCGTGTTGGCTGAACGATCGCAGCGCCAGAGTCCCCTCTAGTTATATTTTAGGAAACTCTATGACCGGAACTATTAGTTGCCAGCAGCAGCCGTCAGCATCACCAAGTTACGCGGAAAGGAAACCACACAACATTGAAGCGAGGCGACGTAATGCATTGGGCGGGGCACATCGAACGGCGCTGTCCTCTCCTCCGGAATGAATCGAGTTGAGAGGGGATGCGTCAGGTAAATGTAGCGATCACTATATCTCCGCGGTCCTACTTTACCTTTTCGAAAAATTCTTTCGGCTATATATTCCTGGGAAGGGTCACGCCAAGCGTCATTGTTTAGATACGTTTGATTAAAGTACTCACAGGGCCGCATTCCTCTCAGATGACCGGAAGGCGAGAGCCATCTTCTTCTTCTTGTCAGTCGATGTATTGATTCTCCCCCCTCCAGAAGCTTTCTGCTCCAAACGCGGTTTTGCACTGCCTCGTGATCGGTCCACCGCTGTGCACAGCGACCATGTCGTGTGAATACGGCATGTGACGTCAAGTAATGTGCCGTCATGGTGACGTCATATGGTGAAGTCACCACGTGATGATTTTTTGCATTGGATGACGCCGCCGACGAGGGACGCCGACGGTCAACCTTCCCGTTTGATGAGGCGTCTTTTGCCTTCATAAGCTACACGACGTTTGCTGGTGGATGTACATAGCGAGCGAGTCAAATGCTGCGGCTGATGTGTGCTGCATTTATGTTGGCAATAACATTCTTTCAATCAAGTTTGCGTTCACCTGACGCAAACACTACGTGCTAAAGAAAGCCCAAATTTAGTTGTGCCCAGGCTGTCGGAACGAAATGTTTTTCGTTTCGGTTTTAGTTTCGTTCACCGCAAAAAGTTCCATTCCGTTTTTGTTCCGAAACGAAAAAAAAATGTTCCGTAACGGTTCGTGACGCCACGAAGGTTGTAACGCCACCAAGGTTCGTAACGGTTTTTTTTTAATACAAAAATTTGAAGTTAGGGTAATCATAGAAAACATTGGATTTATCATGTAGTTACTCGCGTTCCTCTTAAGAAATTGGGATAAGGGTAAAACACGTTCTTCAGAGGAGCGGAAGTAACTGCACCACGAATTCCTACCAACTAGCACTAACCAGTATTAATTTCAGTCATAGTATTTATTTTCTCAAAAGACAAATACGATTTTTTTTTAGTGGGCTCAATGCTTTGTGCCAAGGGAGTGAGCAGGATCTCAGAAGCAGCACGTCATTGAGTGTACTCTCTGCTGTGAGAGACCGCTGTTCTGATAAAAAGATCACCAGGCCTGCGCAAGACACGTAACACAGTTACAGCAAAAGCTGGAAGAGCGGACTTTGTAGAGTCCGTTGTAGAGTCTCTTGGGGCAACTAATGCAAGTACACGTGCAAGGTACCCAGTACGCCATAAATCATCCTAATTTTTCTGAAGTAGCGAAGTTCCCACTATGCCATTTTTCGTGATTCTTCGGAAAATCGTGGTACCTGCTACACATCTGTAAGGCATTATATACACTTTGTGTTGTGGCTGATGATGATGATGAATTATGGCTGAGCATTTTGCAGTGGGTAGGAAGCAGTGTTCGGAATGGGTGCCCCCATTCCATTCCGATTCCATTCCGGGGAATCAGAACTTGCCGCAATTCCATTCCTTTCAATTCCTCGGAATGAAAAAAAAAACTTAGGCCATTCCCTCTTAGCCCATTCCCACAGTTCAATTCCATTCATGTAATTCCGCAACGTAAAAAAGGCATATTCAGAGCTTTATCGAGTTAAGAATGAACGTCCCATAAAGCTGATGTCATCAGATGCATTAAAGGGCCCCTAACAGCCGATTTCTCGTTTGTGACATTTATGTTGCAATACGTAGGTCTATGTCTTGTAATCACGGAATGACACCGCAAATGCTCCAACGTGATGTCTAAATAATCCTAGCAGCGTTAATTGTGGTCATTTCTAGTGTAGGTTCAAAACGCGCGCCGAAATAGGATAAGAAACTAGCGCCGCGCCGCGGCGGTCGCACCTCGGGGCACGCGTGATGACATGCGCGCAGTATTGGGTGACGTCAGCCACGCGCTTGTTGAACTGCCAGTTGGAGAACACACACACGGAGAGCTCACGCTGCCTGCCGACACGTACCGAAGAAGGAGAAGGTGGGAGAGCAAACATGCTTCGCAATATACCACAGTGCATGCACCGCGCATATTTCTGTCTGTGACGTCGACAACACTTGCTTTACCTCTGCAACGTCACAAGGGGCCTACGTCTACGTCATACTAGTGGTTATGTTGATAGGAGTTCAAAATTCAGATGAGCACTCAGGCTTACTTTAAAACCAAATTAAAATATCTTAAAGGCAACGCTCGTCACTCATAATCGGTCAGAAGTGCCCCCGCATGCAGGACTATCAAACAACACAAGCATCTCGAGTTTCCGAATTCGGTGTCAGGGGTCCTTTAAGAACTGCAAAAGTACGCAAAACACGTTACCAAAGTCGAGGGATATTAGCTTGTTGACATATATCGTGCAGTACAGCCACCCTATACTAATTCCCATAGGGGCAGTTGTCCCGCAACCTACAGTATTTGCATGGTCAGCATGTTTGAACGAGTGGTGATGTTTTAATATTGTTTAAGCTTAAATGTGTTAATGCTGAAATGACGACATAGGGTATATTTATGCTAACAAAAGTAGTATTCAAGAAGACTAAGCAATTTTGCCACGCTTCTGGAGCGTTCGTGAATATGGAGAAAACTAAGGTTTGGTTAATGGGGAACAAAACCCTCTAGATCTGCTGGTATTAGCTGGAATATTGCACCGCTCGGGCCGCTTGTGCCTTTGCATCGAATACGGAACACTGGGCCGCACTGCTCGTCAACACTGACGCTTGTCAAGCGCGCCTCGCAAGCATGGATGGAGTGAGGAGAACTTTCCGTGTTCGCCTCTGTGCAGGTATGCAATGTATTCCTTGTAGCAAAGGTTATTTACGTGCTGCAAGTACTAAACTGCCCATGAGATAAAGATCAGCAATGGGAAGGCACAGCGCAACTGAGACAATGGACAAGAACACGCAACACAAACGAGCGCTCGTTTGTGTTGCGTGTTCTTGTCCATTGTCTCAGTTGCGCTGTGCCTTCCCATTGCTATGAACCAACTCGCCCAGACCAAAGTCTTACTGCAACATAAAGATCAGGCTGTGCATGTAGAGTATTCGCCACTTTCGGGGGGGTATCAATGGGAACCAACGCACAGGGGTAATTTGTTTCTCCCTTCAGCGTCTGCTGGGATAATGCATTTGTTTGTACACTAACTTAGGCCTCGGTTTGTAGTAGGCGCGCCGTGCTTGTAATCAGCCAAGCCATTTTAAAAATACCGCTATTTTGTTAAATTCGAGGCTCTGGCTTACTAATGTTTGCAATTTGAAAAACAGCAAGTAGACGAGAACGTGCTCTGTTTTTGAAAAAAAAAAACGTAATTCCATTCCCATTGTATCCCGTGCAAAAGGCGCTTAATTCCATTCCCATTCCATTCCGCCAAGCGTTGTCCCCATTCCATTCCCATTCCATTCCGGGGTCGCGAAAACGTGGTATGATTCCGGAGTCATTCCAATTCTGGAGTGACAACTCCGCAACACTGGTGGGAAGCAATAAACCACACACTCTTTGCGCTATTAGTATTGTGTGATGACTGGTTGTTATTTTTGCTCTTCTACTACGCTATATTACATATGTTAACACGATTCCTTGCCCGACATGACGCCTGTATAGAGTATTTTTGCAAAGGAGTTACAAGCACCAGCGTAGAACTGTGGTGGAAGACCCCACTGACACGCAGAGGGCGCGTGTTAAAATTGCATCCGATCCTAGAACTTTGTTTCTCATCTAATTTTTTCTTATTTCACGCGATAGCGTCACGGAAAATGGCGGCGGCGGGCAACTATGGCGCCAAAGTCGGCTGTTGTGATCTCATAACAGATTTCGCTCTAGGGTGATTCCACGTAAGATCGAACAATCGATGGCTGGTCGACCTCTCAAATTTATTTCAAATTTTTATATATTATTGCCTGATGAGTGGAAAGAAGAGATCCGCAATTTGTTTTGCCGCGAAAAATTTTTTCGAAGCACAGGAAATCAATAATGACGAAGAGGTGGAATAGAGCGCTCATCCGCTCTGCTGTTTTGGCCAACTTTCGTTATGCATTGCACAAAATATATTAAAGTTAGGTAGCTGAGATTTCTTTAACTAAATATATGCATGTTTTTGCTTCTGCTCAGGTATTTTTAGTTTTGATGTGTAGTGTAGATGTTTTTATAAAAAACCTCAAAATCGGCCCAGGAGACGTTATTTTCTTTACTTTGAAGGTCTTTATCTCGAAAAATGCTTGTAGCAGAGCGACAAAAATTGCGCATTACGTTTTTCGCATGCTTATCTACCACACTGCCGAATCTTATATTTATATACATTTTCAGTGAAGAGATATGATCGGGCTAAGTTAAAGAAAACACCGGACAATGAAAACTTCTGACGACAATTAAAAAAAAAAAAACCCATTTTTTATATTTCTTAAACTTTGTCCACTTATTCTCCTCCACATCAGCTTTCATAATCATTGAAAACATGTTGCATAATGTCGTTGCAATAATAGTTACGACCCCCCCAATTAGACCCTTGGGCAAGGATTGGCAATTCCGACTTCTTGTCCAGCAAGTGTATAAAATGCATGCAGGATTGAATTGCTTTTTTATTTAAAGGCCAGCAGGTACCGAAAAAGGTGTCGCCGGCACTGAAGACGTTAATTTTGAAATTATTTGGTCACTGCAGCGGCCACGAGCGCGGGGCTACCGAGCAGGCGCGCCCGCACCCGAGATGCTCGTTGTAAGAGACGGCGCAGTGAGAGCTCGTTTTCGCGTCCTCAGACCGATTGAGTTCGAAACAGCAACGCCTCTCCGGTGACTTGAACGCACATGCACTGAAGCTTCGCTATTCTATCCGCCCTCTGTTCACATCGCAGCTAGGCGCTGATAACAAGGCCGAGATGGAAGCAAGATGAGAACTCTATAAGGGGCTATGAGCGCTCGCTTCACGCACGCTGCTGCCAGAGAAACTGCGCTGCGCCAGTTGCGATCAGTGGTAAGCATTAACGTGGCGCTCCAGTGGCAAAGCAAAATATGGAATGTCAAAGGAAAGAAAAGCAAAACTATCGGTAACCGGATGCGCTTGCCTATCTTAGATGTCGGCAGCAGACGGCCTGAACTAGCCGCGCGTTCAGAGCGCCGTTCACACTTCATTCCGCGCGGAGAGTTCTTGTGCTTTGCTCTTACTCTACTCCTCCTACGCGTCTCATGGCGAGAAAGTATAGCTCAGAATGAGTGTATTGTGGAGACTACCTTTCGAAGCACAAGAAGCTTAAAGGAGTACTGACACGAATTTTTTTAAAAATTTCGGTTTGTTGCTCTAAATAAAAATACTGGTGTCGAGAAACCTCAAACGACTATTGTGGTGCCTGGGAATGCATCGTATATATTATAATTAGCGCCACCTTAAAAAGACACTTTCGGTTTCGATATCGAGGGGGTGGCTTCTCAGTGTCGTTTCATAGCAGTGTGACGTCACGGAGATACAGAAACTCTCGACGTACTAGCAGCAAATTCGTCATCTGCTCGTGGTGCACATAAACAACGATGAGTGAATTGTCGTCCTGTGACCCTGGCAGTGATTTCTGCGATTTAGGCTGCATGCAGGACGCAGAACTCGCATACTCGGGGGAACTGTCTTGACTCGTCGGGATAATGTCCTTGCAGTGGAGCTGGCTTGCAGATGTTCAGCGACCAAAACTTCAAAGTCAAATTAAAATATTTTATACGTGTTCTCTGACTCCAGTGTGTGGACAGCGTTGACACTGCACACCAACGAAGCAAAAGATGTCCCTTTTGCGATGTCTCAAAATCGTGCCAGTACTCCTTTAATTATTGCAAAGAAGCCAAAATTTCGTAGAGTTACCGACCTAGGCATATACGCTTTGAAGAAACGTTTAACGCCCGAAAGATCAGTGACTGTCAGTGAGATGGACTACTTGTGCTACGCGTTCTTTTGCTACCACTGCAATGAAAGATCTTCACGGAACGCACAGTTTAACGATGACATTCTTATGCCCCCTGAAAATGAAATCGACGTCATTAACCAGATCACTGCGACAACCGGTGTACGTGCGTTCAAGTCACCCGAGAGGTGTTGCTGTTTCGAACTCAATCGGTCTGAGGACGCGAAAACGAGCTCTCACTGCGCCGTCTCTTACAACGCGCACCTGCTCGGGAGCCCCGCGCTCGTGGCCGCTGCAGTGACCAAATAATTTCAAAATTAACGTCTTCAGTGCCGGCGACACCTTTTTCGGTACCTGCTGGCCTTTTAATAAAAAAGCAATTCAATCCTGCCTGCATTTTATACACTTGCTGGGCAAGAAGTCGAAACTGCCAGTCCTTGCCCAAGGGTCTCATTGGAGGGGTCGTAACTATTAGTGCAACGACATTATGCAACATGTTTTCATTGATTATGAAAGCTGATGTGGAGGACAATAAGTGGACAAAGTTTAAGAAATATGAAAAATGGGTTGTTTTTTTTTAATTGTCGTCAGAAGTTTTCATTGTCCGGTGTTTTCTTTAACTTAGCCCGATCATATCTCTTTACTGAAAAGATATATAAATATAAGATTCGGCAGTTTGGTAGATAAGCATGCGAAAAACGTAATGCGCAATTTTTGTCGCTCTGCTACAAGCATTTTTCGAGATAAAGACCTTCAAAGTAAAGAAAATAACGTCTCCTGGGCCGATTTTGAGGTTTTTTTATAAAAACATCTACACTACACATCAAAACTAAAAATACCTGAGCAGAAGCAAAAACATGCATATATTTAGTTAAAGAAATCTCAGCTACCTAACTTTAATATATTTTGTGCAATGCATAACGAAAGTTGGCCAAAACAGCAGAGCGGATGAGCGCTCTACTCCCCCTCTTCGTCATTATTGATTTCCTGTGCTTCGAAAAAATTTTTCGCGGCAAAACAAATTGCGGATCTCTTCTTTCCACTCATCAGGCAATAATATATAAAATTTTGAAATAAATTTGAGAGATCGACCAGCCATCGATTGTTCGATCTTACGTGGAATCACCCTGTAACAAACTTCAGCGCCGACAATGCCCTCTCCACTTTGGCCTGCGTGACAGGCGCGCAAAAGTCCACTTGCGTTAATATAAACATCTCTGGTTGCCACTGTTTTCGTTTTTCGCACAATTTCAACATGTCTTTGCTTTGGAATTCCTGCCTGAGGTACGCACAAAATACAGATATGCTCACATTGCATGAGCTCAGTTGTTCCGCATTGCGAAGTTTTCTCGTGAACCGAAAAACGATTGAAAAAATTTCGGTTTCACTCCGGAAAGAAATAATAGATAAAGTTTCGGTTACGTTTTCGTTCTGGTCAAAAATAACGGGTTTTTTTTTTTCGTTTTTCGTTTTCGGTTTTCGTTCCGTTCCGACACACTGGATGTGCCACTCTCAAGCCCAAGTTGGGCCTCTCCAACCCCATGTATTTTCTTAGAGCTTACTTATTTATGTGGGAAAGTTCAGTGTAATGCAAAATGAACGATAATTAAAGGGGTCATAAAGCACCCCTTGGGCTTGTTGAAAAAACACAACCTGCGGAAAGCTGACACGGCTATGAACTGCTCTGCAAAATATTACAGTCGTGCGCGCCGCGTAAAGGCCACAAGCGGAGCGCGAAGTTGCCGTTTCCTCAGGCGCCCTCTTTTCAAACAGAGGCCGGTTCTCACTCTCGTCGGTGGGCGGGGCGTCTGCATGTGTACGTCGCGGAGACATAGCATGCTTATTGGCCGATAGCCGGATGAGATGCGCTTCTTGCCATGGGGTGCCGCCACTTGCCCGCGCCGCACTGCTCAGCCTGCTAACTTTACACGGTAGCCGCACTCGCGCATGCGAATCAGAGCGGGAGAGCGATCGCGTTTCATGACGCGCGTTGACGTAACTTCTTACCCCCGTTTCATCCCTCCCTGTCTAGCTTCCAGTGCGCTCGTCGGCACGAGAAAAGAGAGAAAGCGCTGAGAGCGTGCGCCAAACCCCCGTAACTCCGCTGATTCTTGACGGATTCGAGAAATTTTTGCGGCAATCGATTCGGGAGGCAGTAAACTCCAATACTAAGGTCATTAGATCATTACTTGGAAAAGTGGTTCATGACCCCTTTAAAGGGCATAATAAAAAAGGCATCGAATTTGCTCACGCTTTGTGTGAGCACCAAACAAAACGAACACATTGAAATAAATAGAAGCAGCGGTAATTGCTCGCTGAGAAGACCGATCAATATGCAGTGCGAGGCAACTTGTCAAACCACATTCAAACGTGCACGAATTTAAACCGAAAAAAAACTGAATCGCCGGGACTACACATCATCATAGGCGCGCCAGAGTCGTGGTTGTAACGAAATTGTTTTTTTAACTGCTCTGATAGCGTCCACGCAACAATTATTGTTTGTGTACTCGAAAATTCTCGTATTTGCGGCTTAAACGTCACAGCACGGCGCCAAAACGCGCTCGTAGCGAAAGCGAAACCATCAGTACGAACATGCATGCAGACGCTCATACATGCAGAAGCACCGTAAGTCGCCGCGAACCCGTGCGATCGCTGTCTCGAGGCTTCTTTCTGTTATGCTCCATTTGTTTACAGTGTGATTTGGGTATAGAGGCAGTCTATACTCTAGCAAGATATTTCACACAGTTTGCACTCAGCGATTGACTACGTTTGAAGCAAGAAACCGGTTCAGGGGTCTCCATCGCGGTAACCGCGTGAAGCGGGCTCTCAGTTTCCTGCAAAGAGACAGCGACTGTAAACCATCTTGTGCTTTCTCTTCGTCGAAAATGATTCTTTTGACAGTAAACAACATATTTCGTTTCGAAAGTACTTGCAGAAATGTCCTGGAGGGCTTCCGCGAGGTGCTTTTGTATAGCGCCGACAGCAAAAGCTATGGGGAGCGCTAACAAGGCGCGGCCCTACCCTTCGGACGACGCTCGTCAGGGCCGTACCCAGGAATTTTTTTCGGGGAGTGTTTTTGCGTAGAACGGCCAACTTTGGCAACTCGTGGTCGCTGTGACGGCATGCAAATATTTTACTATCACCCGAAAAGTTAAAGAAGGAAATATTTCGGGGGGTGTCAGAGCCCCTTCAACCCCCCCTTAGTTACGGCTCTGACGCTCGTGAACGTCGCCAAGAAAGTGCTTCGAAAGAGGCCCCAGGTTCGGAGTGCGGACTCCCGATTCTCGTACCAGGTCCTTGCTGCGTCTTCCAGGTAAAAGTACATGTGGCGCAGCTTGTCATCGGGGTTCCAGTTGTTAAATATCGAGACCCTTTCAGACGTCTCCAGCCAGGTCTTCACATGGCGAACCACGAAATGACGGCGGCTCCCTGGGCGGCTGCATCACTATCGCTGCAGGGGACGCTGCGGCCGTCATAGTGCCTGTTGTCTTCGTCGCCGTGGCTTTTGGCTCGTCCGGTAGGGGTCCGTATTGTGGGGGTAGTCCTTTCAGTCTGCAGCTGGCTCGACTGTCGCTGACGGTGTCGGTGTGTTCTTCGCGACGTGGGCTGGGTTCACGACTTGACGGGGGCGTCCGGCATGAACGAGCAGCACCTCCATATGTCACATGGTCGTGACGTCGACGAAGACAGCAGTCGGCGTTTTCAAGATGAAACTGTTTATTTGGCCGAACTTGTGGCCGGGAAACGGAAAATTATTTACAGCAATACACACGGTATGCACTGATAGCGGCGAACAGAGCGTCGACCGTCGATCAACTGACAAGCGGTCAAGCGCGTCGGCTTTTATACAGGCGCTATCGAACTTTCCAGCGATATCGCTGGTAGCGGCGTAAGTTCCAGAATAGACTCAGTTGTTCGCGTTTCCACGCTCAGTCTTAAGAGATGATCCTAAAATAATGTGGAGCGTTCCCAGATATTCTGGCGCGGCTTGCGCAAAGCAGTTGTAACAAGCATAGGCGTGCGCAGGGTTCCCCTTCAGATGGGGAGCGGGGGGGCCAAGGTGGGCGAAGGTTCATCGCAGCGCCCCCCCCCCCCTCCCAATTAAGTCAATTTTTGGGGCAGACATTGCGCCCCCCCCCCCCCCATCCTCTGATAACAAGTGTAAGGGGGCGGTACCATAAAACATAGAAAGAAAGGAGCGCGTGTGGCAGTATAAGCATGAAGACTTCGCGGATAAAAAAGAATGATGACGACATGATACTCTTTCAGAAAATGCTTCCGCAATTGATTAGGAAACGATTGATGATTGCTAATGGATGCAATATTGTCAGGAATACCATTTCACGGAACAATGGCTCGGGGAAGTGCTGATGAATTGAGCGCGTTAGTTCGTCCATTTATGCGTTTGATGCTGTTATGTAAGCGACGTGAAATGTGTGAAAGCGCTTCCAATGGTAAGGGAGACGGTCTGATGATGTTATAGCATATTTATGAAATGAGGATAAAAGAGCGATGGATACTAAACAGCACGAGTGATATGCCATATTTGATCTGCGTTACGCTGGAATGTGGGCTGTAGTTACGAATGATGAAGCGAGCAGGTATGCTTTGCACAGACTCTCTAGCTTGTTCCGTAAATTTGAGGAGGTGATGATGCATATTATAGATGCGGACTAACAATGGTCATTGTCTCTTGCTACCATTAAAATGGCGAGGCCTGACGACCTCCAGGCGGAAAGAAAGGCGATGGGCATGGGCACTTCATTCCCAGAAGGGAGCGATAGGCCTCTCTCCTTCAACAAAACACCGCGAATACCACAATCCACTAACTTAATTCAGTACAGCGCCAAGCAAAAGTGTCGCCGGGATATCCTAGCCATCAATGTTTACTTGAGCAGTGTTGCGAGCAGCGTTGCGAATACAAGTTGTTTACTAGCACTCAGGCGCACGATATATTTGCTTTATTCGTGGCTGAGTGAAGGTCGATCACCGAATACTGATAAAATCCACAACTCAAGCGCCCCAGAACAAGCCGATTCTAAGGCGATGTGGAACAGAGGGAACAGTCGCGCTTCACAACAGATCGCATAATACCGCTGGAGCAGCGCACACATAATAAAAAGGCACAAGCGCTGGACAGCAACTGCTGCTTTATGGTTGAAAGACACGCCTTATGTAGAGTAACAAGCACGACATCATCTCAAGTAACGCAAGGATTGTAGAAATATTTCATCCATTAGATTGTGGGAATCGAGCGCACCCTCCCCTTTGGCGCCTCGTTCCCCAGCTAGCGCGTGTGTTGGCCCCGCGCGGCTCGAGCGCCGGGGACCGCCGTTAATCGGCAGTATCGACCACGGCGGCAGCGCCAGGCCTTTGTCTGGTGCGAGCCATGCGTGGTCGCCATACTGCCGATTAACGGCGGTCCCCGGCACTCGAGCCGCGCGGGGCCAACACACGCTCTAGCTGGGCCCGGGAACGAGGCGCCAAAGGGGAGGGCGCGCTCGATTCCCACAGATATATATAACATTTAGATTTAACACATGCGAACAGAACAGCAGTATGTGTTTAAACGCCACTCCAACGCTGAGTGCCATATTTTGATTGCGGTGACGATATCTTCAAGCGACACTAAAGAGAAAAGCAATTTTTCTCGTGTTAGTATATTTCAGTTTCATATAACCGAAATCGCCACTCATCCCGCGAAAAGACGCCTGGTAAGCGAGAAAATGCGCAAAAAAATAAAATCGTTCCCGCACCAGCTCGCCGTGGCGTCATATATTTTGACGGTGTCTGCCAGGGCATACGTTATCGTTCATCGGTGAAATAAGTTTAGATTCATTTGTGTTCTGGTGGTCTTAACTTAGTATGTTTCTGAAAGTTTCATTGAACCAATGTGGCCAAAATACGCAAAACTTCGAAACTCGTGACGTCACTGACGTTCCCGTGCAGAAGTATCGGCCAGAAATTCAAGCACGAGACCTTCATTCTTCTGAAAATTAGCCTATGATGGTGAAAGTAGTGACAGTAGACTTATGAATTAAAGACTAACTTATGTGTCTAAAATGTTTGACTTTAGCGCCCCTTCAAAGAAAATTATAATACCGAAAGTTTAATGCCAACTTACCAGATCGCTCAAGCACTGACTCGAGATGGCGACGTCTGCGAAGCTCATCGAGGCGTAAGCCGCGTATGCTAAGGCCAGCCAAACCTCTGGCTGCCCGATGTGACCATCGAAGATGGCGTACAGGGTTATGCACAGCACTAGTATGAGGCACGCTGACCAAACAGCCAGAGCCGGGTGCCAAATTTTGTTCAGCGAGCACTTGAGCTTCTTGATGGCGTGAAGCCTGAGCCTGACTTGTTCCACGTGGCGAGGCGTCCTGCAACTGCCCAAGGCTACCAGCTCGACGCGCAGGTACTGAGTCAAGACAGCCGAGCACGAGCTGAGGATGATGTAGGCCAGGGAGTCGTAGAAAAGAAAGACGAACAGCGTGAAAGAGCTGCAGACCAAGACGGGGACGCGCACCCTGCTGTCATGCGTCGTGCTGTCCGCGTACACGGTCATGCCCAAGCCGTACACGACCACGAGCGCCACCAAGCTGGCCATCTTTCGGATGCGAACGCGCAACCTTCGGCTTTCGGCGTTTGCGAAAGATGCGGATTTCTCGTAAGCCTCCGAGTTTCGCAGGAAACGCAGCAGCCTGGACGATCCCAGTGTCATGCAAGCGAAGTTGAGAACTATCTTTACAGTCACGACGTTGTTCAATATGAAAATGAGGGACTTGGTGAACGAGTGAGCTATGTCGGACGATAGAAATACCTTGACAATAAACACCGCTGACAGTGATGTGCTGAACAGTATCCACGCAGCAGAATAGAAAGTGTAGAGACTGATTATACGAACAGTGGCCCTCGTAAGTGATCGGTCACGAAAATGCTGGATGAAGAGGCATCCGAACAGCCGGCTGAGCATCCCATATTTCCATAAATGCTTCATCATGTACGAACACGTATCGTCCTTTGTCGGGTCTGCTTCCCGTCGGTCATGTATCTTGTCCTGTCTACCTGCAAGAAAAAAGGTAATAAGAATAGCTCACTAATTCTGTAAAACGGTGCTGCATTTAAATGAAATTGTCAATGTCCTCTCCGTTACAAACACGACAAAAGAACATGCCAGCTCACAGCGTCGCTGCTGCCGGTGAATATTCCGTGTGTCCATTTCCCCAAGAAGTTATCCATTTTGCCATTCGGGAGACCATCAGTCCGCTTAGACCCTCTCGAAGGAAATCGACTCGAATAACACCGCTTGTATGTGCTACTTTCGTGCGCACAGAAATTTGTCCGGGGCACGAAGAGGTGGGGGGGGGGGGGGGCGCAACTACATCAAGTAATTGACAGTACTCATACGAGATACAAATTGGCAGTGAGCTCACGAGACCAGTCAAACTGAAACTTAGCACTGCTGGTCGAACGCCTGTCACGAAACTCGGTTACACTGCCGGGGAAGAACGCGTGAGTCCGCAACGTGTACCATCATCTCCGAGAGCAAGGATGCACGTAGGTGGCATACCCAGAAACATGCATCCCGAGAGCAATGAATAGAGAAGACAAGCGAGAGCGAAAATGCTGGCCAATACCAACTATGAATAAATTAAGTACACGGACGCCACAGAATACAAGAGAGCACGATATATTGCTTATTGTGTCACCAGCAAACGGTGCGAATAAATGACAGCTGCACCTGTATTGGCCAGAGACAGTGAAGTAGTGGTCGCCATAGCAATGGCTACGAGGAGAGCACGTGCCTCCTCGTCACAGACCAGCAAGCAGCCTGTCGTCATTTCAGGACAGGAAGAACCGCACTCAACACAACACAACATCAAGACATCCCGGAAAGGTACGTTGTCTGGACTCCTGGACACGAACCCTTGGTGGTAAACCACGTGACACACGCCGCCGCCCCACAGCATGCATATAGTCTAGCGCGGTTTGAAGTTTATCGCGTGAGCGTCGACTGCCTAGCGTCCCAGGCAAGGTAAGGTTCAGAAAATTGCCGCTCATCAGCTGCTCATAGAGTTACTGTATATGCTCCCGTAAGAGCAGAGTTGCGCATAGGTTCGCCATTATGTTCGACGGCTGCGCAGTGAAGCCACTCGCCGCGCGCGCAGGAGAGAAATACGGCACGATGTTTCGGCGCGGGTGACATCCCTCAGATTTATGCGCACGCGCTGAGCAAGATTGCGCTTTTGCAATATTGCTGGTGTATATGGCTACAGGTTCTAGAGCATCGCGTGCGCGTGCTCTGAGCAAAAGTGCGTCCGTTTATTGACGCGCTTGCTCAAAGAATATTACAGCGGAGGCCGATCCACCACCACAGCTTTCTCATGCATGCTACGATCGAACAGCTCAAAAGCTCACTTCTGACCTGGCAACGAAAAATGGTGCGATTATTTTCTCGCTTGGCCGGAAGGCACCAACTATTTGTCCTTAAAAGCTTCACGCACGTATGGTCGATAATCAGGTAGCACGTGCATTTTGGTCGCCTACGCCGGCTGATCAGTGACCGTCGCCGGAAGACCGCGTACGGTCACCCTGGCGACCACAGACAAAGTGACATTTGTCATTAACAATCATTCGCCGCTGCTTCACTGTTCGAAAAAGCCTGTAGGTGGCGCTGTAGGTGGCGCCACCTACACTGTTTGAAGCGAGATCGGGTTGCCTTAGAACGGGAGAACGGGTAGTTATAAAGCGAGATTCAGTAAAGAAGAAGAACAATGCACGTGCTGCGGGGAAGATCAGGAAACGGCGGAGCATGTTCTGATTGAATGTGGAGACATCCACCCAGGTGTACGTTTGGGCACGAGCCTACATGACGCCTTGGGTTTTAGAGACAATGGAAAGCTGAACACACCCGCGATTGAAATAAGTAAGAGACGGTTAGAGTATTGGTGGCAGAAAACTAGAGAGAAAGAACAAAAATAAATATTGGGAAAAAAAAATAAGGACATTCTGCCGTAAAGGGCACAGAACGGAGCTGAAAACTTAAGATTTTTTGTTTTGTTTTTCTTCTGGAGTAAAATAGTTTTAATTGAAGTAAAGACACTAGGCCAACGCTAAAAAAAAAAAGAGTAAAGGTTTTTTTTTTTTTTTTTTTGAGCCTGGTGGCACATTTGTCACCGCCCCGTTATAAAGGGGACGCTCATAGCATCCATCCATCCATCCATCCGTCATCAGCTAAAGAGGGTAAGCGAGTACAAGTACCTCGAAGTATGGATAAATGAGGGGGACAGATATATGGAGGTACAAGAGAAAGCATCGGTAGCAAAGGGAAAGAGGAATGCTGCAATTATGAAGCACAGAGCTTTATGGGGATACAATAGGTACCAGGTGCTTCGAGGGCTGTGGAAGGGTGTGATGGTCCCGGGGCTTACATTTGGGAACTCAGTGGTGTGCATGAAGTCAGAGGTACAATCAGGAATGGATGTAAATCAAAGGACGGTGGGCCGCCTCGCGTTGGGCGCTCACGGGAAGACGACAAATGAGGCTGTAAAGGGTGATATGGGATGGACAGGCTTTGAAGTGCGGGAAGCTCAGAGCAAAATGAGATTCGAGGAGAGGCTGAGGAAAATGAAGAAGAGTAGATGGGCAGAGAAGGTTTTCAGGTATTTGTATAGAAAAAGCGTTGACACGCAGTGGAGAAAAAGAACTAGGAGGCTCACCAGTAAATATACGGCTAGTAGTGCGGGCTATATGGCAACAAGGAGCATTAAGCGGAAGGTCAGAGAGGCGGAAGGGACTTATTGGATGGCAGCGATGGAAAAGAAGCCAGCTCTGAGTAACTACCGAAAGGGAAAAAACGAAATAAGGAGGGAAAGGTTTTATGATAATTCAAGGGGAAGCACTTTGCTGTTTGAAGCAAGGTCGGGCTGCCTTAGAACGCGTAGTTATAAAGCGAGATTCAGTAACGAAGAAGAACAATGTACATGCTGCGGGGGAACTAAGGAAACGATAGAACATGTATACTGATTGAATGTGGCGATATTCACCCAGGTATACGTGTGGGCACGAGCCTACATGAAGCCTTGGGTTTTAGGGACAACAATGGAAAGCTGAACACGTCCGCGATAGAAATAAGTAACAGACGGTTAGAGTATTGGTGGCAGAAAAGTAGAGATAAAGTACAAAAATAAATAATGGGGAAAAATAAGGTCATTCTGCCTTAAGAGGCAGAGAGATGGACCGTCAATTTATATTTTTTTTTGAGTAACATAGATTTAATCAGTGTAGATAAGGTATTAAGCCAACTTGAAACAAGCAAGTTTTATTTTTTAAATTTTTTTTTCTTCGAGCCTGGTGGCAGACATGTCACCGCCCCGTTATAAAGGGGACGCTCATAGCATCCATCCATCCGCGAGCGGCGCAAGGAAAAGGTATGCGCAACTCTGCTACCTGCGGTAGCATGTACAGGGACACTAGCTGGATGGATGGATGGATCGATGGACGCTATGAGCGTCCCCTTTATAACGGGGCGGTAACAAGTCTGCCACCTGCCTTGACAAAAAAGACTACACTAAGGTGGCTAACTACACGCAGCTGCTCATAGGGCTTAGCGCCCTCTGTGTGAGGAGGGAACACTTCCGGCGGAACAAAAAAAAAGCGGATGTGAAGCAATATCCCGTAAAGAAGTGACGTCATTTTGTTTGCACTAGCGCGAAATTTGATCGAAAAATTGATTTGGTAGGCCCCTGTTAATGCGTAGAAGCGGCCGCAGCTGAATGGGACCTTATACACCACACATGCACGGCAATCAGTGAATTTGTTGGTGTGTTTTACGAAACAAATATCGGTCCGCTTCTTGTCTTTTACTCGCTCATTATTCCTCTGCACAGCGGCACAAATCTTACCTAGCTTATTGGCAGCCGTGAAAACAACATTAACCAGAGATTATTGGAACATAAGAGATCGCTAACCGGAGGCGCACCTTCTAATCTATCTTTACATTGTCGAGATTGTAAGTGCACGCCAAAATTCGATGAATGTGCAGTGTTGTACAGGCATAGAAATGATCAAACGCGCCTGATGATTGAATCATGGCATATCGAGAATAGTGGTAGCGCATGCGTGAGCCAACCGTCGATTATCTTGCATAAAGATGAAATCAAATGCCTTAACAGTTATCTTTCACGTAGACCCCCACGCGTGCCGGATTGATAGGTTCGCCTATTGCATGGGCATGCGCAGATAAGTTTTCGTGCCTTCTTTCTTTTCCGCCGTTGTGCGTCTCTTCAGTTGTTAGTCGGCGTTTGTGGTGTCCTGACTTCTTTCTTGTGTCCGTATTTGCACGCCCTGTCTTTTTAGAATGAATGCTTACCAACTAGTTCAGCTCTCTGTCATTCTAACCTTAATTGACATCGATTGCATACTCTCCCCCCTTTACCCTGAAGCATTGTGCACCTCGCCCACTGTTGCGCTACCTTCCAGCTGACGTCACAAATTTCGGCTATCTGTGACGTCGCGATGAATTCGTGCAAAATTCGCATGAAGTCATCGTGATGCCAAATGTCGCGGTACCGCAGCGGGTATCAAAATGTATTGTCAGGTCTCGCAAAATCACGCAATGTCTCTTGACTAATGAGACTTTAGGCTTTCTCCTCAATGAAAAGAACGCGAAAAGACTGCAGAAGCTTGGCACGTCCTGTTAGCACCACTGCCAGAATGACACGCAAATTCACCATGGGAAGCACTGTACTTACGACGCAAGTAATACATCAACGTCTGTCTTCGCTGGCAGACGTGAGTGGACAGTTGGGCAAGATGGCCGCGGCTAGACAACAACTGGCCTGCTGTGGCTGTGAAACGGAATTCGTCAGCACGACAAACTGTGAACTCTTCGTCTACTGGCAGGCCGAGGGGTTTAGTGTTATACCGTCGAACACGCTCAAGTAATCTAGCGTGTGAGTTCTTCGCAGTTGATTGGGCCAACGGCAGTGACGTCGTATTTGCTGCCACAGCAACCGTGGACTAGTCTCTGTGACCGGATTTATCGATCTGTGTCGCTATATATGAAAGCGACATCGTTCGTTATGCGTCCTGCGGCACCGTTAGCTTGAAACGTTCAGTTGCACGCGCCAAAGATTCACAATGAGATAGTACGTGCGTCGGTGCGGCTTGCTGTGAGGTGCCGCCGGCGTTTATGCACTGGTGGCAGCCTTTTCGGAAAAGGTACTCCATTATGCATTGGGCCTTTGCAACCGTGGCCGATTCTGGGGCCGCCAGAGCGATTCGATATGCACAATGAGCGGGAAGAAAGGTTCCCGTTTATTCGAGCGGAAATCGAGCACGCCGCTAATGGACAGCATCGGGGCTTGTTTACGAGTTCTGCAATAAGAAAGAAAGAGAATAGCAGCTTTCGTGCGCAGCTCACACGTATTTTAGAAGTAGGTTATCCTCGCATTGTCGTTGTAGCTGAACATCTAAAGAAGTTCATTTTGCCAAGTCCGAACACGGTTGCAGATCAGAAATAATGATGTCGTAGGTATTCATTACATTTATAGCTTATCTTGCAGGCTAAAGAACGTGGGAAGTAGATACGGCGTTAATATTGTTTTTACGGCAGCCAATAAGCTAGTTAAGATACGTGCGGCCATGCAGAGAAAAAAGAAATGACCAAGTAATAGACAAAAGGCGGATTGACATTTGTTTCGTAAACCACACGAATAAGCTTCCATATTGCTAGCGAATACGCACATAGAAAGAGACAGGACAACCGCTAGACTTTTGGCGATGCAGACGTTTATTGGCGATGCATCACTGCAAGAAGTGCGAGGGTTGTACCCCAGAATATGACGCCACTTCTGTGATGTACGTTGGCGGGGAACAGAGAAAGAGGGAAATAGTAGAGGCTGTCGAAATTCACAAGGCGCGTGACACATGTGTCAGCACTCCGTCCATCGCGTTGTCAAAAAGAGAACTGGACTATCTGTGTAAGAAGAAACCACGTGCGAACTGGCGGTATCGATAGGCGGCGGAGAATTTCTTTTCTTTTTCTTTTGGTGGATAAACTTTGTCAGTGACGTGGCACCTGCGTGTGCGCAAAGAAATGTATTGTGCCCTTCATGTCGATTAAAAAATCAGTTGAAGTCTAGCGGTTGTCCTGCCTCTTTCTATGTCGTCCTTTGTGCGTGTTCGCTAGCAATATGGAAGCATACAATCAATACCAACTAGCCCAGCTTAATGCATTAACCACACGAATAAATTTACCGATTACCGCAGAGGTGTGGTATAGAAAGTTCTGCTCTCGCGCTGTGCTGAGCAGCCGTGCGCGTGCTCTGCTCGCGGTGCTCACGTGAGTGTGTTTGCGCGCTAGCCTCGCGCTGCGCTTGCTCTCGCTTTCTATTTAACAGTGGTCTCGCGGGGTCGGTGGAGATGGTGTAGAGCACGTTTGTCAAGAAATTGGCCAAGAAAGCCACCCTTTTGGCGACGGTAATACCCATATGGTCGAGAAAATGAAAGGTTGAAAATAAGTTATTGCGCCATGCCTTTAGAATGGCGAAAAAAAATGGCACCATGATCGCGCAGAACATTTATGACGAGAACTTCTGCAACCTCGATATGAAAATACAGGGAAAAAAATGTCAAACTAGTCACCCTGCTTAAAAATGTGCGTGCATACGAAAGAAGCGTTTATAAATGGCACAACCAGCATGGACTGATTCATGCCTACCAGAGTTTGTCATGAAAACCACCCGAAAACGGGCGTGTCCCCCCGAAAACGGATTTTAAGCTATGCTCCTTGGTAAGCGATTTTTGGAGTGAACAGCACAAGGGCAGAGAATGAAACACAACGACGAGAACAAGGACCACAAGGGAGCGAAGACGGTATGACAAACGCTTCCTTCCTTTGTTGTCCTTGTTCTCGTCGCACTGTTTTATTATCTGCTCTAATTATGAACGTACTAGCCCTCATCAAGTTGTTACCAATGCACAAGGGCGAAACAAATAATGCGCGCTCGCGTTTGCTAGCTTCACTGTTCTGTTTTTGCGCATAAATTATCCCCAAGTTTGAGCTGAGCTGTTCTCCTGGTCCTGCGGTTTCCGAAAATAGAACTGTGCGAAGAAAAATTACACCATTTCCCGCTAAAGGAGACCATGAGGCGATGCGAAGCCGGAGCACTTGCACGATCGCGTCCCGTTGGCGTTCGTTGGGCATGCTACCGACCTCGCGTCGTGGAACGCGAAGAGGAACGCTACGCGCGTCTTGCCTTCCCTCTAGCCTGGCCGTTAATTCTCACAGGGCGAGCGGGGAACGCGGTCGACAGGCGTGTGAGAAGGGAACAGCGTAGGAGAGGAGAGAGAGGGGGGGACGCGCATGCGCTGGTGCTCCTGCGCGGCGTTGCGCAGGAGAGAATTTCGGCATGTCTAGCCCGCGTTTCAGAGGAAGAGTGGAAAGGGGGAGGGAAGAGGGGAAGTGGAGAGGGGAAATGGCGATGGGGATAGGGGAGAGGGGGAGTGGAGAGGGGGAAGGGGAAAGGGGAGAGGGGAAGAGGACAGGAGATATGGTGAGGGGAGTAGAGAGGGTATGCACATGCGCAGTAAAGGTGGTCACGCCGCATACCACCACCACCGGATTGAACTCCGCCATAAGATACTTCGCATCTAAAAAACGCGACTGCTGTTTACTTCCTCCAGTGTCATTTGAGAGCAACATAAAAGCCACATTGCTAAAATTTGTGGAAACGAATATGCGTGCGCGCGTACACACCAGTGTTGCGGAATGGGCGCCTCCATTCCATTCCAATTCCATTCCGGGCAATTACAACTTGCCGCAATTCCATTCCCTTCAATTCCTTGGAATGAAAAAACTTAGCCCATTCCCACTCCGGGAATGGCCGGGCAGTTCAATTCCATTCCTGTAATTCCTCGATGTAGGAAAGGCACCTTGATAGTTTTATCTACTTAAGAATGAACGCCCCATAAAGCTGACGTGCAGATACATTAAGAACTGCAAACGTACGCAAAACACGTTACCAAGGTCGAGGAATAGTAGCTTGGTGACATACCTCGTGCAGTACAACCACCCTACTAATTCCCATAGGGGCAGTTCTCCCGCAACCTATAGTATTTGCGTGGTCAGCATGTTTGAACAATGGTGATGTTTTAGTAGTGTTTAAGCTCACAAAAATTACAAGCCGTAAGGGGGGGGGGGTGTATGCCGCCGCCGTAGTTCCGCACGGCGGATACCAACGGCATAAAACCGCGGTTACGCGAAGAATAGAGACAAACTCCGAAGCAACACCGCGAGGCCCACCACTGGAAACGCCGGGGCCACCGTCGGCGTGACGTGCTTGGCAGGATCACGTGGTCTCAGTGGCTGCGTCGGCTGCTTGTGGAGCGCTGCCGCGTGCTTTGAAAACGAGTCTCAAGTACCACATGCGCTGCGGTCTGTTCAAATACGGAAGTTTTCTCACATTTTCTGCTCAACTGAAACCATTGTAATAGAGTGGCTGCCTCCGAAGGCGACGAACATGGGGCTCTATCGCTTGGTGCCACAGTGCCGGGCTTACGCAACGGAGCCCAGTGTCAGCCTGCATCGGTAACCGCGGTACAACAAACTGCGTGAACGATAAGTTGTGAAGCTAAGAACCGGCAAGTAGTCATCGGCTACGAGTCTTGTGTGCAACAAGCACTTCCGCGACGAAGACTTTCGTTACTGCGTCGAGCCTGCGATGTTCGGTGAGTAGCGACAGCGCGCACTGAGACGATGGCTCGCGCGCGCTTCCCGCCGGCAAATGATGCTTATCCAAGGTATATGTAAACTGGTAGCGTAAATTCCGTAGAAGCCCACGTGTCAAGCCGGTGGCTAGTTGTTGCAACAGTCGCCATCTATGTGAGGAGGGGACAAACAATTAAAAAAAGAAAAAGATGACGTCACAACCAGAAGCGGAAATGACGTAACGTTTTAACGCGATGGGCGCGAAATTAGGAAATCGTTTGACAGGGCGCCGCTTCTTTTTTTTTTTTATAGCTGCACGTTCTTTTTCTTATCACTATGACGGCTCCATAATGGAAGCCTGCAAGATAACGGGAAGACGAAAAAGACAGATTTGATAAATAAGGTGTATTTTATTGGCGAAATATTGTAGTTGAACAGGATATTACCCCAAAATATATAACACAGAAATCAGAAGTAGCATAACATTTAAACGTGCACACAAACCTTGCACACATGTTGCTCTTGCATCCGTAGATAGCGCAGCGTTTCTTCGCGTAGCGTGGCGGACTCATCGTCCCGAAGGGCGACAGCACGCCGGCCGTGCGCAGGCAAAACACAGTCACTGAAACGGTTCCCGATGGCTGCGATGGGCTATATTACCTTCTGCCAAGTACCACGACTAGAAAACAACGCTTATGCGAGGAAATCACCTACGGACGACAGGCACAAACCTACTGCGCAAAAACGAGCGACGCCATTTGCATCTGAAAATGCGCAAAACCGTTGGCCCATGTTACCAGACTGCCTGCATGTGCCCGCTGTTTCTGAAAATAAACGAAAAAAATTGGCCACTCAACCACATACCCAAGACTAAAGTTTGATTAAAGTAATCTACTAATTTAATTCGTGACAAATAAAATTAAAACTAATGAAAATAAACGTTTAATTAATTTTTTGTTTTCATTATTTGTCCCCCCCTCACCTAGTAGCGCTTTAATCGTTACGCGGGTGTTGATGTTTGTCGCAATAGGTTTCCGACCACTTTTCGTTCCGACTTTCGCGACCTATTTAAATTGACCTTGGCTTATCTGCCACAGGATGGAAAATGCGCTACCTTTTACCACGTGCGATACCATCTCAGAACCCTCCCGTGCGACCTCTTGATCGTCGGCCCCGCGCTCAGCGTCCACAAAATCGGCTGCAGATGCGCATGTCATTCTTTAGATACGTTGAATTAAAAAACTCACAGGGTCCTTTATGCATTCGCCAAAGATGACTAGAAGACGAAAGCCATCTTCTTCTTCTTTTCAGTCGATGTATTGATTCTCCCGCGCCCCCCTCCAAAAGCGTTCTGCACCTAACGCGGTTTTGCACGGCCTCCGTGACCGATCACGGAGGCAATGCAAAGCGAACATGACTTGTGAATACGTGATCATGTGACGTCACGTTTTGTGACGTCATAATGATGCTACATATTTTGGCGATCTGTGACGTCATGATGACGTCATATGGTGACGCCATCACGTGACAATTATTTTTTGCATCACTCGTGTTGACGCCGCCGACGCGGGACGCCGACGGGCAATCTTCCCGTTTGATGAGGCATCTAGGGCATGGAGTTTCGTACAATAACCTATAGTCGGTGACAAGCTAAGAACAAAAAGTAAACTGTACCGCTGTCCATTTGTATTATGCGCGTCCAATTACTGCCGCTCTTTACCATGACGCAATGGTTAAGACGAACCAATGAAAAATGCAACGTGGCGCCGTTCGCGACGAGAGGCGAGGTACCGTTGCATCGAGACCACAATCCGTCAATGCGAATTTCCTGCGGTGTTTGTTTCCTCCAGAAGAAGCTCTTTCCTATTGTTATCCACACGTACCCAGCATCACCCTCGCCGGTCGTCATTCGGTGCAGTAGAAGCTTGTGACTGTTCCGCGTTTCAAGTGCACCGAAGCGGCAGCAGCTCGAAGTCTTACAACGCTTTAACGCGTTCCGTCGTTTCGGCAGCGTCAAGTTGCAACACGGCGTGTGTTCCCTCCATCGCTCGGATGCACCAAGTATATCGCCTGAGGATCACCACATCGGCGATTGTCGTCGCGTTCATTCGTGTGCAGGTGAAAGTGAAGTCGGAATGTGCGCGTCTGTGAGCAGTTTACCGCCCGCAAAAGTCATGGCATTAGTGTTGCCACATGTCCTGTGTGTGTGTGTGTGTGTGTGTGTGTGTGTGTGTGTGTGTGTGTGTGTGTGTGTGTGTGTGTGTGTGTGTGTGTGTGTGTGTGTGTGTGTGTGTGTGTGTGTGTGTGTGTGTGTGTGTGTGTGTGTGTGTGTGTGTGTGTGTGTGTGTGTGTGTGTGGTGTGTGTGTGTGTGTGTGTGTGTGTGTGTGTGTGTGTGTGTGTGTGTGTGTGTGTGTGTGTGTGTGTGTGTGTGTGTGTGTGTGTGTGTGTGTGTGTGTGTGTGTGTGTGTGTGTGTGTGTGTGTGTGTGTGTGTGTGTGTGTGTGTGTGTGTGTGTGTGTGTGTGTGTGTGTGTGTGTGTGTGTGTGTGTGTGTGTGTGTGTGTGTGTGTGTGTGTGTGTGTGTGTGTGTGTGTGTGTGTGTGTGTGTGTGTGTGTGTGTGTGTGTGTGTGTGTGTGTGTGTGTGTGTTACTTGGAGCTCGCAACGTGGGAATCCTGGTGATCTGTTGTGATATGCGCCGTGCTCTGCGCCTATATGAGTGACGTATGTATGGACGAAGCGTGAGAGAAAGAAAGCGACAAACATAACCCGTTAGCGCAACACAGTGCGAAAGTAAACAAACCTGCTGTGGAGAATATGCAGTGGTGCGTGCATTGTAAGATAATTATGGTCAGCCGGTGCGTGTGTGATTATGTGACGTGTGCCTATTGGGGCAGTTGGGTTGTCTCAACGGAATTAAGTTCCACGAGCCCGGAATGATGCGCTAAGTGCCCGTCGCGTGAGTCTCACGCTGGATGCACGAACGCCTTGCAATGGAAAACGTGCGAGGTAATCGTTGTCTACAAACCGCAAAATAATGCACGCTACATAATATCGCTGTGACGCAGGAACTTTCTTTTGCATGGATCGTGATTGTAATTGAAGTGACGCAGCTAAAAATATTGAGTGAAAAAAAAAAAAAACTTTTGTTGTTAATGGTGTTGCATCATACTTCACTATATCGTATTTGGAATTCTTGCTTTTGTCTAACATTACTTTTTTGCACTTCCACTGTATTATGTGCATGTATTATATACGCAGTCATAATTTGTTCATATTAAAATACAGTAGACCCTCGTGAAGCTTATTGTCCGTAGACCCATTTTTAAACGCCTATCCCTTCTTGTGAAGCCTTACCCCCTCACTATGCTTCACGAACAAATGAGGAGGGGTGAGCCGGAGAGGTGGGGCTTGACAATGGACGAAAGGAATGTACTTACTGATTGTGTCCACCGGGGTTACCTTTGTTTACATTTATATGTTTTCCTTTTATTAAATGCGAAGCATTTCTTAGCGAACCTCTGGCACTTTGAGCGTTTCTATCTACGTATCTATCTATCTATCTATCTATCTAGCCGCCTACGTCTGGGTGCTCTCGTGATCGCCTCCTTAACTTGGTGTAGACCAAAATTTGCATGGGAGGGTAAGAGGATTTGACGGACACTATTGCCGGGTCATGACATGAATAACGTTAAAATACTGTCGCGTACGTCGTCAAACCCTTTCCACTAGACACGTGTGGCACATACCCGTTTACCACGGGCCGCGGTGTACGGGTATGCGCCACAGGTGATTGACAGTTTATATCTATCCAGGAACGCCGAGAACAGACATTGGTAACTTAAATGCGAGAGCGTTAAGGAAACCCAACATCGGCAGCGTTGACTCAACGAATGGAAAGAACGAAAACTAGGATCCCAGCAGGAATCGAACCCAAGCATTCTGCGTGGCAATCAGGTATTCTACCACTGAGCCACGCCAGGTCTATAAACTGGTTTGTGAAAACAGCCTACGCAGACGTAATATCGGTGCAACGTCAATTGTGGTTGTGGTGCTGGCTATCTAATTTTACAAGAAAGCAATAAACACTACATGGTACTCCTACGATACAGGCGTCATATCATATTAACGTCTGTAGTTCCAGTGTTGGCTCCGCTTTTATAGCAGTCTAATAAACATTATGTTTGTATTTCTATGATTCAGCAAGCTATATTGAAGCATTGCTCGACCCCGGAGGAATACATTAACGAAAGTTACATATGATATCCACATCACCGAAGCGTAAGCTGCATTTCGTGCACTAGAACGACGCAGTGCCCTCTTCATTTCTTACGAGGCTGGGCGATGGCCTCATGCTGACCAAGGAAGATGCCAGACTGATTGACAGCCGCTTTGTAGACTAGGCTACGTAGGCCACATACGCCCAGATAGTCTACGAATACGACAAACACCATCCACTGATGTTGGTCTACGTAGCACTATCCAGGCCTACCAGCCTCGACGGCCTATACCTCACCAACGCGAAGGGTGGCTTCAGGTTCCGACATGTCGCTGGCTCTGTCGACAGACAATTTGTCGACGAAATGACCGAGGCATCCACAAATTCCAACAGCTCTATTGTACCACATACTTCACTACACATGGACCCCTCGTCACCACGATCACGACTGGATCTATATATAACAAGTCATGACCAGCTGCTGGTGCTCACTGATCACGGTGATGATGCCCGTGTTCAAGAACTGTCAAGAACTTCTTGCACACATGCACACAGGTTGGTCAAACGTGCATGCGTTCTCGGGACACGTATAAGCACTACATATCAGCTTACCGCTTCTGGTGTTGGTAATACCCACGTTGCCATTGGCAGCGTTACCCAACCGTAAACAACAGGTTATATAACATATATGCGGCTCTTCAACATATATATATATATATATATATATATATATATATATATATATATATATATATATATATATATATATATATATATATATATATATATATATATATATATATATATATATGTGTGTGTGTGTGTGTGTGTGTGTGTGTGTGTGTGTGTGTGTGTGTGTGTGTGTGCGTATAAAACTTATAGAAATTTTTAGCGTCATTTTGTAACGTGTCGCTAAGTAAAATAAGTTACGCCACAGTCACCTACCCGCCGCATGCTTCGCATAACATCGACTCCCACGGTACGTGGCATCTGCCGAAATTTTTCCTCGAGGATACACGTGTTCTTTGTATGTCCGAGTGTATAGGCGTGGTCTTTTGGCTACTCTATTTTTTTAATTTTTACGTTTCTTTATTTTTTTATATTTTTCTCTCTACCTGCTCGGATGGCGATGCTATAAATGCGCATTGAAGCCTCGTAAATATTGCCTTGATAAAGATCGGTATCCGATCGAAACGGTGACAAATAAACAGTTTTTTTTAGAAGCGTATATCATTTTCGTATTTATCTTACAGCAACCGAAGACACCCTCTTCACAATATATATATATATATATATATATATATATATATATATATATATATATATATATATATATATATATATATATTCTCGCACATACACACATACAAGGTAGGGGCCCCTCTTCCAGCGAAAGTCGGCCCTCCTGCTGTAATGCCTACTGGGGCGATGCAGGTATGTAATAAGTAAATAATAAATAAATAACAAAATTGAACGTTCAAAGGCTTAAGGGGTAGTGGCAGCGCCAGTGCAAGTTGTCGAAGCGAGAAACAATCCCACGTAAAGCCTTTTGTCAACGCCACTTTAGACGGGTACATCTCCTTGACGGGAACGTAACGGAACACATGCAATGACCCCCACAGTTCAACACCATGTGCGCTACACGCTTTTATTTCGTTGAAACAAGATGTCAAATGAAGCCTTGGCGTTTACCTCAAACACGATAACAAGCACGGCGACTAGAGACGCAAATGCGGTATTTACGGCAACGCAAGAGTCGAAATTCACGAAGGCAATCTCGGGCCACCTCGCCATGCTTCGCGTTGAGTAACAGTTGCCATAGTTACAGCAGACGGTGAAGGAAACTAGCGGCGAAAGTTTCGTCAAAAAATTACAAACGACCTTATTAAATGTGATTAATATCGCTGTTTTGTTTTATGAAATGTTAAAAAACGATTGCTTTATTTTAAACTTTACGTTAAATGTGGCATTCTTTGTTTTATTGCCTAAATAGGTACTTCGCAGAAATATCGCCTTTGAGATGTACATTACATCTTTGTAGACTCCGAGATGACCACGGCGGGAGGTGCGGTTTAAAGAACAGATGTATTGTTAAGCTGACGCTGAACTCCGTGCCTTCACAATTTTTTTATCTAGCTTTGCTTTCTATATTTCAATATCAATTCAGTATTGCAAGATAATGTTTGTATGCGTGAAAATTATTGCTATTGTTAAGAAACTACTTCCTTTGTAGCGCGGAGACATGCAAAATATGAGCAATGCGGCCTCGTGGGCTGGGCTTATATTTATTCTTAGGCTGTCACCGACTATAGAGAGGAAATTAGCGCTTCGATCGTTCAACCACCATGGGAATGATGGAAAGTACAGGCTTCTGATTGGCTAGCGTTAGCTAGCGAACTGTCTACGGATCTTTTTCTACAGTTTCAGTTTCGTTCTTCGCGAGGCGTGGGTAGTGGGGTGCGTTTCATAGCACTCAAGCAGCGCCTTTGTTGTTCAAAGAGGCTGAAGACCGCTAGATCTCTTCATTTGCTGCAACGTTGCAGCTTTACAGGTTGTATATGACAGTTTTAGTAAAGCGTCGTGCACTCACCGCTGCGCATAGATGTAGGGTCCCATGCCAGTGCAGAAAATTGCATAGAGTTCACGCTTTTTTTTTATAAGCGCGTCTTGCCAAAACTCGTTCAAATCGGCTGCAAAACGACCGCGAAGCTAAGTAGACGCACCGTCACGCTCGTCTAACTCGACTTCACAACAAAACGAGAGATGCGTTGGAGGCAGACCACTTGGACAGATGCACCTGGCATCGCAGCAGACGATACGTTAAAGGGACCGACAACTGCCCAGAATATGAAATGAGTTGACTCCACTGATGTAAAGATTGTCCGTTGCACTGACTCAAACCAACCCTGTTTTTTTCGTGAGAAATGGATTTATATTTTTATGTCTTAATTGAAAGTCGCGAAAAATGACCTGTGGCGCCTCTGGCGGCAAAACATGAATGATCAGATGAAGACGGCCACGTGACCGTTGATTGCTGTACGCGGTCGACGATTTTTTTGTTAGTATTGAAATATTGTTCGTTTCTTTATATTAAAAGGTATTACTCCATAATAATGTACATATAGGCCTGCGCTGGCAGTATGCATTAAAATGGCGCTGCCTTCGCGTGACGTAATAATCCCATGCTCGTCAGCGCGTCTTGAGCAACTTTTCAGCGTGCTCATGCAACCGTGCACGCAGTTTCCAGGTCGCTAAGATTTTGGAGCGACATAGTTTTGCTACCTACACTTCGTCTCAGAAATGACGCGCGCTGCTACTCGGTGCGGCCGTGCATATGCACAGTTACGTTTTCGATTACTTGGCTTGGCTCGTGTATCGAGAGAGTAACGACGCCGGGACAAGCCATCCATGACACAGGCGCAGGCAACCTTGGGCGCAGGCGCACACAACGCTGTGCAAATACCGGGAACGTGTATAAAGCCACACATCTCATTCTAACAGCTTGCTATTTTCAAAAATGGTTGGAAAGCTCAAAATAAAGGTGGTTAAGCATAGTTACAGTAACTCCTGGGAAAGCAGAACAACGACAGCTTTCACAAGGGCTAGCGGCATCGCTATCAATTCTCAGCGTTGCTGGAGCAAGCCAACTAGGTGGCGTTGAGCAAGCCTCCATGCGTGTTTGGAGCCTTTCAGATCGAAAAATACTGCTTATAAAATAACTACGTGCTTTTCGGATAAACCACTACAGCTACAAACGATACGAAAGGTGAGCTTCCTGTCGCGCCGTAAAAAACTGGGTCGAGAAAAATCAGTTGTCGGTCCCTTTAAGTATTTCTCGCTCAATACAGTACTGTTATCTCTATAAATAGGTAATGCGTACCTTCGAGGGAAAAACAAGCGTGTTTGTTTTCAAGTGTTGTAAAAAAAAATAATTCATTATTTGGTGATGCCAAATCTGGAACACAATTGCAGAGCAATGCATACCCTGGTGGTTGAATTTGTCCAGGTTTCACTTCCATCTCACGGTCACGCAGACGTTTTGTAATAAGTCTTGCGTACAAAAGAATGATGCCAGCCTTAATTGGAAATAACTTCATATCGATTTGTTTTACACTCGGCAAACAAGCGTCGCAAATCTCAAGAACGAAAGGCATCCGAAGCAAATCCGAAGCCTGCACTTCCCATCATTCCCATTGTAGTTGAAGCGCCGCTCAAGGAGCCCGCATAGACACTAACGCCAGATTCCCCTCTAGGTATTATAGTAAGAAACTATATGATCTAGGGCTTTCGCCTTCATAAGCTACACATTTTGCATTGCCTCCGTGATCGGCCCACCGGTCACGGAGCCAATGCAAAGGGACCATTTCGTGTGAATACTTCATGTGACATCCCGTTATGCCACGTCATGGTGATGTCATAATGAAGATACAAATTTAGGAGATATGTGACGCCATGATTACGTCATACGGTGACGTCATCACGTAACGATTATTTTTTGCGTCACTCGTCTTGACGCCGCCGACGGTCAATCTTCCCGTTTGAAGAAGCATCGAAGGCTTTCGCCTTCATAAGCTACGCGACGTTTGCTGGTGGACGTACATAGCGAGAGAGTCAAATGGTGCGGCTGTGTGCTGCATTTATGTTGGCAATAACATTTTTTCAGTCAAGCTTGCGTTCCCCTGACGCAAACACTATGTCCCAACTTTATTTGTGTCACTCTCAAGCTGACGTTGGGCCTCTCCAACCCCATGTATTTTCTTGGAGCCTCATTTATTTACGTGGGAAAGATGCCACCCTGTTGGCGTTAAACATGACACTGCTGCCAAAATTGCTGGGGTACTAGCCAAATATTTACTATCTTGTTTTGCGGCTGCTGGTTGCTGCAATAACTTCTATTTTATTCACCGCTATTTCAAGTTCACGTGGGTCCTTGTCCACAGCCGACGTTTGCAGAACAAGTCCGGCAAACGTTACTGTATTTTCTTTCATTTCCTTGGCGTTGCATGCTACTACCATGCTCGGTCTCGTAGACTGCTTCTCCTTTCACCAGCAATCTCGAAGTGGTGAAGCTTTGGTGTATAAATTGGTTGATGACAGAGAGCGGCAAGTTCACCGGAATGCAAAGGGAACGATAATTAAGGAGCATTAAAAAAAAAAGGCGCCGCATTTGCTGATGTTTTGTGTGAGCACCAAACGAAGCGAATGCACTGAATAAAGAAACAGAAGCAGCGGCATTCGCCCGCTGAGAAGACCGATGAATTCGCAGTGCGAGACAACTTGTCAAATGACATTGAAACGTACACGAATTAAGACCAAAAAAAAAAAAAACTGAATCGTCGGGACGGCACATCACAAAGCTGCCATAGGCGCACCGAAGCTGTGGTTGTAACGAAATTGTTTTTGAACTGCTCTGATAGCGTCCGCGCAACAGTAGTTGTTTGTGTACTCCCAAATTCTCATATTTTGCGGCCTAAAGTTCACAGCGCCGTGCCCAATGCGCTCGTAGTAAAAGCGAGACCACGAACATACATGCAGACGCTCATACATGCAGAGGCACCGTCAGTCGTCGCGAACCCGTCCGATCGCTGGCTTGAGGCTCCTTTCTGTTATGCTCCGTTTGGTTATACAGGCAGTCTACTCTAACGAGATATTTCACATAGTTTGCACTTAGCGAGTGACTACCTTTCACGCAAGAAGCCGGTTCAGGGGTCTCCAACTCCAACGCGGTGATCGTGAAGCGGATGCTCCGTTTCCTGCAAAGAGACAGCGACTGTAGACTATCTTGTGCTTTCAGTTCGTCGAAAATGATTATTTTGACAGTAAAGAACACAGTTCCTTTCGAAAGTGCTTACAGAAACAGCCTGGAGGGCTTCCGCGAGGTGTTTTTGCAGAGCGCCGGCAGCAACACCTATGGGGAGCGCGCCTGCGGTATCCTATCAAGCACGCAATCGAGGCGCGTCCGATAGAAGGCGACTCTATAACTCCTCGCCCCCAATATAAGGACAGAATTGTAGTAGGCGCGTTGCTTATAAATGTACCGTGCTTGTAATCAGCCAAGCAATTTAAAAATACTGCTTTATTGTTAAATTCGAGGCTCTGACTTACTAATGCTTGAAGTTTGAAAACAATGCGTAGACGAAAACGTGCTCTATTTACGGAAGAAGACGTAATTCCATTCCCATTCCATTCCGTGCAAAAGGCGCTTAATTCCATTCCCATTCCATTCCTCCAAGCGTTGTCCCCATTCCATTCCGGGGTCGCAAAAATGTGGAATGATTTTGGAATCATTCCAATTCCGGAGTGGCAACTCCGTAACACCCACACACACACACACACACACACACACACACACACACACACACACACACACACACACACACACACTCTGTTTCTGCTAGCCACGCTTGAGCTAATTGTAACTTTTTGTGCCGTTTTGCCTTAGAAACACGGGCGAGATTTTGTTGTAAACAGTTACAGTGGCTTTGTACACAGTAGTCAATGTCTAGAATGGACGGAATGCTGCAACGGAATATGGCCTCTTTACGCGTTTGAAATAAAAAGGAAAAGTTAGGTAGCTGGAACGCCCGCTTTTCCGAGGAACAAAAATGTTTGTCAGCATATAGTGGATGAACGACATATATAAAACGATCAGAAATGATCTTTGTTTTGGTGAGTGCTGCGTACAATAAATGATACAAGGACTTTCAAAGGCTTATCAGAATAGACTAATCGAGTTAGTAATGATGAAAAATACAATCGCCATTTGTGCATATATGTGATGAATCGACAATACAGAACCCGTTCTCTCACGAGCAGTGGTGTAGCCAGGGGGTGGCACACCGGACCCCTTCCCCCTCACCCCCCCCCCCCAGATCTTTTTTTGCCATGGCATACAGAGCACAAAATGACGTTCGACCCCATCTGCCCACTTCAGATAAAGGAGCCCCCCCCCCCCCCCCCAAAAAAAAAAAAGAAAAAAATTCTGCCTACGGATTATCGGAGAGCATCAGTTCAGATACGCTATGGCGATCACTGCGTTAAATATTTCGCGGTATGCGCAGTACCACAACGGGTTTTCACATCAGCTGGTGTTCCAGTGTGTTCCTGAAGGTAGTGAATGGGCGCGATGATATGGGAGGAGTCGACTAAACTTTATTGCTGTGTGCAGGGCTGGGCAAAGATACTTTGAAATTGTATCGCGATACGATACAAGATACCCAGGCAAGAAGTATTGGAGATACAGATACAAGATACTACCACAGTAATTGTATCCGATACGATACTTGCCAATTGTATCTTAAGATACTTCGATACATTCGCTAGTTTGTTATATGAACCCCCATATGTAGTAGCCAACGCCAATGCACGAAAAGGTTTGCTTGAAAATTTCTTTAATGTGACCAACTTTTTTTTTCATTTTAATGAAATGTCTGTTAGTATCTCAAAAGTTTTGTCCTTCTTGCTTAAAGTGCATTAGTTTACTTACGACAGAACTTATTGGGGTTTGTTTTGGCTGCTTAATAGGACAGCTCTTCACTGACAGCGGCTCTTGCTTGTCATTTTTGTAATTGGTGGGAGTCGCTGCTTAGCTTGCCGACCAGCTAGCGGGTCGCCATCTAATCACGAGAACTTCCATAAGAAATCTTCGCATGATGGCGCAAATACGATTGTGTATTTTTACCTTGTCTTTTAAAGGCCGTTTACGCAATGACGAATCACCGGCGCACAGCAGCAACAACGCTGCTAGCGACGTTTTTCGTGACGCATTGTGTATACATAGAGCTCATACAACTGCAATGACTTTTCATGTTCTACTTATCTGCTGGCGTAAAGCGTTCGTTATCAATATACTCACTAAGGTGCAGTCTTTTAACAATTCTTCTTCAACGAGAGAACATGTGCACCCCAGAAATGCCTAATACCTATTGCATTGTCACGTGGTGGTGACGATGAAGAAGGCGGCAGTCACACTGGTAGAGACGAAACTGCTCATTGGGCGAACTCTTGCCCAGCTAAGTAGTACAAGCAAAGCACGCTCTACACTCCTAGCGGCGATAAAAGTCGTCTGCCTTCGGTATTCTGATCATCAGCGGAACTCGCGGTCCTTTTATGCGTCAGCAATTGAACCTTCCAGCGTTATACCGCTGGTGCTCGCGTAAGCTTCCGAATGAACTACAGTGCTCGCGTCCTTCACATAATTTTAATAATTTTTGCGGTTTTGCATCGCATAACCACGATATGATTATGATGGACGCCGTAATGGAGGGCTCCGGAAATTTTGACCATCTCGTGCTCTGTCACGTGCACCTAAATTTAAGTACACGGGCCTCAAACATTTCGCCTCCATCGAAATGTGGCCCACGCGGCTGCGATTGGCCCGTAATCTTAACAGACCAATCTGAAACAATCGCGAAGATTCCGAAACAACGCAGCGCGGCTTCAGCCGAGCGCTGCTAATAACTCTTTCTGATCACACCAAAATAAAGAAATAAGAGCGCGTGGGAGTATAGTTACACAGATCGTCGCAGGACACCGCTGCTATTCACGCTATTGCCACCTATAGCTCTGATTACCTGGCAATTAGCAATAGTAAAAAACATTAGGGAGGCCTAAAAAAGGAAAACAAATGTACCTAAATGAAACAGAAAAGCCGTTCTGTATCAAACATTCATCGTGAATAAGTATTGAAACACGATGCAGGCGGCAGGCCGAATAGCTATGGCAATTAAGCATGAAGTATTGTCAACTTACCTGTTGATGTAAGACAATACAATATTTAGTGCCTATAACAAAAAATTTGGCAGATCCCACGTACCGTGGGAATCGATGTTATGCGAAGCATGCGCGTTATCGTGACTGTGGCGTAATTTTTCACATTGAGCGAAACGTTACGGAATGACGCTACAGAAATATGGAAGTGGTATACGCACGCTCATATGTTGAAGAGTCGCTTATATATTATATAACCAGTTGTTCATAGTTGCGTAACGATGGTAACAGCAACATAGGTGTTACCAACACCAGACGCGGTAAGCTGATATGTAGTGCTTATATTCTTCAATACTGGATTGCGCGAATCCGAACAGGACAAAGAAGGAACACAGATGCACAGGACAGGCGTTACTGGCAACTAAGCTTCATTCAGTGAAGTTTCACAGGATATATACAAAGCCGAGTGGCACGTGCAGGCGCACTGCACGTACGTTACAGCCACAGTTACAGTTGTTATGCTCATACTTGTCCGTTATGACGGAGAACTCACGCACGTTTCACGAACCCGTGTGTATGTGTTGAAGGGGTTCTTGACAGCTCTTGAACAAGGTCATCATCAGCGTGATCAGTGAGCACCGGCAGCTGGACCGGACTTGTTATTCGGATCCGTTCGTGATTGCGGTTATGAGGAGTCTAAGTGTAGTGAAGTGCGAGGTATAGTGCAGCTGGTGGAAATCCTGGATGCCTCTTACGATGAAATGATCTATGATGCCTCCTGTCGTGGACGTGGCAACGAGGTCATAGAATAAAGAACCAGTTTAGAGAAGGGAAACTGTAGCCTTGACAACGGTACGAAAGATAAGCAGCGGTAGCGCATGGAACTACCGAAGGCACCCAAGAGATGGCGCTGCGTAAACAGGAAGCGGAAAACAAAATTTATTGTTTATTTAGGTAGAAAAAAGCAAATGGCTGCCTTTTTTATTCCGTACCTGGTGCGTATGCGCATGCGCGGGTGCCTCGGCTGGTTTTTTATTCTATCCTTTTTAAACAGAAGTGGACGAAAGAGGCCGGGACTCGTGTAAGGCTACGGAGGTCTCGTTATCTTTCGCCCGCTTGTTTTGAGCGCGTCGATGCGCCGAGCAGCATGCCAAAGCGCCCTTCGGAACGCAGTACCTGTGCGTACGAAGGTTACATGGAACCGAAAGGCATACATTGGCAACTGGCACCAGTAAGAACAATTCACGAGTGAGTAGAAGAAACGATAATCTTTATTGACAGTGAGCAAGCGGTAAAAGGCCCTTGTTCAGACATCGTGAGCTCGTAAACGACTAGCCTTCGCGGTACTTCAAAGAGACAAAACAAATTAGATGACGTTTGTTGCCCGTTTCCACCGTCAGCTAGCGCTCACAATAACCAACTTGTATTGTAGGACAGGCGTAAAGCATCAGCATTTTTTTTTTGCTACAGTTTTTAGTACTTGCTTTCAACGAGTACGCCTGAAGACCCCCGGGTTTATTGTTATTACAACGTATTGCGGTCAGGCTGAGAATACCAAGCAGGTTCACGCAAACAAATCACATTATAGTGGATGCCTACAGAATGGCAGAAAACATGAGCATTTTAACACGTGATACCGATGAAACAACCCATAAATGGGATATATGCAAAGCCTCAAAGAGGTGCAGAAATACAGAGAAGGGAGAAACGATTTTCTATACCGGTCATTCTTTTATTGTGACATCGCCGCTGGAAAGTAGGCTTCATCAACAGTCTGGCCAAGTCGTGCTCATGCCATCGCATAATTCACTCGTTCATTTGAGCCCACCAGACTTGCAAGTACAAGTGAAATAGCAGCTTTGTCCACACGTGTTAGCATACAACTCAAAAGCAAGAACAGTGAAGTGTGATATGCTAACGAGGTCACAAAGCAGAAAGAAAAACGCTGAGCTTGAAAGTACGTGTACCTGCCATCGTCGAGGAACCTGTGGAAACTGACGCCTTCGCTGGTATCGCAGCTCCTGCGGCACCATACAGTAGCACACCGACTGCCCACCATAATTGCAATATGATTACATCGGTGAATTAAAAAACTTTCATGCGTGTTTTAGACAACATTAACGATAGAATTCGCAAGAAAACGGGGAGCAACAAACCAGCTGCCAACCATCGGACGATAACTGCGCATATTCTGCGCGTTATCTGCGGCACCCGAGACGCAGCGGCGCACTTTTTGCGCTTCGTCACTGGTCACAGCGACGGTTCGCTTGCTCGCTACCGCGCGCTGGCCGTCAGCGGTGAGCGACAAGGCAGATGTTTTCAATCACTGAACAACAAATTTACTCATCATTCAAACATTACTTTCAGTTACACAAGAAAAAGCACTTTTATGCGGCAATGATAGCTGTATTTCTCTTAAATATTGATTTTATTACGGCGCCTCTGGCGGATTTTTTGGCGTTGCCGAGGGCAGATTTGAACGGAGCCACTATGGTTTGTTTGTTAGCTGCGACGGGGTCGATTTTTTCGCCCCCCTTCGGCGATGGCTGGAACTTGAGACTTTCCGAGGCCTGACGAGGTCTTTTGATGCCCTCTCCACATCTAGGGTGCTATCGCGGAACGATTCTATTTTTTATTCCAATGCTTTTCCGCGTGACGTCTTCGCTTGCGTCAGCGCTGGGCGGGAACGCGCAACGTTTTTTGAAATTGTCCAATCACGAGCTCTCTGTGTTGCCCGGATGTTTCTTTTTCTTTTCTTCGCCCTTTAATGAAACTAATGTCGTATGCTTAATGAACTAAAATTGTTTTACAAATGGAACACATCAAAATGGTAGGTATTTAAATCAAAGAAAACACAAGTATCTCTATATTTTGAGTCGTAGCCGTATTTGCGCCATATGTGCAGCCAAGCCGTGTCGTTCAGCGCAAAGAAAATGGCTGCCGATGTCAAAAGAACAGCTGTGTGTGTGTGGTCGCCCGTAATACGTCGCAATTAGTGCAAGGTGGGGATGGTTACTGTCGGCCAAGAAGAATATTAGGCTCTGCGATCTTTCCGGAAGCCGCGCAATCTGCTGAACCGAGGTGAGTAGAAACGTGTCGTGCCGTGGTGTGTGTTCTCGGCTGCATGCATCCGTCTGACGAGTTTCTTTTTTTTATCTGTAGCAACGCAACGGAGAAGAAATCCGAATGACTGTGAAGCGCTACATAGTCAACAAGATGCGATTGAGAACTCACGAAGCAGCGAGTACCGTTTGTTGGGGCACCGCCAGCGCAAAGCGTCACTTCATGAACGCGGTGCGCTGCATCGTACGTCGACAGTACTCCGTTGCTCAAGCTACCATGCCGATCTGCGAAAGCTGCTGCTGCTTCGATTTCGAAGGTAAGTGTAGCGCAAGGAGGTTTTTTTTTTAAACCTTAGTGTAGCGCATTTATTATTTTTGTTAGGTTAAAAATATAATACGGAAAAGAATGAGAGTGCGAAAATGAGAACGATTTTTGCAAGGTAGAGCGATCAGCGTAGAGGAAGGTTCTGCCTCTTAAATTTCCTCTGCGGGATGGCTGATGTGGGAAGTCGGTTGGGAAAAAAAATGTCGGCGAAAGGACCGCGCGTTTCGAAAGTTCAGAGGGACATGCTGATACAGTTCCTCGAGCAGCACCCGTACCTGGGGAGATCTTGCACGGAGGTCTCCCCGCGTATGACTGCTGCTCGAAAGAAGCAGCTGTGGCAAGAAATCGCCACGCTGCTGAATCAGCAGGGGCCCGCGGTTAAATCGCCACAACTATGGCGTAACCACTGGGCGAAGATGGTCTGCGGCGCGCGCAAGGAGCTCGCGAGATCGACAAGCGAGAGAAAGTGAGCTCTGTAATAATCTGCGCCTTCATTGTCGTTTCACGTTGTGGTTGTGTTTTCTTTTTATTTTGCAGCGCCACGGGTGGCGGCAGGGTTGGCGGCGTTGACGGCCGCGTCTTGGACATCCTTGAGAGGACCGGCGCAGTCGTCACCACCCCGCCAGAGTATTACCCCGTTCCCGACGTGGTGCGTACCTTTTCTCTCGCTAATCATGTCCGTGCCAGTCAGATAGCGATAAAAGTGGGAATTGTGATTGCCGAAATTTGTTCCATTGCCACAGTCCATACTTTTAAATGCAGAATACTGTGACTTGTTATGAGAGCACAAGCATGGTACTTTAACGTGCTTACGTGATCTTGAAAGATGAATCCTTTAGCGAGATTGTGAAGATGTTCATTGTTGTCATTTTTATGCATGAAGCTTGTGCGATGGTCGGCTATACATTCGAAACTAGCTTGCTTAAACGATGCTTGTTACACCCGATACGCAGCATGTGTCATCAACGTATTATGCTCAAATGCAGGAGACTGAGGTCGAGGTGGGAACCTCCCGTGCAGCTACTAGCCGGGGGCCGAGCGACGTCGACCGTAAGGCAACCTATGTGTTTGTGCTGTGAGAACTTATGTTCTAGATATTCATGCTTTCATGACAGGGAAGCATGTAGTCGTAATTATGTGTACGTGAAAATGAGGTTTCCAGGTTGAAGTTTTAGAATAGTAAAGTGGCATGTTTTCAGAGTGGTGTAACAGTAAATGAGTAATATTTCTTGTTGTTTCACACACACCAGTGCAACCAATACCCCTCCAGCCACAAGTGCCGCAGCCCGGACCTTCGCAGCCGCAGCCCGGACCTTCGCAGCCGCAGCCCGGACCTTCGCAGCCGCAGCCCGGACCTTCGCAGCCGCAGCCCGGACCTTCGCAGCCGCAGCCTGGACCTTCGCAGCCGCAGCCCGGACCACAGCCTCAACCCCGCCGAAGACAGCCCAGGCAGCTGGAGGAAGCTGTGTGCCGGGCTACGGCTGAGTACGTGCGGCAGGGCCAGTGTGCTGATGCGAGGGCCGTGGCAGACCGCAAGTTCCACCACAAGATGTTGGAGCAAAACCGGCGTGTACGTATAACTACAGCCATGCACATTCACGGCATAACAAGAGTAGCACAAGTTGCCAATATCGCATCAATACTGCTCATCTTGTTCGCCAGCATGACACGGAGAAAGCAGCAGGCACGGCTTGCCTGTTAAAGCACGAGTGGCCAGCTAAAATTGGCCCATGGTAACACCGACATTTCCATTGGTGTTTGCAATTTTGTTGCTCAAGTGTGTAGTCACTTGTGCTAATAATTTCTCCGTGGCGACTGTACCTGTTTGCACGTGTAAGTGGTGTAGGTGAAATTGTAGTATAGAATGTATAAATTGGTAAACGACCTTAAAACCTACATTTAAAGAGGTCATGAATCACATCTCGGGCATGGTGAAACAAGGCATTCTACAAACATTCACTACTGTGAACACATCAGCCACATTTTGTAGTTGTATGAGGCACGCTGAGGTTGCTAGCGAATCACGCTGTTGCCATTTTTTTTCGGGCGCCCTTTTTTCGTCCAGAGGCAGGTACTCACTATGTTCAGTGGCGGGTGCTTGTTATTCAACATAGAAGATATGGCATTTCCATTGGCCAGTAGCTGACTTGAATAGAGCGGTGTTTCAATCAGATGCGCTTCTTGGTGCAGTATGACACCATGTGCCGGCGTTGCAGCATTGGAATCGCAGTGCAGGCACGTTTCTTGACGTGCATTCAAGGTCATGACGCACGATGACGTAGCTTCTGCCCTTGTGCCATCCCTCCCTGTTAATTTCTAACACTCATGGGTATGAGACGAGGGAGAAAGCGCTTAAAGCGTGCGACAGATCGCTACTTGAAGCGCAAGACAATAAACATCAGTGCTGAGGTCAATCAGTTATTACTTGAAAAGTGGTACAGTACTCCTCTAATGGTTTTATTACTTCTTGTACACCTTCGCATGATGCAATTAGTGGTATTGCTTAGGCCCTTACTTGCCTAAATGAGGCTACACAAGCAGTTCAAGAAAAGAAGGGCAAATAGCATTCTTACCCATCTTTATGGAAAGAAGGCAGCACCTACAGATGCCTGAACGTGATGTTAAATGGATTAAGTTTCCTTATTGCTTGAACTTGGGAAAATAGTTTGGTGCATATGTAAAGCGCACACTACTGCCATATTTGGGAATGTCGTACGTGTTAGGTGAACCTGTTGTGCGCATGATCTATAGACGGTTGAAGATCATTCCATTATAGTGTTCTTGTCATTGTGCCGTTCTGCAGTGCTGTTTCACATCAGTGTGTAGCCATTCACTCGCTGGTCAAAACACTACTCTGTTGTTACATTGAAATGTGAGCACTTGAGAAATTGGACTGCACCTTAAACTGCGGCACCGTGTATTGACATTGCACGCGTACACTTAGTTTTGGTAGTGCTCTGCACAATAACAAAATGTACAGTAAAACCTCGTTAATTCAAAGTCACTGGGACTGTGAAAAACTTTCGAATTAAGCGGGTTTTCGAATTAACGAAACATACAAAAAGCGGGATGCAAGGAACTTCGAATTACTGAAAGTAATCAGAGGTGGTCGTTCGGCCTTCTAGTTTGCGGCTCCAAGGGTGGTTTTCCAGCAATACCCGGTCCCATTTTTGCCGCAAACCCGCGAAAACGGCGGGCCTCGCTGCTGTCAGCGCAAGAAAAAAAAGAAAGAAAAAAAAAAAGTCTCGTGGTCAGCTGAAATGCGTGCCTGCGGAAAAAACGGCGTGCTTCACTGCAGCACAGTGGTGACACGCGGGCTCACCTGCTCCTCGCAGCGTCAGCGCGTCATGATGCGGCCATTCGCCCATTCTTTCTGGTAAAATAAAGAATATGATAATGGCCAGTGTGACGGAATCCGCGATCTGTTCTGGCTGGAAAACATGATCATTGAAGTTTTCGAACTGAGTTTTCGAAGGAGGCGTTACAGGCAAGAACTCCGCCAGCATTGCAAGTGCGCAAATTGCCGGAGCAACCGCCAGTCGGAGGTTTGCATACATCATGAATTCCGTCAGGTCGTCCTTTATTATCTTTTCTTTTCCAAAAAAGAAATGGGTAAATCATGACGCGCTGACGTTGTGAGAAGCATGCGACATGCTGCCCGCGTGTCACCGCTGTGTTGCAGTGAAGCACGTCATATTTTCCGCAGGCGCACGTTGTAGCTGACCACGAGACCGCGTTTTTTTTTTTCTTTATTACTTTTTTTTGCGCTAGCACCAGCGAGGCTGGGTTGCTTCAACTCTCACACATTAATATCGCTGCACTGCATTGCCCTGTGGCTCCTAATGGCCGTCGCTTCCACGGAGTTGCGGCGAAATCGGGATCGGGAATTGGCACAAGGCACCCAAAGTTTTCGAATTAACCGGGCTGGCGCTAACCGCCGCTTCAAAATATCCACTCAGATTTACATTGGAAAATACGGGACCGCAGAAACCCTTCGAATTAAGCGGGATTTCGAAATATCCGAGTTCGAATTAATGAGGTTTTACTGTACTTGCATCCAAACACTGAGGTGCTGAGGAAGTCAATCATTATGTTTACAAGTGCTACCACCCGCCACGGAGGTCTAGTGGGTACGTTGCTTCACTGCTTACCCACAGGTCACGGGATCAAATGCCGGACGTGGTGGCCGCTTTTTCGATGGAGGCGAAAGAAAATGCTACAGGCCCATGTACCTAGACTTAGGAGCATGTTAAAGAACCCCAGATGGTTGAAGTTTGCGGAGTCCTCCACTAAGGCATCTCCCATAGTGATGTCATGGTTTTGGGACAAAAAACACTAACATTTGTTATTACGAGTGCCACCACTAAGCGGTGCACTTGCTTATTCATGTTCACGTCACGTATGTTTATGCTAGCAATCTGTGGGCCTAATGTGTTGATGTTGTGAAACAAACAACCATAGATGGTCACAGCGATTGTTATGCATGTTTGTTTGGTGCAATCAGTCAATAATAGTATGCACTGAAAATACTACTATTCAGGAACAATTCAATTATAATCTGAGGCCTTGGTACCATCTTCTTGTAAATACATGAATTTTTTTCTCAACCAGCATCACGAGGCCCAGATGGCCAGCCAAGAACGGCTGGAAAACCAGCTCTGCCGCCTGACCGAAGAGGTGGGCCGGCTGCGCCACGTTCAGCAGCAGCGCCTCGACCTAGAGCGCAGGGCGAATGACTGTACTCAGCGCCTGCTGCAGCAACTTTTGGAGGCCCTGGCCGGTGGGGCTGCACTAGTCACTCGCCCACCTCAGCCTCCTAGCGCCTAAATTTTATTGATATATACTGAGTATGCACACCGCAATGAAACGAAGGCAAGAGAAACACACAAACGACATAGACTGGCACTGACTTCCAACTGAATTATTGAAAAGCATGAAGCCCGCTTTTACGCATGTGCACATCTTATCAGCAACTGAAACGAGTCATGGGTGAGCATACATCTCTCTGTCACTTAGATACACGCTTGGCGTAATTACACACTTGATACCGGATTTCCTAATGTGGGCTGCCTCGAAGTGCATTTACACTTGTTGCAGTGATATGCAAGATGTCCGCCTGAATTGTTTTTTTACAAAAAAAAATACTCTTGTGCTCTGATGTTGAAATGTAGCCCGCCGGCCCAATGTACTCTTTTCCACAGCGGAGTGGCATCTTGTATTGCACGTGAGGCACACAGTCGGTGTAACGATGAGCATGCTTCTTCGTGCAGGATTTTTTCTCTTCTTTGGTGAGCATAGGGCAAATCTGACCTAACTTACAAGGCGCAGAAAACACCACTTTGACGTCATACCTTTGGGCGATCTTCTTAAGATTGCGATGTGGTGTGAAAGTGGTGTTTTCTGCGCCTTGTAAGTTAGGTCAGATTTGCCCTATGCTCACCAAAGAATAGAAAAAATCCTGCACGAAGAAGCATGCTCATCGTTACACCGACTGTGTGCCTCACGTGCTATACAAGATGCCACTCAGCTGTGGAAAAGAGTACATTGGGCCGGCGGGCTACGTTTCAACATCAGAGCACAAGAGTATTTTTTTTTTGTAAAAAAACAATTCAGGCGGACATCTTGCATATCACTGCAACAAGTGTAAATGCACTTCGAGGCAGCCCACATTAGGAAATCCGGTATCAAGTGTGTAATTACGCCAAGCGTGTATCTAAGTGACAGAGAGATGTATGCTCACCCATGACTCGTTTCAGTTGCTGATAAGATGTGCACATGCGTAAAAGCGGGCTTCATGCTTTTCAATAATTCAGTTGGAAGTCAGTGCCAGTCTATGTCGTTTGTGTGTTTCTCTTGCCTTCGTTTCATTGCGCTGTGCATACTCAGTATATTCAACACATGTACCAACCATCAACGGATCCTTCTAGCATAAATTTTACGGAGGAAGGGATTTTTGTCACTTTTTTTTTCTTGGCACACTTGCCATCTACCACTGATGGTATGAAGCCCCAGTATCTGTAACATACAACAGTTCTTTATGTCACCATTTCATTAAGGCACAACTGCAACATTTTAGTACAGTAGACTCTCAATAAACGAAAATCTCTTAAATGAAACTGCTGCTTAAATGGAACAGCTGCCTCTAACATGATTGGTTTTGTGCTTGAATTCTGCACCCCTTTTCATCTCTCAGTAAACGAAACTCCTGTTAAATGAAACATATTTTCCTGGTCCCTTCAGCTTTCGTTTAACAGGAGTCTACTGTAATGCCCAGCAGGAGTGTCCAAACTGCAATGCTGTACCACCAGCTGACAGTGGACGGCAAATTGAAAGGTGTCTCATTGTTCTAATTCTACATTACTTATGATGCCTCATGGCAAGTCTTTTGCATTTTAATCCTGTCTCACGAAATGGCAACATTGCTTTCTTCAGTGCAATGTCTTCATAGGCTAAATGTGTAAGAAGCGTCGCACACACAAAAAAAATCTTGTTACAAAAATTCCTTCCTTGTGTTCCTTCCCTGCATTCATCTAGTCTCATCTATGTAATGTGTTGAGGCAGGAAAGTGAGATTGTTTTTTATATTTTGTTCATTCTGTGTAGTTTGACGACTTCATAGCTTGTCCCTTGCGTCACATTAACTCGGCACATGGTGAATGCATGTTTCCTTTGTTTTCATTGTATGCTTTTTTATTTTTTGATTAACACAATGTTATGGGAGTTGCACATGCCTTCTCTTTTACTGTGACATGTGTATTTTTGGATACAGGCTGTGATCCCTTTAGTGTTTTTTTTGTGGTTCACTTTGAATGTAGCCTTTATGTGCAATATTGCTCATTTATAAAAAATGTGCACTCAGTGCTTACTTTTGCATGTGGAGGCGCAATCATTCCTGCCAGTAAACAATAGTTTGTATGCATTTACCAATTAAGGTGACTTCCAGATGAGCAACTTTCATGAAAATATGTACCTTACTAGTGGCAATACACAATAGACTTAAGAAACATTGTTTGACGTTGTGTGATATCAACAAAGCATACCTTTGCACTTTGTCTTCGGGAGGGAAGTCATGGCAATGTGATATGCTGTATGCTTCCCTGCATTGCAGGAATGCGATGTTTCGAGTACTTTTACTGTTTCACGTAGGAGATACAGCCGTGACCACATACTGGTGGTAGGACACTGTTACGTAAAGTCAACTTAACAGTGTTTTTTTTAATGGATTACTGTCAATTACTCATGTAGTGTGATGCATGTAAACATTTGGATGTTTTTTTTTTTGTGTGCTCTGTCATCAGCTGCATAAAGGAACAACCAGTGAAACGTTATCTGCCATTAGTGGTGCATTATTACAAGCAAACGCGGTTCATGGTATCGTGTTCTAAGCTACTGTTCTTACAAGATGTACCATACTGTGTGACATCCAATGCAGTTTCCATACAGTAGTTACATTATTGTATAAACAGAATGTGTTGCTTGAATGAATTGTTCGAGGAAAAAAAGGAATGAATATTTATGCAAGAAATAAAACATCAACTTTGAGGGCTTTTATTTGCGCATATGATGCTGGCTTGCATTGTACAAACTGTGCAGACACATTACACAGCTCTTTTTACAAGTACGGACAGGTTGTGTGCATTCATCAACAGTGAAATATTTCCTTTTGTCACGCGATTAGGGTGCACGTACCGGGGTTCCTCGTTTGCAGGGTTTGTACGGGAAGTATTGGAAGCAGCACAAGCATCAAAACGAAATTTAATATCTGGACACACCCTGTGTACATGCTATGACTGCTACTACACTTTGCATCTTGTACTTGTGCTGTAACTAGAAAATTCCAAGTTACTGAGTACCGTTCTTCCAGTACGGGCACTTTACGTTCACGTTATGCTCATTGGTAATTTCACTTTTCTGCATATGACTGCACTTCAAGTGAGGCATGTTCTCTGGCATGGCAGATAATGAATTTCAACAGCATTTCTGTCTCTTGAACACTGTGCGATGGTTGTGTGGTCAACTGACATAGGAACTGGAAGTGGAGTGAACGACGACACTTCTAAAGGAGCGGAAGGTGTTGTGTGCGTTGCATTTTTGTGCGATCGGAGGCTTCATTGCTTCCATAGGGAGTGAAAAGACAAACAGGAATGGATGTCAATGAGCACTGCAAAACGACAGCATACAGCTATCTCAGGCGGGACAAAGAAATGCAGAACATACCTACAGGCAGAACAAGTTGTTCCCCATCTCATTCACAGCAGCAAAAATTCTAACAGCTACGTCACAATCGCTCGAATGCCAAGACAAACGAGAGACCTTTCATATGTAAAAAAAACAAAACCATGGTTGCATTTCAGTGGATATTACAGGGCAATGGCACATACTCGACAGCAGCAGCAGCAGCATCATCAAAGGGGCTACATTTCGTTACTAAGCAATGAAAACTTTCGAATGTAAAAAAAAAAGTAACATTGCAATGCATGCTATGCAACACAATTCAGCCACATTGCTTCACCCATTACACAGTTGTGAAAAGAAGTCACCAGACAAAATATTGGCGCGTAAAAAACAACACAGCTTTTATCCCACCCTCAGCAGCAAGCTTAACACATGAAATGTTGTATGGATATGACCACGCTCCAGTGCAGTGTATGTTCATACTTTTGTTTTACACTGGCTTTTCTGCAAGAATGCATATGTTCTCTTTTCATCACAATTCTTGTACCATGCCTGAAAGAGGTCACACATCAACGCAGTAATAATATGTGTAAATCAATTATTTGACATCTCTTAAATACACACTACTCCAACTGCTGCATTACGCATCTACCAACGATGCTGTTGGCGTCGCAACCGCCGGCGCACCCTCCTCAAGTACTCGTAGTGCTGCGCACGGGTGGTGCCAAAGCGCGCAATGACACCGTCCCGTACTGCGCGCCCTCTTAAATAATAGCTTCTTGTGGCCCTGTTTCGGGTCAAACCCTGTTGGATGGGGGACCCGTTAGAATCTTCGCTGCTGGTGCTGCTGCTGCTGCTGCTGAAAAAGTCTTCAATGCCTTCAAACTCATCAACCGGCTCAGTGGCACCGTCACCTAAGCATAGATTATGAAGGGAAGCACATGCTGCAATAATGTCAGCAGCACGCTCTGGCTCGTGGTGGAGGGTGCGGTAACGCTGCAAGCACCGGAAGCGGGCTTTAAGCATGCCAATGCACCGCTCCACAATGGAGCGCATGGTGATGTGCTCAGCGTTGAACCTGCCTTCGGCACTGTGCTCGGAAGGATCACCAGAGACCGGGATGAGGAGCCACGGCTCCAATGGGTAGCCACTGTCACCTGCACAAAGACGGAAATAGTGTACTATGCTACGTATACCCATGTAGCATAACGTTAGTAGTCAACATCAGAGGCCATAATGTTACATCACTGCTGCAACAATTGTCGAGACCCTTAGTGCAGTGCTCTATTCATTTGTTCTGATCACTTGGGCCACATCCTTCCAAAAAGAAGTCGCACAGTGATTGCACTACTACTTTTTTTTTTAAACCTTCGGGCAGGACCCAGGGGGGTCTCAAAATTTTTTAACACAACTTCTCCCGTGAGGAAAACGTTTTAATCTCACCAAGCAGGTATTCGCCTGGCTCTGCAATGCGCCCCGCCAGGAACCGTCGGCGCAGCCAGGTCGTCTGCCAGACGAACGAGTCATGGTCTGATCCCGGTCGCATAGGGTCGATGGCCAGGATCCGCATCGCCGCATCGCAGATCTGGGAAAGCGTGCGCGGCGAAAGCCCATTGTTAGCAAGCAAACACAACAAAAGATGCCGGCGCGGGCGCAGTAAAACGAAAGGCAAACAAGTCGGAGGTTAACTCACGATCATAACGTTGAGGGCGTAGAAGTGCTTCCTGCACATGAACGAAGCCTTGCGGGGTCCCTTGGGCGCCTTGATGCCGATGAGGGTGCCGTCGATGCAGCCGATCACTCCCGGAATGGCGCCGAGCCGAAGGAAGCCTTCTTTCACGGCCGCCTTTTCTTCGGTCGTCGTCGGGAAGCGCACCCACCCATTTTGCGCGCCCACTTTCACTATACATAACTTGCAAGTGACGTCAGTTCCCGTCTTCCGGTTTTGCGTCCGCCATCACCGAGTACATACGTCGCAGTGACCGTGCTGTGTTTACGCCTGTGCGGCGGATCGTTTGGCGTTGTGCGCGTGTTTGCATCGTTTGCCTTGCCCGTATGGCGAAGGAGAATCGTTCAGGACATTGTCCTCCATACTTTGATGAACTTGTAGGACCAACGCGGGCCAGGTACAAAGAAAAAATAGCCCTGTGCGACGGCGTGGATCCCTATGAGCTACGGGTTGGTGCTCAAGCCGCTGTTGATGCAAGCCTGCTGCCAACGGTTACCCATGTCGACATTATAAATTATCTGGTGCTCTCGACAAATTATGTTTCACTTGACCAGATGAAGGCCTACAAATCGCTGGACTCACACAATTACTTTACGAGCGGATGGGTCCGGAACATCACTGCCAAGAAGTTGCCGTCTGAGCGTGTCGTCGTGCTTAGTCAGGTGAGTTCAGTGCACTCCGCATTTCATAGCCGTGACAAAAACACAGCAATAACCACAAAATGACAGACAAACCTAGGCAAAATTAAAACTTCGACTTCTGTGGGCTGCGCGGAGACGTCGCCGAGCGGGAATGCGGGAGACACCGAACGTGAAAACTTCACAAAAAGTTAGCCAACATTAAACGAACTTAAAAACAACAGCTCTTGTTTTAAAAGGTAACGTGGCGTTAAAAAAAAGCAGAATTAGCGGGTGCGGTGTTTACGAAATGCTGTTCTATTGTGTCAGCTGTAGAAGTGCATGTTTTTCCTGAATTTGAGCCCCTGTTCTTTTCCTTCAGTTTACTTTGGATTAGCTGCAACGGGAGCACAGCAGCTGCTTGCAAAATTTGTGCATTATCATTATCAGCTCTGTGTTAACCATGCACACTGCAAAGTGCAGTTCTGGTGCTCATTCAGCGCTTTTTTTTTTCTTTTTTGCAACCGACCACGAAAGTTAAAGATAACAATTTCATTGTAACGCACAGAGAAAACGAAAACAATCACGTGTGTTCACTGAGAGATTGAGGGAGGCTGTCAAAGACATGCTGTTTTCGCTCTTTATTTGTAGGTAAACCATTCACAGCGCCTGCGGGAAGCACCACTAAAAGTTTGGCTCTTGGTTGACTTGGATGGCAGTATCATCACTGCCCACTGTACCTGCATGGCAGGTGCAGGAGAAGCTTGCTCTCATGTTGGTGCAACTCTCTTTGCGGTGGAAACAGCAGTGCGGATCAGAGACTCTGCGACTTGCACGGACAAGAGCAATGTGTGGCTCCCTGCATACAGCCCTACGACTGAGTTCAAACGGCTCCAAGACATTGACTTTTCGTCGTCTAAGGCCAAGAAAAAAAGAATGGACACCATCCACATCGATTCTCCCAACACCCATCAGCCATCCCGACCAGTGCCAAAAGTTCCTGCTCCAACACCAGATGAACTTGAACGGTGCTATGCTGCGATAAAAGAGAGTGGAGCTAATCCTGCATTATTCATGGTTAATGCAAAATACAGTTCAAAATTTTCATCCACCAAAAGAGAATGAGCCGTGTCTCCTTCGCAGTCTAGGGAGCACAGAAGCCAGAACAGAAGATTTGCCGGCCTTACTAGTTCGTGCAGAGAAGGTATTACGTGAACTTAAAATAACTGACGACATGGTGACTCGTGTTGAGAGAAACACGAGAGAGCAGTCTAAATGTTCAAAGTGGTACGCATACCGAGCTGGAAGAATTACAGCATCTGTAATGAAGAGTGTCTGCACAACGAGTGTGAGCCAGCCATCAGTGAGCTTAGTGAAGCGAATTTGTTACCCTGAGAAACAAAAGTTTTCATCAGCGGCAACAGAATGGGGACTGCGACACGAGAACACTGCCCTTTCCAGCTACAAGGCCAAAGCAGTGCAGCAGCATAGAGATTTTCGTCTTAGAAAGACTGGTGTTTTTTTATGTGTGGAGTACCCACATCTTGCAGCTAGTCCCGATTCATTTGTAAGTTGTGCATGCTGTGGTGATGGCATTGTGGAAGTGAAATGTCCGTACTCTGCAGCGGATTGTGACATTTTACAAACATTGAACAGTCCTAACTGTTCTCTTGAGCAAAGGAATGGGAAGCTTGTTTTGAAAAGAACTCATGCATATTATTTTCAAATTCAAGCACAGATTGCAGTGTGTCGTGTGAAATATTGCGACTTCGTTGTGTGGACACCTACGTCACTTTACACTGAAAGAGTATTGGAGGATGCAGTTTTTTTTAATGAGATTTTGCTAAAGGCAACTCGGTTTTTTACACACGCTGTTCTTCCAGAGCTGTTCGCAGAGTTTTTTACTAAGAAAGGTGAAGCCGTAGAAAGTGATGCTGCAACTGCTGCGTATTGCTACTGCAGAGGCCCGGAAATTGGAAAGATGTTGGCTTGTGATGGCAAAAAGTGCCCTTACAAGTGGTTTCACTACTCTTGCATAGGTATCAAGCGGGCACCAAGGCAGAAGACATGGTTTTGCTCAGACTGTTCAACTTAATGTCCTTACTAGTCTTCTGTTACAATGAGAATTCATATGTCATGTATACACCACATGTCCCACTTTTGGCAGTATTTTTGTATTTTACTTATTATTTATTTAGTATTTTACTGAAGTGAGGCTCCATAAGTGGTAGTTTTAAAGGCAGCAGAGCTTATGTAGAGGTACTTGTGTGTTGAAACTTTTTTTCCCTTCCCAGGTATCCACTCTGATACGTGTAACACCAAGATAAGGCTCTACTTATTTCGTGGGAAGTTTCATGAAACCTTCACATATGTTGTGCGAGTTAAAACTCTAACAAAACCAGATTTTACTAACTTCCCGATTCAATGAGATAATTCGAGCATGGTCGTGACATAATTAAAAAGTTTTAACTGTATATCTAACACATGTTTAAAGAATGACACGGTTGTTACTGCATTCAAAACGTTTATTTTCCTTGTAGTTCTTTGGTGTTGACTTGGTTTAGAACTAGTCGGGTGTCACCTCAGAATGAGACACTGCATGTAGTTATGTATGACATCAGCTGTTGCAGGAAATGTCAAAATTTGCTTTGCATTTATTATGTCATTTTAGCAACAACATGTCTTACAGCCATATGATGTTTTAGAAGCACCTTATTTTTCATTTGCTAGTCTCCATTCCTCTTTATGATGCTAGTCATGTGTTACATCTAAATGAGGCAGTACTTGTGTTTATCCTGTAGAAAATTCAGGAAATCTTGAAATCTGCTCGGTATTTGTATTGTACAAGTTTAAGCGGTGACCTACATCACCATTTGAGACTGCTCTATGAATGAAGTTTATTGCTTTTGCAGTGCAGTAAACATTTAGAAGTACACGTAGCCGGGCTAGTCTGTTTATGTTCAATGAATAAGCCACAGAAAGTATGGCTGTTATGCGCAAAGAAATAACGAGGGATGTGGTCAAGGGGAGCATTATATCTTTGCGCAAAACATGCCATACTTTCTGTGGTTATTCATTGAGCAGTAAACATTGTTGATTGTGCATGATGTCATCGTTGCGTAAAAAAGCATCAGTCATAGTGCTATATGTTTATATGCAGGAATGAGCTGCTACATCGCATATTCTTGCTGCTTCGTTGATACTTTCTAGATACGTTATTTGTAAATACAGGTCTGTTCAATATGAGATTGCAAGACAGTGCAGCTGCTCTGCACTAATGGTGCTTTAAACATTTAGTCATCAAGGTGTCAGCACTAACAATAGAATACATTGAATGGTCATTTGCAGTTTTATTTGTGACTTCCAACTCTCACACTGCCCGAGTCACTGAAAAATGACTCAAGTTGTGTACTTGTGATGACGACATTCAGCTTTGTAAGTAATCAATGATTAGTGTTTCCCAGCTCTGTATGACTAGTGAATCTAATGACTAGCAAAAAGTCAGTAAACTGGTGTCCAAAAATAAAATGCATCTGTACACCAGCCAAGTCGGTCTGTTTATTTCTGCAATCTACTCGGATGAAACTCGAGTGTCACAACAAGGTCAACGGCAACAATACCTGTCGTCCATGATAGTGTTATACCAGAATTGAATCTTTGAGAACATTGAATAAACATATGATATCTTAATATATTCAAAACTTCGAACATTTACATAGCCATAGTAAAAGATTGTTCAAAAATAAAGGCAAACACTCACTCGAAAAAGTCCCCTGCATGTAAACAATACAATATGAATACTCATTCACGAAAATTCACCTGCATGTAAACATTGCATTAATACACAGGAAAAAAAGGATTTCAGGCATGCACTAAAAACAAATTTGCTGAATGTAAAGAGCACATCAATTCAATTGCATCCAGAAAAAAGCTATTCATCATTCACAGGCACAACAGATGAACAAAAATTCGTCAGTGCACAGCACACTGTTACTACCTTGTCCAACAGGGCAATATTGTCACCTTCTTTACGTGTCACAAAATGAACTGGCTGAACAGCTTTCATTATCACATACTTGTTTCGTACCAAACCTATGACCCTTTCTACATGTATCCTGACATTTGCAATCTTCCTTGTGGTTTCTACCTCCATAGCTGACAGCTGCCTCTTCCCTTTTGTAAAAGCAGGGATGTGCAACTTGGCACAGTACAAGCCTAAACTATCAGCAATATCAAACCCTCTGTCCGCGAGAACGACATCACCGTGTGACAGCTTGTCCAGAACTCCACAGTTCTCGGTTATGTGTTTGTCAGATGTTCGACCTCCCCAGCCCTTTGATATGAATGTGATTATCCCCTGTGGACAGATGCCTATTAAGTATTTTGCGGTATTGCTTGACTTATATTGTGACCACGTCTCGCATCTTGGCTGTAGAGAGGACGGTCGCTCAATTTTAATTTCAAAGCAGTCAATTATCAGCGCTACCTTTCTACCGAAAGAGTCATAAAATGCCTGTGGCATTGTGTTACAAATTTCATCGCGTGAAGGCCACACAATAGTTTCCTTCAGCCGCCAAAAAGCAGTGTGTAGCCACCTGTCAAATACTCTACTTATTGTTGACTCGGAAACCCTAAAGCGATATCCAAGGTCCTGCAATGGGAAGTTCCACTTCAGTTTCATCAAGAACACCACGAATTCTTGAAACTTACCAAGGCAGCGCTGTGGAGTATGCTTAACAGACACTTCTAGTAGCTGATAGATAGAAAAGAGAACAGCAAAACTTGGAAGCCCAGTGTAAAAGGAGACTTTCTCTGGGTCTTCACGCAATGACAGCTCGGTAATTTCAAGTGCACTTTTCTGAATCCTTAGTGTCCGTAGCTCTGATGTAAGACGCTGATTATCCTCCTCCAGCGCCTTCAGGTCCGCGGCAGTCACGTCTGTCTGTGTGGCCGTATCTGCGAAAGCTATCGCAAAAACAATCGTAAATTGCAAGTAAAAATGGCAAATGGCGATACTGCGAGTTTGGAACATAACAAACCTGTGTTGGCGGCGGTAAAACTGCAGCCTGATGAAGCAGTGCTGACTGGCGAACTCGGGACTGTGGAACTCGGAACTTCCGTGTCTGCAGCGTCCAGGTCCATGGTGTCGCACGTACTGGGTGACACAACTTCGCACGAGTCGCCCACAGCGGTGCTTTTCGCTGCCCGCATTTTACGGCGCTCGTACCGCGCAAATTTCGTCGGCGTCTGCTCCATGCAACCATGGCCCAATAAGATGTTCGGCGCCCAGTCGGGATTCGTCTCATCGAAGAGTTTAGCGGGCCTCCCTGAAAAGCAAGGCGCGTTCGCTGTGTTCAATTCGGTGCATCACCTTTCGACAAAAATTTATCTCGCGCATAACGAACTGGGCGATTATCGACTCCGCGGCGATACACTGAGCGAAAAGGTGGGTAGAGGTGGAAATAAAACTTGCCTGTTTTGAAGTGACGCCCGCATACACGAACGTTGTTCAGGGTCTTCAGGTCCTTCCTGTTGATGCGCGCCAGCCATGTGCTTCGCCGCTTCTCTGACAGCTCTTTTGTGCGGGCGCACTGATTTGCGATCACCTTCGGCAAACAGTACATTCCTGCCTCTGGTCCTTTTTCACTTGATTTGCACTTGCTTCTCGCGCGGCAGCCAAATATTGCACAAATCGTCATTGCGATGTACGGTGTCGACGGGAAAAGCGACCGCCGTACAGCTTCGCTCAGTGTCGTCTGCTGCGATGTACTCGGTGATGGCGGCGCAGTATCCCAGAGTTCCGCGGTGTGACGTAGTTGCAAGTTATGTATAGCTTGAGCGACGCGTTTGACGCATTCGCTCACAGTCGATTGCGCCATGTGAATCGTCGTCTCGCTCCCGACGGAACCTTGGAAGCTCCCGGTCGCAAAGAAGCGCAGCGCACACAACACCTTTTGTTCCACTGAGAGCCGCGTCGCTCGTACCCCTTCCAGTTCCTCGGCCAGTTGACCACACAACCATCGCACAGTTTCCTTCGAGAGTCGAAAATGCCGCCGAAATTCGTCATCCGTCATGTCAAACGCATCGTCGGGCTCGCGTTGTTGTCGCCGGCGTCGCATGAGCGCAACCGCCATCCCGATCAGCGGAGCCGCCATTTTCGATGCTTTTCCAAACGACCCGCTCTCTGGCGATGCTAAAAACTATGCCTTCTCTCTCTGCATAATGAGTGTGTAAACGTCATTTTGACGTCACGCTTTTTTATGGTTGTTTGATTGACAAATAACATGGCCTCCCTTCGACCAATCGGAGACGACTAATGGCGGCGAAAAGCATAGAAAAAGGAATAGAATCGTTCCGCTATAGCACCCCTAGTCCCTTTCACGCACTATAAGGACCAAGCGTTGTTGGGTCTCGATAAATCAATGTTGAAGTCACCGGTAATGATGAGAGGCCTGGTTATCTCAGCACATTTATTGTAGGAAGCATTCACGGCGGTTTTTGCGTAATCCACGTGGTCGACGTTGCGGACCACATGGACGAGTAGACGGTAGTTGAGCGTCTTCCAGGGCTGTTCTGTCTTCAGTTTCCTCACTTTCCTTGCGTCTGCCGCGGTGGTGTAGCGGTTAAGGTGCTCTGCTGCTGACCCGAAGGTCGCGGGTTCGATCCCGGCCGCGGCAGTCGCATTTCGATGGAGGCTGGATGCCCGTGTTCTGTGCGATCTCGGTAAACGTTAAAGAATACCCGGTGGTCAAAATTTCCGGAACCCTTCGCTACGGCGTCTCTCATATCATATCGTGGTTTTCGGACATAAAACCCCAATAATTATTATTAATATCACTTTCCTTGCGTGTCAATGTGTGTGTTCGTGGTTACTGTGTTTGTTGAGACTATGTATCACCTGTGGCACATACCCGCATAACATTAACTCTGGTTTACGGGTATGTGCCACACGTGACTGAGAGAAAGGGTTTCATGACGTACGCGACAGGTATTTTGCATTAGTCGTATCATGACCAGTGAATCGTGTTCGTCATACACTGATCCCCTGCAGTGTCAATTTTGATATATTAGAAGTTATGGAGACGACCAGGAGAGCGCCCAGACGTAGGTGGCTAGATACGTAGATAGAAACGGCCAAAGTGCCTGAGGTTCGCTAAGAAATGCTTCGCATTTAAAAATTGACTGAAACGGCTCGTTGGGACGCTCACGAGAAAAACGGATCTTTTGGTATAGCAAAGCTTCTCGAATCCCCTTTCTAAGAACTTTAATGTGGCTCCCAATTATTTTCATTATTATAATGTGTGGGAATTGAGCGCGCCCTTCCCTTTGGCGCCTCGTTCCCCAGCTAGCGCGCGTGTTGGCCCCGCGCGGCTCGAGCGCCGGGAACCGCCGTTAATCGGCGGTATGGCGACCGCGGCGGCAGCGCCAGGCCTCTTTGTCTGGTGCGAGCCATGCGTCAGCCTCCCGGCGCGCGGGCACGCGTCCGGACATGCCTCGACATGCTCACATGCTCACGCCACCAAGCTAGCTTACGTCACTGCGCAACGCCTCTCCTCATTGGCCGCCAGTGACAACCCCCTTCCCCCTTGAGCTCGCTTCTGCCTGGCGCGGGCTTGCCCGCGTCAGATGCTCCCAGGCTAGCATGAGAGGTTGACGCGGTTGACGCGCTGCTCTAGCAGGCGGCTTCTCGTTCGTGTGCTCGACTGCTGCCCTTTGTGTGATAGTCGTAGCACCGCTGGCAAGCGTACTCGATCGGTCTTGCGGAGTTCCCTTTACGGCCTGCAAGCCCGTGACTGTCGTACTGTGCTGCATCTTGGGTTAATAAACCCGTGTTGTTTGTTGACCTCCTGCCTCGAGTGCCTTTTCTGCGCCGTGCCGGAGAATCGACGAACCCGGCCGTAGCGTCTTTGTTCGCTGCGGCAGTGGAGAACGTCGCGTCCCTTCACGGTCGCCTCGTAGGGTAAGCTTTGCGCTAAACCTATCTCCACAAATGCAAACTGAATTTCGCTGTTTCACTAAGCTAAGCAGGATGTTTGGTACTGTATACTCCCTTCGCGCCCACATAATTACATACTTGTTGACTTCGAAGAACAGTAAACAGTCAAAATTGCCTTCGAATAACAGTAAACTGAAGTGAAATATAAATGTGTAAACAGTAGGAGAAATATACAGTTCAAAGTAAGAATAAAGCAGAGAACCTATTTTGGCAGCACGTTACAAGAGACATGTTGCTGTGACAAGACCGAAAAAATAAGACAGTTCAGAGCCCTATGTAATGTACGGGATGCAAGAGAAGGACAACTAAGAAAGCACTTGTGCTAACAACAATCAAATTATGATTTCAAAGACTCTTTGAATAAAGAGGGCAGGAAGATAATAATAATAATTCTTAGGCTTTAACGTCCCAAAACCACGATACGATTATGAGAGACGCCGTAGTGGAGGGCTTCGGAAATTTGGACCACCTGGACTTCTTTAACATGCACCTACATCGAAGTACACGGGCCTCCAATATTTTCGCCTCCATTGAAAATGCGACCGCCGCAGTCGCGATTCGATCTACAACAGGAAGAAAAAGATACGGTACACGAAGATATCTTCTGTTAGATAAACGCTTGATCTATTAGATCTAGCATCGGTACTAGTGGTGCTATAGTTAGGATCTTATTTGCACATAAGTCAATCGCATGTAAGTCGAACTTACATCCACAAGGTCCTTCAGATCGCTGATGTGTGAAAGGCACGAGACACAAAGCAACCCTATGCTTCAGATTTCGTAACGAAGCACTACACAGGAGAGCGGCATCAGAATTTGCGCGATAATCGTCGCACACATTATGGTACGCGGCGCTGGGCAGTGGATAAGTGTCATGGCACTGCCACAAGTAAAAAAAAATCGAGAAAAAGAAAGGCACGTGAGCTAAGCATAGACGGTCGCGCGCTTGTTCTATCGGGACTACGAGAGGGCTGTCATGTTACTCTGCTCCACCAAAAGGGACGCGCACACCTCATCGCCTGCCCTCACTGGTGGACTCTGGCGGAAGTGAAATTATGCCGCTGCCCTTAACTTTATTCAGGCGGTTTAGTGGCACCAGTACCAGCTTAGGAAGCCGGGTTGAGCCAGTGATTATTGTTTCGTACGGTGGTGTTCCTATAGGAGTATCTTGTATCTTAAAATACACGATACGTTATTTAATGTATCGGAAATACAGATACAGATACTCGTCTTCCGAGGCGTATCGCGGTACAGATACAAGATACCCAAAGAGTATCTAAAATAGTACCTAATTAAGATACATGTGTCTTCAATACTGCCTAGCACTGGCTGTGTGCGTAAGGACCACTCGATCTAACATACGACAATGATCAAAATAGCTAGGGCGCGCAAAATGAATGCTATTTGAATCTGCGTACAGCTTGGCGCTTGTTTTGCCTGTGTATTTCCCTTGAATATGCAGTTTCACATTTCAGTGCTTAAGTCATCTCAAGGCTTATGCGGCACTGCACGGCATAAGAACGGTGCGTACTGACTTGTGGAATGACGTGGCTTTCTATGCAACTTGGAAACGCAATCACCGGCAGCACGCGCTCCTCCGAAAAAGCGCGCGCGGCAGCGCGCAGTGCGCAGTCGCTTCCGCGGGCGAGCCTACGACCGGAGCGCGCGGGCATCGCGCGGGCATCAAGGCACCCTAACCTTGGACGTTATCATCGGCCCACCAGGGGAGCATCCGGCGCTGGCGTCGCGCGCGCAGACTTTAGGTAGAATGGCCTAGAATAGGCACGAGACTAAAAAGCCACCAAAACATCGCCCAATGTTAGCGGTGTAAGCACATTTTAGGGTGGCTACCCTGTGCCATTGAGCAAAACTAGCGTCTTCGTGTACCCAGAAATTCTTTAGGGAAGTCGCCAAGTGAGGTGAAACTTGAGGCACTCGAGAGCGTGCGCTGCGTTAAAATTTCTTTGTGTCTTGCTTTATGTTACATCGCGAGTGTTCGCTTGAATTGATACAGATTGTTCTGCGCTAAGAAATCCATCATCTGCGCATTTATTATTTGACCTGAAATGTAACAGCTGGCGTTTGAAGCTCGTCGCAATTGTGTAGCAAGTTCACTATGCGATCATACATCAGGCCACCTGATTCATTGGTATCTTGTAATAATCTCTCTTAATTAAGTTTCTCCATGACACTATTCCAAGAAGTGGCTTGGTCTGTTAATGCTCTAATGAAGAGGGTTGCAGCTAATTCGTTTGCGTGGCAGGTAGAAGAATTGAAGAAGCCTTTGCTGTACTTGCGCATTTATTAGACGTTTGGGTGCTCGTACGGTGACTGGAGACTGCGTGGGCGCATATTTTGTAATTAAAGAAGACAAAGCATCAGGTAACGTATGTGGCAGTTACGATTTCCCCTGCTGGTGGGCTTCGCTGCACAGCAAATCGTCGATACCGTAATGCAGTGTACAGTGCATGCTTTGTGGCATAACACAGCTGCAATGCCATAAAGCTGACTATAGTGAATCTGTCATCTTGTAGCACGTATAATTAATGTAAATATATAGTGCATTGAATCCAAGGGGCAGTGCAAGCATGGCGTAAACAAGCAGGGTACAAATCAAAATATGGGCGGCGTGCGCAGCACATTTCTTTGCGCTTGCATTGTAAGTTTTACCGCTACACAGGGGTGTAATGCGACAAAAACTAAATACCACGCTGTGAAGCTTGCTACCTGTGGCTGCAGTAGTTGCCGGAAAGAGTATCGCCAGGTTGCTTCAGTGGTGCAAAGTGTTCTCTAGTACGATACGTACACGTTTCCCACGACCATGTTGATGAAAAATAATAGGGACACTTTAACGGCTTCACAGCAGCTTTAGAACGAACAATTGTCTCGAGGGACAGTCCGAGACGCCCATCAACGGATCCTTCTAGAATGATTATTTAAGCTTCAGACAGGCATTTTATGCATATTTAATTACGGGTGTTGGCGGCGAGGAGTTACGGACTCGCCCTCTATCGGACGCGCCTCGATTGCGTGCTAGGCGGGATGCCGCCGGCGCGCGCCCCATAGGTTTTGCTGTCGGCGCTCTACAAAATCACCTCGCGGAAGCCCTCCGGGACATTCCTGCAGGTACTTTCGAAAAGAAATATGTTCTTTCCTGTCAAAAGAATAATTTTCGACGAACAGAAAGCACAAGATAGTCTACAGTCGCTGTCTCTCTGAAGAAAACCGAGCACCTGCTTCACGCGGTCACCGCGTTGGAGACCCCTGAATCGGCCTCTTGCTTGAAAAGTAGTCACTCGCTGAGTGCAAACTATGTGAAATACCTCGCTAGAGTACACTACCTGTTTAACCAAACGGAGCATAACAGAAAGAAGCCTCAAGCCAGCGATCGCACGGGTTCGCGACGACTGACGGTGCCTCTGCATGTATGAGCGTCTGCATGCATGTTCGTACCGATGGTTTCGCTTTTGCTACGAGCGCATTTTGGCACCGCGCTGTGAACTTCAGGCCGCAAAATATGAGAATTTGGGAGTACACAAACAACTACTGTGGCGCGGACGCTATCAGAGCAGTTCAAGAACAATTTCGTTACAGCTACGGTTTCGGTACGCCTATGGCAACTTTGTGATGTGCCGTCCCGACGATTCAGTGTTTTTTTTTTCGGTCTAAATTCGTGTGCGTTACAATGTCATTTGACAAGTTGTCTCGCACTACGAATTGATCGGTCTTCTCAGCGGGCGAATGCCGCTGCTTCTGTTTCTTTATTCAGTGCATTCGCTTCGTTTGGTGCTCACACAAAACATGAGCAAATGCGACGCCTTTTTAGATGCGAAGTATCTTAAAGGGGCCCTGCAACACTTTTCGAGCATGCTCAAAAAGCGCTGCCGATCGGTAGTCGAGGCTCCCGAGAACACGCGAGCCAAATATTATAGCGATGCGCACGGCCTGGAATTTACAATAAATTCTCAAAGTCAGCTGAAATTCGCTCCCTCTTCTCTCGACAAATGATGTATTAGTCCGCAAAATATGACGCGATTGTCGGCAGTTCCACCACTGGCTGATGTTATAATCACGATAACACCCTCATTATTACTTTCGTTGTTAATTTTGAGTTCAATAAGTAGATAATATGTATGTTTATATTATGTTATAGCGTTAAAAACACCGAACAAACATTAATATTAGCACTTCCGGTCTCACCGACAGCTCGTCTGCTCGTAGTTGCGTGGTTCCGTTTTCTTCGCCATGCGCAGTGCCGAAAACGTGAATATTTCTGTGCTTTTGACCATCGCCGGTTGCCGTTGAGAGTGGCAGCCGTTCGAGTGTTGCCTCGTCAGCTGAGAACTGCATCGTCGGCACGTTCTCACGACCGACCGAGGCACGGGCGCAGCGTGTCTCCGATAACAATGCTGGCGTCCGGTAATGTCGGCGCTTCGGGGTCGTCTGCCAGTGCCGTCTTAAGAGGCGGTGTATCGGAGTATGGGCCGAAACCGATCTCAGCTGTCATTCGTTCCAAACGAGCGCGCACGTTTGCTTCCATGGTTGGCAGAGCGATGAAAACACTACGGCGTTCGAGGTGCACACCCAACATTACCAAACCGACGCGCAGTTTTCAAGCACGCGCGATACACAGCGCGATCGACTCCGCTCGACGAGAACGACGCAAGCCGACCGTAAGTGGCGCAGACCACGTGGTTGCGCCGAGACGCCAGAGAGAAAAAAATGAAAAAAAGAATGCCGCCGGCGCTGACGTCGCCTCCTCGCACCTCCGCCCTCTCTCCCTCCCCTCACGCCGCGCGCAGCTTTCCGCGCGCTCGCTGCGTTGAGTTGAGAGAGAAAGCTGCGTAACGTGATCTCTATAATTTGGTAACACCACTTAGACTTGACGGATTCGAAAAATTTTTGCGGCATATGGCTCGTGAAGAGTCATACGTCAATAATGGGACTATTCCAATATAACAAAGAAAGGTGTTGCAGGGCCCCTTTAAGGCCGAGCTCAATCCGGTGGTGTGCGGCGTGACCACCCTTACTGCGCATGCGCATACCCTCTCCACACACCTCCTCTCCACTCACCCTCTCCACTTTCTCAACTTTCCCTCTCCCCTCCCCCTTTCCACTCTTCCTCTGAAACGCGGGCTAGACATGCCGAAATTCTCTCCTGCGCAACGCCGCGATGAGCTCCAGCGCATGCGCGTCCCCTCCCCTTCTCTCTCCTCTCCTACGCTGCCCCTCTCGCCCGCCTGTCGACCGCGTTCCCCGCTCGCCCTGTGAGAATTAACGGCCAGGCTAGATGGAAGATACGACGCGCGTAGCGTCCCTCTTCGCGTTCCACGACGCGAGGTCGGTAGCATGCCCAACGAACGACAACGGAACGCGATCGTGCAAGTGCTCCGGCTTCTCATCGCCTCATGGTCCCCTTTAGCGGGAGATGGTGTAATTTTTTCAATGCTCCTTAATTATCGATCCCTTTGCATTCCAGTGAACTTGCTGCTCTCTGTCATCAACAAATTCATAGACCAAAGCTTCACCACTTCGAGATTACTGGAGGAAGGAGAAGTAGTCTACGAGACCGCTTGACGTTGCATGCTACTACCATGCTCGCGAGCATGGTAGTAGCATGCAACGTCAAGAAAAAGAAAGAAAATACAGTAACGTTCGCCGGACTTGTTCTGCAAACGTCGGCTGTGAACTAGGACCCACGTCAACTTGAAATAGCGGTGAATAAAATAGTTATTGCAGCAACCAGCAGCCGCAAAACAAGATAGTAAATATTTGACTAGTACCCCAGCAATTTTGGCAGCAGTGTCATGTTTAACGCCAACAGGGTGGCATCTTTCCCACGTAAATAAATGAGGCTCGAAGAAAATACATGGGGTTGGAGAGGCCCAACGTCAGCTTGAGAGTGACACAAATAAATTTGGGACATAGTGTTTGCGTCAGGGGAACGCAAGCTTGACTGAAAAAATGTTATTGCCAACATAAATGCAGCACACAGCCGCACCATTTGACTCTCTCGCTATGTACGCCCACCAGCAAACGTCGCGTAGCTTATGAAGGCGAAAGCCAGATGCCTCTTCAAACGGGAAGATGCCTCTTCAAACGTGTGTCACATGATGACGTATTCACACATGGTCCCTTTGCATTGCCTCCGTGATCGGTGGTGGCGTTATCATATGACGTCACCATGACGTCACAGATCGCCAAAATATGTAGCGTCATTATGACGTCACATGATGAGGTATTCAACGTCATGGTCGCTTTGTATTGCCTCCGTGATCGGTCACGGAGGCCGTGCGAAACCTCGTTAGGTGCAGAACGCTTTTGGAGGGGGGCGCGGGAGAATCAATACATTGACTGACAAGAAGAAGAAGATGGCTTTCGCCTTCTAGTCATCTTTGGCGAGTGCATAAGGGACCCTGTGAGTTTTTTTAATTGAACGTATCTAAACAATGACTTGCGCATCTGAAGCCGATTTTGTGGACGCTGAGCACGGGGCCGACGATCAAGAGGTCGCACGGGAGGGTTCTGAGATGGTATCGCACGTGGTAAAAGGTAGCGCCTTTTCCATACTGTGGCAGATAAGCATCATTTGCCGGCGGGAAGCGCGCGTGAGCCATCGTCTCGGTGCGCGCTGTCTGCTACTCACCGAACATCGCAGGCCCGACGCAGTAACGAAAGTCTTCGTCGCGGAAGTGCTTGTTGCACACAAGACTCGTAGCCGATGACTACTTGCCGGTTCTTACCTTTACAACCCATGCTTCAGGCAGTTTCTTGTCCCGCGGTTACTGGTGCAGGCTGACACTGGGCTCCGTTGCGTAAGCTCGGCACCGAGCGGTAGAGCCCCATGTTCGTCGCCTTCGGAGGCAGCCGCTCTATTACAATGGTTTCAATTGAGCAGAAAGTGCGAGAAAACTTCCGTATTTGAACAGACCGCAGCGCATGTGGGACTTGAGACTCGTTTTCAAAGCACGCGGCAGCACTCCACAAGCAGCCGACGCGGCCGCTGAGACCACGTGATCCTGCCAAACACGTCACGCCGACGGTGGCACCGGCGTTTCCAGTGGTGGGCCTCGAGGCTAATATCGAACTATTTAGCGATGCCCTTTGATTCCGATGTATGCGAGTTTTACTGTATATACACTTAGCCGACAGTGTGCATTCGTAACATATTGCTCGGTTCAGCGAAGCATTACACGTGATGAGGAGCACTGATTTTCCGGGCGTAAACAAATACGTTTTTTTATTATATATGGTATTTAGAAGATGTTGGTGCTTCTGTATAGCACCGGCTACTCCTTTTCGCTGATGATAGGATATGTCAAAAGCACAGCAGGGTGATTCCACGAGAGATCGAACGTGCCCGTCCGGTCGCAATTTTTGTTTCGCCTGGGCTTTTTATATGTTGTGTGGGCACACTCAAAGTGCACGGAACTGAAAATTTTATTTCCAAGAAACGCTCCCAGCGCGCCAAAAAAATATTTGAAGGTGGCGGCGCGGGCCTCCTGTTTTTGCTGACTGCAATGTTTCCGGATTTCACGGCCGAATTTAGCGCGAACTATAAATGATGTTTCGAAAATTTTTTTTGCTGGTTTTAATACGCATTACTGTGAATTACATCCATGCTTTTTTTATGCCGTCCTCAAAAAGAAGAAAATGGAAAAAAATGGCAAACACAGCCGAAATCAAAAAAGGGTCCTGAGTTTGAGGCGCCTTGGCGCCTTTGTTATTTCAAACAGAAACTTGAAAACAACGTCAACTATAGAAAAGAGCCTTTGCAACATTTATACGGAAGATCATTTTCCTACGGGCAGCGCAAAAAAAGAGAAAAATAGTTAAAGAAGCGAATTTTTTCAAAAAAGTGCATTTTCAAAAAATAAAATAAAAAAACTCTGGTCTCAACTTTGACGCCAATTTTTTATCGAAGAGCGCTTATGTCAGTGAACACACGGTTTTAATATCATATGTGCTCATTTGCTTTGTTTACGAGATATAACTGGCCATAATGACCCTTGCTGTGTGAGCTCACTTCAGTGCGACTGATGGTTGTTATAAGCTTGCATTGTGCGTGAATCGCAGTTTTAATTATTCTGCTGCAGCAGAAACTTGCTCTGGTGGCTTTTCGTCAAGAAAAATGTGTTCTCAGATTTTATTTGGTTCTAGCGTGTGCGAAAGTGGGCTGCTGCCGCCCTCTAAAGGGTGATTCCACGAGAGACCGAACATGCCTGTCCGGTCGATATTTTTGTTTTGCCTGCGTTTTGTATATGTTTTGTGAGCACATTCAAAGTGCACGGAACCGCAAATTTTATTTCCAATAAACGCTCCCAGCGTGCCAAAAAAATTTTTGAAGGTGGCGGCGCGGACCTCCTGTTTTTGTTCACTGCAATGTTTTGGGATTTCACGGCCGAATTCAACGCGAACTATAAATGATGTGTCGAAAATTTTTTGTTGGTTTTAATACGCATTACTGTGAAATACTTCCATGCTTTTTTATGCCATCCTCAAAAGAAAAAAATGTGAAAAAAATGGCAAACCCGGTCTAAATCAACAAAGTTTGCTAAGTTTTATGCGCCTTGGCGCCTTTCCTATTTCACACAGAAACTTCAAAACAGTGTCAAGTATTTCAAGGAGCTCTTGAAACAAATTATGCGGAAGATCGTTTTCCTACAGGCAGCGCAAAATAAGAAGAAAATAGTTAAAGAAGCGAGTTTTTCTTTCAAAAAAGTACATTTAAAAAAATAAAAAAAAAACTCAGGCCTCAATTTTGACCACATTTTTTTGTCAAAGAGCACTTATGTCAGTGAAAACACCGTGTTAATATGTATGTCCTCTTTTGCTTTGTTCACGAGATTTAACGGGCCAAAATTACCCTTGCTTTGTGTGCTCACTTCAGTGCGATTGATAGTTGTCATCAGCTTGCATTGCAAGTAAATCTAGTTTTAATTATTTTCCTGCAGTAAAACTTTGCTCTGATGTCTTGTCGCCAAGAAAAAATGTATTCTCAAACTTTAATTGTGTCTAGCGTGTGCGGGGGTGGGCTGCTGCCGCTCTCTAAAGGCCTAACGCGTACGCAGTTTGCAGCTTACAATCTCAACTTCCCCCACCAGTATTCGCTTATCAGAAGCACGTGAGACACCGCGAACACATGGTTTAGGTCACTTTGTCAAAACTCTCCTTGCACACAGAATAAAGCATCTTTATGCAGCGAAGGCGAAGTTAATCAGTAACTAAATGCCACAATCAGCAGGCGCGCTGTTATGCAGTTGTTTTCTCACTGCCTGCTTGCTTCCCTTCCATTACGTGGATTGTACGCTCTAACCATCTTCCCCATCGACGCACACTGTGCCTAAACAACATTTGTAAAAAGTTAGCTCAATGATTTCCGAGCCGTTTATTTCAGTTCCCGCTATCACATGTTTTCGGCGCCGCAGATAACGTCTTCCTCTATCATCTCGACCTTTACCTCAGCGTTTGAACAGCCAGAAAACGTGCGGTGCGGCCTGATTAAGCCATGAGTGGCCGAAGCTGCCCAATTTATGATGTTTTGTTGCCACTTTACTGAAGTCCTTTCCCACGTCGAGGACAGCAGAGGTCATTGGTGGCGCCAGACGGACATTAGCCTTAGTTTTGACAATGAATGCGGCCTACAAATTATTTATTACAGCCCAAAGCGCTTAGACACCCTTAGATCATAAAATGTTAAACAGTGAGCAGTTCTGGAAAGGCATTCATGACAGCTGCGCAGATGTGAGATAATTTGTGCGGCGCCGTTCAGTATAAACGTTTCGACTTGCTCTAGGTCTAGCTGTTGTAAGGAGTCGGGTTTCGGCGTGTCTCGTTACGGTAGCTGGCTCCCGCCGTCCGTCCCCATAGCCGAAGGTTCCCAGTGAGGAGGCGCGTTCGTTCAAGAAGGAACGTAGATTTATTTACATGGTTAAGAGATTGGAGTGAAAAGAGAGCAGAGTAACATCAAAAGTCTTCGGCTTTTATAGCCCCGAGAACGTCACTGCAGAAGCACAGGCAAACCGGTGTCAGCGTCTCCCGCCAATTCGGTGACCTGTCGTCTTGGCGTCCGGCCTCCCGAAAGGAGGCAAAGAGTCGCACAATACAGTCGCCACGCCCCGAAGACTCGTAGGTGAGAAGGTCGGCGAGGAGTTCAATCCAAAGGGGAGTTGGGGGAGGAGGGCCGATGACCTCCGCTTCCACTGCCGGTAATACTTGGAAGAAGCGTAGAATGAGGGCTGCCTCGGGTGAAGGCCCCACCTGGGTTGATGGGAGCGTCTTCAACGGCGCACTTCCACGCTGACCAAAACGCACGATAAAGCGGGTGTGTCGAATTTCGGAAGACACGCAGACCGCTCCCTCCGGCACAGGTTAACTTTCCCTGCTGCGGTAGAGTAGAAGGCAGAAGTGGCTGGGTGAGAAACTTTCCTGCGGTGCTATCTCACGCAGAGAACAACGAGCCAAAAAGGGGTCTCCGAATTCCGACGTCCTTTTTCTGGGAAATCCGTCCACGGCGACCTGCTCGCTCGCTCGGCATAGGCTCCTCCAGGAAGAATTGGCGTTCCTGCCTCCGTCTAAGCGCCGATACGGGGGGGAAGGCAGCATTCTGGCAGACAGCTGTACGCTCAATGGCGTCTGCCTCGATGAATTTTCAGGCCAAACGTAACACTGTTCACTACACGCGATGCGCGCGGCCCATGGCTACGTCCGATTGTTCTGTGCCGATTATTTCCGCGTTCACAAAAAGATTGCTGAGGAAAACGTTTTCGTTGCGCAAATTTCTTTTCTTTGCTGTTTTTGTTGTTGCCTATACCTCCAGAAGCTACTGTCATAGCCTGAGGATCTTCGCGACACCTGCGAAGTCTACTTGCATTGCTTTACGCTCCTCAAGGGAAACCTGTCTACATCTAACCGCGATGAGGTAGACCAGGCATTTCTTCAGGAAGAAGGAGCGATTGATATCTTGAACAGGCGCGCCCATCTTCCCTCTGATGATTGTAGGCGAGGTTGTAGGCTGCAAACTGTTTAGACGTTAGCCATTTAGAGGGCGGCAGCAGCCCACTTTTGCACACGCTAGACACAAACAAAATCTGAGAACACATTTTCCTTGACGAAAAGCCACCAGAGGAAGGTTTTGCGGCAGCAGAATAATTAAAACTGCGATTTACGCACAATGCAAGCTAATAACAACCATCAGTCGCACTGAAGTGAGCACACACAGCAAGGGTCATTTCGGCCAGTTATATCTCGTAAACAAAGCAAATGAGGACATATGATATTAAAACCGTGTGTTCACTGACATAAGCGCTCTTCGATAAAAAATTGTCGTCAAAATTGAGACCGGAGTTTTTTTTATTTTATTTTTTGAAATTGTACTTTTTTGAAAAAACTCGCTTCTTTAACTTTTTTTTTTTCTTTTTTTTGCGCTGCTCGTAGGAAAATTATCTTCCGTATAAATGTTGCAAAGGCTCTTTTCTATAGTTGACATTGTTTTCAAGTTTCTGTTCGAAATAGCAAAGGCGCCAAGGCGCCTCAAACTTAGGACCCATTTTTGATTTCGGCTGTGTTTGCCATTTTTTTCCATTTTCTTCCTTTTGAGGACGGCATAAAAAAAGCATGGATGTAATTCACAGTAATGCGTATTAAAACCAACAAAAAAAATTTCGACACATCATTTATAGTTCGCACTAAATTCGGCCGTGAAATCCGAAAACATTGCAGTGAGCAAAAACAGGAGGCCCACGCCGACACCTTCAAATATTTTTTTGGCGCGCTGGGAGCGTTTCTTGGAAATAAAATTTTCAGTTCCGTGCACTTTGAGTGTGCCCACATAACATATATAAAACCCAGGCGAAACAAAAATTGCGACCGGACAGGCATGTTCGATCTCTCGTGGAATCACCCAGCAATAAAAAAAAATATTTCATAAAGAACAGCTAGGCAGAGTTCATATAAGTCGGTATACAACAGAAAAAGTTATTCACAATGGTATTTCATATATCTGCTTGATACCGCACGCATGCAATGGGAGCCATATGTATGCATATGCGACATATAATGGTTGAGGATGGCCTAGATCCATCACCACGATGTGTTCGGTAGGCACCGGGAACTCCACTGATCTGATGAGAAAATAAGCAATCTGCATCGCTGCGCCTCCTAAACACACAGGCTGTGTTCCAAGTAGGGAGGCCGCGGCTTCGGCGTGACGCTCGTTCGCGTGGTGGCTCGATCGCCACAAGCATTTGTTTAAAACAAGCAATAATATTGATTATTCGGTGACTATCACGGAATATTGGAGCTAAACGTTTTTCCAAGGTACCTTTTGGAAAAAGCTGGCTTTTCTGGAACTACAAAACAAGGCCCAAACAGCAGCTCATATGAATATATAGCATGCTAGCTGTTCCGATCATGTCTCAAAACTTCGTCGTCCAAAAAGAATCGGCTTCGTAAACTAATGCACTTCATACGCCAGCAACGTTAGCACAAAAATAAAACCTAATGCACAGCGCGGCTATGCCTGCACTCGAAGAGTGCATAATTGATCTCATTGAGCTGAAACAAAACTCCTTGCGAACTGCTTGCCCCTTAGTCAAAAAGTGGCCCTTCCCAAAGAAAACAGCAAGTATGCACCTTTATTCGTGCGTCCATTAAATCAAGCCACCTGCACTTCCATGGTTAAATCGCATGATCAACGTCTCGCATGCACGTAGAGCCCAAGGAGCCACGGGAGTAGGCTAGGTACATCTCGCTTGGAATTTCCTAGGGACAGCACCAAAAAGTTGTCTGGCAACGCGGGCAACGCTGGCAACACAGGCCTTGCGAAGAATGGAGGTGGATGAGGATGGATCAGGCAACCTCGGTAGTGACCATAATAGGATACGCCTGATCTTTGGTAGGGGTCATCGGTATGATGAACGACAGCATCGAGCAATGAAGCGAAGGCCAACAGATCAGGAATTGGAGGAAATGGCGGCAGAATTAGAAACAAGGGTACAGGAGGTGGACACATATGAGGCCCTTATAGAGGAGATGCAACGGGTGCTGAACCAAAAAACTACGAAATCTGTAAAACGATGGAGGGCTAAACAGTGGTGGACTCGGGAAATAGCAATAGCTATAAAGGCCAGACGTGAGGCGAACCGAATCCATCGACAAGCAAATAAAGATGGGGATGAGAAGATCATTGTCCAGGCATGGGATACTTACTTGTCCCTGAAAAAGGATGCAGCCAAGCTTGTACAACAAAGCATACACCGGGTCAATGTTCAGTTCATGCAGGACCTGAAGGCTGCAGGTCCACAGGCATCACAAAGATTCTGGCGGTACATTAAAGCAGGGCAAAGCAGGGAGAAGCAGCATGTACTACGTGCAACGCCGGAGGGACATCATATCGAAGGAATGGCATGCCTGCCCCTGCTGGAGGAATGGCTGTGTAATATACAGGGCAAAACTCAAGATAGCGGAGATGATGAAGAGGCTCAGCCAGTCATACTACCGACTGGGGAGACGAAACAGAAGGCAGAACTTCGAATAGCACCCACAGATAGAGAGCTTGGCCGTGCAGCTGCTAGAATGGATGGTGGTACCGCAGCAGGGTGGGACGGCATCCCAATGAGTCTAGTGAAGGCCGCAGGTGAGGAAACATGCCAGACCATTCGAGAGCTCCTCAAGAAAATTATGGTGAACTCTGAAATCCCAGAATCGTGGAAAGAGAGCAGGGTGATTCCTTTGTACAAGGGGTCAGGTGACAAAAGAGACCTGAAGAGCTACAGACCCATTGCAGTGACACCCGTTTTGTACAGAATGTTTACACAGGTGGTCAGGGCAAGGTTACAACGATGGGCAGAGCTAACAGGTGTGCTGGGAGAGTTCCAGATGGGCTTTCGTACGGGCAGACGCATTGAAGATTATTTATTTTGACACAATGCATCGAAATTGCTGAACAAAATCGGAGCCCATTATTGGTGGCTTTCCTGGACACATCGAAAGCATATGACTGTGTGCATCGGCCAGTGCTCTGGGATATTCTGCAACGGCTGGGTCTTGAGGAAGAGGACCTGGATATCCTCAGGTCACTGTATGAAGGGGTAACGGCCAGGGCGGACTGGGGGGGCCACATGACAGCATCTGTGAAGAGTAAGTGTGGACTTCGGCAAGGGTGTCCATTGTCGCCGCTGCTCTTCATGCTCTACATTGTAGGTTTATCCCAAAAGCCGGAAGCATCAGGGTGCGGGTACGCACTGCGGCACAAGGAGCAGGGGAGGGCAGTGACGACGAGGGTCCCAGCGCTGATATACGCAGACGACATAGCTTTGCTGGCACACTCACCGGACGAGCTCCAGGCTTTGCTGGACATATGTGGGGACACGATGGCCACACTCCATCTGCGGTTCAATCCACAAAAGTGCGGTGTCATGGTATGGGGGACGAAGAGCTACTCCGGGGAAGCATGGTCTCTACAAGGAAGCACCCTACAGTGCACGGACAGGGTGAAGTACCTCGGAGTACACTTGAACACTGGGCCCAGATATCTTGAGCAGCGCGAGCACGCACTGAGGATGAAGGCAACAAGATACCGGGGCATCTTGGGTAGGCAGACGTTGTGGGCCTTCAACAGGTACGAAGTGATGAGGGGGCTGTGGAAGATGGTAGCGGTACCGGGGCTGACGTATGGGAATGCGGTGCTGTGCATCTCATCCGGTACAAGAGAATTTCTGGAAAGACGTCAGAGAGAAGCCGGCCGAGTAGCCCTGGGCGTGCACCGACAGACACCTATTGAGGCGATACAGGGAGACGTGGGGCGGTCCTCCTTCGTGGCTCGTGAGGCGGTGGCTAAGGCAACGTACGAGAAGCGTTTCATGCACCTCCCCAGTGCCAATCTCGCGCGACAGGTGTGGGTGCACACCATCTTTGCCAGCTGCTCAACAAAGTGGGCACGTCGCACACGTAGCCTGCGGGACCGATATCACCTCCCCACTGTCTGTCTGGAATCCACGCAGGGCGATGTGAAGGTGGCAGTGCCAGCGGTCAGTACAAGGCAGCTGGTGCGGCAGCAGGAAAGGGAAGAGTGGGTGAGAACGGCCGAAAAGAAGTCGTCTATGACTGTGTACATGATGGGAAAGGGAGACATTGCCAAGGAGGCATTTTTCGACAATTCACGAGGAAGTGGTTTGTTGGCGGAGGCACGATCTGGCGTGCTACGTACTCGACACTGGAGGGCACACTATGTTGACGGGCAGCAGACGCAATGCATCCTTTGCAATGCAGCAGAGAAAACAATCGAACACATAGTCCTCCACAGGGCTGGGCAGTATCGCGATACAAGAGTATCGCGATACAAGAGTATCGCGATAGTATTTCAGAGACACTTTCGAGTATCTGTATTTCTGCATCGAGATACATTTAAAAATTGTATTTGTATCTCAGTAGTGAACTACATTTACGATGTATCGCCTGTATCGCGATACTATGCAGGACACGAGTATCTCGTTACATTGCTTTTTGTGTCGGAAATGACTTGAAGCGTGTTTCCAATGGGGGAATGGCATTTTTTTTTTGTGCCAAGACAAGCAAAGGCGCGCCGCCGGTCGCCGACAGATAGGGCGGCGATGGTTTCCCCTCAAGCACAGAATGGTCTATGTGGTAAAGCGCGCGACGCCGCAGACGGCAGAATCGCGGGGGCAGTGTTGTCGGCTTCTGCCGACGAAAGTCGCTGTCTCTCAAGGTCAGTGCAGCACGCCTAATTTTTTTCGGGTGGCAAGCCATTACTTCGCGACCCCCTGCGCGGATACCGCCTTGGAACAGGCTTTGCAATGCTTCGCGTGCGTTCACTTATGAAAGCGGCGGCACTTCCAAAAGCAGTTCCCGTAGTCGCGGCGGAAGTGACTAGAAGGTGGCTAAGACGACTAGAACTAGAAGGTGGCTAAGAGGTGGAAGTGACGCGCTTTCAGCCACCTCTCCAATGTCAGGGTGCGTTCCTAATTGATTACATGCGTGAAACCGTCTTTTGTGGTAGCAGGCTCCCCCACCGCCGGAGCCGACTTCGCCTGTTGCGGCTTTCTGAAATGGATGCTGGTAGCGTCGGTGGTGGTGACAGCTTCCTTGAAGCCGACAGGGTCAGACGGCTGAGGATTCCGAAGGTGGGGACAGACTTCGGATTCTGAACGGTCAGAACAACCCAAGAGAGGGCGGAAGTGTTTCGGTATCTAGATGACCCGAGAAGAGATATCGCCACGCTGCAGGGCAATCCGGCTATGAAGGCGATATTTATTCACTATAACACGAATTTGTGCTCGCCTTCAGCGGTAGACAGACCTTTTTTTGATTCGTAAGTCTTGTGCTGAGGCTGAACCGACGCTATTAGAAGACAGCCTATTTGAGAAGCCTACACAGCAACCTTCTCAGCAAAGCAGATCTTCAAAATAAATGTGGGCTTTTCCTCAATTCACTGGTGTTCATTAGTGATTCGAGTGACTTGCTTGAAGTGTGCTATTTGATGATTTGATTTGATATTTCTAGCATAGCTTAGTTTGTTCGCAAAGTATGTCGATTTCGGTGTCCAATCCTTGTTACTGTTGCTGTGAAATAGTGTATTTTTATTGATATTGATACATGTAATTATTTCATTATTACTAATTATGTACTTTGTCCACCCCCCTCCCCTGCAATGTCTTAATGGCGCTTTGGGTACTGTGATAAATAAATGAATGAACTGAACGTTTCTATGCGCTGTAACTTTAATTACAACATTATGCTGCACTAATAAGTGTCTTTGCGTAGTATGAGCATCATTGAAAAAAAAGTATTCCAGTATCTGTATCGCTGTAACTGTATTCCGGAATACTTTCTTCGTCTTATTGCAAAAGTATCTCCGAAATATCCCGCTACGTTAAAGGCAAATGTATCTCAGTATCTGTATTTTAGGCTTCCAGTTCATGTATTTCGATATCTGTATTCCGGAATACTTTTCTGAGTATCTCTGCCCAGCCCTGGTCCTCCAGTGTCCGAAGATCCACCCACCCTCCGAGACAACATCGCTACAGACGGCACTCGGTTTTGTCGAAGGAGAAGACCAGCGTAAAGGCGCCAGAACACATGTGGAGTTAACCAAACAACGGTTGGAACACTGGTGGCGGTATGGTGCGCCGCGGTGACTCCCGTGCCCATGTTTCCGTGAATGTCTTGGAGCCGCGATGCTCTGAAATACGTTTCTTTTTCCCCTTTTTTTTCCCAGGCTACGCCGCGCATTGAGCGCAGGCGACCCGATTCAAAGGGTATAGCCAGATCGCCATCGCCATCGCTTTTTAGTCGCTCCCGTACGTTTGGGCACGAGCGTATACATGAAGCCTTGGGTTTTAGAGACGACAATGGAAAGCTGAACACACCCGCGATTGAAATAAGAGACGGTTAGAGTATTGGTGGCAGAAAATTAGAGAGAGGACAAAAATAAATATTAAAAAATAAGGACATTCTGCCGTAAAGGGCAGAGAACTGGGCTGAGAATTAAGTTTTTTTTCTGTAGTAAGATAGATTTAATTGAAGTAGAGACACTAGGCCAACACAAAGAAAAAGAAGAGCCTGGTGGCACACTTGTCACCGCCCCGTTATAAAGGGGACGCTCATAGCATCCATCCATCCATCGTGGACTTTCCGCGCTCGGGAAGCGCGCGGAAAGCGAGGGGCGTCTGCTGCGCGCTGCAGTTTTCTGCGCTGAGTTTCCACACAGGGCACTTGAAGTCTACTTAATTTTTATAATGCGGTGCGGAATGGAGCTTATCCATCTTTAAGCGTTGTGTTAGTGCTGGGGCAACAACAGAATGCAAAAAAAAATCATGTGTCAAGGGGCGTGGCCTAGTGCCGGTGATGGAGTTCGAGAACCGCACACCAGGGTCTTCAGACTCCCGCGCCGCCATTCAGGCTTACGAAACCGGCAACATCGCGCGTGAAGCAGCCCACACTTTACAAACACGAAAGCACACGGGCTCGCACTACCTCTCTTGGTTCCCTGCCCACATGGGCAAAGACGTCCACTCCCAACAACCCAACCTCAACGAAACGGCTCATGACCGAGCCGAGAGCTCACCCGCCGCGACGATCAATCAGCCACCGAAGCGCTGGGCACAGCCATACAGTTTAACGACCCCTTACTAACCTTCCACGAAATCACCTCTCACTACCGCAACAACAGAAGCCAGCACCCATTACCACATACAAAGCTCGAACGCGCGCAAGCGGTAGCGTTTCGCATGCTACAAACGAGATCGTACCTATCACGGGGCCGACTCAGAGCCGTATATTCCCAAATATACGGCTCTGGGCCGACTGAACCATTACAACACAGACATTACACCCCAATGCCCAGATTGCAGAGAACCTTATTATTGCGATAGCAATTATATGGACAGTCTCGGCTGGTTTTTGCCGTCGCCGTCGTCATGATATATATATATATATATATATATATATATATATATATATATATATATATATATATATATATATATATATATATATACACGAAAGTCCCAAAGAAAAATAATTCCGGAAAAAATACCCAGCATATCCACGGGGTGAATGATGATGAGTGGGGCGAAGCTCCGGAGGGAATCATCGGTAAACCGTGAAACTCTTCCGTGAAATCCGCCCAGTACATCATATAAAGAGTGTGAAACACCGTGTATTTATTGTGGTCCCTTCATTATCACCGCTTTTTGATCGGTGAAATGCAGGGAAAGTGTCCGCTCCCGAGGGAAAGAGAAAGCGCGCCAAGAGCGACCTCGTTCCCCGCTCGCCCTGTGAGAATTAACGGCAAGGCTAGAGAGATGACACGACGCGCGTAGCGTTCCTCTTCGCGTTCCACGACGCGATGTCGGTAGCATGCCCAACGAAAGCCAACGGAACGCGATCGTGCAAGTGTTCCGGCTTTGCGAACAATGCACGGCGTTTACTGCACATAAAGCATCCCAAAACCAAACATCTTGCTCAAGGTGTGCTTTGCGCTTTTCGTAGAAATAATTTCTTTATCATGTACATTAAGACGAAAAGTTGAAAGCTCACTAGAGTATATCACCCGCAAAGTATGCCTTTTAGTGTAATTAAATGAAGGAACACTACGATGTCTTGTAAATTACGACATCTAGTGAATTGCTCATCTAATGAGCAATTCATTAAACTAGAGCTGGCTACATACATACTACAGAGGAGGGAACGACCCACACCCTAAGGAGCTTCGCCCCTCAAAGCTTCCGAAGCGCGGAATCGAACCAGCGACTTCTCGATCCGCAGCGCGTGGTTCGAATCACTATGCCACAAAGCGCAGATCGTCGTGGCTAACGGCGAGCGTTATATCCTCTTGTGTCCCGGCTATGGGGAATTGTCCAATATATTGGACAGCTCATTGCCGTCTGCTCCAATCCCAGCACCCACTATTTGCCGTTGAAAACCACATTTTAGTATTTTCAACATCTGCTAGCGCCCTCTGTCAAGTGTGGGCAAAATCAATGCAGCGGCGCGCCTGAAATGCTAGTCCAAAATGACGCGAGCGTCTAGAAAGCGTACAAAATCCTTTTGTGTTCGACAGCTAGGTACCTAGGGAGAGAATCTTTAGGGATTTTCGATGGTGGCGCCGTCACATCTTGGCGGAGCCGCGGAGCTTTCTGGAACGCCTCGTCCGACCGGTGTCGGTGTCGGCTGTGCGGGTTCGTCACTTGTCTGGCTTGTCTTTGCGCCGACGACGATGACCGCGAGTCTTGCAGCACATGCAGCTTTCGTCTTAACAACCATTTTACAACGTAGTCCGTGAACGGGTGTCCCGTAGCGACTTCGTCGTGACTGCCTCAGAGAACGTCTAGTACTGCCTTTGCTTGATTGACGGACGTCGAGGGCGAAACAGAGCGAAGGTGCTGCAATGCGCTGCCTTGCCACAACAAGTAAGTAGCGATCTCTGTTATTTCGAGTTCTGCTTCGCTAGTCTGAAATGTCGGCGTACCTGTTACATTTACATATCAGAGAGCGTGATTATATAGCTATGTTGCCGTTCTTACGTTGTGGATACGGAGCGTGCTAAACATTTCGAACTGCGGCACAAGAGGCTCATCCACGATCGCTGCGCGAGCAGAAAAAAGTTTTCTGCGAAAGAACCGATCGTGTGTTTTCATGCACTACAGCCGCTACAGTTCGACATGGTTAACTTGCACGAACTCTTCCAATGTTCGGCTTTGCGTAATTGATAACTGCTACTATTATTATCTCATCAACTAATAGGAACAGTTTCTTCGCGCATAAAAGAAGCCTGATTGCCGTGTGAAAGAACACATGGCTCTCACTTTGTGGCAATTTTGCAAGTGAATGTCCAATTTGCTTACAGTGTGAAGTGTCATCACGCTCCATGTTTCCAAGGGATTGCAGCTGCTTGCAAGAGGAAGGAGGCGCTCTTCGTTCGCTAGTTTGATACAAGTGCCACAGTTCACCAGACAGCACTTCAACGTGTTTAGTGCGCTCCAATTTGGTGTGTTTGTAAAAAGCCTTCTACTAATTGTAAGCTGAATTGTAAGCGTACTGACAGAAAATATAAACTGAAAGACGAGAAGCGTTCACTCTTCTTTTGTACAGCGTATCTCATGTGCCTGCTTAGCTGCCCTTCAGTAAGATTATGCACCATGTAATGGTTATAAGGATTGTGAGAGTGATACATTTAAAATAGTTGCAATAAAAAACAAATGTAAATGAAAAAGGTATGACTATATACAGCATGATATATGCATCTTTATTTAAAGCATGAGCAGCAAGAATGAGGTTAGCTCAAGCAACCAACTTTGCAAAAGGCCAATGGGTGCACAGTCCAGCAGCCTTACGCTTCCTGGAAGACCCTTGTGTAACATTGCTTGTCACTCTCACCAGTCAAACTTGCTTATTGAATGAAAATGTCGTAGGCTAGACTGCTCTTCTGTCTGCTATATGCTACAATATCTGCTATATGCTACAATAACATGGCAAACATGCTTTCTGTGTACCCCGAATATAGGATTACAGCAACATGCAAGGGTGCAGCTGCCACTCTGGTGCAGTAGCGGTACTGTCCATAATGCACCATCCTTTCATAATAGTCCGAAGGTACTAGCCTACACATGGTGTTATCGACACTTGGCTCAAAGCACAACCAAGGTCTATTGAGAATGTAACTAAGTTGTACCTTCACCATCCACACTTGATGTTGAAAAATTTCTTCTGCCTACCTACAGTAAAAGCCCGACAAGCGCCCCCTCCTTTTTTCTGGATATTTGAAATATATGCAAATGGGACCGAGCAAGTGCCCCCCTATGCCTCCCTCCCTTTTACACTGCTTCATTCAGTGTTTTTATTCGCTTGACAAGGGCTAATAACGACAGCAAATGCATGCCTATTCAAAAACGCATTTCATTGGAAGCACGTGCGGCTCTTCCACCTCCATATTGAATTTTGATCCGTGATCGAGCAAGGGCCCCCCTCCAAATCTTGTCCGATTATCTTTCACCGTGGGAGTGGTGCTTGCTCCGGATTTTACGGTATTCAGTTAAAACTTGATCTAACGAAGTGATGAGGACACTTGAATGATTTCATTAAATCAGGAAGTTCGTAAAATCGAGAAGGGGATTTTTTGGCTCTTTGAAATCTAAAATTGTTACATATAACAACAAGTTACCAGGCCATTGCTCTCGCGATTAATCTGATTGCTGCCCAGGTGAAAAGTCCGTGAGGCCGGCCTGAGGGTGGCTCTGACATGAGGCTCCCTTGTCGCCTTTGTCCAGGTGATGCAAGCCAGAAAGACCATTACGTGAAGCAATGGTGGGCGAACGTATACGTGGAGAACGAACGAAGTGATTGTGCGAGCAGGCCAACGCAGAAAGTTGCAAGGAGACTATTAGTGCCACGAAACCAGCCACCGCCGCCTGTAGCATCATCCGGTACGTAAGAACGCTACTGACGGCTGAGTCCATTGCTCCATGCATGGGCACAGTGGAGCGTCCAGCCTGATCAAACTAAAGCAATAGGGCTAAAGCGTTAGAGTGCACGCTCGAAGAAAAACCCATCTCTGCAAAATAAATGGAAATCACCACTTTTTACGCAGTTATTTCCAAGAAAACTTTGTTAAGTCGGGTTTTGTGGCCAAGCTAATTCATTAATTTCAGCCCTATGGGTATTTGCTGGGAAATCACAAAATACTTTGTGAGATCAGGAACTCCATAAAATTGTGTTTTGTTCGATCGAGTTTTAACTGAATTTCATTTCCTTAGGAAGCTACACATTACTTATATGTCTCTGCCTCTAGTCACAGAACTATATTTAAGTTGTCCCATGGGCGTGTGATGAATTTAAATGTCACAAACCATTTCTTGGCAATCAGGAAAGTTACCTGAAATATTGTAGGGTGAGCGAATCATTGTAAACATGCAGGAACTTTCTTTTCTGTCCAATACTTCGTCATTGAGGGACCATTGCAGCTATGTGCTGTCATGCTGCAGCTGCAGTGCGTTAGCAGTGTTCAGACAGGCACGTTGAATCCTGTTCCATGGGTCAGTGACCCTGGGATCAAATAAACTGTTCTGAGTCACTGTATGGTACTGATGATTGCCTTTAATTTTCCATTTCATAAAAGTCAGCTGGAATGATATAGGGTGAGTGAATCATTGTGGAAATGCAGGAATTTCCTCTTCTGTCCAATACTTCATGATTGAGAGATCATTGCAGTCGCAATGCGATGGCAGTGTTTGGAAGCTGCTTTGAATCCTTGTCCAGTCTTCCCGTTAAGGTCTTTGTAAAAATGTTCAACTCTCTGGCATTTGGAAAAGCCCTCAGCTAATTGTGCCTTCAGTAAAAAAAAAATTAAGGAAAAAGTGAACCAAAGCAGACAGGTATAATTGGTCTAAAAAGTGTTCATTTGTACCACTGGCATAGCCAGAGGCATAGCCCCTTTGGTGTTGCACAGCTTTTCGTGCTTTCCTTCCGTCTGACTTTCTCAGGAGACACAGACAAATATGATCGTCATGACCCATAAATGTCTCTTCGATCACGGCCAGTACCCATAAGAGCCTTGGAGATTTCTCGTTCATGATAAGTACGACGTCTCCTACTTTTACTACAAGCAGTGCCATTGATGTGGTGAGCTGATTGTAGCTGTAAAATATATTCCTTGTGCCATCTCTTCCAGAAGGCATCAAGGCATGCTTTTCTTTGCCTCCAACGTCTTTGTAGTTCATCTTTGGTCAAACTAGGCTTCGTCTCCGTGATCTCGTCGTCAGGAATGGAGACTGACCTTCGGCCAATCAGACAATGAGCCGGTGTAAGCCGTGGCTCCTCCAGCTGACTTGGTATTACTGTCAACAGACAAGAGTGTACTATTGATTAAACTTCCGTCAACACGGTCTCTAATTCAACATAGTTCAGCAAGGCTGTCTTCCAGGCCTGTTGTAGTGCTGTCTTTACTGTACGTATCAGCCGTTCCCAGAAACCGCCCCACCATGGGGCGCAATCCGCTATAAACTTCCATATAATTCCATTCTGCCTGAAGTACTGAAGTATGCGTTCATCTCGGACTGACTCACACATACTTTTTAGTTCCTTTGAAGCTCTGTGAATGGAGACAGAAAGCCATATGGGTCGTACATCTCAGCTTCTGCCTTTAAAACATTCCTCTTCGTTGTCTTCATGGATGCTACGAGCTGCATAATATTGGAGGTGTCAAGCCTTTACACGTCATCTTCAGGGTACTAAAGAACTCCCAGTAATTTCTTGTTCTTAGGAACTGTTAAACGAATATCTTTATTAATGCCTTCTCTTTCTTCACTGAGATGTTGAAGACTTGTGGAATTTGTCGTCCATTTACGCAGATGCATTTCTGCTTCATTGATAACATTAGGTGCATTATTGCAAACCAGCAAAGCTGCTTCCGCTGTGTCTGCTTCGGCCACAATGTCGTCGACATAAAACTGGTGTTTTAAACTGCTGGTCATCTCTTCGTGTTCTCCCTTGGTATTCTCAAAGTGATGATGAAGAGTGGCACTAAGAAGAAACGGGCTTGATGCGGCTCCAAATGGCACACGATTCATCCTCCATACGTGCGCGGGTACTTTTTCTGCAAAACCATTTTCTTAATATTCTCGTATCGGTTTGTCATACATGTCAACAACTCTTGGTCTTTGAGAAGCCCCCATCGGCAATGGAGTCATGATACGGGCGGTCCTGGCAGTTACGCCACATGAGAATTCGTGCCAAATTCCTGCATTACTTGCCCTGCACTGATAAAGCATGCATATCTGCCATGTGAAGGGGCATGAGTTATTTGGCACTTCGAAAGGGTGGTAATTCTGCTTAGTTGGTTGTCCTGTATCATAAAAAACAGTGCACAAACGGACAAACGAGTTGTCTCTTTGTGTTCATCCATTGTTTTTGCACTGTTTTTTATGAGTTATTTGGTACAATGTGGATGCACTGATAATGCATTTCTTCTACGGGCATTATTATTTTGACATGCCTCTCACAGTTGCAATAGAGGCCCACCCAAGTGCAATGCAGGGGGGAGTGAAAAGTCTTTATTGTGTATGGGCCTCTGGTTGAACTTTGGCTTGTACAGTGCCCTAGCTCTCTTTATTGACATACAGTCAGCGTAACAGCACCATAAACTTTACCACTTTGTCTTTTTGCAGACTGCGGGAACACCATTATCTAGATTGGTACAAAAAGTATATTTATGTAGTCCTCTAAGAATATCATCTGAAACCTGCTTGTGGTTACATCAGAGTGTGTACAGGTGCTTGAAGCCCTTGAAAACAGTTGAAATTGAAAAGCACATTTTCACGGCCCTTCAAATTCCTGGAATTGTTTTCTTTCTCGGAACATGCTTCAATTTCTTTGCATATGGTGTCTAATATTGACTATGGCAGCTGCTATGTATAGGTAAACGTTCATCAGGCCAACTCCGAGGGCACATGCCGTACTCCTGTTATGGCTCCCGCCCTGTGTTTAAACTGCCTTCACCACCGTTCATCTTCTACCATTCATTTAATTTCCTCACCTGGTCTACTTCCTCTTAACTTTCTTCCTGGTGACTTGACTTCACCTCCAGCACTTTTGCTATTTTTTTTCTCCTCTATATCTAACTCTGTATCTAACTAAATATCTAAATCTTCTAGCTCAAACAATGTCCACTGTCCTTATGCAGCCAAAGCTTTAATAAAGTGCTGTGTGTGAGCCAGACACCAATTTTGTATTCTGAATCTGTAAAGCTAACGATATTCATTTGGAAACATTGTTATTGCAAAAAGCTTCTACTTGGGATGCTGCTTTATATCCTTGAGAAACTTTCAGTAGTGATTTTAAAGTCCCTTGGAATTGGGCTATCGAAACCTGTACAAATCCTGCTACCTTCTCAGCCTAGAGTTAAAGGGACGCTAAAGAGCAAAACGATTTTTCTCATATTAGTAAACTACTCTTTCGCAATACCAAAAACACCACGCTTGCTGTGAGAAAACACGCAGAAACAAAATGTGGGTGGTGACGCCACCTTGAAGTTTCCGCACCATTTGCCATGACGGCGCCTACTAGGGACTACGTAGATCCTAATCGGTAAAAATGAAGTACATTGTCCTCTGAGGGTGCCATAGACTTAACATACCAAGTTTGGGGTAATTTTGTTGAGCCAATGGTGCCAAAATACGATAAATACACTTTAAAAACCGTGACGTCACGTGGGGAGATTTTGGCATGAAATTTAAAAAATGAAACTTTGAACTTGATTTTCTCCTCTATTAATAAACCTATGATGGCGAAATTAATGACATTAGAGTTCTCAGAGCGCAATTCATCGATCTAAACCGATTCATTGTTTTTCTTTAATGTCCCTTTAAACTAATGAACAGTTTTTGTGATTCACATTTATGAGAATGAATGCAATAGGGTTTTCAGCTGTACTATAGTGTGCAAAATACAACCTTTATTTGTGCAGGTGCCCGTGCTGCAAGTTCAGTCGTAACCCCTCTGGAGAGGGAACCGACCCCATGGAGAAAGTAGGGGCTGACGAGCTGCGTTTAAGTATGCTTTGCTGGTGCTTTTAGCTATTTCAAAAGACACAAGAAGTGGCCCGACATCACTTGGCCATAGGCTGCTCTTCCCCATCTCAATGAGCATAGCTCTTGGAACACTGGCTCCACCAAAAAACTAGCCATAAAGTTCAAGGTAAAGTTTTTAAACCATGTACTTTTTGTCATCTCATGTGAGCTGCCATACACACATAGATGAATCTTTGTTGTTGTGTGGAGGTAGACTTCATGCTTCTCTCCCAGCAGCCCAGCTCTCTTCTCTTTCTATTATGTATTACTTTTCTTTGATTTATGCTTTAATGACCAAAGTATGCATGCTCACTCCCTGCGTGTGAAGGAGAAATGCACCGGTGTTTAAACACCATAAAAGGATGCGAAAAGTTAAAGGACCCCTTGTGACTTTTTTTACTGTAATTTCTAGCCTTGTGTCTGGAAATGCCGAAATTGAGTGAGTCATAAATGCTCTGACATATCGTATAATTAATGCTAGTGTGTCTAATTCTGGCCACTTTTAGCTTCATTTTGAAACACCCGCCTGAGATTGTAAGAAACTACTTCCCCACAGCGGGGAAGCACCTAGGACATTGTGCGCTAAAGGTTTGGTGACATTGACAGCGCAGTTTTCAAATCGGGGGCCCCGCGCGCGATAAAGAATGAAACGATGTGGGTGCTTCGGTATGAGCTAAGCCGGTTAAGTGCATGTCCCCTCAGGAAAATGAAAAGCATTCCTGGCTTAAGCAGCCAAAACCACCCTGAGAGCAGCCCGACAACTGAGCGAGAGGGACGAGAAACAATAGCCCTCGTCAGGTGCCAGTTGTGGTATTGTGTGCATCCTGTCCATCTTTTGTGACGTCAACAATACTGGCTTTTCTTGTGGAACGTCACACGGGGCCTTCATCTATGTCATATTAGTGGAGGTGTCGCGAGGTGCTGCCAACTCAGATGAGCACTCACGCTTACTTTAAAACCAAATTAAAATATCTTAAAGGTAACGTTTGCCACTATTAATCGTCCAGATTTGGCCATGTGTGCAGGACAATCAAACAACACAAACATCTCGAGGTCTTGATTTTGCTGTCAGGGGCCCATTAAACAGAACTAAAAGTATGCAGAGGGGACAAGAGCCGTACGGGTCCACCCTATGTGTTTTTTAAAGCTGTAAATGATTTAAAGTAGTACTGTGTATTCTACTTTAGGAGACCGGTAAGCAGTCATCATACTTGCAGAAAAACTTTTTTTCATAAAAACGTTACGAAGCTTATGTTGAATGCACTAGTCTTTCTTTGATGGAAATGATTTCAGTAACATTATTTTGTCACTGTATAACCATAGCGGTAGCGATCTTGCCATGCTTTCTTTTGTTCTTCAGCTTTCGAATAATATTCTTCTATGTAGGAGTGTGTTTTCCCATCATTATGTTTTTTGGTAAACAGAACGATTGCTTTATTGAAGAGACTGATGATGCTGGGACTGTTGGTACATAGTTCAAAATGTACGTAGGGAAGGAGGAATTGTACAAGCACAGACACCCAGTGTGTGTGTGCATTCCATTACTTCCTCTTGTGTAAGACTCCTTGAGGCTGAGTGCTGTTCTTTCAAACTCTTTTAGTGAAATTGTATGAGCTATGTTTATTGCACAAAAATAAAGCAGTCTTTATAACTGAAATCTTGACTGTCTCAAATGAAATAATTTCACTTTTCACACAGCTTAAAATTTTATTTAACTACGAAACAAAAAGGGGGCGCCGACCATTCTAAACAGAACATTTATGACGTTTCGACTTCCAGCATGGAAGCCTTGTTCACGATGAATACATCATCAGAAGTGGCTCGTTTTATTTGGAAGACGAAACATCATAAACATTTTGTTTGGACTGGTCTGTGTCTCTTTTTTATTTCAAATGTACCCTCCTAGCCAGACTGGATTCCGCCATGATCCCGACTTCAAATGTCATTTAACGTACCAAGTAAGTGCTCACTGAACAGCAACATCTTGTGTTGACAAGTGTGTAGAAGACTAGGAGTGGCACAGTCATCATTAGGATCTACTCAGTGTGTTCTAATAAAGGAAGATGTCGATGGAGGGCTTCATCATGGGGACAGCGGCTCATCCTTTTTTCTTCAATTGTGTTTTTCTCCATAATACATTGAGAGCCAATCTTTGAGATAGAGACTTAGGACAGAAAGCTGGGGCTATTTCTGAAGTGTAGTAGCTTGTAATGTTTTAATTGTCATAATCTTTCCCAAGTGGCAAAAATTGATTTTCTTAATGAGTGGGACCTTTAATCTTTGTTTTTGCAATCACAAAAATCACAATTTTTTTTGCAATCACACAAAAAAAAGGTACAAAATCGAATTTTTGAACTTCGCGCCGAACCCTACTACCGGTCAGTCAGCATGACGTCACTAATCGATTTTATTTTTTTTTTTATCTACGGCTGTTTTCTGCAGATCAAAATGTTACGAAGCCTCAGCGAGAGTGGAAAAGCACGAGACTAAGATCTTTGTTCCACACCTTGAGCTCAGCCAAATAGCCCAGAAGTATGTTACACAGTAATAAATGTTTCCCATGGAGAAAAAGTTCTCTATTTTATGCATTTATGATTGGCGCCCGCAAATGACGGATCGATTGAAGGCGCTTAAAAATCGCGATTTCGGTTTCGGTTTTTGATTGCGTGAAGCGCCACCTGCTTCCTGCTGCAAGCGTCATGGCGACTTCCTGTTTACTTTTCTGGCTCCAACGCGTGCGTTCAACTTCCAAACTTCTGCGCTGTTCTACGTGACATTGTGAAATCTATATGGATATATACGTGGTGGTCATATGTAGCACCACCCGGAGCATCAAGCACCAATATTTGATATGCGACACTTTGCCTACTGGTCGTCAGAAGGTAAGCAAAACGCCACTGCATCCTGCACAAACTTGCGCGGCCCGCCTGGTAAGGCGAATATGTAGTGCTTCTACGGCTACCGCTGCCCTTGCATTTGGGAATGACGCTTGTCTGCTTTAATATCGCGTTAACTATAGCGACTAAGACCTGCGTCTTTAATGTGTAAGAGCGTGAGCTGCGTATACACTTACTTTAGAGAATAGACGACGCATCGTGTTTTCTGTTCTCGTTCGAAACATGTCCTCAGTTCTCGATCGATTCCAACGAACTAGGAGAACTTTCTGTCCGGATTTTTAAAACGATATCGCATTTGTTCTTCCGCATGGTCACAAATAGACACCACATGGAAAGAAGTGAGATTGTACGAATGAAATTGCTCTCCAAGAAAAGGTGGACAGAAATATGGGCTTCAGAGCAGTGTGCATAGATTGCAATATTTAAAGTATAGCAAGATGATTTAGACAACCTGTAGTCACATGAACCTGGCCACACAGCATTTGTACAGAATCGTCTCTCGTCTCAGGGTATCATCAGGGGCGTAGCCAGAAATTTTTTTCGGGGGGGGGTTCAACCATACCTTATGTATGTTCGTGCGTGCGTTTGTGTGTGCGTGTATATATACGCAAGCAAAACTGAAAAATTTCGGGGGGGGGGGGGGGTTTGAACCCCCCCCCCCCTTTGGCTACGCCCCTGGGTATCATTAACGTCTATCGCTCATCCTTTATAAGTTAAATGCGGCCGCCGTGGCCGGGATTCGTTCCCGCGCCCTTTGGATAACCACACCACCGTGGCGCGTCTCTTTGATGGGGTCCTTCTATGCCAAACGTCCGCGACATTGCACTCGTACTTCTCAAGATTCTGTTCTAAAAATTGTGGCCAAGCTTTTTTGTGCAATATTCGGCTTCCTTCATGAAACTGTCGTTGTAAGAAAATTTTTTTCTGTGTCCTTGGGAGGGATTTGAACGTTGCCATAGTGGTTGCTAGAAAAGGAATGGTGATTTCTTATTTCCTCCCATTGCGTCCGCTATTCTGTCTCGCGATATGCTTTGTGGTGAAGCAAAAAGGCCATTCTGCGTCCATTCTGAGAATTTAAAAAAAAATGTCTACAATGTATATAAACACAATACAATAACACCACATGCCAGGATAGTTGCCAGTAAGTGTGTCAAAAAAGTATGGACGTCGATGACCGAGAAGTTTCAAAGAATGAGGGGCGCAAACATAGAAAAATGTGTAAATGGGGTGTCGCACCACCCATATACACAGAAATAGGAATAGACCACATCGAAGTCGAAGTGCCAAATTGCCAGAACTTTTTTTTTTTTTTTTTGGATTCAATTCTGCCAAAGACAGCATCTGAATAGAACCACCTCCTCGCCTTTGTCGCCAATAACCCAGACCATTAATCTTTTCAAGCTGCCTTGCTTAACATTGTATAATGTACATGTATTAACAACTCTCCTCTGTAACGCTATTTGGAATTGAGAGTGAGTTAAAGAAATGCATGACTCATGTTCAGGCACATGCAGTTTGGTGATGCAGTCAAATTAAAATTGCACTTGTTTCAAAGGGTGTACAAAGGAAATTCGATTCTGAAAGTTTAATTATAGTGATTTTTGTTTTAAGTGAGAAAAATTTATGTTGAGCATGTGCCACGTCCTTGGACGGCAGCTCGTAAGTCCGCTTCACTGCGCTGGGTGCTTCCTTGGGGCAAGGGAAAGATGCAACGGCTACACAAGTGGCAAGATTTTATGCTGCTTTGTGTATTTCTATGCTTTGACAAGCATTCATCGGCTTTCTGCAGTGCCACCGATCCGCCATGTTTCAGATGGTTTGTTCAGAAATATACTGTTATAGTATAATAAAAGTATGTAACAAACACTGGGGATACACTTTAATTCTTTTTTGCAGCTCCCATAAACGTGACTCGCACATCCGCAGATCGTCCTTTGGCCGCATCCCTTGGAAGCACATAAAATGAGCATTGCGAATGATGCGTCTACTGCTTCCTTGTCACACAGGAGAGCCTGTAAAAAAAAAGTGAGAGCGATAGATATATAAAAGGACAGTGCCGCCTTACAATTACTGTGCTGAAGTGAGTGCCAACAAAAGCTGCACTAAGTGCATGGCTCGTTCTTAAAAGGTGTTAAAGGGGTACTGACACGAAAAATTTCAGTTGTTTTTTTGCGTCAAATGCGAGGCCAAGCCCTCAAGAGCCTACAAACGGTAGTGCTAAGCGCAAGTGCACCCTGAAAAAGTAATTACAATATGTTTTTAAAAGCTAGTTTCGGTTCCTACTGTACCCCGATGTCACAACACGGTATGAGCTTCTCGTCACGTGCTTGCACAATATATAGTGACGTTTCCACGGCTGCTCAGCACCGTGGCTCCTTTGATGACGCAGAAGCGGCCATTTTGAACGTTTCGCTGACGCACAAGTGGCCATCTTCGAAGTGTTGGTACCTGACGTCATCACAACTAGTCAGACTGCTGCTTGAAGCCACCAGAATTAGTACTGTAGCCTGACGTCAAGCTAGTGTCGGTGTCGGTAGGTGCGCCATGGAAAAAGTTACTTTAATATAAACATAAAATATCTGATCAGCCTTTGCTGAGCTTCACACTTGCTCAGAGGCGTCTCTGCATACAGGAGATTTGTATGGCGGAGTAAACTCGCCTTCAAAAAAAGGCGTCAGTACCCCTTTAAGCGCCGGTTACACACACAAGTCAAAAGTTAAGTATAAAGTTCGTCTTTGAATGCGGCAGTTAGTGAAGAGAAAAAAAAACTGGAGGCAGCTACGTACTATTGGCGCGAAGACTGAGGAAACAAAGCTGGTGGCGTTCCCCTCCTCCTCACCCTCTTTTCCCTTTCCACCCCTTGCTATAGTGTACTATTAAAGAATATGCTATGCCTCACCGGTCTCCCCTCCTCCTCACACTCACTTCTGTTTCTTTTCCCTTTCCACCCCTTGCTATAGTGTACTATTAAAGAATATGCTATGCCTCACCGGTCTCCCCTCCTCCTCACACTCACTTCTGTTTCCCTTCCCTTTTCCATACTATTGGGCATGAGGCCCACCACTGGAAAAGCTGGCGCCACTGTCAACGTGACAGATAGACATGATCACCAGTAGCATTGTCTGCTTAGGGAGCACCGACATGTGCTGAAAACAATATTTTTGAATAGCACATGCGCTGCAATTTTGACTAAATGAGGAGTTCTCCCACTTCAGCTGAGCACTTGACAACACTTGAAAGCACAGCAATATGAAAACGTGAGCTTAGTAACTTCATAACGTACTCGTTACTATTTCGGAACTGTAACTGCTGCCGGCCAATTCGTCTGCTGAGCGCCTATTTAACGTATAGGTGCGGACGTATTCACTAAGAGAGGCAATCTTTACGATGACAGCTTTGAAATGCAGCTGTTGCTTAAATTCAACAAGAAGTTGTGGAAACTTCTCCTTACAGTAATCTGTGCGGTAACTTTGTTTTCAAAAAGGAATGTGCTTCTTTCGATCGGCAACTGTGGGTACACGTTTCTGTAGTTATTAAATTTTTCCACGAATGAGGCTGATCTTGAACACTTTCACATAAACGCTCGCAATTCTCGCGACAATTATACAGGTTGTGATGTTTCTTTACGAAGAGCGTTGATGATAAAATCTTCTTTTGTGCAATCACACAGCGAAAAAAGTTCGGCATATCCCTCGCCTTGTGGGAATCGGTTCCATGCAAAGCAGTCAACGAGTAGCTGTGCGTGCTGCATTTTTTGGCTTTGAGCCAAGGAATACAAATGTAAAGCTTATTAGACTGCTTGAAAAGCAGAGCTAACACTGGAACCACCATTAAAATTATCCCGACATGATGCCTGAATCATAGGAGTATACAAGTATTGCTTATTGCCTATAAGCCAAGTATTGCTTATTGCTTAGATAGCCAGCACTGCAACCACAACTGACCTTGCACCGACATTACGCCTGTGTTGGGTTTTTTTTTCCGAAATCGGTTTCAAGACCTGGCGTAGCTCTGTGGTACAATACCTGACTGCCACGTTGAATGCCTGGATTTGATTTTCTGCTGGGGTCCTGATTTTTAATGTTTGAATTCGTTAGGTCAACGCTGCTGATATCAGTTTTTCTTAACGCACTCGCATTTAAATTACCAATGTCTGTTCTCGCCGTTCCTGGGTTGATATATACTGTCAGTCACCCGTGGCACATACCCGCATACTGCAGCCCGTGGTATACGGGTGTGTACCACACGTATGTAGAGGAAAGGGTTTGACGATGTACGCGAAAGGATTTTAACATTATTCATGTCATGACCAGACTATCGTGTTCGTCAAATTCTCTTACCCTCCGATGCCAGTTTTGGCCCACACTAAGTTAGAACACCAGATGTAGGTAGCTAGATAGATAGATAGGTAGATAAGTATACATAGAAACGTTCAAAGTGCCTTTGGTTCGCTAAGAAATGCTTCACATTTAAAATGGCTTTACCATGTGTCACGCAAGTTAGAAGCCACCACATCTAACTGTCCAGGCGACTTTAGGTAACTATACTCTTGCCAAGGTACGATACATTTGTCCAACTTATTCTCCTTAAATCTGTACTTCACGTAAAATTGTCATTTGGGCTAGAAGTTTTATGTAAATATATAAACATCAGCTTTATAAAATTGTTACTTGGGATTCCTGCAGCAATAATGCAGTGATTAATATTTCTGACCATGAAGTAACGGCAAAAGTAACGTCCGTTACTTTTTTTCGGTAAATGTAATGGTAACACGTTAACTTTTTAAGAGGTAATGTAGGGCGGTAACGCGTTCCTTTTTTGTTAGCGTAACGGGTAACGTATTTAGTTACTTTTTCTCAGTAATGCCTACAACACTGACAATTATAGATGCTTATTTATGCTACGGCTGCGTCATCGCTTAATTGAGGCTTCATTCTCGTATGATCCATTTATTTATACAGACGGACCACTGTAAGAGTATATTTCTTTTGGTGAATTCCATTGGCAGATTCGGAGCACTTCCGGTAGCAGTTTTTCTGCTCCATTCAGAGCAAGTCCGTTCCATTGGCGGATTGAGAGTGCTCCCTGTATGTTTCATTGGCAGATCTGGAGCAGCTTCCTCTACTCCGCGAAAAGTGGCGGATTCGACCGGAAGTCGCAAGCTCCCAGCGCGTGCACGCAGAGCGTGGCGTACCGCATGCGCGATGCAATGTGCTGTCTGACCGCACCCGTTCTCTCCGCTCGCGCCCGTGAAGGCGAAAACGGCGCAAAACGCAAGGAATGCTGGGCGCTTGCGAAGCAAATGTGCGCTAGCGGCCCCTACCATTTGCTCTGGCGGGGCCCTCGTGTTCCATTGACAGATTTCCTTCGGTTGCTCTCCGCCGGAGTGGAGTGCTCCGGCGCAGAGTTCGTCGGCCACTCCGAATCCACCAGTGGAATTCACCATTCAGAAGCGTGAAAATCTGGGCCGGTTAGTTCATGTTTAGGTGCGAGGAAACCAGCAAGACTCAAAAACAAGGACGATAGAAGGCACATTCAAGCGCGCACAGCATCGCCGGAAACGGTGTGTGCTTGAATGTGTCTTCTTCTATCGTCCTTGTTTTTGAGTTTCGCTGGTTTCCTCGCGCCTAAATTCACCATTAGGGATTGCCCACATTTCATGCAAGAAGATTGTTTGGGGATGCCCCATCACGGCGACCGCTCGCAATGTGAACTCACTGTACAATTTATGTAAACAGATAGTGCCTGTAAGCAACCCTGTGCTTTCTTTTCATCCAAGATTATTATTTTGATTGTAAAAACTTCTTTCGTTTGAAAGTATCCACAGAAATGTCCGTTAGGGCTTCCACGTGATGTTTTCACAGAGCGCTGATAGCGAAACCTATGAGGAGTGCGCCGGCATTATCCTACCTAGAACGCAAGTGCGGTGCATCCGATAAGAGGATGACTCCATAACTCCTCGCCTCCAATACTATACAAGACTGTTATGCTATGCTTTACACTCTCCGCTCCTCCTAACATCACTCCTTACCCTCACTTCCTTTCCCACCTCGTATTATACTATACTATGCAAAGCTATGCTATGCTAGGAGCTACTTGGCACATACCCACTTTTTGTGGCACATACCTGTAGAGTTTTTGCTAACACCTCACGGTGGAACTTCTTTCACAAGTAACCATCGAATGGCTTCTTTGAAGGAGTTTATTGCCTCACGAATCAACCGCCCCCAAAATTTTTTAAATCCGTGCGTACGAGCGGAGTTAGAGATTTGTCGCACGCTGTAATTGCTTTCTCTCTCATCCCAACGAGCGCACTGGAAGCTAAGCAGGGGAGGGATAGCACAGGGGAAAGAAGTTACATCATCTACACGTCACGACTTGGTGCACTTTTTCTTTGTTTTCTTTTTCCGTTCGAACGCATCGTGAGTGCATGCGCAGGCACGTGGCACGTTAACTATGCAGCTGACGATGCTCAAGTCAGCTGACAGCCCGTGAATTTGGGTATATGGCATAATTTGTAGAAAGAAGAGGAAACGATTTCTAGCTGACTTTCAGAATTAATGGTAAATTCCAGGCCTTGTGCTGCGCTATAATGTTTGGCTCGCGTGCTCTCAGGAGCCTCGTCTACCGATCGGCAGTGTTTTCTAACCATGCCGAAAAAGTGTTTCAGGGCCCCTTTTAAAGAACTTCGCTGTTGAAAAAAAAGGAAATAGCAGGGGGACAAGCTAGGAGAGTGCTGCCCTCACTTGTTCCTCTCCTAATTCTTTCTTTTTTGATAGTGCCAAGTCACCAAAGTATTATGGTTTGTTTAGACGATGATTGCCTAGCAGATAAATGCACACACACATACAGCAGAGGAATGAGCAATTATGATCGAGTTAAACAGAGTGACTGTTAATACGAGGCTGCTAGAAACCTGCTTTCACTTGTGGAGCTGATGTTCAGCCTTCATTTCTGTGGTTGGTGCATGAAGACTAGGACTGTGTTTTATTCTATCTAGCACAACTGAGCAACCTTGTACCAGTGCATGCACGTGGCCCTGTTTACATGAAAGTGTGTTCACCTTTGCAGCTCGCAGATGTTGAACAGCTGATGGCGCAAGGAGAATGCCGATATCTTCCTTGTACATTTCAAAACAAATCATGAACATGTGATTCCCGTCCAGAAGTGTTGCGTCCTTCAGTCATCCTACTGTGTTGCTTCTGAAATGCCAATAAAAAGTACAATGTGAAAATTTGCTCTGGTGTCTCTAATTAAAGACATTATTCAGACTGCATGTTCAGACTCCAAAACTTTCATATTGACCAAGCATATTCACTGAACCAAGTGTGCAAGGTGTCCAAGAACAAATAACTTCCAAGATTAGCAACATTTCAGTCCATAATCAGAACAGGCATTCCAACTATTTCTCAAGGTCGTGAATTAAAACCGTGATTTGTGTTAAATTTGACAACAGCAGCATGCTTGGGCACATAGTGCATGTTGATGTTGGGCAGCAGCTCGTTATGCGCAGTTTTTAGCAAATCTTTAACATTAATTTTTATGCACATGGCTGTTCAGTAACAGCGACCATACGCAGTAGTGTAATAGGGTTTCACTGGAGAACAACGGATGCCCCACAGCGGTGGGGCTGCAGATGTTTACAGCCAGCCACTTTTGTGATGTGCAGAATGCTGAAACGAGCAAATACATTTGTTTTCTCAACAAGGCCTGTGCACTGATTGATTGTGCCACTTAAAGGGACTGACAACCAATTTTTAGGGCACCTATCTTCTTTAGCGCAATGGAAAGCTAACTGGTCAGATTGTCTAGCCATGGAATGGTAACGTGGAAAACGCCGTGAAACATTTTTAATCAGAATTTTTCTATCTGCGGCGAATATGAACTCTTAAACACACTTGACAACACATGCTGCAAACAATGAATCCAGGAGCAGTTTGTGTTTTAGCGCGAAGCTTTACTGCGCATGCGTGCACTCTGCGCGCATGCGCCGCGGCTGGACATGGGCCACTGGCGGCTGCGAAGGCAGCGCCGCTTCTCACCATGCAACTTCTTTTACCTCGTAGGCAGCACAGAACTGAGGGGGAATAGATAATAATATGCATACTCTAACTTTGAGGACCAATTATGGCGTGCATGACAGCATCACACTACGTATACGTACAGAAAAGTGACCGACTTCATAATCCAGCTTCAAGGGTCTTCCGCTAGGCTGCGCAACATAGCGGTTTTTGTTACTTTTAAGCACGACTTAAAAATATAAATCCTATTCGCAACGCGAAGAGGATGCTGGAATCTGTCACTATATTTCACGGTCTTTTCATTTTTATCAGGATCTAATAGCACGTTCTGCCCAGTTGTCGGTCCCTTTGAAGGCCCCCTGACAACACAACTTCAAAGCCAAAATCTTCTGTGTTCCATTCTCCTGCATACATAGGTAACTCAAACCATGTATTACTGGTGAACATAGTCTTAAACGCATTTTAATATGGTCTCAAAGGAACCGCAAGTGCCCGAATTGGTGACAACTTGTGACCTCATTATCAGTATGATGCATTTAGTGGCTACTCAGGTTCACTGATAATTCACCTGTTCTACGAGCATAGTCGACATCAATGACGGACAAGCTTGCAGGGCGCACAACGAGGGCTATCGTCATTCACCTCTCTTGCTTTATTCTTGGGCTGCTTTCTAGGTGCTTCTGGATGCTTACGCCAGTGGTATTTTAAACATTGCAAGATATAAACAAACATTCAAATAGTGGTGAGGTTTTTTTTGTTCCCAAGGGGGGCTGTGAAATGGGTGCCCTGCCGGCAGCTGTACTTTAGTAAACAAAATTCGGCAGAAGCTCCCTCGTCAAGTCACCTGCTCAAGAAACTCAACCACCTGAACGGAATGGAGTCACTATTTTAGCACTTTACTTCTTCTCATGCTGGTAATAAATTGCTTGTATCTAAAAAAAAAGGATTTGGAAAAGTTTCCAAGTCACTGTGGTATGTGCGTAAGGTGATTATGACAGTGTACAGCTTCATACTCGTTGTGTGACTGTCAGTTGATTATCTTGGAATATCTCTGCTAGGTACACAACAGTGAAGTTGCTAAACGAAGTTTGCCACCTAAACATGCGGAATGAAAATAATGCTTATGGAGATTAGACGCAGCAGTCTCTAATACAACATATGTGTCACTGCTGCTGGCCCTGGAACAACTGTAAAATAAGCATTACAACAGCTGTAACTTGCAACAGTATAGTATAATAACAGTAATAGTCACGGAACTTTTATTTGGCAGCTGTGTTACAACATGCTCCGTGTTGACATGAGCTGCGTGACAGTGTGTATCGCATATTTTTTTTTTTTTCTCTGACACCACTGATGCCCTAGCTGAGCTGTGCGCCACAAATCTAGCAGGTGGTGACTTGTAAAGCTGACACGTGCAAGGCTTGTAAGCCATCTGGCAAGCGGAGTTGCTTCAGCTCATTGCTGCAGTCGTCATCTTGCTCTCGCTATCCACTCAACCTTCAAAATTGGATAGCACAAGATTGAACAGGTCCTGTGCATCTGTGTTCCTTCTAAGTCTTGTTCGATTTCCCATTATGCAATTTTGAAGATTATGAGCCAACTAGCCAATCAACGTATTTTGTTTGTTATCCACCCAACGCCCGCAGGATCCACGTGTCTGCGGCTGTAGCTTCACCCCTGGAGACACAAACACTTTGCCCGAGTTTAGGCTGATCGGTGATCGTTCCCATATACCTTTTGTTTGTCCGCATGCTTTTGGAGATGGTCACCGTACAAGAGAATATAATAACAGCTGGTAGTGTGGCGGCACATTGCAGAGCAGATCTTCCACACACTTGGTCTCTGTTGCCTGACGGTGCGTGCTCGATGGAGCTTGACCTGTCGAGTGTGCGTGACGGTTGGCTGTTTGACAAGTTGAGGAGGCAAAGCAGGGTCGAGGAGGGTGTCACTATAATTGCTTGCAGCTGCCTTGGTATGCTGTGCGTGGCTCAATTCATGGTGCAAATGATTTGATGATGATGTAGAATAAATTCTTACAAAAAATTTCAAAGACAGTTTCAGGGTCCCTTCAAAGTCAAGTTTACTTGGCTCTTATCCTATTCGAAATTATCTTCGTGAATACTTTTGTACAATGATGAGGCTGACATATTCTTTTATGTCTCCATTTTTTTGTATTAGTAAAACATTGGCGTTTTTCCAACTCTCTGTTACATTCGAATTTTTGCATCTTGCCGTATGACCGTGTGCGGTACGGCGTCACTCTCTGCGTACCTTTGCAAAACAAGGCGGCTGAATGAGCGGCTTGGGCACTCCAGACAAGCGTGATTCATACTGTAAGACATGTTTCGGTACATAAAACTAGTGCAAGTAATGGCGAAGTTAACGAAACATCGCCCTGCGCACTGTTAGAATAAAATGATAAGTCGTTCTTTAGCTGTTTCTTGTTTATAAGTACCAGGTTTTCAAACGCCCCACTCGGCCAACAGGATTATTCATTACCGCAGTACAACGAATCTAAGAACTTGCCTAGGATTAACGATAAGGGAGATAATATCAGTAGTGGTTATCACTTACGCAAAGCCGAACATTGGACGAGTTGGTGCAAGTTAACCATGTCGAACTCTAGCGGCTGTAGTGCATGAAAACACACGATCGGTTCTTTCGCAGAAAACTTTTTTCTGCTCGCGCAGCGATCGTGGATGAGCCTCTTGTGCCGCAGTTCGAAATGTTTACCACGCTCCGTATCCACAACGTAAGAACGGCAGCATAGCTATATGATCACGCTCTCTGGACGTAAATGTAACAGGTACGCCGACATTTCAGACTAGCGGAGCAGAACTCGAAATAACAGAGATCGCTACTTACTTGTTGTGGCAAGGCAGCGCATTGCAGCACCTTCGCTCTGTTTCGCCCTCGACGTCCGTCAATCAAGCAAAGGCAGTACTAGACGTTCTCTGAGGCAGTCACGACGAAGTCGCTACGGGACACCGGTTCACGGACTACGCTGTCGAAACGAAAGCTGCACGACTCGCGGTCATCGTCGTCGGTACAGAGACAAGAGACGAACGCGCGAACATACATGCACACGTGGAACAGATCGAAAGCCGGTGCGTTCCAGAAAGCTCCGCCAAGATGTGACGGCGCCACCATCGAAAATCCCTAGAGATTCTCTCCCTAGGTACCTAGCTTTCGAACACAAAAGGATTTTGTACGACATATAGACGCTCGCCAAAATGACAGCGGTCAGCGGTGGCGTGTTCTACGTCCGCCCTCGTCAAACTACGTAATTTGGCTTGCATTTCTGAAGTTTGTTTGCTTGCTTATCATTTTTAAGTACCTTATCATTTTTAAAGTACCTTTTAATTACGCTCTTTTCGCCGTGTTATTTGGTCCTGATGTCCAATATATTGGAGATCAGGACCAAGCCAAGGCCTGACGTCCAATATATTTGACATTGCACCACATACAAACCCCAACTTTTACTAAGCTAAGCTTTAACACTTTTTGCCTACGTGGTCTATTCGAGCTATCTATCTATCGAGCTATTCGAGCTATCTCAAAAAATTCGTGCACCTAACTTTAACCCGGGACTCAATGTTCACCTATGGTTCAATAAAATGCAACTTCACAAGATTTGTTGCAGATGGATTAATCAATCAATCTTTATGTTGTGTAAAATTGTTTTGCTGCGTTATCAGAAATACCTTTTTGTCATGAATCACCTCGGGCGATTTTTTGGCCATGTCAAAGTAATGGTGCTTTTATGTTCCTGAGGCGCTCCCGTCGCGGGCCCGATAGCACAAATACTCGGCAAATTGGAGAATAATTTTAAATACGCAAAAAAGCGCAACACCGAAACTGAAACACAACCGAGCATACTGTCTTCGCGTGACGTATCCCTACCAGCAAAATTTGCTTGGCCCAAGCATGGTAAATCATCAGTGGCCAAGCTGGGGACAAAACCGGAAATCATGCCAGGCATGCCGGTCCCGCCAGCGCGTAGTATGAAAGCTGCGAAAGCGGCGAAAAGCAGACGCTCAGTTAAAAGGTGACTCCGTCGGAAATCTTGTGTGTGACTGACCGTGTCACGTGCACAAATTGAGCTGTCGGAAAATGACAGCTGCGACTCCGACGCATTTGGAGTGGAACGCACCTGTTTAGCTCTTTGCTTGCCGCCAGATGGCACCACCTGTCCAAGCAGCTCATGTTTGTGGGGCCGTGATCGGGTAAAATGCTATCGCTGAGAAGTTCGCGGACTAATTCTAAAGCTTCTTAATATTGCTATGGGAAGAGTGCATAAGTTTGGCAATAGCGGCGTTCAACATCGCGTTGGTACGGCCTCAGGAATTTAATATAAGCCAAGTATTAGCCACATTTCGCACCATTAGGTTACGTTGTTTCGCACGATGCGCAGCTCACTGTATACCGATAGGCCCAGTCACGGTTACGGAAAGTGTTTCGGTGATGTTCGCGCATGTGCATTGTTTAGCCGTTACGGTATTACCGTACTTTCCGTGCGGTAAACCGGCATTGCTAGCTAAAACACTCTCATATAGAGACGCAGGGTAATCGCAGGTGCGAGTGTTTCGTGACTGTCAACGGGGAATCGTGTGCAGCCCACAACGCGACACCACTTGCCACCCATCGCACGCTTTACCACAAGGAACTGAAATTCACACGCCCAGCCAACTAAGCGCTCGCCAAGCACTCGCGATTGTTGCCTTGCGGATAAGGGGCCCCTCGGTTCCGTGACTTCCGCTTAAAAAAATGACGTCACGCACACAATGTTGCCAATAATTCTGGGAAGCGAGGTGGGGAGAGTCGGGCAATCAATAAAATTCATTTGCAATGAATCTGCGTATGTCTCCAGCTTGTAATTTGGCATAAATAACTGGAACATGGAAAGGAACGTACCCAGAGAATTTTATTGAGATCCATGGACCTCGAAAAATCACCGGAGTTGGCCTACAAAAATTTTGCATCTTCTTTTTTTTTTTTGTTGCAATAGATAGCTTATGATCCACTTATCACGGCTGCAAACCTCGTTTGCGCGAGTGCACGACGGTTATTTATTTAGAGACATTTTTAGAGCGCCCAGTCGCAGTTTCGGTTTCAAAGAGCACCGAGCTAGGCAGCGTCCTCCGGAGGACGGGTAACCACAGCTGGCCACGTGAACACGCAAAATTGTGACGTAGGCGGCGCGCGAGCGTCTGTGCGGTGAGCCAACGGGTGAGCGCTAGAAAAATTTCAGAGTATCGCATCTGTTTTCCGCGCGCCGCCGCCGACGCGATTGGCTTACTCGCATCACGTGACCTCTCGCGGCCATATCCATTCCAAGCGCTTTGGGTGCAGGCGCGTTGAATGCAGAGCGCGGCCGGGCATGTAGCAGTACCACGGTCCCTAAAAGTACTTCGTCGCTTTTTTAAACGCGTCATGCAGATGCCAGAGAATAACTTACCAGTAACCGAACGTTGTTGGCGAGCTACTCAGGGAATTTCGTATATCTTTGCATTCCGTGTGGGAAACATTAACGTCAAAGAGTGTCGTTGTACGTGGCTGCATAGTTGGCCGCGGAATGAATTCGCCCCCATCAAAGAACACTCCGTTCTGCAGTGAACTACACAAACTTTGCTGGAAAGCTCTCATGCAACAGGATACTTCACCTTTTCGGTCCGGTATGTTCAGCGATATTGAAAACTACATACTACGTACAGCGGTGAGCACTGTTAGGGTGAACACGCGAGCGCGTGGCCGACGGCACTGTCGGCGCCGCGTAACGGTCATCGGTGGAAACATTGCGCATGCGCAACATGCGTTCTACGAAATACTCTTTCCACCGCGCGCACACAAGCGTATCCCCAACAAGCATATCTATGACGCGGTGCGCGTGGTGGAAAGAGTGTATCGCAAAGCACATGCTGCGCATGTGCAATGTTTCCAACGATGGCTGTTACGCGGCGCTGATAGTGCCGTCGGCCACGCGCTCGCGTGTTCACCCTAACAGTGCTCACCGCTGTACCTTTCTATTTGCTCGGCTGTTTATATCTCGATCTGTTGAACAGATTTTGCATGCATTTCGAGTTATAAGCGTGTCACGCACGAGAGCGAGATCGAAGACTTATTAAAATAATAACTGTTTACTGTATACCTTGAAGGCAATTGTCGCATGATCATTTGCCACTGCGCGAAACTGAAGCGTGGAACTCTGTTAATGTTATTAAGCGTATTTTATTTTTTCAAAAAAAAAAAAAGTTGCTAATGCTGCATTGCGCCGAGCGTACCCGTACAATACTGTTTAGTGGGTGAGAAATGGTCACTGGAAAAAAACAAAAACAAATCGGCTTATCCTCCCACGCATTGAGGGAATCGATTTCATGCGATCCCTAGATCTATATACATACTGTGTTGCAGTAGCATGCGCGTTAAAAATTTTCGGGATGCACTATTTATGATGAAAATAACATAAATGAGTGCGCCGAGGAAGTTTTTAACAAGAGCGCATTACGCAAAAAAAAAAAAGTTGAAATTAAAAGCAGTGCAGAAACCGAACCCCAGCCGTTGAGGCGCTGGCGACGTGAAAAAAAAATCTGTTCGTCGGAACACAGCAAAATATTTGCAAATGCAATGCAACGTCAGGAATGTTAAGGAGACAAAAAATAGGAAATGAAACAACTGAGTAGTGACGTCAATAATTTTTGATGGCCTATTTTCTACGTACCTGTTAGGAAATGGCAACATATTCGCAAAATAAGATGCACCTGACCTACCGCACGCCAATTCGCCCGTGCGTTCGGCTGCTGGCTGTGGTATGTGAGTTCCAGTTTCGGTTTCTTAAAAAGTATTTTTGCCCTTAGGGGGCGCCACCATGTATGTACATATATGCGCGGCACTGGGGCTCTTCGATTTTCGGACTTCTGGCAGTTCTCTGGCAGCCAGAGATAGCCAGAGGGTCAGTCAGCAAGTTCCGGTCGGGACAGGAAGCAGCGTCTTGGTCACGTGTGTGGGAAGCCCGAGACAACCCGAAGCTGCCCAAAGATTACAAAATCGAACGCTGGGACAGCCAGCGTAAACGTAAACAAACGCTACCGCCGTGGCAGCAAACGAAACTTTGCGCCGCGTGCGCGTTGGTTTTTCTGCATTGCCCGCTTGAAAATATGTGGCTAGGTTTGCTGAAGAGCTCAAGTGATATTCTCGAGCATACGGATTTGGGATACGATCACGTACGTTCGCAAAATCGTGCGCAACTCGCCCCGTCCGCGAACAAAACAGCCAGCTGGCGCACGGCGCCACGAAAGCAATGCAAGGTGAGCTACCGGAGCTACCGCGCCGCTAACGGCTTAACCAGCTCACGTCTGCTTAGTACGTGTAACAGTCGCTGCACAACACGACGCGAAAATCTCGCGAAAGTGATCGTGTCCCCAAAAGAGCTCGAGGATCTATCGCGTACTACGTCGCACACACGCGTTGACCAGCTTGCGTTTTGTCATAACTTGAGACGTGCGGCGGTATGGGTACCACAAGTGCGCGTTATATCTAAAATAAACTTCTGTGTGACGCGTCTTCGACTCGTTTTGGCAGATGTTGCCTGAGCCTCTTTTCCAATCCTAAGTGGCACTCCAAAAATCTCATGTACTAGCTCAGCTTTTATTTGAGCTACTAGGTGATAACCGCGTACATACTGCATGGAATTATTACTAAGAGGTGGAAAAAGACAAAGCCGACGATGAAATGAGCAACAAAAGGATGTATACATTTCTGAATTCATCTTCGTTTTTTCACATCGACGCGTCGTAGCATAACATTATACCATACCTCATGTACTGGCCCATAGATCGAAGTACGCTCTCACGCCGTTCGCGACCAACGAGCATCACACAAAAAACAATGTCGCGATCGCTTTTATTCGATCACTGCATTTTATCAACATCGAAGACCTAGTTGAAATAGTTAAGTTCTGACGGGGTTCACGCACGCAAACATACGACGGAGCGAAATATGTAGTTCGATCACAATCGTCTCAGCTAAATGCACGTAAAGCACACACGACACCACAATCGAATACTACTACGAAAAAATAAACTCGAAAGGGGTCTCCATGCGTTCGTACGAACGTGTACATAACTTTTGGGACATGCGCACGACGCAGTTAGAATGGTTAGAACGCGACAGTTCGCCGCGTTGTTCACGGAAGGAAACTTCACGGGACACATAAGAAAAGCAATAAACATTAGCTTCAAATGCTCGCCTCCTCTCGTAATCGCGCCATCTCGCACGGCGGAACGGCGCCGAGTGGCCCGAGCGTAAGGACAAGCAAAGGTGTAGTCCGCAAGCGCCCGCATTGCAATCCGTCGAGTCCTCACAAAGATGGCGGCGAGCGCGTATCGTCTCTTTTCGGCGTCTGCTAGCCCGAAACCTTCCAGAGAGCTTCCACAACTAAATTGTCCTGGAAGGTTCTGGCGACCCTCGGGCTCCCCGCGGGTCGCCAGAACCGTCCAACCCGAGAAAAACGAACGCCAACCGGAAGTGCATCGCGGGGGGGTCGGAGCAACCCGAGAAAAACGAGCGCGCTCTGGCTGGCTCTGGCAGCCCGCGGGTAGCCAGAAGTGGAAAATCGAAGAGCTCCACTGTGTGAAATAAACCAGTTCCTGCTTGGCTACCGGCTGCTGCTGTTCTTCCTCCCGGCCGGCGCTTCGGGCGCCGTGCCCTTTGTTCTCCGGGCGTCGCGTTCGACGTCCGATACCACACTGGCGTTCCGAACCGAGACAAATACTTCACGCACAACTTCCACTTTTCGTACACACACCACTTCTATTACAGATAACACCCAGCTGAACAGCAAGCATGGCGCGCAAGTAAGGTATGCGTCAGCGATCAGTCGAAGGACGCAATGCTGAATGTTCTCGATGTTCGATAATGTTCTCGAATGCGCTATGAAGTGAACCTGAACACCGACTGCAAAGCTAGCGCAAACAGTCAACATTCACCAAGCGTCGAAGTAAATGGCATCTCGCACGGTCATTACGCTAATGCAACTATGTCTACAGCTCCGGACCTTGTGAACACACCCGGCCGTGAAACAAAAAGAGACCGATGAGCCACGAAGAGAGTTCGCGAGCACATGGCAACATTCGCCGCACGTTTCATTAGCTACACCGCTTACCGCGCAGTCGATTCATGACTGTCGATGAGTCGAAATCACTTCTGATATCTTTTTGAAGAAACACACACACATATATTGCAGTTATGCCGAGCGTAACACGGCATCGAGGCGAAAAGATCGGTCACTTCTCAACACACGCTACCAACGCGCCGGACTGTCCGGAAGGGAAATGGCAGCCGCCGCTCAATGTTGCCCGCGTGCAGCCTACCTTTGCGGTACTCAGCCGAACCAGGTCAAGTGGCGCCAGCTATGGAGGATTAGAAACAACTAACAAATGCGTAATCTATGTCCTCCGAGCATTCGGAAGCGCCCATCTCGACTCGCTAAGCTTACAGCATCGATTATTTGACTATGGCTTTCAAAAACGGCGCCGAATCGGGACCAATACATTGCTGTCGAAGCTTAAGGACATGAATCTAAAGCAAATGGAAGCATCAGTTCGGAACTTACACGTTACAGAGCGCACGGCGGCCACTTGATAGATTCGAAGTGGACGACAACCGCTTTTGGCAGTGCTGCCATGTTTTTCGGAGGCGCGAATGCCTCGCCGGCGAAGCTTGCCTGGCTTGCCGTGCAAGTTGGAAGCTCTCGCGCGTGCGGCGACGGCCGACGTTCTGCGGCACCGCGCCGTTGCGGCAGGCTTGCCGCTAGCGTGAGCGGGCCATAACATCTGCCAACGGGCAGCGAAGCGGTAACTCCAGGAGGGTGATCCTCGCTCTCATTGGCTAGTTCGATGCAGACGTCACCGCTCCGTATAACATCGCTTTCTGGGGAATTCTAGGGACGGTGCAGCGTCAACCACGAGAGAAATCAAGAGCACGATTATTCCCTATGAGGCGATGCCAAGTTTTCCCAGTTTACCTACAGTTCCTGCCGATCCCGCAACAAGTGAGCCTCGCGTTCCCGTCTCCCGAGTTAGCGGAGAGCGATTCTTTTCTCCTGTCGGACGCTCTCGATGGACAGCAGCGAAAGCGCCGGGGCGCGCGCTAGCACCTCCACGAGACTTGACAAGATCTGCACTTTCTGCGACAAGGCTTTTTCAAATGCGAGCAATTTAAAAAGGCACATAAAAAATGTCCATGGAGAAGAGGCCTTGGCAACAGCAAAAACAAAGGAGTAAACAACCGGAGTAAACAACCAGTTAAACTGTGTCGGGAGCAAGGCGTAACGTACGTATGATGTCCTTCAAAGTAAACTGGTCATGAAGCACTTGATAAGTCTGTGCATCATCAGATGTACTACCTTAGACATTTTCTATTGCACTGCGCTACTAGTACTCACGTCTGCAAAATACATATATCGCACATGACCGCATCTGCCAATAACTTAGACCTAGCACGAGCAAGCGGAATAGCACATACTGAGACAGCGACGGAGCAAGCAAGACAACACATGCTCTCGTGTCGACTTGCTTACACCGTCCCTGCCTCGGTGTGAGCTATTGCGCTTGCGTTATGTATGTACACGAACAAGCCCAAGCTACTCTTCTTGCGTACAAGCATTTCTACGGGACACTTAAAATGTGTGCAGCTTCATGCAATACCCCCATGAAGGAAAAAAAAACGCAAAACACTTCTCAAACCATTCACGGAAACTACGTAGAGTCAGCACACGTGACACCAATGAAAATGCCTCAACCTAGCTGTTGCCAGTACATTTGGTTCATAGGCGCTTTCTCAACATTTAGCACTTCACATTGCGTTTTCACACCTCACTTGCCTGTATTTCTTTTCCCAAGAGTCGGTTTCAGTGCTAATGAAGACGTGCTTGAAACGGCCTGCCACGTTTTAAGTGGTAACGAATTAACGCAACTTTACTAGCTCGGAAGCTGTGGACACGCCCATTCCGTTCATGCCTCTCACACACACCCGGGTGGCCATCACGCACCACGCGATTGTACTACGTGTTCCGCGTGTTCGGTCGTTGTACCTAAACCGTCCCTAGACACACTCTCTGCTCCTAGGTGAAGATGTACCTAGATGAGCTATCGCTTTGATCACGTGACTTTATGCCCACGTGACCTGAGGATCGTTCTCCTGCATTTACCGCCTCGCCAACGGGCACGACGAGCGAACAGCGGAAGAGAACACAACTATCAAACGCAAAGCCGCAGGCACGGAGGAAGAAATGGCAGGTAGCACCACAGAACACTTATACTACCATTTACAGAAGGGAAACTGTACCTTTGACAGTGCAACGGAAATAAGGATAGCGGTGGCGTTGTGAACTAAAGTATCCGACCAAGAGATGGCGCTGCGAAAACTATCATCATCATTGCGCCGGGGCAATATGGCTGCCGCATTGCTGGCGGGTGCGGGCGGTCGCGGTGCGCGCCCGCTGGTTCTGGTCGTTTATTCACTGCTGTCCGGGGGTTGTATTCGCGCGCGCGGCAGCCTATCGTTACTACAAATATTTTCGTTACGTCGCCAGGTGACCGAACGGCCTCAACTGGCAAAAAACACGCCAAGCAAGTAAGCTTACATTGTTTATTGGCAATCGTGAATGCAGCACTGTCAGTTACAGAGTTGAACAATACATACAAGAAACAGAAATATCCATCTGCTTAATAAAATTGCCAGCTGAAACTGAGCAACTCTATGTCTCTTGGCTCGTTCAGCATACCTCTTATAGTACGCAGAACGAAGCGTCAGACGATACTATTTACGATGGGTGACCCTTGCACAGTACTTGCGTACAGTGCTGCCCGTCCTCTTTCTCACTTACACATGCGCGTTTGACGATTTGAGCGGTAATAAACAAACAGCATCAAAGCTCGCAAAAGATGCAGTGTCAGTAAGATTAGCTTCAGCCCGACGTACTATTTTGACAACACATTGGCGAGAGCCACTCGGCGCTGAAAAAAAGTGAAACCACACTGTTGTGCTAGCTATTCCTGTACATAACGTGTTCTCGTTATAGTGCTCAATATCCTTCTGTTCGTGCCTGCGCGCCGATCTTTTTACGATGAATTCCGACCACTTAGCTCAACTTTCAGTTCAGCTAGGCTCGTTGTAGTGTCGGCAACACGGCGCGACTGAGGACAACGAACACACTCAACCCATGCCACACAAGACTCCTTTATTCCGGTGACAGTCGTATTTATATATGTCAGAGGTGGCGCCATCTCTTGATGACAGTCACCTAGTGTCGACCTTCGACACTACATCTACTCCTCCCTAAATATATACATATTTACACAAAAATAATTACAAAAAGAGTCAATGTTCACATCATGGTATATTATACATAGTCCTGAAATCTCGTGGGTTGTCTTCGGTTTCTTGCGGACCTACGAAGAGGTGGTGGCTCACCAGCCGGTTCGGTGCCAACAACTGGAGCACAATCACCATCACCATTCACTGGAGCACTATCACCATCACCATCCACTGGAGCACTATCACCATCACCATACACTGGAGCACTATCACCATCACGATCATCATCATTAGGAGCAGGGTGCTGGTGAAGGTCAGAGGAGAGAGTCGGTCTGCCAGGCGTCGGTGGACTTCGCACGGTGTCGTGGGAGTGTCCTTTGTCATTCCATATTAGCGCATGGTGCGGCAGGGCTTCCTTGGGAACTGCAGTCAATTGAGAGGCATTCCACGTGCGACCATCTTCCAGGCAGAAGGACCAGCGTCCTATTCGCTTGAGAATTTTCAAAGGAGGTCCAAAAGTGGGAGTGCCTTTCGGACCAGGGACTGGCTTCTTGACCCTCACGTACTTTCCAACTTGGAACTTGGGTACTCGGGCAGCTCTCCGTCGGTCAACATAATCCTTGCTTTTAAGCTGGCGCTCTTTCACCCTCTTCCGAAGTGAGGACATCTCCTGAGCGGGATCTGCGAAGAAGTTTGCAGTGGGGTAGCCAATGACGTCCAAGGATGTCCTCATGTGCCGGCTATGTAGAAGCACTGCCGGAGAGAGTCCAGTGGTACTGTGAGGAGTGGCTCTGTAGATTCCCAAGTACTCTGTAACAGTATTTTTTATTGGGCGCTGCTCCAGTATTGCCAACTGAATGTATGATTTGAGGACACGGTTAAACCTTTCGACCTGTCCGTTGGCTTGGGGGTGATATACAGCCGAAAAGCTGTGCCTGATACCTCTGTCTTGAAGAAAGGACTCGAATTCTTGAGATGTAAACTGTGGTCCGTGATCCGAGACGAGTTCAACCGGATAGCCTTCCCGTGCAAATATCGACAAGAGGAAGTCAAGCACTGTACGGGAGGAGGCTTCACGACAGAAAGCTATTTCCGGCCACTTTGAGAAGTAATCGACTACAGAGATGACAAAACGACAGTCAGCTGATGCACGCTCAAATGGCCCAACAACATCAATAGCTATCTTGCTCCAAGGCCGGTCGGGAAGAGCTTCTGGCTGCAGTGGAGTGGGGTAGCTCTTAACACTCTTGTCTGCAGCTTGGCAGGTTGCGCAGCTGTGGATAGCACTCTCAACCTGCTTGTCCAGACCTGGCCACCAGTACTTTTCGCGAAGACGTTGCTTTGTCTTCACTATTCCCGGGTGTGATTCATGGGCTAGTTGAACAAATGTAGCTGTGAGCTTGGCTGGAACTACAACGCGTTCTGAGCGCATCAACAGGCCGTCCACTACTGACAGTTCCTCTCGCACATCATAGTAAGGTCTTAGTTCAGGTGACAATGTTTTCTTGGTTGGCCATGTAGCCTGAACGCATTGTGCAACCTGCTGGAGCTTGCAATCCTCGGCTGTGGCAATACGGAGATCATTGATATGGACTGAAGACGTTACGATGGACACTATTTCTTCTTCAATCTTAAGGCCGTCTTCTGTGCCTGGGACAGGAAGCCGGGACAAAGCGTCTGCTACTTTGTTGTGTTCCCCACGCCGGAACTGTACAACGAAGTTGTAACGCAGCAACCGAGCAGTCCACCTTGCAATGCGAAGTGGTCGTTGTCCTGTGCTTTGTGTTGACAGCAAGGATACGAGGGCCTGGTGATCTGTTACCAAAGTGAATGATCGTCCCCAGAGGTAAATGTGCCATTTCTCGCATGCCCATAGACAGGCCAGGGCCTCGCGTTCTCCTGTCGAGTACTTCCGTTCTGTCTCTGTTAGGGTTCGTGATGCGAATGCAACGGTTCGAATGGATGGACCGTCAACTTGTTGCAGTACTGCACCCAGGCCATATGCAGACGCGTCTGTGGCTACAATAACTGGGAGCGCTGGGTCGAACATTCGCAGAACTCTTCTCGATGCAAGAAGTTCCTTTACCTTTGTAAAGCTTTGTTCAGCAGCAAGATCCCATTCAAAATGAACGTCCTTGCGAAGTAGCCTACGCATAGGTTCTACCTCTTCGGCAAGGTTGGGAATAAACTTGGCATAATACTCCACAAGACCAAGAAATGAACGCAGCATGCCTACATCTGTGGGGGTGGAAGCATGTACAATTGCGTCAACTTTTGCTTGAAGGGGTGCTACTCCTTCTGCGCTGACATGATGGCCAAGAAATGATAGCTCTGATGCATTAAAGATGCACTTATCATTGAGTTTGAGTCCAGCTTCGGAGATGCGCAGCAGAACTTGCTCCAGGTTTCTCACATGCTCTGACTCTGTCCTGCCGAAGATGATGATATCGTCTATGTAGCAGAGGACCCCCTTGCAACCATGCAGGATTGCAGTCATGAGTTGCTGAAATGCGGCTGGAGCAGACGCCAATCCGAAGCACACTCTTTTAAACCGGAAAAGGCCGTCGTGCGTAATGAAAGCCGTAAGGTCTCTGCTGTCCGGATGAAGGGTAACTTGGTAATATGCAGAGGCCAAGTCGAGCTTTGAGAAGTAACGTGCACCATTAAGAGAGTGCAGCAGCTCTTCCGTATGAGGCAGGGGAAAGCTATCAACTACAATTGCTTTGTTGGGCTCTCTGAGGTCAACGCATAGGCGGATGCTGTCATCTTTCTTGCGGACGACAACTATAGGAGAGATCCATTCAGAGGCGTTAGCCCTTTCAATTACATCATCGGAGAGGAGCCGCTGAAGCTGGTCGCTAACTGGCTTGCGCAGGGAAAGTGGGAGGCGTCTCAGCTTCTGCACCACTGGAGGGACTGACGGCTTCATTTTGACCTGATGCTGGACGCCTTTGGCCAGGCCAAGGCCCGGTGAAAACAAATGTGAAAACTTAGCCCATAACAGAGGTGGCATATCGAACTTCGGCGGGCTTGCAGGAACTGCGCCGCCCGTATGCGCAGATGTTGCTGTTTTCTGACTCATGGTCTCTGAAGCTTCGGCAGCCGTGCACAGGCAGCGTAGCTGCGCGCCCACAATGTGCAGTCCTAAAGCTTGCACCGCGTCCAGACCCAGAAGAGAAGTTCCTCCGGGGGTGACATGAATGGCTATCACGGCTGTTTCCCTTTTAAACGAGATGCTTGCTTTAAACTGGCCCAGTACGGGGATCTTCCGGCGTTGGAAGTCCAACAATGTAAGGGCAGAGCTGGTCAACTGAACCCCTTCAAACATGTTTCGAAATTCTTGTTCCCGTATAATTGACACAGCTGATCCCGTGTCGACCAAGAACTTAGCAACGCGCGGTTCTGAGCTCGAGGCGACTGGCGTGACTACGACATCAATGTAGACGCCCTTGCGCTTGTCTTCGTGAACAGTGAGTAGGCTAATGACATCTGGTGCATCTTGTTCAGGAACTACTTCTTGGATGTGAGTCGGGCGTTGTCCTCTGCGTGAGCTACGACACACTCGCATAAAGTGGCCACGGCGGCCGCATGCGAAGCAGGTTCTACCGCGAGCGGGGCATGCCGTCGGTTCACAGTGACGTGTGCCGCAATTACCACAAGCCTGCGTATTTTTGCTGTACTGAGCATCGGCAGCGTTGGTATCTGAAGATGGCGAGCTCGTTTGACGAGCGTGCGGCAAGCTAGGGCGGCTCTGATAAAGGGGGCGTGCCTCGTTGCTGTACCGGCGACTATCGCGCGTGTTTTGTTCGGAAGCGTCATACTGACGTGGATGTTGGCGTGTGATGCGCTCAACGGAATTAGAAAAAGCTTCCGACTGCAGCTGGGCTCGCTCGCTGAGTAGCGCAATTTCAACGGCACGGTCGAACGTCAATGTGTCACCTTCCAAGAGCAACCGTGATCGCAACTGCGGGGATGCAACTCCGGTAACGAACTGATCGCACATATTATCGTTGGCTTGCTCGGCGAAATCGCAAGAGGCTGCCAGTTCACGAAGCGCGAGGGCGAAGTCGGGGATGGACTCACCATGTAGCTGACGGCGCTCTCGGAAGTGATGTCGTTCTAGGCGAATGTTGCGCGCGCCGGTGAAATGTCGTTCCAGAATCTCGCGGGCCGCGTCGTATACGTCTGGGAGACTCGTCGCTGCTGCTTCTTGCTTGGAGGGCGCGCCACGGTCTTTGACTTCACCGGTTGAGGTAGCGGCGGCGGCCAACGGCTCAGTCGTCGGTAGCTGGGGTGCGGTGGGCGTCGGTGGAAGCGCATCGAAAATACGTTGTCCTTCCGGGCCCAGGCAGTGCAACAGCAGGGCTCGACGGCGGGGCGCAGGCAGGTCGGCCGCTCCAGACGCGAGAAGAAAATTCTCGAAGAGGCGTATCCAGCGGGTCCATGGTATGGCTGGAGTGCCCGGGGCGGCGAGAAAGGGGGGCGGCGGCGAAAGCGCGGCGGAAGCCATCGCGGTGTGATCGAAAACCTCGTCGCCAGATTGTAGTGTCGGCAACACGGCGCGACTGAGGACAACGAACACACTCAACCCATGCCACACAAGACTCCTTTATTCCGGTGACAGTCGTATTTATATATGTCAGAGGTGGCGCCATCTCTTGATGACAGTCACCTAGTGTCGACCTTCGACACTACACTCGTGTGTTCTGGGAAAACACCATTTACGGTATCACGTTGAAAAGGAAACTTGGTTCATGTTTCAAAAGAGGTTGCAGTGACAAACACTTCAGTTGAGTAAATGTTGGCGAATAAGGAAAGCCTTAGGCTGAATCCAACATTTCAGCAAGTGAACATTCCTGTAAAGGTTGTCACGGAAGGCAAGTTTCGAGAAGTGAGCTACCCTTGCTCGCCCACTGTTTATCAACTGACGTATGTGATAGCGGATGCCTGCGCGTGTTCCTGAAAGCACTCATTTATAAATAAAAAGGAATGATGTACCAGTGGACAGCACCGACAATAGACTGCACATGATGTGTGCGTGCACAATAGAGACATTTGGAACAGTAGTATACTAGACAGCTAGGAAGTGCTGGAAGTAATAGTAGCAATGTTGGAAAAATAGGCAGTGAGTAATTATTTCTGTCAAATGTGTATAATTAGCTTTTTTGTTTAATTGCTATGTTTCGCACTGAAAAATAAATAAATTAGTCCATTTTTTCTGGTGCCAATGGTGCATAGCCGTGAAAGACACTGCTTAAACGATGGACGATTGCAGAAGCTGAATTTACATTTTCATTCTTCACTACCTCCTAATTGTCTGCCTCACTCTTAACACGGGTGTCACACAAAACTAATAAGGCGGCAATAGGGCTAGATGGCACATCTTCATGCTCGTGATGCGCTGCAGGTAGACACGGACCAGAAAAAACGAGAACAGCACAAGGTGTTGCGCATCACCCTGTCTTGTTCTCGTTTTTCTTGGTCCGTGTCTACCTGCAGCGCATCACAAGCATGAACACAAAACTAGCCTTTTTTGGATATATAGCTCACGCCAATATCAAAGAAATAGCAGTTATTACACATTCAAATATTTAACATGCACAAACACTGGCCAACTCTATTGAACTCTGATTGTATCTATTGAGTGCACTCATTTATTTTTCTGTTAAAAATAAACATACTTTTAAAAACTCCCTGTCATGTGTCAGGTCTGTTATCTAGAACAAATATTATTTGCTACTTGTCTGTGGTTCCACTTCACATACAAAACAAATTGCTTGCACAAATGCAACGGTGCTGTACCCTCTTTTCTGGATGTGTCTGTTTACATATCATCCCATTAATGTATTGGCAAAGTTCATTGAATAAAACTAATGACTAAATTTTCAAATGCTTTACAAATTCAACAGCCTGTTTCATAGAACACTGCCCAAAATGTCCTTATGCACATGCTTCCATTCTCCTACTCCCATCATCAAACGTTATTATTTATTCCAGAGTAACGACCCGGAAACTATTCTCCAGGTGACCACTACACGAAATGCCTTGTTTAATGAAGGCACGAGTGTTTGCACACAGTTTTCTATTTTAGAACCTTCACAATGTCCTTCCCTACAAGCAATCGGTACACATAACTCTTTTCAGCACTACTGTAGCTTTCCCTGTCATTGCTTTGCAACAGCCTCCACAATTGCAGCAAACTATATTCACTGGGAAAAACAAGTGCTGCTAAATATGCACTACTACTGGCCCACTTGCTACCAAGTTACATGTGATACTCTATGCAAAGTTTCACACGTAGATTAAAGTACAGCATGTGCACCCCATCACATGCACTATCCAAGAAATTTGAAGCCAGCACATTTCCTCTAAACTGAATAATTCATGAAGCAAGAAGCAATAATTTGTGGACCCAATTTTGTACTGCTTCAACATACCGTACACTATCACTGCTTTTCAGTATAAGGCTTGCATTTGTCCGCCTGGTAAACTTTGGTGGTGGATAGGCGACTCTTGAGCTTCTTACGACTTGGTGTGGGTAGCTTGGAAACCAATGATCTCTCTTTTGTCCAGTTTTCTGAGAAGAAAAAGAATTGAGTCATGAGAAAAAGCAAGAAAGAAATGAAGAAAGAAAAAAAATTGGTTCAATAAGTAAAGTGTCCACAACCATACCTTGTGAGGATTTGGGACGACGAATTTACTTTCAGTAGTGGAAAATCCTCTGCTGACTTGAGGTAGGTTCACAGATAAAGCATCCGAGCGTGTGCTGATATGAGCAGTTTCTTGGAGGCTGTGGTTGGATTGGAAGAGGAAAAAATAATGATTACTATGGTAGAAGCGTGAGTGGATTGCGATTCATGTCTGAGAAGAATGTATATGAGAGCACTGCATGAGAAAAATAGTGTGCACATAACATTGCTTTGTTTGTGAATTTGTTTTAGTGGCGACCTTCAGTGGACCGTGTCTGACCAAGCCTCAATTAGAGGATACTAAGTTAGTTAATTTCCCAACTCTATAAACTACATGGTATGTGCAAATGTAATATGTATGATTGTAAACTTACAAAAATGTATAAATGCATATACATACTATAAGTTCACTTGGCTCTACCATGCATTGGACTTATGAGCATTTATCTCAGAAGACTAATTTGTGCAGAAATAGGTAAAACTTATGCTGTGATCTGTGTTACAAAGTTTAGCAGTAAAGATATTTTTTGCAAAAGTGAGAACGAAGTAAATAATCTTAGAAAATGTCATTGTAATCCACAAGCGGTGCATCCGATCAGCTGGACGAGTCGTAAAACCTTTTGAAATGACAAAAACCGTAGCGCATGCAAAAAAAGCTATGTTCAAATGCAAAGCAGTGCATTTTCACTCACCGGTGCGCACACCCACATGGTGCATGGTTATTCCGTTTTCGTAGGTAGTCTCCGAGCTCCTTGCTGGCATTGAATTTTCACGCTGGCAGCCGGTGAAGCGCCGCAGCTGACGTGATTCACAGGCTTTAGACACGTTCGCTTTGTGGCAGCGGCATGTAAAATTTGGCGCACAAACTCGCATTGCTATATCAAAACTGATTTAAAACGGAGCTGCGTAACGCCGATCAAAGCAAACGACCGCGGTACAATTTGAATGAAATAACCGACCGAAGCGCAATCGATGCCAATGGGCTGCTGCTTTTCGAGCGTCAATGTAATCTCAATACTTGTCCTCAAACAATCAAGCTATTGTATTAACTCTAGAAGTAACATAAAAACTAGTCCCTACTAGCTATATGCAAAATGACACGGTAACTAAGCTTTCAACAATCTTCTGATACATTCTGAAATAAAATTTTTGGCCGCGTTGAGCGCCCCTAACACGGAAAATGCGAACTAACTTATCCGACCGCTAAAAGAAGAGTCAGTAGCTCCACTCTCCGCGCATATCGATGGAACTCGCCGCGGTTGATTTTTTCGCCCTCTGCGGCGATCGCTGGAACTTGAGACTTTCCGGGGCCGTAGCACCAACGTTGGGTAGCACGGCACAAGCGCAAGGGCACAACCAGCCAACACAAACTCGTGACGTAGGTTTGTTTACGCATCCGCCGCGTTGATGTCGGCGTCGCGAAGCGCTCGCATCTCGCTCAGTCGCGCGGCATGCGCTTTAAAATTGATTTTAAATATGTTCTAGGCTATACTGGCCCTTGATATTTCGTAGACGTTGTGTACGGCTCCACATACATCTATTTCACTCATTATCTCGCCTTCGAAATTTTGTGTCAGTGCTCCTTTAAGGTCTCCCTTCGTCGGAGGAGGGGGGCCCTCAGAGAGCGGCGACCTATTATATATGTATATATGTGTGTGTGTGTGTGTGTGTGTGTGTGTGTGTGTGTGTGTGTGTGTGTGTGTGTGTGTGTGTGTGTGTGTGAAGTGTTATTCTGGGTGAAAGTCACTCGTCACAACTCTCGCAGGCCACAAAATTAGGTTATTTGGTATGATCACAATGTAGTGAAGCCAACGGTCTAAAACTCAACGAATGCTTATGAATGCTGCACAAAGAAATACATCATTCAGAGTCTATTTTGCGTGTTTGCTCAATGTGCCGATCCAATAAACCACTAAAAAAGGAAATTTTGGAAATAATTTTTCAAGAATAACTTGGGATGTCAGAGGATAACTATACGCAAACTCAAACCAAATAAGTCTAGCTGCAAAGCAGAACATTAGTTCGCTCATAGCACTGAGAACCTCAGGCACGACAATGCTATATTTTATCCTTACGCCTAAAAAAGTAGGAAAAATACATGCGTCTTTCGCACTGCAACAGATTGACTGTTGACCTAAAGAAACGAAGGTGAACCTTCACTGACTGACAAACATGTAGCCTCACGCACAGGTGCCTCGTTGAAAAGTGTATTCTGCCTAGAAGCTCAATCAAACATGGTGGTGAGCACTGGTGACCCATTGTGTGCCGCGTCCCGGGCAATTGCATCCAGCAGTACGATGAAACCTGTTTCTTTCTTTTTTTTATGATCCCCATCAACCGAATAATTGCGAGTAAATCATTATGCAAAAGCTTGGAGAGCTATAATTGACCTCCACAAAGCACTATACACATAAAAAAATAAACTGCAGTGCTTGTCAAATGGGTGCCGCAGTGCTACAGTTGACCTGCCGAGGGGGGGGGGGGGCGCCCCCCCCTGACTTCAAGCCCTGCCAACAAGCCGCTTTAACTACCCTCGTATCAATGCGGATGTTTCTGAAAAACCACAAGCTAACATTAAAGGTTGCAAATCCCATTGTAAATGCAAAAGTAAATACACACTTATACAGATGTCACCTCCTAATGCAAGTTTTATTTGTACTCATTGCATGTCTGAGAAGCTCTTCAAGGAAAGCAAGTTGCACCACGTGATGGTGGTCTGTATACAACAAAAAACACATTCGTACTATTTTGCATTGTTAATACCTCACAATCAGCATTGTTAGTGAAGTCAACAGGTTCAGCACCAACACCATCTTCAATTAGTGTCGTAGGGGAAACAGCGTAAAGACCAGGACAGAAAAGGCACACATATACAACACACTTCAGCTTCTTCTTTGTGTTTTGCAGTGCCAACAAGTTCACCCTTCAATTAGTGGTTTGATGCTACCCTACCTCTTATCCGTATGATTAGGGAAAAAAACTGATAGCCAGGCGTCTGAAACACAAGCTATGTAGGTGGTTATGGCACTTGAATGCGACCCCAGAGGTTGCAGGATCAAATCTTGGCCACATTTTGATGGAGGCAAAATGTTTAGGTGCCCGTTAAAGAACCCCCAGATGGTAAAAATTTTCACAGCCCTCCACTCTGGCTGCCTCTCTTTTCCACTCTTTCATTTCATTTTCCTCCTCAAGGACGCTAAGCCATGCTCCCGACGAGGGCTGCAGAAAATAGTCTTTTCCTTGACACAATCTCAATCAATCAATGTAAGTGCTAATCAAGTTTCGCTCACTGCGTGACGTTGTTCTAAGTTCTATTGCTGATAGTGATGAGGAGGATTTACCAGCCAGAAATTCCGATCAGAATGCTAATTCAACATTAGTTCTGAACGCAGTGAAGCCAGCTAACCATACTTTTCATGGGTCTGTGGTGTCTGAGTAATACTGCTGCCACAGTTTTGAAAACAGTGACATGGCAAGTTCAGGACAAGCGACAAGCAGATCTGCTTGTTCGTTACATGTGTTGGGTACACCAGGCAATAAGGACACTGTTTCACAGGTGGCCACTGCATCTGAGTGCTGTCCTCCTCACACTGTTGTTGTTAATAATGTGGACTTGCTACAGCATCAGCCAGATAAATGTGTTAGTTCTCCATGTGCAGCTGATACGCCAGGATCGAAAAGCATTTTCCCACTAGGCACTGCACTTGAGCCTTACACAAACTTGCACAGTGTTAGCAGTGAGCAAGCAAATTCATTGGCTCAGCAAGAACACAGAGACATTATTACATCACGAGTGCTGTATGCATCGACAGGTGTGTACCAGCTGTTTGCCCCAGAAGCTGCATCTCAGACTGGCCACTCATCTTCAGAGCCAGCCTTCTTCAAAACTTTAGGTGAAAGGGATGAGGTGCCCCAATTTACACGCCACCATGCTGCTGAGCTTCAAAAGAAATACAATGACCTTGCACGCAAATATAAGAGGCTTCAAATGTTACACGAGAAAGCAAAGACAACCATTCAAAGCCTGAAAAAGCAGGCAAAGTCGGGGCAGGAAAAGATAAAAAAGCGGACTGTTGGATTCCTCAATGACGATCAAAACAGAGCTCTTACAAGGAAAACAACCAAAGGGTGCACCTGGTCTGAAAAGACTACCGAACGTCGCTCCAAATCAAGCATGCATGTTGAACAGCTGGGTATGAGCAAATTTTTCCATACATTACAGTCTTTTTGTTCTTACTTCTTTTGTCAAACTGAAACTAAAAAAATGGTTAGAATCACCTTAAAGTGATCGACGACCAATTTTTATGGTACCTGTTTTCTTTAGTGCTACACAAAACTTACCAGTCGGTGTCTAATCATAGAATGGCAATGTGGAAAACGCGATGAAGCATTTATAAACAGAATTTTTCTAACTGTGGCAACTGTGAATCCGTACACACAGCACATGCTGCAAACAGTGGGAGGTGAGTGCAATGGCAGTTCGTGTTTGCTGTGCATGTGTGCACTTTGCATGCATATCACCGCGGCTCGACATGTACCACTAGTTGGCATCGCCACTTCTCAGCGTCAACCATTTTTACCTCGTCAGCAGCACAGAACAGAGCGGGAATGGAGAATGTGATCTAGAGCACTAATGACGGCACGTATAAAAGCATCAATCTATGTCAAACAAATAGAACGACTCCATAGTGCAGCATCAAGGCTCTTCTGCTAGGCAGTGCGACATATTGGTTTTCTGTGGCTTTTAAATGCAATACCCACATTGCAAAAAAGATGCTTGAATCTGTCATCGTAATACACGGTCTTTTCATTTCCACCAGGATCTAAACACACGACCTGGCCAGTTGTTGTCGGTCCTTTCAAAGAGCACAAGGCAGCAGTTTAAAATAGAAAGTTCTCTCCCCAACAAAGCACAGCGGATTGCCATTAAAATTCATGTGAAGAGTTCAACCAAACCACATCCTCAGAACAAGATGCGTACAGGTTTCAGAGAGAAAAGTTCAAGGGTATTCAAGGACCTTGAAGACGAATATTTTCAGGGGTGCAGAGCAGCATCCAAAGTAGCACTTTCTTGCTAAATAGCAATGTTTCCAGAACATTACAGATAACTTCACTGCACACAGCCTTGATGGGACTTTCTTTTATTTGCTGGCTTCTCCCGCATCACTGTTTGAAGCACTTCACTAACAAACATTGGCACAAGTCCAATGAAGTTCACTTGCATGCATACCCTGTTCAACAAAGAGGTAGAAAACAAGAAAGTGCAGGCGCCTTCAGCATTCTCAAAAAACAAGCAAGGACTTTGTAAACACAACGATCTGAAGCCAATAAGCATGCCATTGGCAGTACATCACAGTAACCACAAGGATGTGATTGTGAAGTGCAAACTGCATTTGGATTCTGCTCAAGCCAATCAAGCCACAAAGTGAATGCAGCATCAAGATATACAAACAAAGCACAACAGTGGAGAAGGCCAGCAGATACACAGGGAGCACAATGATGATGCAACACAGAAATAGTTAGAAAAGGCCTGCAAAAGAGAGAAATGCCTGACTAAAAGGGGCTTCACGGAGTGTAGCTGGCTGGATATTTCTGTATAGGATGCCATGAAGGATAAATGAGCTAGATGACTGTATCAAAATATAAAGCAAGGTCCTCATTTGTGTACCATAATGACAAACTTCCTTTAATATCGTTCACTGCACCACAGGCATGTAATGCCCTCACGCATACAAACAGCGTAAAGCCAATTGTGCAGTTAAGCGTACTGCCTGCGCCTTAAATACTGAATTATCAAAATACCGGAGTATTTTGTGATCCTCTCCACATGTGATGCATCCGAGTTAGAATGCATCGCTTCGAAAGTTGAGAGTTCGCTGGGTCCACCTTGATCCACCACAGAAAGCTGGTTACGTAACGTTGAAAATGCTTTCATGACGAGTTGCTGAAGAAATTAAATCATTTTCAGGGGAAAATAATTCCAGGACATTACAGGGCCTTGAAAAGGTACCTTTAGATTTCAAGGGTTTCAAGGACGCGTATGCAACCTGTCAAAAATAGCCACTGTTTCCAGTGGTGTAGGCAAGGGGTGGCAAACCGAGCCCATGACCCCGCCCTTCCTGAAATTTTTTTCTGCCATGGGATACAGAGCACAAAATGACACTCGACCACACTTAAACAAATTTCTGCCTAAGCGACTCACTGTTTCGAAGCTCCCATGAAGCAAGAAATAATTTTAAAAGCCCACCTTTGCCAAGTAAACAATATTTCAATTTTACCTTAAAATTCACTTTTCTCAAGATGCAATTTTCAGCACCTTCTTGAACTTGGCCATCTTGTTTTCATACATCTGATGACCAGATCTAGATGAAACTTTTTTTCCCTGTTATCCTTTAACACATGCACAGTGCTAGTATCTCCTTTAACCTTCACTTACGCTATATTTAGTACAAATCTCAGGTGACAGATTACTCAGCTGCAATGTTCAAGATCTGCCAGGTTCTATTTATCATGCTCATTAGCATATTTTATATGCAAACTTTGTAAGTTCTTGGCATTCTACAGCTGATGTGAAGGAATATGGGCCATTAACAGCCCACAAACATGCAAGTTTAATGAATGAATAAGTGGAGCAAAAAGGCCCACATTTTACCCATTGTCATGATACAGGAAGAAAATTATGCAACTTCCTATAAAACCAACTAGACATTTCAAATCAGAATAAAACGCAATGTAAACAGCCAGAGTTTCAGGGCTCTAGCTTATATATTTTTTAAGATGGTGTTTTCAAGTAGCATCTTCTCTTATTTACTAGTCAATTTCATAATTATTCATTATAGAGCACATATTAGTATTGAGAAATTAAAGCCATGTAATAGTCATTGATTGATGCGCATAATGCATTCCAGCAAATCATTTAGACTGCTATGCACCACTTCTGGAAGCTTTATTTTTAAAAGAACAAAAAGCAGACACCACTAGCATGTCCTCTCTGCTTTTCGTGCCACTGAATAAAATGTGCAGAACGGCAAGAAGCCATCTCTTGCAAAACTGCCAACATCTTACCTTGAAAGTAACACTCAATCTTAAGATTTCTGGCAGGAAGATAGGATTTCAATACTGCTGAGCTTCATGTCTGCAACTGAATCATGGAATTGTTTATACTTGGGTATAAAGCTTTGAAGATCACAGCACGTCTTCCCACATTCAGCTACAAATACTTTCTCAATAATCTATTAGGGCACAGGAATAATGATTGGGTGCAGCCAGCAGCTGTTGTGCACTATGGTGCAGGTGATTTCTTAGCGCCATAGTTAACAACAGCTGCTGGCTGCATCCAATCATTATTCCTGTGCCCTAATAGTTGAAACATTTCACACTGTTTTTTCACTCAATGGTTGCACAAGAGTTGACCACGCACATGGCTTACTACGTTTAAACACAGTACTGGTGTATCAAAAACAGATCTGATTTGCCTGAATCATGAGCGACCTCTGAAACACAGCATTCATTTCCCAAGAGGATTTTCCTGCAGCACCCCTGCTGACAGCTTGGGGTACAAGCAGGTGTTCAGCACGACTGAAATAGTAATGGCCCGAATCTGCTATTGCTTAATAATAGTAAGTACTACTAGACAATATAATTGAGACAATGCTTATGTCCATCTGCCGAGACTTTATGAAGCAAGGTGCATTGTTGGTGCTACGCTAGCATGTAGAGCCATAGTCCACAATTAAGCCTTTGGTGCTCGACAAACCAATACCTCAGAATGAGCAACACGTGCCGTCATTGCCAGTGCTGGTGGTTCTTATATGCATTGTACTCTAAAGCCAAGCAAAAAAATTCGAAAAAAAACTGTATGCTTGTTTGTTAGCGCATGCATGAGCAGTATGAGTTATCTTCCAGCACCCATTGCCTGATTATATTAATGAGTACCTTATTGCAGATCGTAATGTTGAACAAACACATAATTGTTTATTCATGTATTGTTTACTAAGCTGTTTTTATGGTGGAACACCCCAGAAGCTAGCCTAAATCTGCATTTTAGGGCCTGTCAAGCTAACACAGACAGTGAAGCAGATAAACATAATTTCTTCAATCCATCTGCACCTCAGCAATAACCTAGATACTGGTCCATACCAGAGATAGAGGCAGATGCATTGCACCTAATATGGTCATGTACAGCCTAGCGATTGGAACGCTCCCTAAGCCTACTGCAAGCTGGCCTCCGCTACAGTGTCATGACCATAGGTCGGCAAAAAAATTGGAGCTCACTCAGACTCACTCAAGAAATATATTTTGGTCTGAGAGCTCACTTGGACTCAGACTCGCCAAAACTTTTCTCAACCAGACTCTTTCGGACTCAGACTCAATTAACTTTTTTCTCAGCTGGACTCAGTCAGACTGAAACTCACCAACATATTACTCAGACAGACTCGCTCAGACTCAGACTCACGGCTTCACCTGAGTCTGAGTGAGCCTGAGTGAGTCGACTCATGAGTCCGTCGGAATAAAATTAGCTTTTTCGATCATGGTGTCTATCCTCTCGGTGCTCTACGACATGCCAGTGCTCTACGATATGCCTTTAGATTTTGCACCTTCAAATACGAGTTGTGATCATAAATTATATATCATCATTATCATATATCGATCAAGTAAGGATATTTCTGAAATACGCGGCTCACACGAGATAGTTTGATAAAGAACTTCCCATGAAAGGGCTTGCAGGGGGAAGTCATGGCACCGCTTCCCCTAACTCACACCTCTGATCAATAAATATTGAAGTGGCACGTGAATGCTGGTGTGCTGAGATATGCGTGAATAGACTTGAGTATAAACGTAAGCCTATATAAGGCTTATAGTAATGCTGAGGATGAGTAGGTGGGACCATAAGTCGGCAACAAAAAGTGGAGCTCACTCGGACTCACTCAAAAAATATATTTTCCACCTAGGGCTTACTCGGACTCAGACCCACTAAAATTTTCTTGAACCGGACTCACTCGGACTCAAACTCCACCAAAATATTACTCACCCGGACTCACTCGAACTCAGACTCACGGCCAGATCTGAGTACAAGTGAGTCTCAGTGAGTCGACTCATGAGTGAGTTTGCCGGCCTATGGTCATGACCAGCTATGACCGCTGGGTACATGATAACAGATTCCACAAAACACATGTTCAACCCATACGCAACACAGCCCTTATAGCACCCACATATAATACACATGCACACCAAGAATTATGCCTTACAAAGGCCCCTGCAATACTTTTCTAATGTAATCATCAAACTACCTCACTGTCCGAGTTTATTGCCTCACAAACCAACCACAAACCAAACCAACCGCAATTGCCTCACAAACCAATCGCAAAAGCAAAATCGTTGATGGGAGTGTGTCAAAGTGCATGAAACAATCATGCACACAGCTTAGTAAAGTGGCAACATTTTTCAGTGTTGCGCTTTCTTATACGGCTAGGCATTTAGTTCATTACTGTGTGACTGTGGGCCGTTGTTTTGTATTACATACAAGCTACTACGTTTGTGCATGTGTAAGAAAGAATTGTTTTCCACACTGCAACCAAGCAGAAACACTTGAGGCATATCTCATTAACAGTGGTGTGCTTTCATTAGCTTCCTTCGATTATTGGACAAGAAGCAGCAAAAGGTTAAGATAGCCACTATACTGCCTTTCTTTTTGGTTCTACATTTCTTGGTCACTGAGTAAGGAAAGCGAAAATGAGATACAGTAAAAGCTCGTTGAGTTGACACACGTTAATTCGGAAAATCAGACAATTCGGACGTGTTCTCTGTTCCCGGCCAGCGTATGCATTGTTTAATTGCACGAGACTCTCGTGAATTCGGTCATATTTGGCCGCAACCCAGTTAATTTGGACGATCCTCGGAGCAAGCCGACCGCGAAGCGCCGCGATAGTGTGACGTAACGGAATGAAAACAGCGTTAGCGGATAGCCAAAACAGCCACGGGCTTTCAGAAAGGTGTGGTCGCCACCCACAATCGTGTTGTTGGTACGTAATAAGGTATGGGATCAGAGCATGTTTCGTATTAAGACACAGGGGTCAATTGAGACGCGTTCACACTGTGAACGAAGCGCAAATGGCGAAAATTACAGCTTTTGCACTGCTGTTATGCAAAGTAATTATTGTTTTTACATATTCATTAAAAAAAGACAGTGCAGAGATGTAATATACATATTTATCATTTTCTTGATATTTTCGATAATTCGACATTCGGTCAATTCGGGCAGTTTTTCCAGTCCCGTGAGATCCAAATTAACGAGCTTTTACTGTAATGGGTCGCCTCAATAAAAAGAGCACAGCACACAGGTGGGGATACAACTACTCCAGGATAGGTGAAGCTCAGGGTACGATTACTTTCTGCGCATTTGAGGCTCAGAATAATGCGAGTGGTGTTCTGGACGTGGATGGTGCTAATCTGAGGCTGGGTACATAAGCAGCCATATGTGTGGCCGAACCCTTTCCTTTTGTTTCAATTGAGTCTGCCAGCCAATGTCTCCGAAGAGTGAGAGGGCACTTCAGAAATGGAAAGCACACTTGAAAAGCATACTTCAAGAATGTCTGAAAACGTAATGTCAACTGTTTCCCCAATTACGGTGTGGCTGGTTCACAAAGAAGCTGTTTGCATCTGTGAATATTGTCAAGCCATTTAAAGGGGTACTGACACAAATATTTTCAGTTGTCGTTTTTTTGCGTCAAATGAAAGGTCAAGCCCTCAAGAGCCTAGAGAAGTAGTGCTAAGCGCGAGTGCACCCTGAAAATGTCATTACAGTATGTTTTTAAAAGCTAGTTTCGGTTCCTACTGTACCCTGACGTCACAACACGGTATGAGCGTCTCGTCACGTGCTCGCACAATATATAGTGACGTTTCCACGGCTGCTCCGCACCGTGGCTCCGTTGGTGACGCACAAGTGGCCATTTTGGAAGTTTTGATGACGCACAAGCGGCCATCTTGGAAATTTTGGTACCTAACGTCATCACAACTAGCCAGACTGCTGCGTGAAGTCATCAGAATTTGTACTGTAGCCTGACGTCAAGCTAGTGGCGATGTCAGTAGGTGCGCCATGAAAAAATTGACTTTAATATCAAATTAAAATATTTTATCAACATTTGCTGAGCTTCACACTTGCTCAGGGCCGTCTCCGCAAACAGGAGATTTGTATTGCAGAGTAAACTCCCCTTCGAAAAAAGGTGTCAGTACCCCTTTTATAGATATGGATAGTTAGGAATATGTCACGTAAAGGCCAAAGACAAGATCGGCCTTTTGACTTTTTTGGTCTGTCTTTTGCAATATTTTATTCTTAGCACTGTGTACCAAGTAGCCCTGTGGCAAGCTCTTCTGAAATATCTGTACTCAATATCGCTGAACATTAGTGAAAAGCACCCAATAGCTTGCATTATTGGAGCCTGCCTGCAACAACGGACGCTGTAGGCACATGGTCAATCAGCTGTGTCATGTGTAAGCCAGAACTGAGCAGGCGTGACCTATTTAAGGTATTCAGAAATTGTGCATAATGAGTTCAGTGGTGCACTGCACAATGCACGCTGGCACAGCACAACACCTTATGTTTTGTACGCCTAACGTGCACTGTCCACATAACTTTGAGGCATCGCAAAACAGAGTTTTCAAGGTGTAAATGCATCCAATGTCGCATGGAAGCAGCAGAAACACATACTTGAACTAGAAGGCCAAGAAAACGATGCAAGAATGAAAAAAAAAAGCACCACACAAGCACTGAACTTATTCTGAAGTTTTTGCACTTGTCTGGTGGTGTTTTTCCTTCTTGTGTTGTTGTTGTTTTCTCGCACATCTAGTTCAGGTATGAAATCCAAGAAGCTTGCCCAAATTTTAGTTCATGTAAGCAGAAATGCGTGAAATTTCAATAGTACCTACACATGTGCTAGGCAGTCTGCTGCTTCACGCCTGCACATCTGCAACCAAGCCAGCACTGTCATCAGGTAAAGTGCATAGAAATATCGATCCAGACCTGCATCTTTAAAAAAACTGGCATGATTCAGAGGCCACTGCCGCACTGCTACAACGAACTTTGTGTACAGGTTTGGGTGGTGCAAGCGAATCAAACTGCCCTCACACAAAAACTCTTAGCCAGGCTGGTCAGTTTTTGGCAAGGAGGTTGCGTATTTCGAATCCTAGTTTTGATGATATGCGCCTACTTGGCACGCGTTTGTTGTTTCTTATTGTTTATTGAGGACTGCAGCATTGCTGAGACATGCTTACAGACCTTCTTCGTTGATTCACGAGACACTCTACAACTGTCGTTATCGTTATTTTAGGCTACTTCTAGGGCTGTTACAGGTAATGTCTATTACCAAGGATTACCTGTTCAACATAATCTAAAGGATTTCAGGGCTGGTTGGCCGAGTCATCCAGACAACGTTGTTCTCCCCTTTGTTACAATTGCTCCTTGTTGTTCTGACTAAATACAGTTTAAAAAAAAAAAAGAAAAGAATCAGTTGGTGACCACCGCTTCGTCCATCACTTCATTTACCCCTTCGTTTACGCTCTTTCGCCATAATGGACCTTACATTTTCGGGACATCCACGCTCGCAAAAACTCAACCACGCCAGCTCCGTGCCGAATGATGCTGGCACTGCGCATTTTATGCGGTCTCGGACTCCCGCAGCGCATGTGCCGTGAACGAAGTGGGTGCCCGCTTGGCGTCGTGATACACAGCAGCAGCATGCCGTTGCGGTTGCAGGCAAGAGTATCGCCTCCCCTTCGCCACTGCGCATTTGGAAGCTTGCGAAGAACCAACGCACATCGCCACGACAAGCACACCACACACAAAACGCAGTACACACTAGCAGTTAAGCTGAAAAGTCAGGGCTACAAACTTGGTCGTTTGGAAACAGTGCACTGAGAACTCGGTTAGCCCTGTCGCACGGCATCTGGAGCAACACTGTAGTTACACTGTACCGACTGTACCGGCGTTGGATACAGTGTAGTACCGAGCAGCCACGTCGCAGGCCGCCATTTTGAGCGCTCAGCTGATGATGAGAATGTCGAAAACGAAAGTGGGATGTTTGGGCGGGTTTCGGCACTGGTACGACACGACGATAACGGGGAAACGTCATTTCATGCTGTCACACAGCGTTCATCTCGCCACTCCGATGGAAATTAAAACGTACTGTACGTGCATTAATGGCGTAAGTTGGTATAATGCCTTCAAATACCTTCACTGTGCAATGTCCCTAGCTGGGTTCAACAAAGCATAAATCTGAGAACGACAAAAAAAAAAAAAAGTGAGTGGTGTGCACATTATAACTGCACTTTCCCATGCGGTATTACCACAAAACAGCCACAACGACATGGGCAACATGTTTTTTTTTTATGTTCTGTACCATAAGTATAGTACACTCTACCACAATACCATAACCATAAGTAGGAATTCCTGCAAAAGGCGCCTGCACTTGTGTTAGTGCAACACAGCCTCGTGGTGGTGAAATGGTCGAAAGAAATCACGAACGTCGTCAGCGAGAAATTTTTTTCCGGGGGTGTACGACACCCCTCTTGCGTGTTCGTGCATGTATCTGTGTGTGGGCGCGCGCATATGCGCATGAAAAGTGTAAAAATTTCGGGGCGGGTTTGAACCCCCCAAAACGTACCCCACTGCCACTGAACGTCATGCATAATCACGGGAACCGTTTAGAGCAGTGTATCGACCAAGTTCTCTCATCTGTGCAGCTCACGTGGAATATGCATGCGTGCCCAGCTGCACTGACAATCTCAGATATGTGGCGCAAATGTTCGCTTAGTGTCGACGTCACAACACCACTTTAATTCATAATTCACCATAAATGATTATTTTCCCGAATGTTGGAAATAAATGAGCGCTATCGAGCGTTGCCTCGTCGAAACTACAGCCATGCACGACGGGACGCGAAACCCGAACTCTCGCCGAACGCGAAACTTGGCGAAACAATTCGCACGAAATCGGTTTCGTGCGGACCGAGTTCGGCAACCCTCAATGGGCTTCTGCTCGAGTCCGTAATTTTCCTTTTCAGAAATGAAAAACGACGTGGAACGATCTTAAAATTTTCCCAATGACGCTTTCGTGTCCACAGATCATGCGGAGGAGTCGGAGACAATTTTGGAGGCGCTAAAAATCACGTAAATCCACGTTTTTCCAAGCTCGTCTGTCAACCGCTCAGATGTTGCACAAACTCGTCGCTAGAAAAGGTTTGCGACGGTTCTCTGAACCTTTATTCAACACTAATAAATTTCACCAGGCACTGTAACACACGCTTGACACTGGGGAACGCGTGGGCTCAGGCTCTGCATCTCAAGAGCTTTTAGTGGCGTTTAATTTTCCCTCCTTTTTTACTGTTTGTGTTCTGCTAGCGCGGTGGCTGCGGACGCTCTCGGAAAACGGCGCGTTTATTCTTAAAAAACGGGCATTTCACGCCGTTATTTCGCATCCGCGTGTTAGCAAGAAGGCCAACTTACTGGCGTATTCATGCGGAAGATATCGGAGACGTTTAACGCGAGCGATTATTCAAACATTGCAACTCTGGAACCACCGCAGAGCAGCCGCACGAAATTCGAACACGAGGCGAAATCATCGAGTTCGCTCCTCAAAGGTTCGCCCGGACGTGGCCTGACCGGTAGCAGCTTGTGGCCGCATGCGGGCGCATTCGATGGTTTGTAGCCAGGCTGCCTCCAAGACGCCTCGTAAAAATTGTCTCAAGTAATATGAGCTCGCATTTGTGAAAATCACATTTTTCGAGACTGCAGCGTGGCCACTTTCCCGCGTTCACCAATAGATGGCTGCACCATCGTCCCGAGTTCCTATAAAAACCCTGCGCGTTTCTTGGGCCGGGCTTTGCTCAAAATTCAAGAACTAGGGAGCGCGCACTTATTCAGGTCGAGAAATTGGATACAGCTATGGGGATTATTAGCAAGGCACTTATGGGACGGCAATTCTGCGCGCTGCTCTTCAGGGCTCAATTTGCATCGCCGCATAAATGCACGACCCGCAATGCGTCGACTGCTCTGGACGGTACGTATGATGCGTTATCTACCACCTCGTGATAATTGTGGGTTCCTCAAATACATGCTCGGCAGAGAATGCAGGTACGTGACAAAATTTTAACGCTTTCCGATCGGTGCCGTTAATTAAGGAAATATATCATTTCTGTTTCCCCTTATCAGTTGCACAGCTATAGCGCGTGGCTCGACCGTCATACGTCAAATTTTTTCCCGAGAAATGTGCAGAACATTTCTTGCTTCTAAAGTTATCAGCGAAGATTTTCACGTGCGCATTACTTGCCATTCGCAATCAAATACTTTTAATTAGCCTGTGATGGGTAACGAGCCGGTCAAGCACCCTAATTGTGATAACTGTACTGGCGCATAAATGAAGACAAAAATAATAATCGTGATCAGCCTTGACAGCCACACGGAGCTCGTCGCCGTCCAATCCAGAGCGCAAATTGGCACGCGTATTTATGTGCGTGTAATCAGCTAGCCCACCTTTGAACTGCAAGGCCATCAGCACCGTGCGAATAATGCGCGTGATAAGTGTTTATTTATTCCGTATAATATGGCGAAAAAACACTCGATCATGATTCGCAGAACTTTTGCTTGGCCCAATTTGCTTGCACCTTTATTGTTCTCGCCCGAGTCTCCTCAGTACCTTCCTTGCTTTTACCGGCCGGGAAAGATAAGACTGAGATGACTGAGACTGAGATGACTCCTGTCTTCCGTGCGAAACACGATTCAAGTGCCGTGCCGTCGTGCTTGTGTTACCCTAACTGCCGAAGTTGCATATTATATATATATATATATATATATATATATATATATATATATATATATATATATATATATATATATATATATATATATATATATATAATTTCAGGTTGGTTCCTTTGAGCTTCTATTTTGGCGCATTTACGAGCCATTTTTCTTATTATTTGCAGATAAACTAGCAAGCAAGCCTAAAGAATAAACATTGTTTGCAAGCTTCCTGTCGAGCGGGCTAGTGCAAACTATGCATGTAAGGAAACGCACACTGCTTATGATGCACAGCACGTGAAAGAGATGTCCGCAAGCTGAACTGTTGATATTCGATCAGGTTTCGATACTTGAAGCTCTACTGGTACTATCAGGGGATAACTCTACATAGGCGCATCTACCAGGGGGGGGAGGGGCAAGGGGGACGCTAGCCCCCCCCCCCCCCCTACCCACTGAGAAAAGTTAGGGGGGAGGAGCCCCCCCCCCCCCCCCCCCCAACTTTCGACAGTGGTCATTGTCGGCTGCACACTGGGAAACCATCAACTGAGGCGAAGTTTTACTTCTACACATCAAACACTTATTTATATAATGAAATTTACCCTGTGCTTCTGCTGTGGAGATCGTTGTCCGTGTCTCACGACCACGCACTGTAGGTTCTCTGCGCCTATGCGAAGCTTTCGCGCTTTGCGCTACAGCATTGCAGAGAAGGCTATATATATACCGCTGAGTAGGGGCTCTTAACGTTATAGAGCACTCCGTCATCATTTTATTCTGCCCTGCCTGAAATTTACATAATCGACGACGCAAATACGGGCAGCAGTAAACGTTTTACGGACCGATGAAACGGTCTTCCTGTTTCCGGAAATTCATTTTCTTTCATCGGAAAGGAATAGCATCACCGCTGCTGTATATCCAATTTGCTGTGAGTCGATGAGTTTGCAGAACTGTTGAGTGTTTTAGTTGCGCTGCGTTGGGGGATCTAAAGAATGTTTCCGCTTGAGTTGCCGATTACCTGCGTCGCCTTGCCAACGTTTTTAGATTAACCTAAAAACGTTGGCCTTGCTTATAATCATATGGTAGCTTGCAGCGAACGCGGCGGCTTGGAACAAGGTGAGAAATAAAGCAGTGGATTCGAGTACATCGAGAAGCCCAGCTTTCAAGCTTGTCCCGCAACTCATAGGCGGAGAGTACGGGGGGGCTGCGAGGCCCTCCACCGGACTGCTTCATGGGGAGCAGAGCCCCCCCCCCCCCCCCCCCCCCCCTGGCGCCGGCCCAGGATATTTTTTAAGAGCCCATGGCTTCGGTCCCCAACCACTGACGACGAACTTTTGGCCGTCCTGTCTGGCAGCTAATTCACAGGGGGCTGTTTATGGCCACTTTTTTTTTTTTCATTTCGGGCTTTTAAAATTCGGGTCATGGTCCATTGACAAGACAAACATTCACTGCGAAATTCCCCTCGAACGAATTTGTAGGTGCAGGATATGCAAGGGCGTCCGCAGAACTTTTTGCAGGGGGGTGCATACGCAGGGGGGGGGGGGGGCATTCAGCACTGGCAGCGTTTCTTTAACTGCCGTGACATGAAAGGCAAGATTAGTCCAAGAAGGATCCGTTGATGGGCGAGTTGGTACATGTCTTGAAATATACTGAGTATGTGCAGCGCAATGGTACGAAGACAAGAGAAGACACACAAACGACATAGACTGGCGCTGACTTCCAACTGATTTATTGAAAAGCACGAAGCCCGCTTTTATGCATGCGCACATGTTAGCAACAACTCAAACGCATCATGGGTGACCATACAAAACCTGCATCTCTTTGTCACTTAGATACACACTTGGCGTACTTACACACTTGCTACCAGACTTCTTAATATGAGCTGCCTCGATTATTTCTCTTTCTGTTTTCGTTTTTGCATGCTTGATAAACGTCGCGTGATCAAAGTGCGGAGTGCATTTACACTTGCTGCAGTGATCTGCAAGATGTCCGCCTGATTCGTTTTTTACATTCAAAAAATGCTCCCGTGCTCTGATGTTGAAACATCGGCCCGTCTGGCCAATGTACTCTTTTCCACAGCTGAGTGGTATCTTATATACCACTTGAGTCACACAATCAGTGTTACGATGAACATGCTTCTTCGTGCAGGATTTTTTCTTTTCTTTGGTGAGCATAGGGCAAATCTGGCCTAACTTACATGGCGCAGAAAACACCACTTTGACATCATACCTTTGGGCAATCTTTTTAAGATTGTGGGAGAATCTATGGATGTATGGTATCACCTGCGGTCTTCGTCGATCTTTTTCTTTGTGCTGGTCAGGTTCCTTTTTCTTTATGCTCTGTAAAACTGATTCACAGACAGCATTGACAAGCGACGACGGAAAGCCCGCAGCGCCTAAACGTCGCAACTGATTGTTCAGACTGTCCGAAGTGGTGTGTAGGCAGCTTTTTGCTAGTGCTGATTTCACACATGACGTCGCGATCCCCCTTTTTACAAGTTTAGTGTGCGCGCTGTCATAAGGCAGAAGGCTCTTCTTTGTCCTGGGGTTATACATATAGCAAACATGGTCATTGTTGAAGGTTAGCTTGAGATCTAAAAATTGCATACTGTTGTCACTTAGCCTCTCACAAGTAAAGGTTAAACCACGTGATTCAAAGGTAAAAACACTGGTAATCATCCCGACAATGTTTTCAAAATCTGTGGGACTCAAATCTGGTAAAAAGACTAAGTAGTCGTCTACGTATCTAAAAATACTAATGACTTCTGAATCAGCAACCCGCGCATTTACACGCCTGTCAACAGAGGCTAAAAATATGTCACAAAGTATCGGTGCGACTGATGACCCTATGCATATGCCACTTTTCTGCACGTACTGTTGTCCATTAAGAGAGATGGCGGTTGACTGGAGGTAAAATTGTAAAAGTTCTAAGAAGTTTCCACTGTTTAAGCCGGTAGAATTCTGGAAGCTGAGCTCCCCCGAATGTTCGATGATTACCAGTGTTTTTACCTTTGAATCACGTGGTTTAACCTTTACTTGTGAGAGGCTAAGTGACAACAGTATGCAATTTTTAGATCTCAAGCTAACCTTCAACAATGACCATGTTTGCTATATGTATAACCCCAGGACAAAGAAGAGCCTTCTGCCTTATGACAGCGCGCACACTAAACTTGTAAAAAGGGGGATCGCGACGTCATGTGTGAAATCAGCACTAGCAAAAAGCTGCCTACACACCACTTCGGACAGTCTGAACAATCAGTTGCGACGTTTAGGCGCTGCGGGCTTTCCGTCGTCGCTTGTCAATGCTGTCTGTGAATCAGTTTTACAGAGCATAAAGAAAAAGGAACCTGACCAGCACAAAGAAAAAGATCGACGAAGACCGCAGGTGATACCATACATCCATAGATTCTCCCACAATCTTAAAAAGATTGCCCAAAGGTATGATGTCAAAGTGGTGTTTTCTGCGCCATGTAAGTTAGGCCAGATTTGCCCTATGCTCACCAAAGAAAAGAAAAAATCCTGCACGAAGAAGCATGTTCATCGTAACACTGATTGTGTGACTCAAGTGGTATATAAGATACCACTCAGCTGTGGAAAAGAGTACATTGGCCAGACGGGCCGATGTTTCAACATCAGAGCACGGGAGCATTTTTTGAATGTAAAAAACGAATCAGGCGGACATCTTGCAGATCACTGCAGCAAGTGTAAATGCACTCCGCACTTTGATCACGCGACGTTTATCAAGCATGCAAAAACGAAAACAGAAAGAGAAATAATCGAGGCAGCTCATATTAAGAAGTCTGGTAGCAAGTGTGTAAGTACGCCAAGTGTGTATCTAAGTGACAAAGAGATGCAGGTTTTGTATGGTCACCCATGATGCGTTTGAGTTGTTGCTAACATGTGCGCATGCATAAAAGCGGGCTTCGTGCTTTTCAACAAATCAGTTGGAAGTCAGCGCCAGTCTATGTCGTTTGTGTGTCTTCTCTTGTCTTCGTACCATTGCGCTGCACATACTCAGTATATTTCAAAAAAAAAGATTAGTCAGTAGTTTGTAAGCTGCGAAATTGAATGGCAAACCTGAAGGCCAGGACCTGAGTGCGCTAATCCAGCTGTGTAGCTTATCGCAACTGCATAGAAAAATATTATCCGAAATTCCAAGGGGGGGCAGCTGCCCCCCCTTGCACCCCCCTCCGGACGCCCATGAGGATATGTTGTGTTGATGAACAACTAAAGAGATCATTTAAGCAATGACAAGTTAAAAAGTGTTTAACCGCGTAGCGACTGGTTTTCCTAACACGAAAATGCTAATAAGAATACAAGGCAATCCGACACAGTCAGTTAATGCTTTCGCGCACACCTGCCTTCCAATAAAAAAAACAAAGGGTAATTTCTTGGTCCTCTACAAATGGGTACCCTTAGACATGACTGCCTATAAAAAGTGCCGAGAAAATACGGTACGCATTTATTATTTATCAGCAGAGGGTCTTACTACCTGATCGGTGACCGAAGAGCAGCTCAAATACTCGTCCAGAAAACAACCTTTGGCGTAAGAAGTCGTAACCCCAGCTTCGCACAAGGTGTAGTGGTAGCAAATGGTATTTGCTTCCTCCTGAGAATTATTGTTGGTCATCTTAAATTGAATTCAGTGGCATAGCTAAAACTTCCTGCGCCAGCATACTCTGTCTTGTTCGGTGCGTGTTTTAACAAAATATAAGCCTGCCAGTAAAAAAATTCGTGAGATCCCACGCATTGTGGGAATCGATTTTATGCGATGCAGTCAGCGAGTAGCAGCCTATGCGCCCTTTTTCGCTATGAGCCAAGCGTTGCGAGGTCGATTGATGTCCACGTGTAAATTGAAAAATGAATCTGGAGTTTCCACTAGAGATCTTCATAATGTCATCTCAGTGTCGGTACCTAAGCGACTAGTTATATAGAATCCTTTAATTTGAAAGTCGGTCTCTATCTCTATATGTACCGGCTGTGCCAGCTAACTTGGACTAGGAGGAGGAGGAATAAACTTTATTAATTGAATAAACTTTATTATTTTAATAAACTTTAGATTAAAAAAAAAACCATGCGCTCTAGGAAAGTTCTACCTGTTGTATATTAGCGGTAGTCATGTGCACATACAACCTTACTTTTTCATGCTAAGCCTAATTATTTAGCTTTAATTAGCCAACTTTTTTATTCTTGCTCGAATCGGTAAAATATTAACTTTACGTTGTACCTCCCCTCAAATAACCCCAGAATCAAGCATTTATTTTTTGCTGAAATCTGCCTTGTTGATTTTTTCGAGAAAAAACAAAAGCGCACGAAAAAAAAATCGGCAGATCCCACCCAATGTGGGAATCGATGTAATGCGAAGCAGCCAGCAAAGAGCTCCATACATCGTCTTGTTTGTCATTGAGGCTAATGAAGTCATTCATGTCATGACATCTAGTTCGCTATATATCGCGAGATTGTCATACATGCATGCGTACACAATCTGGTATAGGCCATGCTAATGAAACATATATTCTGCTACATATATACGATGCGTGACCTGCTATTTATGTTCGTCACGCACTCCTGTCATGCCATACCAATTTTGGTACATATTCAGTTAACAAAACGGCCGCGAGTGCACCATGAGCGTGGCGTCTAAATCATGCCCTACATGACATGCATGTCATGATTTTCGTGTTACCACCCCTTATTTATGTTCGTCAGACAGTCACGTCGCGCAATACCAATTTTGGTGTATATCAAGCTGGTGAAACGGCCGTCAGCGCACCATGAGCGTGGCACGTAAGTCATGCTTTACATGACATGCGTGTCACGATTTTCATGTTAACTCCTGTTATTTGTGTTCGTCACATAGTCATGTTGCACAATACCAATTTTGATGTCGGTCAATCTAGCGAAACGGCCGAAAGCGCACCATGAGCATGGCGCGTAAGTCATGCTGTGCATGACATGCGTGTCATGGTTTTGATGTTAACTCCCGTTATTTGTGTTCGTTACACAATCCCGTCGCGCAATACCAATTTTGGTGTATATCAAGCTAACGAAACAGCCGCCAGGGCACCATGAGCGTGGAATGTAAATCATGCTGTACATGACATGCGTGTCATGATTTGCACGTTTGGACCTGTCACCTATGTTCGTCATACACTCTTGTCCCGCCATACCAATTTTGGTATATATGAAATTAGCGAAACGGCCGCAAGAGCACCAAGACAGTGGCATGTAAATCATGTCGTTCATGACATGGATATCACGATTTTCATGTTATGTCCTGTCATTTATGTTCACCATAGAGCCATGTTACGCCATACCAATTTTGGTGTACATCCTATTAACGAAACGGCCAGGAGAGCACAAAGTCGTAGGCGGCTGGATGGATGGATGGATGGATGGATGGACGGATAGATAGATAGATAGATAGATAGATAGATAGATAGATAGATAGATAGATAGATAGATAGATAGATAGATAGATAGATAGATAGATAGATAGATAGATAGATAGATAGATAGATAGATAGATAGATAGATAGATAGATAGATAGATAGATAGATACGCTCAAAGTCGCAGAAGTTCGCTAAGAAATGCTTCGCATTTAATATGCAAAATATAAAATAGACGCGCGCTCGAGCGGCGCTACTCCAGCGCTTTCAAGCGTTCTTTATTTGATACACGGCTGCATTCGTTCATCACCGCACTGTACAGGGCTTCACGCTTTATGATGGACGTGTCAGCAGCATGTTTTGATGCGCGTCCATCAAATAGCGTGAAGCCCTGTACAATGAACGAATGCAGCCGTGTATGAAACAAAGAACGCATGGAAACGGTTGAGTGGCGCACGAGCACGAGTCTAGGTGTTTCATATTTGGCGTGTTTCACGCGCTTCTGTTTTTTCTAGGAAAAATGAACCAGGTAAATTTCAGCAAAAAATAAGTGCTTGATTCTAGGGTTATTTGAAGTGAGGTATACAACATAAAGTTAATATTTTTCCGATTAGAGCAAAAATGAAAGGACTGGCTAATTAAGCCTAATTAATTAGCACTTCATAGTGAAAAAAATACAGGTTGTATGTACACACGGCTACAACAGGTAGAACTATTCTAGGGCGCAAGTGTTGTTTTTTTTAAGTCTTGGTCCAACTTAGCTAGGACAGCCGGTAGATATATATACCGGGTGTCCCAGCTCTCTTTAGCCACAGGTTAAAAAATACAATATTTGAGGCAGGCGAGTGAAATCAGTTGCAAATTGCTGACAGTCACTTTGCGCACTACATATTTTTTGTTTTGTAACTAATTAATTAATTAATTAATTTGTGAATTAGTGTTATTTGACTAAATTGCTAAATATTGACTTTAGGCAAGAAATGCGACTTGCAAAGTTTGAGAGGAGCGTTTTCTGAAACCCCCACTGCATTATTTGCGATAAAGAAAATCTCACGTATATATACCATTTTTTTCCAAGCTGCAAAGAAAGCCCGCGAAATACAAAATGAACCACGTGACCAGCGCATTTGCGCGCAGCGAACCTGCTGCTCTCAGCCGTGGTTTGAGCGACCGAAATTAGCTGCTGCCGCGACTCGCCGGCTCTGCTGCATCGGTAGGCCGATAAGTTAACGGTGGTTTCTTGGCCCGCGTCAGCCAGCTGGCGCGCGTGACGGTGCAAGTTGCGAACGCGGGCCAAGAAACCACCGTTAACTTAACGGCCTACCGCTGCAACGGAGCCGGCGAGTCGCAGCCGGAGCTGATTTCGTTCGCTCAAACCACGGCTCAGAGAAGCATTTTCGCTATGCGCGAATGCGCTAGTCACGTGGTTCTCTTTGTATTTCGCGGGCTTTCTTTGCAGCTTGGAAAAAATGGTATACGTGAGACTTTCTTTACTGCAAATAATCCATTTGGGGTTTCTGAAGACACTCTCGCACTTTGCAGGTCGCATTTCTTGCCTAAAGTCAATATTTAGCAATTTAATGAAATAGTCCCAATTAACAAATTAATTAATTGCAAAACAAAAAATTGGCTGTAGTGCGCAAGGTGGCTGTCAGCATTTTGCAACTGATTTCACTGAATATCTGTCTGTTAACAGTGAATGCCTCTGTGTAAAAATTTGTTAGCAGTGAATATGCACAATGGGGGCGCCCCCTGCCATGTCCTTGTTTAAGACGTACGCATTAAAGTCATATGCATGTGTGCCCTGACGAAGGCCGGTCCCCGGCCGCAACGTTGGCAATAAAGCATCGTTTTTCGTTCGTTCGTCCACTTCACTTCAGCATCTATAATTCTACCGAATCCAGGAAGACCTTCTATATATATATATATATATATATATATATATATATATATATATATATATATATATATATATATATATATATATATATAGTTCAGAAAGGAAGACAAAACGTGCGAAACAAGTTTTACTAACGTTTCGGCAGGAGGGCCTGCCATCGTCAGAGTGAAGGCAGGCCCTCCTGCCGAAACGTTAGCAAAACTTGTTTCGCACGTTTTATCTTCCTTTCTGGATCCACTTAACTTCATCCTCGCATGTATACATATATATATATATATATATATATATATATATATATATATATATATATATATATATATATATATTATACAGAAACATTCTGATGGGTGTGTCCAGATAAGATCGAACACGAGGTCCCGGTCACCATTCCCAATTGTGATAAAATTTACTGTAGGTCTAGGCATTACACCCAGAACATTGGTTTCGCAGTTAGTTTTGCGAGAAAAAATTTTGTTCGCCTGAAAAAAAAAATATACAAATTTTGGCCGCAAAAAACACTTTTCCGCCAATTTTGCGATTTCTCAATTTTGAGCGCACCTAGGGAAAAAACGGTGCACTTCTTCGTCACAATATTTATTCCCCTTAAAGAACAAGTGAAATACAATCTTATGAGTCTATTATTTCCCTTGCTTGTCGAAGCACGTTTGAAGAAAAAAATCACAAACTTGGCAAATCGCACAAAATACCTCTATTTGAGGAATTTATTGCTGCAAGCAAGTTAAAGTGAGGATAATAAAAATCGGTACATATTAACTTTCATACTTTCGCTCTCTTTTAAAATAATTTGCGTGGTTTTATCGCGCTCCGTTTTACTTGATAATTGGGATGAAACGTAAGTGATTTACCAAAAACGCCGAACTTTGAAAATGATTTTCTCAAAAAGGCCATTTTTAATTTTTTTTAAAGTCCCTCTGATTGTAGTCAAGGACGTCATCTACCATTGTGCAGAAAAAAACGTTGCATTATTTTGGTTGCTAACAAGTTATAGTGCGTCAAATGTGACCATGCCAGCCTAGCGGCCGCGTCGTTCGTTATGGGCTGAAACTCGCATATAAGTTGCTAAAAATACTTCTACGTGACATAATCACGAATCAGCAGCTCCATACCAACAAACCAACATACCAACGGCCTTTAACTTTCACAGTGATGCATTACTTCTCTCGTTTGTCCTCTGAGCGTAGTTTGGCGCGCAAGCGGAGCTCATCCGCAGTCGAAGCGGTACTCGTGTAATGCGAGTGCCCGCAGCATCGAGCGGCCGCTGCTGCAGGTTTGTCAAGCGGCTGATCCCAAGACAAAGCTTGATTAACCATGGCACCGGCTGCGCATTTGTTGGTATGGAGCTGCTGATTCGTGATTATGTCACGTACAAGTATTTTTAGCAACTTATATCCGAGTTTCAGCCCATAACGAACGACGCGGCCGCTAGGCTGGCATGGTCACATTTGACGCACTATAACTTGTGAGCAACCAAAATAATGCAACGTTTTTTTTTCTGCACAATGGTAGATGACGTCCTTGACTTCAATCAGAGGGACTTTAAAAAAAATTAAAAATGGCCTTTTTGAGAAAATCATTTTCAAAGTTCGGCGTCTTTTGGTAAATCACTTACGTTTCAGCCCAATTATCGAGTAAAACCGAGCACGATAAAACCACGCAAATTATTTTAAAAGTGAGCGAAGGTATCAAAGTTAATATGTACCGTTTTTTATTATCCTCACTTTAATAACTTGCTTGCAGCAATAAATTCCTGAAATAGAGATATTTTGTGCGATTTGCCAAGTTTGGGATTTTTTTCTTCAAAAGTGCTTCGACAAGCAAGGGAAATAATAGACTCATAACATTGTATTTCACTTGTTCTTTAAGGGGAATAAATATTGTGGCGATTAAGTGCACAGTTTTTTCCCTAGGTGTGCTCAAAATTCAGAAATCGCGAAATTGGCGGAAAAGCGTTTTTTGCGGCCAAAAGTTGTATATTTTTTTTTCAGGCGAACAAATTTTTTTTCCACAAAACTAACTGCGAAACCATTGTTCTGGGTGTAATACCTAGACCTACAGTAAATTTCATCACAATCGGGAATGGTGACCCGGACCTCGTGTTCGATCTTATCTGGACACACCCTGATGAAGCTCGGACCCCGTGCGAAACGTAAATAAAAAATTGCTTCGCTGCGCGTCTGTTTGCTGTTTCTGTGAATATTTCACCGGACCTAGAAGCCCTTTGTTGTTTTGGTATATATATATATATATATATACCACATGGGGAGAGTGAGAGAGAAATGTGGAAGAGCCCCCTCCGGGAAACTGATGATTTTTTGGTATTTGTTAAACCGGGTGATTTTGAAGAAAGAGTAGCAGAAGTTTTAGAAATATTTAGTAACAATAGTCAAGGGCTGGAATTCATGGTTGAGTTACCAAATAGTGACAAGCTGCAGTTTTTGGATGTTGAAATAGCTGCCACAGCTGGACATGTATGCTGGTCGTACAATCCACGAACGGAAAAACCGTTACTTAGCTATAGTTCGGCTCATTCTAAGGTCGTAAAGAGTGGCATAGCATTTTCATGTCTGAGAGCAGCACTGACGAAGTCGTGCCCAGAAAAGATTAGCGAAAGCTTCAGTCAACAAATTAGCAGGTTAAAAAATGCAGGGTATGAAAAACACGTGCTGTGTAGATCAGCAAACAAGCTGATTAGTTACGTACGAGATAACTCCAGGAACAAAATGACAACAAAAATTCGGCAGATCCCACGCACTGTGGGAATCGATGTAATGCGAAGCAGCCAGCAAAGAACTGCATACATCGCCTTGTTTGTCTTTGAGCCAAATGAAATCATTCATGCCATGGCATCTAGTCCACTATATATCGCATGTTTGTCATGCACGCATGCGTGCACAATCTAGTGTATACCATGCCAATGAAACGCATATTCTGGTATATAAATGCATGACCTGTCGTTTATGTTCATCACGCACTCGTGTCATGCCATACCAATTTTGGTATATATCACGTTAACTAAACGGCCGGAAGCGCACCATGACAGTGGCATGTAAATCATACCGTACGTGACATGCATAACATGATTCGCATGATAAGACCTCTCATTTATGTTCGTCATACAGTCACATCGCGCAATACCAATTTTGGTGTATATCAAGGAGCAAAATGGCCGCGAGTGCACCATGAGTAGAGCATGTAAATCATGCCATACATTACATGAATATTATGGTTTTTCATGTTACCACCTGTCACTAATGTTCATCATACAGTCACATCGCGTAACACCAATTTTGGTGTATATCACGCAAGCGAAACGGCCGCGAATGCACCATGAGCGTGGCATGTAAGTCATGACATTCATGGAATCCATGTCATAGTTTTCATGTTACCACCTGTTATTCATGTTCTTCATACAGTCACATCGCGCAATACCAATTTTGGTGTATACCAAGCTAGCGAAACGGCCGGGAATGCACAATGAGCGCGGCATGTAAATCATGACATACATAACCTGCATGTCATGATTTCCATGTTACCACCTCTCATTTACGTTCGTCATGCAGTCGCGTCGCGCAATACCAATTTTGGTGTGCCAAGCAAGCGAAACGGCACGAGTGCGTCATGAGCATGACACGTAAATCATGTGCATGTCATGCATGTCATGATTTTCATGTTACCACGTCTCATTTACCGTCGTCGTACAGTCGCTTCGCGCAATAGCAATTTTGGTGTACATCGAGCTAGCGAAGTGGCCGCGAATGCATCATGAGCGTGGCAATTAAATCATGACATACATGACATGCATGTCATGGTTTTCATCGTACCAACTGTCATTCATGTTCTTCATACAGTCACATCACGCAAAACCAATTTTGGTGTATATGAATCTACTGAAACTGCCGCTAGCGCATCATGAGTGTGGCATGTAAATCAGGTCGTACATGACTTGCACGTCATGATTTTTATGTTACCACGTCTCACGTTCGTCATACAGTCGTGTCGCGTAACACCAATTTTGGTGTATATCACGCAAGCGAAACGGACGCGAATGCACCATGAGCGTGGCATGTAAATCATGACATACATGTCATGGATGTCATGGTTTTCGTGCTACCACCTGTTATTCGTGTTCTTCATAAAGTCACATCGCACAATACCAATTTTGGTGTATATCAATCTAGCGAAACGGCCGCGAGTGCGCCGAGCGTGGCACGTAAATCATGTCATACATGACATGCATATCATGATTTTCATGTTACCACGTGTCAGTTATCTTCGTCATACAGAAATGTCTCGTCATACCAGTTTTCGTATGTATCCCTTCATTTAAACGGCCGCGAGCGCCCCGAGACTATGTCATGTAAATCATGCTGCACAGACATGCGCGTCATGATTTGCATGTTAGGACCTGTCATTATGTTCGTCATGAACTCTTGTTACGCCGTACCAATTTTGGTATATATGAAATTAACGGAACGGCCGCAAGAGCCCAAAGGCCGTGGAATGTAAATCATGCTGTTCATGACATGCGTGTCATGATTTTCATGATATCACCTGTCATTTATGTTCGTGATAAGGCCATGTTATGACACACCAATTTTGGTATACATCCGATTAACGGAACGGCCAGGGAGCCCAAAGGCCGTGGAATGTAAATCATGCTGTTCATGACATGCGTGTCATGATTTTCATGATATGACCTGTCATTTATGTTCGTAATAAGGCCATGTTATGACAAACCAATTTTGGTATACATCCGATTAACGAAACGGCCAGGAGAGCACAAAGTCGTAGGCGGCTAGATAGATAGATAGATAGATAGATGGATAGATGGATAGATAGATAGATAGATAGATAGATAGATAGATAGATAGATAGATAGATAGATAGATAGATAGATAGATAGATAGATAGATAGATAGATAGATAGATAGATAGATAGATAGATAGATAGATACGCTCAAAGTCGCAGAAGTTCGCTAAGAAATGCTTCGCATTTAAAAATGATAACAGGAAAAAGATGGTGTCTATACCATATGCGCACAAAATTGCACATAACTTAAATGTAGGCAATAGGTTTGACCTAGAAGTAGTGTTCTCGGCGCCCAACAGGCTTGGTAAAATATGTGCAAGATTAGACCGTAAGCTTTCCTCAGCAGAAAAGACTAACAACAACAGATGCACGATAAATCACAAAATTCACAGCATATCCACGGGGTGAATGATGATGAGTGGGGCGAAGCTACGGAGGGAATCATCTGTAAACCGTGAAACTCTTCCGTGAAATGCGCCCAGTACATAATATAAAGAGTGTGAAACATCGTGTATATATTAAACATCAAACTTTTATTGTACTGTTGGTTTACGTGGTCCCTTCATTATCACTTGTGATCGGTGAAATGCAAGAAAGAAGTCCGCTCCCGAGCGAAAGAGCGCCAAGAGCGACCGCATTCCCCGCTCGCCCTGTGCGAATTAAAGGCAAGGCTAGAGGGAAGACAGGACGCGCGTTCCACGACGCGAGGTCGGTAGCATGCCCAACGAAAGCCAACGGAACGCGATCGTGCAAGTGCTCCGGCTTCGCAACGCCTCATGGTTCCATTAGCGTCCCAAAACCAAACATATTGCTCAAGGTGTGCCTTGCGTTTTTCGTAGAAATAATTTCTTTATCATGTACACTAAGACGAAAAGTTGAAAGCTCACTAGAGTGTATCGCCCGCAAAGTATGTCTTTTAGTGTGATTTAACTCTCGTACGGCAGGGTCCTCGCGCCGTTGCCGGTCCACCTCGCCCGTTGACGATCGGGCGAGGTGGCTACATAGAACTACTACTACTACACTTTAAGAAAAACATCTGGCGTTCTTTCGTTCTGCTTTTACAAAACATCTGGCGTCTTTCGTTGGTTTATTTCATCAATCAACGGCGTTTTGAACAAAATTTTTATTGTTTAATCACGCACAGGAGAAATCTCACCAGGCACTACCTTGGAGGTAAACAATGGCTGCTAATGGCAATGAGAGACAGAAGAAGTCGGCTTTTAGCTAACACTTACACTTCTACTTCTACTAACGTTTCCTACTGGAACATGCCAATGGCTGCTAATGGGGAATGAGAGACAGAAGAATTCGGCTTTTAGTTAACGCGCACGCTGCGAATTTTTTATTGTTCAACAACGCACAGGAGAAATCTCCCACCGGCACCACCTTGGAGGTCAAAGCGTAAGACTTGTTACTCACTACTACGAGCACGACGACTACGAGGGACGAACGGGTGCCGCCTTAAGGAGCTTCGCCCCTAAAAGTAGGTTTGTTAGATGTAAATTGTCCGTTGTATATTGTTTACCCCTATCTTGTGGAAAAGTATACATCGGGCAAACGGGTCGGTGTTTGAACACCAGGCTGTCAGAGCATAAGAGGGCCTTGGAAAAAAATGATCATTCCCACATAAAGGGACACTGTTCTCAATGTGGCTGTCTGCCACTGTTTGATGACACCTCCGTCGTTTTCCATCATGTGAACCAACAGTTATGTTTTTTTTTGTTCGTTTTCTCCTTGATGTGGATTGAAGTCCCGTCAAGGAGATGATCGACGTCGATGAAGCAGGAGGCAGGTTGGAGGTAATAAAAACTTGAAGGTATATTGTAGCGAAATATTTACAGTCACATGTACATCTTGCCGAAGCACACTGATGATAAAATAGACATCAACAGCGTCTTACTCTTCTACTTAACTTTTCTTAAGTTAGAGCCTAGAACACTGTTGCTACATACGAAGAACCGAGTCTCACTGTTCGACCACCGAGTGGTTACGGCCCAGACGAAAGTTGCATCGTACGGAGTCTTACTGATCGATCAGTTAAGTGATTACAGCCTAGACTGAAGGGAAACGAATTCCGTCCAGTCTTAAGTACCTTGCGGTAACAAAGAAAAAGGGGAGGTGGCCACTGGTGGTCCGCCTCGACATTCCCTTATCCAATCCGTTTATCCTCATGTTAAGCTACTCCCTACTGGGCTGTCCCTAATCTCGACAGCAGTGTCTTTACAGTGCAGACAGGCGTTTTGGCACTCTTTCCCATCATGGCTCTCTCTTTACCCCACGCTCTCAGGAGTTCCCACGGTTGCAATACATCTGTATCGCACACCTGAGGCACTCGCGCAGTTTCTCACGCTCATCGAGTCGAACCCCCGGTGACCGTCGTCAAGACTGTTCCGGGAAGACAATTTGCGTGTCCTCGCGTTCCCGCGTTCGGACCGTGCATTGTTGCGTCTCAACCCTTCTTTGCCGTCGGCGCGCCTAAAGCGCTTGGGGGTCAAGCAGAAGATGCTTGCTCTCCTCATTTTCCCACCCGTTCGGGCTATAATCCCGAAGCCGACCTCTGAGAACGGTCGCGTACTCGGAACTCGTGGAGGAAGGAGGAGGAGGAAGGAAATGGAGGAAAGGCAGGGAGGTTAACCAGACGCGCGTCCGGTTTGCTACCCTACGCTGGGGGGAAGGGATGAAGGGATTAAAAGAAAGAAAGAAGAGGGAAGAAGGCACTGTCAGGGTACATATGCACCTGTCCATTGAATGCCTACAAGCGGTCGTTTAAGCCGGTCGATTTTAAAAACAGCAGTAATGCTCGCGTCGCTTTGGGCGCCAGCGTGGGAGCGAGCTGCCTCAATGGAAGCCGTTTGCTTTCCGTTGATAATTGCACAGTCAAAGACCATGCCGAGAGAGCCGCGAAAGAAGTTTTGTATAATGCATAGTGCCGCGCCGTCTCTTGGTACGATCGACTTATGAGCGGCAGACATAACACGTCCCCCCTAAAGAGTACGCTGGGCTGTTCTACGCTCAGTGGTACGATAAATCACTGCCGCGATTAGGTCACTGGACTTTCTAACCATACAACCGTCTACACAAACATCAAACACAATTGCGAGACAACACAACAATAAAATACAAGAAACGTAAACAAGTACATGCTAAACCATCAAGCACACCATTGCTGCTTCAAGCAGTATGATCACTAATGTCTGTTTCTTGAATTGACAATCACACAGTCCACAATATACAGCAGCAAGTGGGCAGGAACATTCCCGTCCCCCCCAGTTGGCATGGCACTTATTCTGGTGGCTTCCATAAACTATTCTGGAGTCTTGATAATGCATCAGCATTACCGTTACATACGCCCTTCCGATGTTGTACTGACACATGATATCGCTGTAACGCCAGCGCCCATCTTGTCAATTTCGCCCCGTGCGGAGTCGAAGTTGTAAGGTACGACAGCGGATTGTGGTCGGAAACGACGTTTACTATGGCACCAAAAAGCCAGTAGTCAAACTTCTTCAAGGCCCATATTATTGCGAACGCTTCCCTCTCAATGGTCGACCAGCGCATCTGGGTCGGTGAGAAGCGGTGGCTTGCAAAGGCGATAGGCTTCTCTTGCCCCTCGGCTGACATTTGCGCCAAACATGCTCCCGCCGCCGTAGCTGATGCGTCTGTGAAAAGCCAGTAGGGCTGAGATGGCTCTGGAGTGTTAAGCGCCACGGCCTCGCACAAAGATCGTTTGAGAATCTCAAATGCCGCCTGGGCTTCCTCCGGCCAGGGTATCTTATTAGGTACCGCTTTCTTTGTTAACAGCGTGAGCGGGCTCGTCACCTCTGCGTATCCTCGGACGTACTCGCGATAGTAGCCGCAAAGTCCTAACAGGCTGCGTAGTTCCTTTTTGGTGCGCGGTGGTACCAGGTTCTTAATCGCTGCTATTTTTTCAGGGTCTGGTGCATGTGTCCCTGAACCGACAATATGCCCCAGGTAATGTATGTGGGATTGCGCAATCTGACACTTCTCCGGACTGGCTTTCAGTCCCGCCTTATCTAAGGCCTTAAGAATAATGTCGAGATGCTTTAAGTGCTCCTCCCAAGTACTAGAAAAAATAGCGATATCATCAAGGTATGCCGTGGCATACATTTGATGTTGTGACAAGAGTTTATTCACCATTCTTTGAAAGGTTGCCGCGGAATTTTTTAGCCCGAAAGGCATCACTTTCCATGCGTACTGACCCTCATGCGTTACAAACGCGGTGAATTTCTGACTCTTCTCTGCCATCGGTACCTGCCAGTACCCGCGCCTAAGGTCCACTACCGTAATGAACTGCGCTCTACCTACTCGGAAAATCAATTCCTGAGGATTCATCATAGGGAACGCATCTGCTTTGGTGACAGCATTTAACGCCCTGTAGTCCACACACATGCGGATAGTCCCATCTTTTTTTCCAACGCATACCACCGGGTGTGCGAACTCACTCTCCGTGGGGTAGATCAACTTCGAAGTCAAAAGTTCGTCAACTTGCCGGCTGACTTCCTTCTTTAATAGTTCCGGCACCCGATAAGGAAACACCTTTTTTGGCTGGTGGCCCGGTTCTATTTCTATCTTATGTTCGTCTACCTTCGCTATACTCGGGGTGCCGTCAAAGAGTGTGCAATGTCTTTGGAACACCGCCTGTACTTCCGCCTGTGCGTCAGCATCAAGGTGAGCAACCTTCTCGCTCGTTAGCACTAGCTCTTCCCGCTTTATAGTGGTTGGTTGTGGAGCATATTCCACCTCCCCAAAATCATGGTCCCCAATATGACTGACCCTTGCATAGTAAGGTCGAATGTTGTTGGCGTGGACACTTTTCACCTTTCCCTCAGATGTTTCAACGCGGTAAGAGTGTTCGCGCTCACGTCCAACCACTGTGAATGGGCCTAGCCATTTAGGTGACATCTTACAATTCCGATCATTGTCGAAAACCACAACTTGGTCGCCAACGTTAAAAGCTTTGAGCCTGGTGCTGCGATTATACGCACTGGCGTAACTCTCCTGATGAGTTGCACTCATTAGCTCAGCAATATTAGCGGCAGTCTCGAGCTGCTCCTTAAGTTGCTGTAAATACTTAGCGGGGCTTTCTCTCAATATTGCCGGCACCGGCATTTCTCCCGTCCTCGTCCTCTGCAGTATTAGAAGCGGTCCCGTGGGATTCCTTCCATACAATAGACGAAACGGAGCTACTCCTGTTACCTCATGGGGAACTTCCCGATAAGCCCATAAAACCATTGGGATCAATTTGTCCCAATTCTTAGAGTCTCTGAATGACATGATACAACATGTTTTTCAGTACTCGATTCCACCTCTCTACAACTCCATTACTCTCTGGGTGTTCTGGGGTTGAGAATCTTGGTGTGCAGCCTAATTTCTCCAGCATCGTTTGCGTGAGCTGAGATTTAAAATTAGTGCCTTGATCGGAGCAGATCATCTCCGGAACGCCTGTGCGACTGAAGATCTCAATCAGTGCATCACAAGTTGCCTTAGCTGTCAAAGAGCGCAGTGGGACCACCTCTGGCCACCTCGTGCAAAGGTCCACTAAGCATAGCGCGTACTTATGCCCTCTCGCTGACGGTGTGTCCAGGGGTCCGATTACATCTACATTGACAACTTGGAAAGGGTGTTCGGGTCTAGTGAGCGGAGTTATAGGCACCCTATCCGTGCGACGCTTGTCTGAACGAATTTGACATTCATGGCACGAACGACAATGCTCTAATATCTCCTTCGCCATACCTGGCCAAAAGAAGTTATACTTAATGCAAGCTTTTGTTTTCTTTGGCCCTAAATGCCCCCCGCATAGTGACTCATGGGCTAAGTGCATTACCTCAGTACGCTTATCTTTGGGGACAATTAGCTGACTCACTCGAGTGCCTGCTATTGAGTCGCAGTGGTATAATAGTCCGTCTGAAATGAACATGCCGGATTTCCCACTACGAGCATCTTCCCAACATTTTTTTAGCGTAGTGTCGCCCAACTGCACTTTGCGGAACTCTTCTCTTTGGCCTAACGACGCCTCCCTTTCTTCATCAATTTGCGCATCTTCCCCGGAAACGTCTTTTTCCTCCAAGGTAAGATTGCAGGCCACTACTTTTGGTTTCTCTACTGCTTGTTCTGCCTCATGAGCAGGCTCGGCCGGTGCTCGACAGGGTGCCAGAGGGCTGCTGGCCTTCAACAAAAGTTTCCAATCTTCCTCGGTCAACAAACAATCTGTGCCCTCGACGAGCTCATCAGTTAACGCGCAGAGTAGGTCGACGCTCTGAGGCTCCGTAACCTCTCGCGGGCTATTTAATTTGACCGGCAACGTAGCTAGCCTTGCCTCGATCGTTTTACCAAAAGCAGACACCAATCTCACCTTGCCACGCGACTCTATTAGACTACGCGGAAGCAGACTCTCCCGAATGACGGTTATCTCACTCCCCGTATCCAAAATCGCATCTGCGGCTATACCTGCACATGATACAGGAATTAACTGCAGTTTATTTGTGCCTTCACCCTCGTGTTTCAGAGACTTCACCTTTGCGCTAAGTACTCCATCAGGTGTTTCAGTTTCCGTCTCGTGGGATAACGTTACCTTTTGTACCTTCCGCTTTGGCTCGATAGCCTTTTTGGGGTTGCTCTCCTGATCACTAGACTTCGGGCATTCTCTAGCGAAATGGCCTGAGCCGTGACATAAGTGGCACTTCAGAGCCCCTTTCTCTACTCGTGTCGCCGGCTTCTGCCCCATTTCTACAGTTGGTTGCTTTGAAGCACGCCCTTTCCCTTTCGCTTGCTCGAAAGTTTGGAGCACTTTAGCGATCTCGGTTGGCCTAAGCCATCCCTCGCCTTCCCTTAATCTCACATACTCAAGACCCTCCGTACTGAGTCCCGATTTTATACGGTCAGCAACCATGAGTTCGGCCATCACTTCTACCGTGTCGGCC